>NC_138357.1:44173078-44817578 GCF_046562875.1 Panthera onca | reverse complement strand
TGTAAAGGGAGAAATGGTGTAAGAACAAAGAATCTTTCATTCAAAACAAGGCAAGGAGAAAGAAACAGGACAATTGGAAAGCACAGAATGGCTGAAAGAAATCTAAATATATTTTTAAAAATTAAAACAAATGTAAAACAACTACGGTTAAAAGATGAACAAATGTATGACTAGGTGTTTTGGGTTTTTTTTTTTTTGAGTCAAATGCCCTGTACCAAAAACACCTCTATGACATGAAGACCCAACACTAACCAAAAGAAAGATGGCATAGATGTATTAATATTAAACAAAATATAATGGAGGGCAAATGTCATTATTACAAATAAAGAATGTTGTCACTATGTAAATGATACAAGTTTCAAGCTACCAGAAGAATAATACAATTCTAAACTTGAATATGTCTAACATAGCTTCAAAGTGTATAAGGCAGCGGCGCCTGGGTGGCTCAGTTGGTTAAGCATCCAACTTCAGCTCACATCATTTTCTCACGGCTCGTGAGTTCCAGCCCCATGTTGGGCTCTGTGCTGACAGCTCAAGCCCGAGGCCTGCTTCAGATTCTGTGTGTGTCTCTCTGCCCCTCCCCTGCTCACACTCTGTATCTCTCTCTCAAAAATAGACATTAAAAAAATTACAAAACAAAGATAATGAAAATTCTATGTATTGAAACTATGGCATGCAGCTAAATATTGCTCATTGGAAATTTATATCTTTACAAGCTTATATTAAAAAGGAAGAGGGGCAAAGATGGTGGCGCAGGAGAAAACTGGGCTCACCTTGTCCTGCTGATTGCTTAGATTCCACCCACATCAGCCTAAATAACCCAGAAAACTGCCAGAAGACTGGCAGAATGGACTCTGGAGCCAAACAGACAAAAGGCCCACGGAAGAGGGTAGGAATGGTGGGGAGGTGGTGCGAGCTACAAGGACTGGCGGACTGGTGGGAGGGAGCCAGGGTGGTGGATGGGCAGCCCGCCAGGCAAGGCAGAGCCCCCGAAGTCTGGCTTGAAAAAGCTGGACTGTGAAAGTTCTGACAGCCAGTGGGCCTTAACATCTGGAATGTTAAAAGTCAACAGCTTTGCTCTTGGAGAACGGGGAGGGCCAGAAGATGCTGGGAGGGAGAGTTGTTGAGTCCAGGAATGACAGAGCTCGGTGGGGGAAACAAAGGCGCAGGCAAGTGCCATTTCCCTCTCCCATCCCCCAGCTGAAATTCCAAAGGGAACCAGTTCCCCTCACCAAACTTGCTTGCACTGTGGAAATGCCCAATGCTGTGTTTCTGTGGATCCATCCCTCCAAGGGGCCTGCCTCCCTCCTGGTGCTGCAGGGCCCCTCCCACAGGGGACCACCCACTGCAAAGCCAGCTGAGCCTGCCCCTCCCACCCCTGTGCACCTTGTGGATCCACCCCAGCTAATATGCCAGATCCCGTCAAAGCAGCACCACAAGCCTGGCAGTGTGCAAGTAGCCCAGACAGGGACCACGAAAGTTGGCAGGCCAGAAAAGAATGGCAGGAAATCTTCAATGTGATGAACAGAAAAAATATGCAGCTGAGAAACCTTTATCCAGCAAGTCTGTCATTCAGAATAGAAGGGGAGATAAAGGTTTTCCCAAACAAAAACTAGAGGAATTCATCACCACTAAACCAGCCCTACAAGAGATCCTAAGGGGGATTCTGTGAGTGAAATTTTGCAAGGACCACAAGTCCCAGAGACATCACTACAAGCATGAAACCTACAGACATCACAATGACTCTAAACCCATATCTTTCCATAATAACACTGAATGTAAATGGACTAAATGCTCCAACCAAAAAACATAAGGTATCAGAATGGATAAAAAAACAAGACCCATCTATTTGCTGTCTACAAAAGACTCATCTTAGACCTGAGAACACCTTCAGATTGAAAGTGAGGGGATGGAGAACTATCTATCATGCTACTGGAAGTCGCAAGAAAGCTGGAGTAGCCACACTTATATCAGACAAACTAGACTTTACCTTATTGATAAGAATTTGGTAACTGCAGGGGACTTTAATACCCTACTTACAGTGATGAATAGATCATCTAGACACAGTATCAATAAAGAAACAGGGGCCCTGAATGATACATTGGATCAGATATATTTAGAACTCTGCATCCAAGTGACAACATATACGTTCTTCTCAAGTGCACACGGAACATTCTCCAAGATAGATCACATACTGGGTCACCAAACAACCCTTCATAAGTATAAAAGAATTTAGTTCATGCCATGCACACTTTCAGGCCACAATGCTATGAAACTTTAAATCAACCACAGGAAAAAGTCTAGAAAACCTCCAAAAGCATGGAGGTTAAAGAACACCCAACTAAAGAATGAATGGGTCAACCAGGCAATTAGACAAGAAATTAAGAAATATATGGAAACAAGTGAAAATGAAAATGCCAGAATCCAAATGCTTTGGAATGCAGCAAAGGCAGTCTTGAGAGGAAAATGCATTGTGATCCAGGCCTATCTCAAGAAACAAGAAAAATCCCAAATACAAAATCTAACAGCACACGTAAAGGGAATAGAAACAGAACAGCAAAGACACCCCAAACCCAGAAGAAGAAGATAAATAATAAAGATCAGAGCAGAAATAAACAATATAGAATCTAAAAAAACTGTAGAGCAGATCAACGAAACCAAGAGTTGGTTTTTTGAAAAAAATAAACAAACTTGATAAAACTCTAGCCAGGCTTCTCAAAAGGAAAAAGATGACCCAAATAGATAAAATCATGAATGAAATTGGAATTATTACAACCAATCCCTCAGAAATACAAGCAGTTATCAGGGAATGCTATGAAAAATTATGTGCCAACAAACTGGACACTGGAAGAAATGGACAAATTCCTAAACATTCACACACTTCCAAAACTCAAACAGGAAGAAATAGAAAATTTGAACAGATCCATAACCAGCGAAGAAATTGAACCAGTTGTCAAAAATCTCCCAACAAATAAGACTCCAGGAGCAGATGGCTTCCCAAGAGAATTCTACCAGACGTTTAAAGCAGAGATAATACCTATCCTTCTCAAGCTGTTCCAAAAAATGGAAAGGGAAGGAGAACTTCCAGACTCATTCTATGAAGCCAGCATTACTTTGATTCCCAAACCAGACAGAGACGCAGAAAAAAGAGAGAGAGAGAGAGAGAGAGAGAGAGAGAGAGAGATAACTACAGGCCAATATCCCTGATGAATATGGATGCAAAAATTCTCAACAAGATACTAGCAAACCTAATTTGGCAGCATATAAAAAGAATTATTCACCAAGATCAAGTGGGATTCATTCCTGGTTCAATGCAGGGCTGGTTCAACATTCACAAATCAATCAATGTGATATATCACATTAATAAAAGAAAAGAAAAGAACCATATGATCCTGTAATGGATGCAGAAAAAGCATTTGACAAAATTCAGCATTCTTTCTTAAAAAAAATCCTCGAGAAAGTTGGGATAGAAGGAACATACTTAAACATCATAAAAGCCATTTATGAAAAGCCCACAGCTAATATCATCCTCAAAGGGGAAAAACTGAGAGCTTTCCCCTGAGATCAGGAACACGACAGGGATGCCCACTCTGACCACTATTGTTTAACATAGTGTTGGAAGTTCTAGCATCAGCAATCAGACAACAAAAGGAAATCAAAGGCATCAAAATTGGCAAAGATGAAGTCAAGCTTTCACTTTTTGCAGATGACATGATTCTATACATGGAAAACCATGTATCATTGTACATGTACAATTTCATTGTAGTCATTTCAAGGTCAAAATTATCTGAACATAATTACCCATGGCTATCTACAAAGAGGGGACAAGGAACAACCAACGGAATGGGAAAAGATATTTGCAAATGACATATGGGACAAAGGGCTAGTATCCAAAATCTATAAAGAGCTCACCAAACTCCACACCCGAAAAACAATCCAGTAAAGAAATGGGCAGGAGAGGTTCCGGAAGATGGCGGCGTAGGAGGACGCGGGGCTCACAACGCGTCCTGCCGATCACTTAGATTCCACCTACACCTGCCTAAAGAACCCAGAAAACCACCAGAGGATTAGCAGAAGGGAGTCTCTGGAGTCAAGCGCAGACTAGAGGCCCACGGAAGAGGGTAGGAAGGGCGGCGAGGCGGTGCGCGCTCCACGGACTGGCGGGAGGGAGCCGGGGCGGAGGGGCGGCTCGCCGGCCAAGCAGAGCCCCCGAGTCTGGCTGGCAAAAGCGGAGGGGCCGGACAGACTGTGTTCCGACAGCAAGCGCGACTTAGCGTCTGGGAGGTCATAAGTTAACAGCTCTGCTCGGAAAGCGGGAAGGCTGGAGGACAAAGGGAGGGAGAGCTGCTGAGCCCCCGGACGGCAGAGCTCAGCTTGGCGGGGAACAAAGGCGCCAGCGCCATCTCCCCCGCCCATCCCCCAGCCAAAATCCCAAAGGGAACCAGTTCCTGCCAGGGAACTTGCTCGCTCCGCGCAAACACCCAACTCTGTGCTTCTGCGGAGCCAAACCTCCGGCAGCGGATCTGACTCCCTCCCGCTGCCACAGGGCTCCTCCTGAAGTGGATCACCTAAGGAGAAGTGAGCTAAGCCTGCCCCTCCACCCCCCGTGCACCTTGCCTACCCACCCCAGCTAATACGCCAGATCCCCAGCAACACAAGCCTGGCAGTGTGCAAGTAGCCCAGACGGGACACGCCACCCCACAGTGAATCCCGCCCCTAGGAGAGGGGAAGAGAAGGCACACACCAGTCTGACTGTGGCCCCAGCAGTGGGCTGGGGGCAGACATCGGGTCGGACTGCGGCCCCGCCCACCAACTCCAGTTATACACCACAGCACAGGGGAAGTGCCCTGCAGGTCCTCACCACGCAAGGGACTCTCCAAAATGACCAAACGGAAGGATTCCCCTCAGAAGAATCTCCAGGAAATAACAACAGCTAATGAACTGATCAAAAAGGATTTAAATAATATAACAGAAAGTGAATTTAGAATAATAGTCATAAAATTAATCGCTGGGCTTGAAAACAGTATACAGGACAGCAGAGAATCTCTTGCCATAAAGATCGAGGGACTAAGGAACAGTCACGAGGAGTTGAAAAACGCTTTAAACGAAATGCAAAACAAAATGGAATCCACGATGGCTCGGCTTGAAGAGGCAGAGGAGAGAATAGGTGAACTAGAAGATAAAGTTATGGAGAAAGAGGAAGCTGAAAGAAAGAGAGATAAAAAAATCCAGGAGTATGAGGGGAAAATTAGAGAACTAAGTGATACACTAAAAAAAAAATAATATACGCATAATTGGTATCCCAGAGGAGGAAGAGAGAGGGAAGGGTGCTGAAGGGGTACTTGAAGAAATTATAGCTGAGAACTTCCCTGAACTGGGGAAGGAAAAAGGCATTGAAATCCAAGAGGCACAGAGAACTCCCTTCAGACGTAACTTGAATCGATCTTCTGCACGACATATCATAGTGAAACTGGCAAAATACAAGGATAAAGAGAAAATTCTGAAAGCAGCAAGGGATAAATGTGCCCTCACATATAAAGGGAGACCTATAAGACTCGTGACTGATCTCTCCTTTGAAACTTGGCAGGCCAGAAAGGCTTGGCACGATATCTACAGTGTGCTAAACAGGAAAAATATGCAGCCGAGAATCCTTTATCCAGCAAGTCTGTCATTTAGAATAGAAGGAGAGATAAAGGTCTTCCCAAACAAACAAAAACTGAAGGAATTTGTCACCACGAAACCAGCCCTACAAGAGATCCTAAGGGGGATCCTGTGAGACAAAGTACCAGAGACATCACTACAAGCATAAAACATACAGACATCACAATGACTCTAAACCCATATCTTTCTATAATAACACTGAATGTAAATGGATTAAATGCACCAACTAAAAGACATAGGGTATCAGAATGGATAAAAAAACAAGACCCATCTATTTGCTGTCTACAAGAGACTCATTTTAGATCTGAGGACACCTTTAGATTGAGAGTGAGGGGATGGAGAACTATTTATCATGCTCCTGGAAGCCAAAAGAAAGCTGGAGTAGCCATACTTATATCAGACAAACTAGACTTTAAATTAAAGGCTGTAACAAGAGATGAAGAAGGGCATTATATAATAATCACAGGGTCTATCCACCAGGAAGAGCTAACTATTATAAATGTCTATGCGCCAAATACCCGAGCCCCCAGATATATAAAACAATTACTCATAAACATAAGCAACCTTATTGATAAGAATGTGGTCATTGCAGGGGACTTTAACACCCCACTTACAGAAATGGATAGATCATCTAGACACACAGTCAATAAAGAAACAAGGGCCCTGAATGATACATTGGATCAGATGGGCTTGACAGATATATTTAGAACTCCGCATCCCAAAGCAACAGAATATACTTTCTTCTCGAGTGCACATGGAACATTCTCCAAGATAGATCATATACTGGGTCACAAAACAGCCCTTCATAAGTTTACAAGAATTGAAATTATACCATGCATACTTTCAGACCACAATGCTATGAAGCTTGAAATCAACCACAGGAAAAAGTCTGGAAAACCTCCAAAACCATGGAGGTTAAAGAACACCCTACTAACGAATGAGTGGGTCAACCAGGCAATTAGAGAAGAAATTAAAATATACATGGAAACAAACGAAAATGAAAATACAACAATCCAAACGCTTTGGGATGCAGCGAAGGCAGTCCTGAGAGGAAAATACATTGCAATCCAGGCCTATCTCAAGAAACAAGAAAAATCCCAAATACAAAATCTAACAGCACACCTAAAGGAAATAGAAGCAGAACAGCAAAGGCAGCCTAAACCCAGCAGAAGAAGAGAAATAATAAAGATCAGAGCAGAAATAAACAATATAGAATCTAAAAAAACTGTAGAGCAGATCAACGAAACCAAGAGTTGGTTTTTTGAAAAAATAAACAAAATTGACAAACCTCTAGCCAGGCTTCTCAAAAAGAAAAGGGAGATGACCCAAATAGATAAAATCATGAATGAAAATGGAATGATTACAACCAATCCCTCAGAGATACAAACAATTATCAGGGAATACTATGAAAAATTATATGCCAGCAAATTGGACAACCTGGAAGAAATGGACAAATTTCTAAACACCCACACTCTTCCAAAACTCAATCAGGAGGAAATAGAAAGCTTGAACAGACCCATAACCAGCGAAGAAATTGAATCGGTTATCAAAAATCTCCCAACAAATAAGAGTCCAGGACCAGATGGCTTCCCAGGGGAGTTCTACCAGACATTTAAAGCAGAGATAATACCTATCCTTCTCAAGCTATTCCAAGAAATAGAAAGGGAAGGAAAACTTCCAGACTCATTCTATGAAGCCAGTATTACTTTGATTCCTAAACCAGACAGAGACCCAGTAAAAAAAGAGAACTACAGGACAATATCCCTGATGAATATGGATGCAAAAATTCTTAATAAGATACTAGCAAATCGAATTCAACAGCATATAAAAAGAATTATTCACCATGATCAAGTGGGATTCATTCCTGGGATGCAGGGCTGGTTCAACATTCGCAAATCGATCAACGTGATACATCACATTAACAAAAAAAAAGAGAAGAACCATATGATCCTGTCAATCGATGCAGAAAAGGCCTTTGACAAAATCCAGCACCCTTTCTTAATAAAAACCCTTGAGAAAGTCGGGATAGAAGGAACATACTTAAAGATCATAAAAGCCATTTATGAAAAGCCCACAGCTAACATCATCCTCAACGGGGAAAAACTGAGAGCTTTTTCCCTGAGATCAGGAACACGACAGGGATGCCCACTGTCACCGCTGTTGTTTAATATAGTGCTGGAAGTTCTAGCATCAGCAATCAGACAACAAAAGGAAATCAAAGGCATCAAAATTGGCAAAGATGAAGTCAAGCTTTCGCTTTTTGCAGATGACATGATATTATACATGGAAAATCCGATAGACTCCACCAAAAGTCTGCTAGAACTGATACATGAATTCAGCAAAGTTGCAGGATACAAAATCAATGTGCAGAAATCAGTTGCATTCTTATACACTAACAATGAAGCAACAGAAAGACAAATGAAGAAACTGATCCCATTCAAAATTGCACCAAGAAGCATAAAATACCTAGGAATAAATCTAACCAAAGATGTAAAAGATCTGTATGCTGAAAACTATAGAAAGCTTATGCAGATAATTGAAGAAGATATAAAGAAATGGAAAGACATTCCCTGCTCATGGATTGGAAGAATAAATATTGTCAAAATGTCAATACTACCCAAAGCTATCTACACATTCAATGCAATCCCAATCAAAATTGCACCAGCATTCTTCTGGAAACTAGAACAAGCAATCCTAAAATTCATATGGAACCACAAAAGGCCCCGAATAGCCAAAGTAATTTTGAAGAAGAAGACCAAAGCAGGAGGCATCACAATCCCAGACTTTAGCCTCTACTACAAAGCTGTCATCATCAAGACAGCATGGTATTGGCATAAAAACAGACACATAGACCAATGGAATAGAATAGAAACCCCAGAACTAGACCCACAAACGTATGGCCAACTCATCTTTGACAAAGCAGGAAAGAACATCCAATGGAAAAAAGACAGTCTCTTTAACAAATGGTGCTGGGAGAACTGGACAGCAACATGCAGAAGGTTGAAACTAGACCACTTTCTCACACCATTCACAAAAATAAACTCAAAATGGATAAAGGACCTGAATGTGAGACAGGAAACCATCAAAACCTTAGAGGAGAAAGCAGGAAAAGACCTCTCTGACCTCAGCCGTAGCAATCTCTTACTCAGCACATCCCCAAAGGCAAGGGAATTAAAAGCAAAAGTGAATTACTGGGACCTTATGAAGATAAAAAGCTTCTGTACAGCAAAGGAAACAACCAACAAAACTAAAAGGCAACCAACGGAATGGGAAAAGATATTTGCAAATGACACTTCGGACAAAGGGCTAGTATCCAAAATCTATAAAGAGCTCATCAAACTCCACACCCGAAAAACAAATAACCCAGTGAAGAAATGGGCAGAAAACATGAATAGACACTTCTCTAAAGAAGACATCCGGATGGCCAACAAGCACATGAAAAGATGTTCAACGTCGCTCCTTATCAGGGAAATACAAATCAAAACCACACTCAGATATCACCTCACGCCAGTCAGAGTGGCCAAAATGAAGAAATCAGGAGACTATAGATGCTGGAGAGGATGTGGAGAAACAGGAACCCTCTTACACTGTTGGTGGGAATGCAAATTGGTGCAGCCACTCTGGAAAGCAGTGTGGAGGTTCCTCAGAAAATTAAAAATAGACCTACCCTATGACCCAGCAATAGCACTGCTAGGAATTTATCCAAGGGATACAGGAGTACTGATGCATAGGAGCACCTGTACCCCAATGTTTATAGCGGCACTCTCAACAATAGCCAAATTATGGAAAGAGCCTAAATGTCCATCAACTGATGAATGGATAAAGAAATTGTGGTTTATATACACAATGGAATACTACGTGGCAATGAGAAAAAATGAAATATGGCCTTTTGTAGCAACATGGATGGAACTGGAGAGTGTGATGCTAAGTGAAATAAGCCATACAGAGAAAGACAGATACCATATGGTTTCACTCTTATGTGGATCCTGAGAAACATAACAGAAACCCATGGGGGAGGGGAAGGGAAAAAAAAAAAAAAAAGAGGTTAGAGTGGGAGAGAGCCAAAGCATAAGAGACTGTTAAAAACTGAGAACAAACTGAGGGTTGATGGGGGGTGGGAGGGAGGGCAGGGTGGGTGATGGGTATTGAGGAGGGCACCTTTTGGGATGAGCACTGGGTGTTGTATGGAAACCAATTAGACAGTAAATTTCATATATTAAAAAATAAAAAAAAAATAAATGGGCAGAAAACATGAATAGACAGTTCTCTAAAGAAGGCATCCAGATGACCAACAGGCACATGAAAAGATGCCCAATGTCACTCCTCATCAGGGAAATACAAATCAAAACCAAACTGTGATATCACCTCACACCAGTCAGAGTGGCTAAAATGAACAAATCAGGAGACTATAGATGCTGGAGAGGATGTGGAGAAATGGGAACCCTCTTGCACTGTTGGTGGGAATGCAAACTGGTGCAGACGCTCTAGAAGACAGTGTGGAGGTTCCTCAAAAAACTAAAAATAGATCTACCCTATGACCCAGCAATAGCACTGCTAGGAATTTACCCAAGGGATACAGGAGTACTGATGCATAGGGGCACTTGTACCTCAATGATTATAGCAGCACTTTCAACAATAGCTAAATTATGGAATGAGCCTAAATGTCCATCAACTGATGAATGGATAAAGTTGTGGTTTATATACACAATGGAATACTATGTGGCAATGACAAACAATGAAATATGGCCTTCTGTAGCCATGTGGGTGCAACTGAAGAGTGCTATGCTAAGTGAAATAAATCATGCAGAGAAAGACAGATACCATATGTTTTCACTCTTATGTGGATCCTGAGAAACTTAACAGAAGACCATAGGGGAGGGGAAGGGGAAAAAAAAAGTTAGAGAGGGAAGGAGGCAAAACATAAGAGACTCTTAAAAACTGAGAATAAACTGAGGATTGATGGGGGTGGGAGGGAGGGGAAAGTGAGTGATGGGCATTGAGGAGGGCACCTGCTGGGATGAGCACTGGGTATTGTATGGAAACCAATTTGACAATAAATTTCATATTAAAAAAATAAAAAATAAAAATAAACAAAATAAAAATGAAGAAATGCTTAAAAATTAATTCATTAAGGGTATAAGTTAAGAATTCAGAAACATAACTTTTTGTCTTTTTTTCCGCTGTTTTGTTTCTTAAATTCCACATATGAGTGAAATCATATGGTATTTGCCTTTCTCTGACTTATTTCACTTAGCATTATAACCTGTAGGTCCATCCATGTTGTTGCAAATGGCAAGATTTCATTCTTACTTATGGTGGAGTAATATTCCATTGTGTGTGTGTATGTATATATATATCCATTCACCCATAAATGGATACTTGGGTTGCTTCAATATCTTGGCTATTGTAAATAATAGTGTAAGAAACATAGGGGTACATGTATCTTTTTGAATTAGTGTATTTGTTTCCTTTGGGTAAATACCCAGTAGTGGAATTACTGGGTCATATGGTAATTCTATTTTTAATTTTTCAAAGAATTTCCATACTGTTTTCCATAGTGGCTGTACCATTTGCAATCCTACCAACAGCGCATAGAGTTCCTTTTTCTCCACATCCTTGCCAACACCTGTTATTTCTTGTTTTTATTTTAGCCATTCTGACAGGTGTTAAGGTGATATCTCATTGTGGTTTAGATTTGCATTTACTTGATGGTTAGTGATGTTGAGCATCTTTTATGTGTCGTTAGGCCATCTGTTATGTCTTCATTGGAAAAACATCTATTCAGTTTCTCTGCCCATTTTAATTACATTAGTTTTTGGTGTTGAGTTGTATAAATTCTTTATATATTTTTGATATTAACTCCTTATTGGATATATAATTTGCAAACATCTTCTCCCATTCAGTAGTTGCCTTTTTGTTTTGTTGATGGTTTCCATCACTGTGTAAAAGTTTTGAGGGAGGTGAGTGGGGGGATGGGTGAAATACATAAAGGGGATCAAGAGTACACTTATCTTAATGAGCACTGAGTAATGTACAGAATTGTTGAATAATTATATTGTACACCTGAAACTATTATAACACTGTATATTTTACTTAAATAAAAAAAGAGAATAAAAAAGAATTCATAGCCAGAACAACAGAATAAAGCTAAAGAGAATAGAAGGCAAGTAATAAAAATAGCAGAAGTGGATGAACTAGAAAACAAAGATATACTAGACAGAATTATCTACGGTATCATACCTGAAACCTTTCTTTAGCTCACAACTTATACTCAATCTATGCATGAACCCTGTTGTCTCTACCTGCAAAATATTTTCAGAAACTGACCACTTCTCACCACCACCATTACTACTACTGAGGCCAACGCTGCCATCACATCACTTGTCTTTAAACTATCATGCAGGTCTGACACCTGTGGAAGAAAAGAGGGAAGGAAAGAAGATTGGGGAGGAAGAGTTTCAGATTGCAGTGCAGCTTTGAAAAAAATCTTGGCCAGCTGGATGTGCAGTTCTGCAAAGATTATCCTGTGCTGGCCGTAACATGCTCAGTCATAGGCTGAAAGCTGCCTGGGAAGCACATGGCCTCAACTCAGAAACAGCAGGTCCTATAGGAGCCTGCAACTGGAAGCTGTCAGATAATTGCACTCCTTGAGGCAGGTTCTCTGGAATCTGGAAGTGGAATCTGGAATCTCTGGAAGTGAGATCTGAATGGTGTCCTTTCATGTCTACCACAGTATCCATTTCTCTTTGATGTTGTCAGGATGAGATTTAGGACACAGTACAGGGCTCAGCAAACTATGACCCAGGGGCCAAACTGAGCCTGCCACCTGGTTTTGTAAATAAAGTTTTATCGGTCCTTAACCACACACATTTATTTCTTGTTCATGGCTGCTTTTAGGCTACAATGGCAGAGATGAGTAGTTATGATAAGACTATATTGCTTATAAAGCCTAACAAATAGCCCTTTACAGGAAAAGTTTGCAAACCCCTGACTTAGTATATATTTAGTAAGATGCAAGGCACAATGGAGTCTTTGAAGTTTTTTTTTTTTAAATGTTGATTTATTTATATATTTTGATCAAGAGAGAGTATGCACACAGGGAGGGGAAAGAGAGAGGAGAGAGTCTTTGAAGTTTTATATGTTGGCCATCTTTTAGGAAGAGTAAGACATGCACAAATACTTGTGATGTCTCACAATTTCTATTCCTCATACTACATGTAAAATCTTTGGGCGTATAAAAGAAGGAGGGATTTAAGAAAAGCAGTTCTGTGTTCTTATTTAGGCTTTTAAAGGCTTATTCTGGCTGCTCTGTGTGGACTGTATTATAGAAACACAAAGATAAAAGCAGGGATACCTGTCAGGAAGCAACTGGTCTAGTCTAGGCAAGAAACAATAGTAGTTTGGGTTAAGATGATGGTTATAGAAAGGGAAAGAACATTTTCTGAGATGAAAACTGTAGAGGGATTGAGTAGTATGACAATCAACGTTTTGTTTTTGGCATGTTGAATTTGAGGTATCTAAGTGGAAATATCAAATAAAATGTTAAGATATATGAAGCTAAAGTTCAGAAATGGTCAGGTTGATGATGTAAATTTGGGAAATAGTATATAAGTGGTACTCCAAGCTAGGACTAGATGGAATCATATAGGGAAAGAATATAGATAAAGAGGTGTTTCTTACAATGAATATTTGAGACGCCAACTTTCAGATATTGGGGAGGGGGAAAGAAGCCAGAAGAGGAGTCTAGTATAGTGTCTCCACAAACAGGCAGTGGACAACAATGTGGAATGCTGCTGAGACGAAGATGAGGTAGGAAAATGGTCCATTGAATTTGGCAACATGGAGATACTGGTGACCTAAAAACTAAGCGGGATTTTTTTTTTTAATGTTCAGGAGCAGAAGCTAGAGCGAAATGGGTATAAGAGAATGGGAAGTAAGGAAATGAAGATAAGGTAGAGGTAACTGTTTTGAGACACTTTACTGTGAAAGGGAGCAGAGAAACTGGGGTTAGTTGGAGGAGCTGTGGGGTCTAAAAAAAATACCAGAGCCTGTCTGAAGGTTTTAAAGCAGGGTAGTGACCCCATTAGTGCTTTAGGAAGACTGATCCTCCTTATCTTCCGTTGCAGAGTAGAAATTACAGGGAGAGATCCAGATGAGAGACAATTAGTCTCAACTAAGGTAACGGTAATGAGAATGGAAAGTGGGAGGCAAATGCATTCCTCACTGTGTAGAATTTTTACCTCAGCTTATTTCTTCAGAAGTTTATATGTATTAGCCACCCTTATCTTGATATATTTCTTTCTGAAATGTATAACTCAAAGAGATTTTTGTCTTTTCCTATAATACTTGAATTAGCACTAAATGTTTAGAGATGGAATGATTAATAAAAATAATTAGCTCTAATCCCGTGCCATGCAGGCTGCTATATTGCCCTTTGTCTTGTTACTTATAGGTTGGAATCAGAGAGACTGGGCTACCATTGTTCTCTCTCCTAATTTTTAGCTGTGTGATGCTGAGAAAACCATCTGGATTATTGTGAGGAATATTTGAGGTAATATTTAAAAAAAATGTTTCAAGCAGGATTTCCACTCTGGCAATGGTGAATTAGAACAATCCTCCCATTGAGGAAAATTATGAAAAGTGTGTGTGTGTGTGTGTGTGTGTGTGTGTGTGTGTGTGTAATTATTCATTGCTTCAAAGCAATCAAGAGTTTTGGAAGTCAAGATCCAAAGGGCCAAGAAAGGCAGAAACTCAGAAAGGTAAGTAGGGCATTTGGGGGCAACTTTTCCTATAAGGCTTTTGTTGATTCCAGAATATACTGCTGAATGACTGAGAAGCCAAGCAGTGCTTTAATAGCTTCAAGGGACAAGGGGGTACAAAATCTGCAGACTAGAGATCGCCAAGGAGAAGAGGGCCTGGAAAGTCCACCCAAAACTCTTAGGTGGCACTTCAAAAAGGCTACATCATAGTAATAATGGAAAACTGGAAATAGACTGATGTTTACAAGATTTGAAGCCCAGCTTCCAAAAATCTCAGTCTCTGAAGTTGGATTAAGATAATACTATATGGCTAGGGACTCTAGCCACTTGCAAGAAGGCTCTCTTGGCTGAGCAACTTCATTCTAGGCCTCAAATTATGTTTTGTAGTTGTTCATGTACAGTGTTTACCATTCAAAAATAACCATGTATAAGAGAAAATGAAATGTGAACAAAAACCAAGAAAAACAACAGACAAGAGAAACAGAAACATTTCATATATGTATATTTCATATAATGGAGTTAACAAGCAAAGATTTTGCAATAACTATCCTTGGGGCACCTGGCTAGCTCAATTGGTGGAGCATGTGACTCTTGATCTAGGAGTTGTAAGTTCAAGCCCTATGTTGGCTATGGAGATTACATAAAAATAAAATCTTTAAAAAATAACTATCCTTAGTATGTTAAAGAAGATACATGGCAAGATTCAGAATTTAGAAAAAAGACTTGGAATTGAAGAAGATTCTTGAACAGGTGCTCCACAAGATCTCCACATGGCCAGTGAGCATATAAAAAGGTGTTCTACATCATTTGTAAATAGGAAAATGTAAATTAAAATGATGAGATACTACTATGTACTCTTCCAAATAGGTAAAATTAAAAAGACTGACAGAGGCACCTGGGTGGCTCAGTGGCTTAAGCATCTGATTCTTTTTTAGTTTTTATTTATTTTTTTTAATTTACATTCAAGTCAGTGAATGTAACATTCAAGAATGATTTCGGGGGTAGATTCCTTGATGGCCCTTACCCATTTAGCCCATCCCCCCTCCCACAACCCCTCCAGTAACCCTCAGTTTGTTCTCCATATTTAAAAGTCTCTTATGTTTTGTCCCCCCATATGTCCTCATATGAGTGAAGTCATATATTTGCGTTTCTCTGACTGACTAATTTTGGTTAGCACAACACCCTCTAGTTCCATCCACATAGTTGCAAATGGCAAGATTTCATTCTTTTTGATTGCCAAGTAATACTCCATTGTATATATGTACCACATCTTCTTTATTCATTCATCCACTGATGGACATTTGGGCTCTTACCATACTTTGGAAAGCTGATAGTGCTGCTATAAACGTTGGGGTGCATGTGCCCCTTCAAAAGAGGATACCTGTATCCCTTGGATAAATACCTAGGGCCAGATGGCTTTCCAGGGGAATTTTCCCAAACATTTAAGGAAGAGTTAACACCTATTCTTTTGAAGGTGTTCCAAAAATAGAAATGGAAGGAAAACTTCCAAACTCTTTCTATGAAGCCAGCATTACTTTGATTCCAAAACCGTACAAAGACCCCACTAAAAAGGAGAACTATAGACCAATTTCCCTGATGAACATGGATGCAAAAATCCTCAACAAGATATTAGCCAACCGGATCCAACAATACATTAAAAAAATTATTCACCACAAACAAGTGGGATTTATACCTGGGATGCAGGACTGGTTCAATATCCGCAAAACAATCAATGTGATTCATCACATCAATAAAAGAAAGAACAAGAACCATATGATCCTGTCAATAGATGCAGAGAAAGCATTTGACAAAATACAGCATCCTTTCTTGATAAAAAGCCCTCAAGAAAGTAGGGATAGAAGGATCATACCTCAAGATCATAAAAGTCATATATGAAAGACCCAATGTTAATATCATCCTCAATGGGGAAAAACTAACAGCTTTCCCCCTAAGGTCAAGAACAAGACAGGGACGTCCACTCCCGCCACTGTTATTCAACATAGCATTGGAAGTCTTAGCCTCAGCAATCAGACAACACAAAGAAATAAAAGGCATCCAGATCAGCCGGGAGGAGGTCAAACTTTCACTCTTCGCAGATGACATGATACTCTATATGGAAAACCCAAAAGACTCCACCAAAAAACTGCTAGAACTTATCCATGAATTCAGCAAAGTCGCAGGATATAAAATCAATGCACAGAAATCGGTTGCATTCCTATACACCAACAATGAAGCAACAGAAAGAGAAATCAAGGAATCAATCTCATTTACAATTGCATCACAAACCATAAAATACCTAGGAATAAACCTAAACAAAGAGGTGAAAAATCTATACACTGAAAACTATACAAAGCTTATGAAAGAAATTGAAGAAGACACAAAATATGGAAAAAGATTCCATGCTCTTGGATAAGAAGAACAAATATTGTTAAAATGTCAATACTACCCAAAGCAATCTACATATTCAATGCAATCTCTATCAACATAACACCAGCATTCTTCACAGAGCTAGAACAAACAATCCTAAAATTTGTATGGAACCAGAAAAGACCCCGAACATCCAAACAATCTTGAAAAAGAAAACCAAAGCTGGAGGTATCACAATCGCAGACTTCAAGCTGTGTTACAAAGCTGTAATCATCAAGACAGTATGGTACTGGCACAAGAACAGACACTCAGGTCAATGGAAAACAATAGAGAACCCAGAAATGGATGCACAAACGTATGGCCAACTAATCTTTGACAAAGCAGGAAAGAATATTCAGTGGAATAAAGACAGTCTCTTTAGCAAGTGGTGCTGGGAAAACTGGACAGTGACATGCAGAAACATGAACCTGGACCACTTTCTTACACCATACACAAAAATAAACTCAAAATGGATGAAAGACCTCAATGTAAGACAGGAAGCCATCAAAATCCTGGAGGAGAAAACAGGCAAGATCTTTGATCTTGGCCACAGCAACTTCTTACTCAACACGTCTCCGGAGGCAAGGGAAACAAAAGCAAAAATGTACTACTGGGACCTCATCAAAATAAAAGCTGCACAGCGAAGGAAACAATCAGCAAAACTAAAAGGCAACTGATGGAATAGAAGATATTTTCAAAGGACATATCAGATAAAAGGTTAGTATCCAAAATGTATAAAAACTTATCAAACTCAACACCCAAACACAAATAATCCAGTGAATAAATGGGCAAAAGACATGAATAGACACTTCTCCAAAGAAGACATCCAGATGGCCAACCGACACATGAAAAAAATGCTCAACATCACTCATCATCAGGGAAATACAAATCAAAACTATAATGAGATACCACCTCACACCTGTCTCAATGGCTAAAATTAACAACTCAGGCAACAACAGATGTTGGCAAGGATGCTGAGAAAGAGGATCTCTTTTGGACTTCTGGTGGGAATGCAAACTGATGCAGCCAGTATGGAAAACAATATGGAGGTTCCTCAAACAATTAAAAATAGAACTACCCTACAACCCAGTAATTGCACTACTAGGTATTTATCCAAGCGTCTGACTCTTGATTTCAGCTCAGGTCATGATCTCAGGTTTTGGGCTCTGTGCTGACATTGAGGAGCCTGCCCAGGATTCCCTCTCTCTCTCTCTCTCTCTCTCTCTCTGTCCCTCCCCCAATTTCTCTCTCTCTCTCTCTCTCAATAAATAAATAAAATAAAATAATAAAATAAAAAACTGCTAATACCAAGTATTGGTGAAGTATGTGGAGCAATAGGAACTCCCACACGCTGTTTGTGAAACTGTATTTTGCGCAACCATTTTAGAGAAGGGCTTGGCATTATCTACTAAGGGTGAAAACATACATGCCCTGTGGCACAGCAACTTTACCTGTAGGTATATACCGACAGATATGTATGCCTATGTGTACCAAGAATCTTCAGAACCACATTATTTGCAACATCCCCAATTGAACACAGTCCAAATCTCCATTAGTGGCATAATGGAAAAATTAAAAATGTGTTCTCTTCAAATAATAATATACTATACCATGCAGTATGTACACAGCTACATGGATCAATCTCACATTTACGATGTGGAAGAAAAGAATCAATCACACAAGCACTTTATCGTATGGTTCCCTTTACATGAAGTTCAAAACCAGGCAAAACTAATCTCTGGTGTTAAAAGTGAAGGTGGTGGGGGCGCCTAGGTGGCTCAGTTGGTTGTTCGACTTAGGCACGGGTCATGATCTCGGGGTTCATGGGTTTGAGCCCCGTGTCAGGCTCTGTGTTGACAGCTCGGCGTCTGGAGCCTGCTTCGGATTCTATGTCTCCCTCTCTCTCTGCCTCTCTGCTGTTCGTGCTCGGTCTCTCTGTCTCTCAAGAAAAAATAAACATTAATTTTTTTTTTTTTTAAGTGAAAGTGTTGGTAGCCTTTGGAGAAGAAGAAAATAATAATAGGGAGTGGGCATAGAGGAGCAACTGAGTGCTGGTGAAATGCTATTTCTTCACTTCAGTCGTAGTTATACATTTATAGTGACTTTGTGAAATTACATTGAGTTGTACATTTACTCCCTGTGTGTGTTTCTGTGTTATACTTTATAATGAAATTAAATCCCTATACATCATTTTCCATTTCTAATCTTTCACTCACTATTCTTTTTGACACTCTAGAACATATCCAATTCAGATCTCTGTCCTTGCTTAGCTCCTCTATGAAGCGTTTCCTAACCCCTCCACATAGAATTGTAGACTCTTTTCTTTGGGTCCATATTGTAACATAATACTTGTAATAATATATTATTCTTATGTGTTTGTTGTCTCCTATTACGAAGTTGTAAATCTCCTAAGGGCAAAGATTATTCATCTTTTTATCTCCAAACTGAGTAGAGCGCCTAGTACCACAGGCATTTAATACATATTTGTTGGAAGAATGAGTTGTAAATATCTTTTCCATTTTACACACATGGAAACCAGTACTCAGAAAGGTGAAGTATTCTGCCCAAGGTCACACAGTTACTAGATTGGTGGACTAGGTTTGTACCCAGATCTATCTTATTCTAAAGCTGGTGCTTCTGTTTTCTGCACTGCCAGATCACCTGTGTTAGCTTACTTAATCTTTACCACATCCCCATGACCTCAGTACTAGTATCATCCCCATCTT
This sequence comes from Panthera onca, assembly GCF_046562875.1. Classification (NCBI taxonomy): domain Eukaryota; kingdom Metazoa; phylum Chordata; class Mammalia; order Carnivora; family Felidae; genus Panthera; species Panthera onca. The sequence goes on along the minus strand of NC_138357.1, from coordinate 44,798,026 downwards.
ATATATGAGGCAGCTGAGGCTCAGAGGGGCTCAGCAACCTGTTCAGGATCACACCCTTCGGAAGTAATCAAGCTGCGATTCAAATTTAGGTGTCCCCAAGTTTCAAAGCCCTTGCTTTTAACACTATATCATAATATATTTGTGATGTACCTCATAATACATTTAGAGTACACAGTACTTCATAACCATGTAGATTACCTCCTGTCAGAGCAGAGTATAAATACAGCATTGTCATTTCAGGGTTTGGTGTCCAAAAAGGTCTTATTCTAATATTATTCTGCTTTTTTAAGGGGGTTTCTTTTCCCAATAAGTATACACATGGAATTTTTTTATCCTTAAAACCTCTGTGTTACAGATGGTGGTTAGAACTCTGGACAAGATCTGAGTTTGAATTTGGGCTAATTATGTAATCTCCTCTCCAAAACTGTATTTATTCATCTCTAAAAGGGGGTATTAATAGTACTTACCTTGGGGCACCTGGGTGGCTTAGTCGGTTAGGCATCTGACTCTTGATTTCGGCTCAGGTCATGATCTCAAGGTTCATAGGCTTGAGCCCCATGTTGGGCTCTGTGCTGACAGCTCAGAGCCTGGAGCCTGCTTCAGATTCTGTCTCTCGCTCTCTCTCTCAAAAGTAAATAAATAAAATTAAAAAAAATACACACCTGGATTCAAAGAGTTAGCATGAAAGAAGAATATAAAATATCTCAATATTTCTATATTGTTACATGTTGAAATGCTAATATTTTGATATGAATTAAACTATATGATTATAATTAATTTTACTTGTGTTTTTTACTTTTTAAATATGGCTCTTAGAGAATAAAAATCATTCATGTGGTTCACATTGTATTTTCATTGCAAAGACCTGCTCTGGTGGCTGCATGCTAAACCATGACTTTTGTTTGAACCAGAGATTAAGCCGATGTTTAACACTGGCAAGAAGCTTGCAGTTTGAGTAAGGAGGATGTAAGAATCAAATATTTCTTTCTAAAAGTATATTGTAATTAATTGCTATGAAAGAGAATGGAGACTTTCTAGTGTGTTCTGTAGCAAGGGGAACATTTAAACTGGTCCTGAGAAGGGTTAGTAGTGAAGGTGAGAAAAGGGGAAAACATGGGTACATTTGGAAAAAGGCTAGTAGTCTAGTTTGGGGACTATGATAACAGCAAGGAGAGTAGAAGTGGCTGAATAATTAAGTGAAGACCAATTCTAACAGGCCTTGTCCTGGGCCAAGGAGTTGGGACTCCATGTTGTTAATTCTAGGGAGCTATTGACAGGTTTCAAGGAAAGATGTAATAAGATGACTTGGTTTTAGGAATGTTAGCCTTCCAGCTATATGGAATGGAGTGGAGGTTGGAGAGGGAATGAGGGTGGAGACAGAAAAACAGACTTAGGAGGCTTGTGTCAATAATTCAGGTGACAGGCAATGAGCACCTGAGCTTGATTGGTGGCAGTAGGAATTAGGAAGGCATGTGTTCAGTTTGGTAAATACTGGTGAAGTAGAACTACTAGATTTGGCCGTAGGTTGGTGCAAGTGCTGGAGAATGAGTCAAGTATGATTCAGTGAATGCAAGCAAGTGGAGTTCCCCAGTTTTAGGGACTGATAAAGCAGGTCAAATGGGTCAGGGTTTCGAGGTTGTAGACATAACATGACTTAAATGGCTAACCTTAGAGTCCAGGCTGGCCCAGAGGCAAGTGAAGGCCAGTGGGAAGAGGAAGAGAGGGAAGAAGAAAGGCAAGGCTTGAATCTTTGGCACCTGGGGAAGCGACTTGCCTTTTTGGCTTCAATTTTCCTATCTGGAAAGGGGAGATTGAACCAGATGATCCTTAAGTGTCTTTCCAAGGTCAATATTCATTCTAAGGTCTATGTTTATAGTAGAGACATAGTATGCCCTATATCAATAGGGCATAATAAAATTACCCTAGGTACCATTCCTATTTTGTTCTTGAGATCTGTTTCTATTAGCTGCCTTTCTCCCCCTTGAACTTGTGATCAACTCTCTACTAAGTTTTCTATCATGATAAATTTATAGATTCTAAATTTGATGAAAGAGAGGGGAAGGAAGGGAAAACTTGTGGACTATTTAAAGATCATTTAAATATTTAGTTGCCTGAAAAGGTACAGTGACTAACATACAAGGGAAAAATATATAACTTAACTATAAGGAATTAATGAACCAAAAGTGGTTAGCATCAGCTTAAAGCTTTGAGGCCTTTCCTTCTTATTGATTCCAAACAGAATAAATCTATAAATGATAATAGTGCCTGATTTATTTTTTTAAACTTTTTTAATGTTTACTTATTTTTTAAAAATTTTTTAAATGTTTATTTATTTTTGAGAGAGACAGAGACAAAGTGTGAGTGGGGGAGGGGCAGAGAGAGAGGGAGACAGAATCCGAAGCAGGCTCCAGTCTCCGAGCCATCAGCACAGAGCCCGATGCGGGGCTTGAACTCACAGAGCTGTGAGACCATTAACTGAGCCTAAGTCAGACGCTCAACCAACTGAGCCACCCAGGTGCCCCTATTTTTTATTTTCTTAAAGATATTTTAAATGTTCATTTATTTTTGAGAGAGAGAGAGAGTGAGAGAGAGAGAGAGAGCAAGGGAGAGGCAGGGAGAGGGGGAGACACAGAATCCAAAGCAGGTTCCAGTCTCTGAGCTGTCAGCACAAAGCCCGATGCAGGGCTCGAACTCACGAACCGTGAGATCATGACCTGAGCTGAGGTTGGATGCTTAACCAACTAAACCACCCAGGTGCCCCAATAACGCTCAATTTAAATTACTTCCAGCAAGTGCCACTTTTCAGGGCCTATCAGACATGCTGCTCTCTCAACTGCACTTTGCAGTGTACAGAGCAAATCAATGTGGATAGAAACAGTTGCAATTTATGACAATTTGCCATTGTATCTTTTCACTGCATAGAATTGCTTTTGACTGAAATGATATTAATTACATGTATAACGTGGTCTACGGTTTTCTACACAGATTTCCCTGCTGGAAAAAAAAAAAAGAAAGAAGATGATCCCAACAGTAGGTCCCACTCTGTCAGACTCCTTCAGAAGTTGAGGAGAGGAGGTACAGGCCAAGAAAGTGAAGCAGAAGCAAAAAAGATTTCAGCAGGGAGTGATCCACAAAATGTCTTTTCCTCTGGGAATTTCACAGGTCTCAATAGAGAACAAGTCCTTGTCAAAATTGTCAAGTGGGCAGCCAGATAAAGGGGAGGAAGCATAGAATAGAGTGTTGTCTTTGAGGCGGGGGCAGAGACAGTTTGAACAGTGTGTCTTTGTGGCCCAGGATGTTATAAACAAATGACCCTGAACCTGAAGCACTAGGAGACAGCATAGTCATCCAGTGCCCTTACAGAAAAATTAGGTTGCCACACTCATGATGTCTTATAACCCTTACTGCAGTATTTATCCAATGGAATCTAGGAACCACCGGTGTCAGTATCAGAGGTTGGGGAAAATTTTTTTCAAAACATGGATTCTCTGACTCGAAGGCTCCACTCCATATCTACTGAATTAGAATTTTTGGAGATGGGGCCTAAGGATGCACTTTAATAAGCTCCAAGGTGACTTGCATGCATACCAAAGTTTGAGAACTATTGCCTCATTACAGCAAAATCCTTAAGGTACATATCATGTTATGTGTAGTGCTTGGCACAGTGATGGTGAATGAATTATTACAGACTAAGCAATGCTAATGCGTGATTGGCTTTTACATTACTGGTCCAAAGCCAGGTTTTCTTTTCCTTCTTTGTTAATTCTTCAATATCCCTGAACAATATCAGAGTGATAGGCTGAGAAGACTGGGCATAGGCAGAGAACATTACCTCCTTCACAGAAAAAACTGAAACAATATGTCCAACTCCCTCAACTTCCTTCTTGCCTCGTTCCCATTCTTTTTTTTTTATTTAGCTTTTTTTTTTTTATTTTTAACTAATCTCTACACTCAACATGGGGCTTGAACTCACAACCCTAAGAGCAAGCGTCACTTGCTTTACCAATTGAGCCAGCCAGGCACCCCACCTTGTTCCCATTCTTAAGTGGAAGGCATTCAGTTTATTACCATTGTGATATTAGCTGCAGATTTTTCATGGCTATTCTTTAAAAGATTAATGAAATTTCTTTTTTTAATGTTTATTTTTGAGAGAGAGATAGACAGAGCATGAGTAGGAGAGTGGCAGAGAGAGAGGGAGACACAGAATGAGAAGCAAGCTCCAGGCTCTGAGCTGTCAGCTCAGAGTCAGACACAGGGCTCGAACCCATGGACAGCCGACCACAGAATCATGACCTGAGCTGAAGCTGAACACCCAGGTGCTCCGTAGATTAATTAAATTTCTATTCCTAGATTACTAAGAGTTTTTTTTTTTTAATTCAATAATGGAGGTTGAGTTTTGTCAAATGCTTTTGCTGCATCTATTGAAATGATAGAATGATTTTTCTTTTTTAGTCTATTAATATGGTAATTACACTGATTTTTTAATGCTTAAACTTTGTGTTTCAGAAACTCTTGAAAAATTCCAAAAGAGACAATGGCCTTGCTCTGGACCTAACTTATTTGCTGAGATCATCTCAAAAGTTAAAGATTTGTTTGTTCTGTTGTTGGTGGTGATTGTTTTTTCTTAAGTTTATTTAGTTTGAGAGAGAGAGAGAACTCACACAAGCAGGGAAGGAACAGAGAGAGGTGGAGAGGGAGAATCCCGAGCAGACTCCTCACTGTCAGCACAGAGCCCGATGTGGGGCTCCATCCCATGAGCCTTGAGATCATGACCTGGGCTGAAATCAAGTTGGATGCTTAACTGATTGAGCCACTCAGGCACCCCTGTGGTGATTGTTTTTTAAAGAGTAACATTCCTGGTATTAATAGACTGAAAAGCTAACAGGATTTGGGGCAGTATAAAAACATAAGTGTTTTGTGGAACTGTTTATCATATATCTTGTAATGTGTGTTTATTGTACTTCTATTTTGTTAATTCTATTGCAAGAGTGATACTGTCATGCCTGTTTTGTGTTAGTCACTTTATTTGTCTGCTACAGGAGGCAGGTGATCTTAGGACCAAAAGAAATTATTTTAGTAAATTAATCCACTAGTAAATTCTAAGTACCATCTCCATTTACTATCTGAGTATCTAAGGAGATAACATTGCAATTTATTTATTTGCTCTATCCTGTGCTTGTAGGTAACATCCAGCTCTTAGCTGAAGAGGTGACAAAGTGATAGACATGTCAGATTGGCTGCTGTTAGAAAGTTTACTTTATGTAGTAGGTGTCCTGCTGTATAGTAGCTGATGTCAGTTTGCCCACTCTATTTAATGGTTCCTCTTTTTCATAGTTTGCCGGGCCTCAATTTTAGGCTAACAAGTAAAGTTAGCAGTAAAGATGGCTTTAGAGTGGCTCCTTCCACTGAAGAAGATTTCATTGGTGAACTTATTTTTTAAATTTACCTGGCTTGCGTCTCTTATTATTCTCCATCCCTCTCCTCAGGTCTCCTGTTTACTCAGTGCATGTTCCAAGGGGAGGATATTTGGCAACGACTTGCTATAAATACCCAGCATTACTGGATATGAAAGTCATATTCAAAATTTTTAACTGTTTGTAGTTTCCTGGATTGGTGAAAACATCCCGGAACACTTAGTAGTAAGGACCAAAGGAAGAAAAGTAACATTGTTCTCAGCTGGGACAATTTTTCTTTTTGGTGGGGTAGGAGTGCTCAGTCACAAGGGTGAATGGGTATAAAGAAGACATAATTAAGTACTAATAGTATTATATGAAGATAGAATACTACTGTATATTCAGATGACTTAAAATTTTCTATTATCGAATTAGTTTTATTCTTCAGGAACTTCTTAAAAGGAAGTAGTAGCAATGTAGTAATAAGTGTGGGGTGAGATAATTTGAAAAGTACCTAGAGAGCTGTCAGAAAATATTCTAAGGGTAGAGGGTATGTACCTGTTTTATTTTTGGAGGCAGAAAGGAGGCAGGAGGTAAAGAAAGATGTTACTATGTGTAATTAATAATGTCACCTATTTGCTGAGTAACAATAAGCCCAAAATTTCAGTGGGGCAGAATAATAAGTATTTATTTCTTATATGTCAATTAGGGGTTGTCTAATCTGGGCAGATGGGTTAGGAGGCTATGCCTCAAGCCATAGGTCTGACTGGGGTTGGCTCATTGCTGCTGGTTGACTCTTAACTGGTCCAAGTGTTTTCATTCTGGGTGTACTGGATACCCAGGGCAAGCTGTTCTCCTGGCCATGGCAGAGGCACAAGAGTTAAGTGTACAAAGAATCTATATAGACATTTCCCAAAGACGTTATACAAATCATCCATAAGGTCATGAAAAGTTGCTTAACATCATGAGTTATCAGGGAAATGCAAATCAAAACCACAGTGAGATGCGGCCTCACACACAATAGAATGGCCAAAATCAAAAAGATTATAGGAAGTGTTGGTGAAGATATGGAAAAACAGTACATTGCTGGTGGGAATGTAGAATGGTGTATCCACTTTATAAAGCATTTGACGGCCTCCTGCGTGGCTCAGTTGGTTAAGTGTCTGACTTTGGCTCAGGTCATGATCTCATGGTTTGTGAGTTTGAGCTCTGCATTGGGCTCTGTGCTGACAGCTTGGAGCCTGGAGCTTGCTTCAGATTCTGTGTCTCCCTCTCTCTCTGCCCCTACCCTGATCATGCTCTGTCTCTCTCTCAAAAATAAACATTAAAAAAATAAAGCATTTGAGGAAATTGTTAAACACAGTTACTATATGATCCAGTAATTCCATTCCAAGAATTGATATGGTGATCATTGCACAACTGTGTTTTACCAAACATCATTAAATTAATTAAACTGTATATTTTACATGGGTTAATTGTACACTATGTGAATTATTTCTCAATAAAAAGTGTATACATGTACACACACATGTAAAAACATGCATTGCCTTTTTAAAGTTATTTTTAAGTTTTATTTATTTATTTTGAGAGAGAGAGAGAGAGCAAACGTGTGTGAGTAGGGGAAGGGCAGAAAGAGAGTGAGAGAGAATCCCAAGCAGCCTTGGCACTGTCAGCGCAGAGCCTGGTGTGTGGCTCAAACTCATGAACCGTGAGATCATGACCTGAGTGAAATCAAGAGTGAGATCAACCAGCTGAGCCATCCAGGTGCTCCAACAAGCATTGCCTTTTAAAGTCCCGGCTTTTGGGCGCCTGGGTGGCTCAGTCGGTTGAGCGTCCGACTTCAGCTCAGGTCATGATCTCACAGTTTGTGAGTTCGGTTTGTGAGTTCGAGCCCTGCGTTGGGCTCTTTGCTGACAGCTCAGAACCTGGAGCCTGCTTCTGATTCTGTCTCCCTCTCTCTCTGCCCCTCCCCTGCTCATGCTCTGTCTCTCTCTGTCTCTCAAAAATAAATAAATGTAAAAAAAAGCATTTAAAATTTAGGCTTAGAACTGGCACACTATCACTTCTATATATCTTCCATTAGCCAAGGCAAGTCATATGGCTGAGCCCAAATTCAAAGGGTAAGGAAATACACTTGGCCTTAATAGGAGGAACTGCAAATTCACGTGGCAGTGGGTATGGATGCAATGTGGAGTAAAGAATTTGTGTCAATAATTTAATCTAATACACTTCCCTGACCTTTCCTCCTTTTCTTATTATTCATATTTATTCATATTCTAGGGCTAATTCAGACTAGAACAACTGGTCATTACCCTATTGTGATATTCAATTCAGATACCTGAAAACAACACTTAGATAACTTTACATGTTTTCCCTTTCCTTTTAAAGATTGCATAAAGATCTATGTTCCTTTAAATTTTTTTAGACATTATTTTCTTATACTTGACTTTTCTCTGCAACATTTTTATTTTATAAAGAATCATGTTCTCAAGACATATCCTCCAGTACAATACCAGTTTTCAGGAAATAAAAACAGGTGGAATCTACCTGTTATACAATATTTAGGACAACTGGATTGTAGTATTTCTCACTGTAATAATTCAACTGAGATTTTTAACTGATATTTCAAATAAAGAATGTAAACATTCTTGTTGGACAGCAAGAGTAGATTTCAGATAAAAGGAGCCTGGGTAGCTTGGCTGGTTAAGTGTCTGACTCTTGATTTCAGCTCAGGTCACCATCTCGTAGTACATGAGTTCAAGGCCCACATTGGGCTCTGTGCTGGCAACATGGAGCCTGCTTGGGATTCTCTATCTCCTCTCTCTCTGCCCCTCCCCACTAGTTCTCTCTCTCTCACTCTCTCTCTCTCAAAAATAAATAAATTTTAAATAATAAAAAACACCTGCTAAAAAAAGAAGAGTAGATTTCAGGGAAACGCAAACTCTTTGGTTGCAATGAGATTGAAATAAGTGTATGAGACTGAAAAGCATCTCATGAAAGTTTATTTTTACTTAATAAAACATATACACTTTGTTTTTGTCATAGTTAGCTATTGTTAAAACATTAGATGAATCCATTTTATACTAGTTAATTTGTATTTTTCTCTACAGTACCATCAAGAGCCTCTCGTGATAACAAAGAAGAGATGCTTCAGAAATAAAAAGTAATAAAGGTTAATTCTGAATCTGGTAATATATTGGAAGCTTTTGAAATGTGCATATCTTCCGATCCTGTAATTCTGCTTCTAGAAATTTATCCAAATGAATAATCAGAGTTTGGCATAGACCCATTGTGTTGTATGTATTATGTTGACTAATATGAAATTGCCAATATTTGACCATTTGGACCTATAACGACAGGCATTATATATGTTTCAATGTGATATAAAGATGTTGATCACAGTATTAATTATGATGAAGATCACTTGGGGTAATTGAAATGTCCAACAATAAGATACTGGTTAAATAAATTATGGCAACACATATACTAGAATTCTATGAAGTCTTTAAAATTATAATGATTTAGGGGCGCCTGGGTGGCTCAGTCAGTTAAGCGTCCGACTTCGGCTCAGGTCACAATCTCACGGTCCGTGGGTTCGAGCCCCGCGTCGGGCTCTGGGCTGATGATGGCCCAGAGCCTGGAGCCTGCTTCTGATTCTGTGTCTCCCTCTCTCTCTGACCCTCCCCCGTTCATGCTCTGTCTCTCTCTGTCTCAAAAATAAATAAACGTTAAAAAAAAATTAAAAATAAAATAAAATAAAATAAAATAAAATTATAATGATTTAAATGTATTTTTATTGTTACCAAATGAGTATGTTCATGATATATTATTAAGAAAAAATGATATTACAAAACAGAACTTATAATATGATTCAATTTTATTAAAATTATATATATTTACATATATATCTATATTTAGATGAAATGACTAGAATAATATACACCAAAATTTTCATAGTTATTCTCTCTAGGACTGTATTTTTAATTTTTACAGTCTTTATTTGGATTATCTGTATTTTTTAACTTTTGATTTTAGAGCATAATTTTAAGTTATGTAAAAATCAATTCTATAAGAAAATCATAAGTTATGATCATTTGTGGTAGGAAGACACAAACAATTTTGTAACCTATTTGTTCAAACCCAGTTTGTTTGCTTGCTTGTTGGCTTCCTTCCTTCCTTCCTTTCTTTTTTTTCCTTCCTTTCTTTCTTTTCTAATTATAGCAACTTGATTTGAGGTTTTGTTTTATAAAGGTCAACACAGAAGCCAACCTCAGTCACATAGGTGGTAAGGGAGGGATACACTGTGGGTGGCACACAAGACCGACATTCTGTCTTCCTGAAAGCAAATGCCATGAACACCAACTACGGAGGATGTGATGGAGAACAGGCACACCCATGGAATATGACTATGCATCCCAGGACTGGGCTCCTTCAGCCAGCAGTGTGCCATGAGCACATGGCACCCTGAACAGGCCCTGGGGACAGGGAGCTGAAACCTTGCATTATTTTAAAGCATCATGTACAATAAAAAACTTGCATTTAGGAATCCCTATTTCCAGCTTGTAGCACTCAAAACAAGTGATGGTGCATATACAGATTTTATGAGGTATCCCTGAGCTACTTTGCCTGATAAGGTGAAAATATATTTGCTATTATTTTTACAACTTTTGCATTATAGCATAAAGATTAGACAGCAATTCATTCACAGCATACTCCATTTTGAGGGAAAATATCACATAGATAATCGATCCAATAAATAAACTAAAACTTTCCATTTACTACCCATTATACTCACTCACACCCCTCATAATTAAAGAAAGTAACTAACTTTCTTATCAAGAACTATTATATTTTTAATGTTTAAATTAGTTCATACATTTGGGAAGGTTTTTTTAACTGAACTTAATATTATGTTGGCTAATGTCACAATAGAAAAAATATTTTAAACATATTAATTAGCGTTTGACTTATACTTCTTCAATTACAAAAGAAAAATATTTATTAAGTTAATTGAACATTGATCTTAACACAATTTGAACTGAATTTGACTTGTGAAATCCAAGAAGACCTGAAAAATACAAAATGGATTCATCATTATCACTAATGACATGTAACAAATTTTTAATCACAGGGGAAAGTTTGTCAACATAAACAAGATAATAAATGCATTTGCTAATTTTTCCTATACAATCAGCATTCACCACGGTATTGGTTTTAGGTGCATATGTCTGTGTGTATATGTGTATATATAAATCTGTATGTTTATATGTGTGTAAATACCTACATTTAGATCTATCTATCTGCCTATATGTTTGTGTAGGTTGTGTGTGCATGTATACCTATGTATATGATTGCATGTAGATGTGTATTCAAGCATGTGCATTTAATATAAAATGTCATGTTTATATGTATATGTTGTGTACATATGCATATCAGCCCAAGATGGAGAATGCTTTAGGACCATTCAAAACCAACTTAAATGTCAATATACTCAGAAAGAGTCCTATTAGTAATGGAAACATAAAGTTATTTCTGATTTTTGATAAGCAGGATAAAAAAATAATGAGCCCATTATACTTACAGTATACTTCTGAGGTATTTAAGCTTTTAAACTTGCTTTGATCACCTTGCTAGACAGAGAAAAGTAAAATTAGTTCCTGTTTAAACTGAAGTGTGTTTATTCTTCATATCTTACATTAGAACTACTAGCTCTAATAGATTTGGGGGCCCTAGGTGTTTTTCCATCTTCCTTTGAGCAGAACCAAGCCAGCCATCTACAGATGGACTTGTCAATCAACAGGTGGATTTCATGTGTTAAGGCTGCAACATAAACATGAATGAAAATAATAATCCGACACTAAGTAGGTACATGTTGGCTGGATATCTTTCAGTACCAACAACAAATTGCCAAAAAAGAAGACCATAAGTGACCTTCCTGAAGCCTAGGGCTAACAGGAATCTGGGGATATTGTACTGCACGTTCATGGGGCTCTGGTGAGACTATACTACCTTTCAGGTTAATTTCCTCTCCCAGCTTCTTACATTGAAGGTGGTTGGGCAGGGCCCTGGAGGAATGCCCAACCTTTTATCCCAGACATTGACTTACCATAGGAGTCAACAATTACTCCAATGTAGGAAATGTTATTGTCTCTCAAGAAACAGCAAATTGTAAGGGTTTTTCAAACCTAGACTCCCAACCCTTAGGTGAGCTTAATACGTTTAGGCTAAAACTTGGAGACAGTCAAGTTCTGTACTACAAGATGCCATCTTTGAAAGGAAAGAGAGCCAGTGGTTCTATTGTGCCTGACTGGTCTGGAGAGCTGGGAGAACAGAGTCATGGGTCTGGTGGGAGGAGCCCTCTAGGCCTGCTGGCCACATGTGAACTTGTTGGCTCCTCTCAGGTATGCTGGGTAGGATGCTCCTATCTTTGGTTCCTTTGGGAGTTGGTTTCCTCAATATCAGCTCCCTTCCCTCCTCCAGAATGACTGTGTTGGTTCAGCTCAATTGTTGGAAGAGACTGGCTTCAGTTTTCCAGTATTTTTCTCAGCATTTGCTATACTCTGATATCATTGGACTCATTGCCCATTTTACATTCCAAGAATCCTAGAATTGGGAGAAGCCCCTCTGAGATCATCTAATCGAATCTCCCAGCCAGGGCAGATGTCCACGTGAAAAGTCAGGCAGATTATTCTTTTTTGTGACACAGGGTAAAATAATATTCTCATTCTCTCTCCAGTGTTGCTGTCCTCCCTCCCCCTCCCCAGTACTGTCACTTGTACAGAAAAGACTGTGTTCTGCCATTGTATTTCATTATTTGGATATTTATTTATTTTTGAGAGACAGAGCACAAGTAGGGGAGGAGCAGAGAGAGAGAGAGAGAGAGAGAGAGAGAGAACTGAAGCAGGCTCCAGGCTCCGAGCTGTCAGCACAGAGCCTGACGTGGAGCTTGAACTCACAGAGCATGGGATCCTGACCCGAGCCAAAGTCAGAAGCTCAACTGACGGAGCCACCCAGGCATCCTGTATTTCATTATTTGGAAACCACCACCCTCTACTTCCCCAAATTGGACCATCGTAAGCAGTCACAAAAAGTATCCTTTTCCCCCAAGATGTCATTAGATCTAGACCTCCTTTGGGTAAGTTCTATTCCTTATTGCTAGCCAACGAGTCTAGGCACTGTTATACTGCTAGAAAAGCCCTGAGGGTGTGGCCTCCGTCCCTGACCATACTGTTGCCAGACAGAGTTTCCCAAAACATGGGTCTCTTCTACTCAAAAGCCTTCAATAACTCTCCATTACCAACAGAATGAAGACAACACGTCTTAGCTAGGCACTCAAGGCCTCCCCAAAGTTGTTTTGTATAATAGTGTTATTTCTCAAATACTGTTCCCAACCCCAACTTTGCTCCCCTTTCTTCCCACACATAATTTGAACTGACTTGCCTCTTTTTTTTTTTTTCCAAGCTGCTCCCACTGCTAGAAATTCTCTGCCCACCATCTTTGTCAGTTGAAATCCCATTTATCCTTCAAGGTTCAAGTAATTGTCCCCTCTTCTCTGAAGCATCCCCCAATCTCTCCATTCAAAATAATCACTTTCTCCCCAGGACCTTCCAACAACATTCTTTAGCAACCCTGGTGGTACTTGCCTAATATCTTACTGGCTATTGTCTGCTACTGCAGGGCAAGGACTAAGTCTGCATTGTGTCTGTAGCCTCCATGGTGTCCGTCATGGTGTCATGCAACACTGGGCTCTCCATTTGGGGCTTGACAAGGCTCTACATGATCTGGCTTTTGCCTGATACCTTATCCATATCTCCAGCCACTTTCCTCCTTTCTGCAGCTTCACTGGCCTTATGTCAATGCTTCAAAAATGCTAAGTGCTTTCCTACCTTGGGGCTTTTGACCACACAGTCCTCCCTGCCTGAAATGCTTTTCCATCTATTCTTCATCTGGTTAACTCCTGCTCATCCTTCTCACCTCAGCTTAAAACATTAGTTCTCAAGGAAGCCCGCCCTGAACTCTCAGAAAAAAAACAAAAAAACAAAAAAACAAAAAACAACTATACATTTATCACCCCACCAGGCATCTCATAAGCTTGTAGTCATAGAAGAAGAAGTGAATGATGGAGAGTAGAAGTCTCAAAACAGACCCACCTTTTCCTTCCACCCCATGACTAGGAAATGCATAGTAACTGCCTGTCCCGTGGGCTGTCAGTCAGAAGTGACTATCTTGGATTTAAAGGATAGACAAGACCTGCTCCTTCACTAGGATGCCCAGCCATTCCCAGACTAATTCCTTGCCCCTTTGAGCACAATGTTTCTTAAGACTCTCCCAAGTTACCTGCTTATCATTGAGAAGAGGAGCAAAATGTGTCAGAAAGAAGGGTCTGGCCAGATGGAGCCTAAAGCTTCATTTGTTATTGCAAGGCTTCTTGTCTTGGAACTTCATGATGTCTTAGTCCTCAGTGGTCACCGATTTGAGATCAGAATTATGCAATAAGAGTAAAAGATAAAGTTAGAGAAACTCAGGTGGGGGCCGGAGGGTGGAAAACAAAGCATATATAGGAGCAGTATCTACAATGAGGCAGATCAAGGCAGAGTTATGGCATTCTAATTTTATCAATTCTGGAAGGGCTTTCCATCACTTTCTAGTGCTTCTGAGTTGTGAAAATTGCCTAAAATTAGCCTTCTAGGCAAAGGTTACAAATTGGCAGTTGTAGGCTGAATCTGGTTCTCAGACTTGTTTTAGTTGGCCACCACAGTGTTGATAAAATATATTTGAATTAGTTTCCAACATTTAAGGATTGGAATATTCCATATACTTTTTTTTTAGTTTTGGATTCTCTTGAAAAACTGGAGAATCTGGCAGCCCAGCCCCACATTTCCATCCAGCAACAGTCAGCTGGAGCTAAGTGTGGCCATCCCCTCTGGATGAGACTTATTCTTCCTTGGTTCTTCACAGTCCCCATCTGGTTTGCTTCCCTCATTTTTTACCTGCCTTGCTCAGTAGGCATTTGAGTTTGCAACCCTTGATATTTTTTTGAAGTTTTATTATAGGAAATATTAAACACATATAAAAGCAGAGAGAATCATATGAGGAACCCCAAGCACTCATCACCCAGTTTGAATAACTGTCATTCATAGCCAATATTATTACATCAATGCCCTCACCCATTATCCGATACTCCTATCCCCCACCCCTGGATTATTTTGAAGCAAATCCAGACATCATATCAGACATCATACCATTTTATCACTAAATATCTCAATATGTATCTCTAAAAGACAGACTTTTTTTTATAAACAGAACCATAGTTTCATTATCACAGCCAAAATATTATCAATTCTTTATTATAATCAAATATCCACTGTGCTAACTTTTTTTTTTTTTTTAATGTTTTATTTATTTTTGAGACAGAGAGAGACAGAGCATGAACGGGGGAGGAGCAGAGAGAGAGGGAGACACAGAATCGAAAGCAGGCTCCAGGCTCTGAGCTATCAGCCCAGAACCCGACGCGGGGCTCGAACTCACGGACCGCGAGATCGTGACCTGAGCCGAAGTCGGACGTTTAACCGACTGAGCCACCCAGGCGCCCCTGTGCTAACTTTTAAAAACCGTTTATTTATTTGAGAGAGAGAGAGAGCGAGCACACATGTGTGGGGGTGGGGAGGGGCAGAGAAAGAGGGGGACTCTTGGCTTTTCATCCTAAGAGCTAACTTATCATATACTCAAAAACAAGTGCCTAGTGAGGCCAGGAAATATTTTCTGGACTTTAAGGGAGCAGCACATGTTTGAGAGTATCAAAACAGGCTCTGTGCTGACAGCAGAGAACCCGATGCAGAGCTCAAACTCACAAAACCATGAGCTCATGGCCTGAGCCGAAGTTGGACGCTTAACCTACTGCACCACCCAGGCACCCCCACTCTGTTAACTTTTTAATTATTTTCCATGTTATTCACCTCATCTGATTTCCTTTCTCTTTCTTTGGGGGAGAAATAAGAATGGGAAGCGTTGGTCTAGGAAAGGGGGATGGGAATAGAAATATGAATATTATATTCTGATCTCTAGAAAGTAATAGATGGAATGATTCCTTATGACTACATAACACATTTATCTCTTTATATGGGTTCTGCTGTCATAATTTTGTACGAGACAACATAGATACAGAAGGTTAAGTAGCTTGTTCAATTACAGACATAGTAAAAGAGCTGTGACAAGAACTCAGACCACCTGACTCCCAGGTGGGAGTTGTGCCATATAGGAAAGGTGACATGACAGGTTATATTGTGATGATAGAAGACAGTATGGAGTAATAGCAGTGAAGATTTTCTGAGTGCTTACTCTGTGGCTAGGAGTTGTGTGAGGTACCTAAGTTATATTAGTATTATTTATCCTTCTTATCAGTTCTCTATTCTTCCAGTCTTATAGAGAAAGATGCTAAATACATAGACATTAAGTAACTTTCCCAGGAACAAACACTTAGAACAAACAATTGGCAGAACTAGAATTGGAAGCCAGATCACTCTAACCCTAGCATCCCAGTGCTTTACCACTGTATTAAACTTGACATGGCAAGGGCTTTGGAGTTGGACAAACGTGGCTCTGAATCCTAGCTTTTATTCACTTTGTGACTGTGGGTAACAACTTCCTCATCTTCAAGTAAGGATAATAGTACCTAACTCTTAAGGTTAATGTGATGATGAAACAAAATCATCCATTTAAAATTATTTAGCACATCACTTTGCACAGAGTAAAGGCTCAATAAATGAAAGCTACCAAGAGGGGGTGGTTTATAGTACTATCTTGACCAATGTGTCCAAGAAAAAGGAAATTTTATTCCTTCTCTGACCAGCCCCTTAGGCTAGTCCCATTTTATGTAATCCCAGCAATATGTGGTTCATGATTCATGTTTTTATACATTTTTTGTATGTGAAATACAATTAAATTATATTTTATACTTCAAAATGAAAGTGCATTCTCATAACTAAAGATTTTAATTGTCAGAGACACAATAGGTTTGATGTGGAAATTCCAAATTCAGTCTGCCACAAGCTGGATGGACTCTTGGCTTTTCATCCTAAGAGCTAACCTATCATATACTCAAAAACTAGTGCCTAGTGCGGCCAGAAAATATTTTCTGGAATTTAAGGGAGCAGTGCATGTTTGAGAAAGTCTTGGGATGGTGTGAAAATTTTACAGATCTGATAGACCTGAAGCAAGGCTATAATGGGAGTGTGATTTCAAGCTCCCCTGTCCCCTTTCCCCCATCTCTGAGTACCTACAGATTCCCCAGTGTTTTAAGGATGAAGGCAGAAGCACAAAAAGTGGGCAAGCAGGAATAAACAAAGTGGTACAGAATGTACCAAGCAGAAGCAACTCATTTCTAGAAAGATGTCTCCAATGTTCTGGGACACAGGAAAGGCAGGGGCCAAGGCTAGGCCTGCTAATGTTTGCTGGCCTCAGGAAAAGAAGGTTAAGGGCAGAGAGCACCAGGATCAGTGTAAGGGGACTCCCTTGCACAGCTTTCACTTGGCTAATGTTTTAGATTCCTATGGCTGCTGTAATGTATTATCACAAACTGGCTTAGAACACATCTTTATTATCTTATAGCTCTGTAGGTTAGAAGTCCAGTATGAGTCTCCCTAGGCTCAAGTCAAGGTGTCAACAGAGCTGTGTGTTCCCTTGTGGAGGCTCTGGGAACTAATATGCTT
This sequence comes from Panthera onca, assembly GCF_046562875.1. Classification (NCBI taxonomy): domain Eukaryota; kingdom Metazoa; phylum Chordata; class Mammalia; order Carnivora; family Felidae; genus Panthera; species Panthera onca. Next base: position 44,780,925 of record NC_138357.1, on the reverse strand, counting down.
CCTTGTTGTTTCCAGCCTACGTTCTTTGACTCATGACCCCTTTCTTCCATCTTCAAAGCCAGCGATGGCCATTTGAGTCCTTTTCACATCTCATAGCTCTGACCTACTCTTCTGTGTTCTTCTTTTACTTTTAAGGATACCTGTACTTACATTGGGCCCACCCGGATAAACCAGATCATCTTCCTATTTTATTTTATTTTAAATTTTTAAAATGTTTATTTATTTTTTATTTTTGAAAGAGAGACAGAGCACGAGCAGGTGAGGGGCAGAGAGAGGGAGACACAGATTCCAAAGCAGGCTCCAGGCTCCAAGCTGTCAGCACAGAGCTCCATGTGGAGCTCGAATTCACCAACCATGAGGTCATGACCTGAGCTGAAGTCAGCTGCTTAACCGACTGAGCCACCCAGGCACCCCAATCATCTTCCTATTTTAAAGTCAGCTGATTAACAACCTTAATTATATCTTCTACTTTTATTCTCCATTGCCATGAACATAACATATTCACTATTCTGGGGAATAAGGCATGGACATCCTTGGGAGGAGGTTATTACTCTGCTTACCACAGCTACCAAATGTCATAGAAAGAATTGGCCTCTGTTATTGAAGACAAAATAGATTAGGGGTGCCTGAGTGGCTTAGTAGGTTAAGCACCCGATTCTTGGTGTCAGCGCAGGTCATAATCTCACAGTTTGTGGGTTCGAGCCCCACGTAGGGTTCTGCACTGGCAGTGCAGAGCCTGCTTGGGATTATCTCTCTGTCTCTCTCTCTCTCTTTCTCTTGCTCTCTCTCTCTCTCTCTCTCTCAAAAAAAAATAAATAAATGAATTTAAAGAAACAGAATACATTAGGGGCAGGTGTGAGTTTTCAGCAATACTGACAAAATATTTAAGATTCAGGTGTTATTTATAAAATGGCCCACTATGGATCTGTTCTTAAATGGAAAGACAGCATACTTGTAAATATGACAATTTGCTCCCAATGATTTTCTAAATTTAACACAATTTCAGTTAAAAAGGAAAAATACGGGGGCACCTGGGTGGCTCAGTCAGTTGAGCATCCGACTCTTGATTTTGGCTCAGGTCATGATCTCGCGGTTTGTGAGTTCAAGCCCCATGTTAGACTCTGTGCTGAACTTGAAGCCTGCTTAAGATTCTTTCTCTCCCTCCCTCTGTCCCTCTCCCTTGCTCTCACATGCACACTCAGTCTCTCTAAAAAAAAAAAGGAAAAATATGCAAGAAAACAAAAAGACTAGTCTAAAGAGTAAGAAATGAAGATTCATCTCATCACACATTAGAACAAGCTATAAAGCAGTAATCTTTAAGACTGTGTTGTTGGCTCATAAGTGAAATATTTATCAGCGGAACAGAGGAGAGAGATTGGAAATAGCTTTTACAACAGATAATATGAACAGATGTCAAATAGGCACCATAAAACAATGACCAAAATATTGTATATTTAATAAGTGCTTTGAAACAACTGGATAGTGATGGGAAAAGCTAATTTAGAATTATGCATCTTCCACTACCTGGCACAAATGATCTCATCTGGGATTTTAACTGAGTTAAAATCAAGTAAAATCAGATCTAAAGAATAGAATAGACTATCCTTCATGAGCACAACTATTTGATAACACAGAATCCTGACTGTGGGGAAGAAAACAATTTGCAGAACAAAAGGCACACAGAATAAGTCAACACTTGTAAAAAATGTAAATCTCATTATGCGACAAGGAAGTATAAATACAAGAAAGTACCATTTTATACCCATTTAATCCACCAAAACATTGTTTTGAAAGATAAAATCCCAATATTCGTGAGGCTGTGGGTAAATACGTGTGTTGGCAGTGGTGATCATAGTAACACAGTAGCCAACATTTATTGTGCCCATCTTCCCCATAATATTTCTGTGCAGAAGTAATATTATTTCCCCCATCTCATAATTGAGGCAACTGTGATTTAGGGAAGTGGAGTAACTAGTCTATCCCCACATAGCTAGTATAGGCAGAACCAGCCTAACAACGTTTTATTGAAGTCCAAACCCTGTGTTCTTAACTAAAAGCCTGTGTACACTGCCTTCCATGGCAATATGTAGCTAGAGCAATGAAGAAATCCTTAGCCTCTGACTATTGTATTCCCGACCCCAGAACTTTGGCCTGAGAAAAAAATTTCAAAGAAAAAAAGATAATATATATATATATATATATATATATATATATACACACACACATCTGTCTCTGCCCACAAAGATGTTTAGTAATTCAACAAATAGCTGCTGATTGATCATCATCAGAAAAAAACATAAATGAATGATAGTATATGAATGCAAACATGAAAATGATCAATGTGAAGACTATGATAAAATGTAGAAAATATTTATGAAATACTGTTAAATAAAAAATGGAGCACACTATTGGCTATCCTCCATGTAGAAACAAACAGTTGGTCATAGGGTGAGATTAAGAGATAAATGTTGTCAGATTATGAGATTTGGGATGGGAACTGGGGGGAAACTTTCAGTAGGAACGTTTGCAGTGGGGACACCTACTGCTTGACTTTTGCGAAACCAGACTGCACATTTTTGTATTGATTCTCTATAGAAGACAACTTTGCAAAAATGGTCTGTGTGCCCCAAGGTTGGTGGGTAAACGCTTTAATCTCTGAGAGAACACCCCCTTCCCCCCGCTCGCCCTCCGCCCTAGAGTGGCCTTGGCCGATGCTGCTCTTACCCGGTTTCCAGGGAGCAGCCTGTGCTTCTCAATGGGAAGTTAGGAGACGAAGGGACGCGCAGGCAAGTAGGTGCTCGGGCGTTCAGTGGCTTTGCGCTTGCGAAGGGCAGCTCCTGTGATAGCTCAGCTCAGCCCAACCCAGAGGAAGGAATAATTTTCAGTTTCACGTCACTACACTGATCCTTTTTATGACGGAGTTAAATCCTGTGTCGTGGGCTACGGGGGCATTCATATTACATTCACTATCCACTTTCCATATTACATTACTATCCACTATCCACAAAGCCGGCAGGCAGAGCAGAACAGGAGTCAGGGTTCTGGAAAGGTGGGGGGTGGGACTGGAAGAGGAGGCGGTTGGAGCGGCTGGGGTGGGGACCTTTTTTATAGTTTGTGTCCATTTGAATTTGTAGGTCCTTGCCAGTTATGGCATTGTTTAAGAGATTGAAAAGACTAAAATGATTTTTTAATCACTAATTTGTTTTTGAAAAGATTTAAAAAAATTAATTTCTTCCTGAATATTTCTTAGTCAATACAGAGTTGGGTCCTGACACCTTCCTGGGGCACCGGCTTTGTTGGTGTAACACCTGGATCACCAGGCTTTCTTCTCTGATGATGAATTGCTCTTGCTTTTTATAGGAAGGAGTTTCATGAAACTATTAGCCCGCTAGATTAATCAAATATTTTCCTAACCCCTCAACCAATTTTAATTCCACATTGGAAAAATTCTGCCATAAGTGGACAATTGACCTCACTGGGAGCGACTCAACAGCTGGTGGAGATGTTCTTTTTTTTTCTTCCAAGATTTTATTTAAATTCAAGTTAGTTACCATATACTGTGGTATTGGTCCCAGGAGTAGAATTTAGTGATTCATCACTTACATACAACACCCAATGCTCATCACAAGTGCCCTCCTTAATGCACAATAAGCTATTTAGTGCATCTTCCCACTCCCCTCCCCTCCAACGCCCCTCAATTCATTCTTTATCATTAAGAGTCCCTTATGGTTTACTTCCTTCTCTGTTTTTATCTTATTTTATTTTTCATTCCCTTCCCCTATAATCATCTGTTTTGTTTGTTAAATTCAACATATGAGTGAAATCATATGGTATTTGTCTTTCTCTGACTTATGTCGCTTAGCACAATACGTTCTAGTTCCATCCATGTTGTTGCAAATGGCAAGATTTCACTCTTCTTGATGGCTGGGTAATATTCCATTGTATAGATACACATTTCCTTATTCATTCATCAATGGGCATTTATACAATTCATAATCTGGCTATTGTTAATAGTAACATTGCCAACTGTAAACATTGGGGTGCATGTGCCCCTTCCAATAGTATTTTTTTTTTTTATCTTTTGGATAAATACCTAGTAGTGCAATTGCTGGATCCTAAGGTAGTTCTGTTTTTAACTTTTTGAGGAACCTCCATACTGTTTTTCAGAGTGGCTGCACCAGTTTGCATTCTGGTGGGGACATTCTAATGTCCAAAAGAAGCACCCAATGAAATGGACTGATGTGACCATTTCAGGATATTTTCAATCTAAAGATCTCATGTGCACATGTGTGCAAGAGAGAAAGAGAGAGAGAGAGAAGAGCCAGTGAATGACCTGGATAAAGCATTTCTGTGAGTGCTCTGCTGCATACCAGGCCCCTAAGGGAAGAGGTTATTTAGGTTTTTGATCTATTCTGACATATTTTTGCATATTGTGTAAGGTGAGGGTATCTTTCATTCTTTTGCATGTGGATATACAGTTTAACTAGCACCATTTATTGAAAAGACTGCCCTTTTCCTATTGATTGGTCTTGGAACCCCCGTTGACAACAATTTGACTATGTAGTATACGTGATGCATGGACTACTTTTATAACTATTGTCAGATAAACTACACTAATAAACTTTTAAAAACACACTAAAATAAGCACAATTTGAAAACATTGGATTGAAAGGAGGAGTTAGCCACATTCATGCTCTGATCTTGCCTTGCTTATTTAAAGTATGACACTTCCAGATTCCAATGATATTGTGTGTTCACAGACTGCTTATCATTCACCCAGAGAAAGGGAAATTCCCTTTCTCTTTTTTTTAAAGTTTATTTATTTTGAGAGAGAAAGAGAGAGAACCCAAAGGAGGCTCCGAAAGGCCACTGTGAGCCCGATGCAGGGCTTAAACTCACAAACTGTGAAATCATGACCTGAGCCAAAGCTGGACACTTAACCAACTGAGCCACCCAGGCGCCCCCCTTTCTCTTTTAAAAAGGAGAGCTTAAAACAGAGAAAAGGGAACCCATTTAAATGATGAGTTGGAGAGCAAATTAAAAAAAAAAAACAGGTTGATACCTAATAAATTTGTCTGGTTAATATTTGTCCAGAAATATTGCATGATGATATATTGAAATAAATCCTTAAAGCATCAGAATGCTCAAGAAATGGGATTCTTCTTCTTCTTTTTAAAAAATTTTTAATGTTTATTTTGAGAGACAGAGAGAGAGAAAGAGAGTGCAAGAGGGGGAGGGGCAGAGAGAGAGGGAAACACAGAATCCAAAGCAGGCTGTCAGCTCAGAGCCCGAGCGGGGCTCGAACCCACAAACCCCATAAACTGTGAGATCATGACCTGAGCCGAAGTCAGACACTTAACCACCTGAGCCACCCAGGTGACCCATGGGGTTATTCTTCTTAATGGAACTTACTGATGAATTGAAATTTAATAGGAGATTCATGTTTTTTGTGTATTTCTGTTGAACAAAATGTGAAACCATTAGTCTGTTTTCCTCTCAAATTTGAACAGGAATTCAATGAATTCAATGTTCGATTCAATGATTATGTATACATCAAAATGACAAAAGACTTTTGGTTTGAAGTCTATCATAGTCACTTTTCAGCTGTGTCATTTTGGGCAGGTTATTTATTTAAAATTTTTTTAAGTTTTTTTTTTTTAAATTCCAGTTAGTAAACATACAGTGTAATGTCAGTTTCAGTTGTACAATATAGTGATTCAACCCTTCCATACATTACCCAGTGATCATCATAAGTGCACTCCTTAATCCCCATCACCTTTTTCACCCATTCCCCCACCCACTTGCCCTCTGGTAACCAACAGTTTGTCCTCTAGAGTTAAGAGTCTGTCTCTTGGTTTGGGGTAGGTTATTTAAACTCTTTGTGTCTTAGTTTCCTCATTTGCAGAATGCAATAGTTGTCATTCATGCATATTGCTCAACACAGTATTTGGCACATTGTAAACCCTCAGAAAAATTTAGCTGTTACCATTATCACCATTTATTATTGTTTAAATGTAAAGCACTAGAGTGGGTGCAATGAGGCATCCAGAAAATAGAGGAGACCCAGCTGGAAGCTTCAGGCACTAGTGTTCAGGTAAAGGAATCAAGAATTGCATCCACCAATGGTTAAGTTTCAGCGGAATGCCATAAATTATGAAGGCTCTGGTCAAATGAGTGATCTATGCCTCAGGCCTATAGAGATTCAGGGAGAGGATGTAATAGCTAGGTAGGCAGGATTGAGAAAGAGGGGAATGAAGAAAGGAGGAGTAAAAGGCAACAGAGAAGTGGTCAAGCACTGAATGACCCAGCTAGATGAGGAAGGGGCACACAGGCATGGCACAAGCAGAGGTGTAGGGTCAGAAATGAGCATGGCATGGGGCAGTTGGTTGATTCAGTCGGTTAAACATCTGACTCTTGATTTTGCTTCAGGTTATGATCTCATGGCTCCTGGGATCGAGCCCTATGTTGGACTGACAGCACAAAGCCTGCTTGGGATTCTCTCTCTCCCTCTCTCTCTCTGCCCCTCCCCCGCTTGTGCTCCCCCCCACCCTCAAAGTAAATAAATAAACTTAAAAAAAAAAAGAGATGAGCATGACAGTTTCTGTGTTTCTGCTGTGTGAGGTTGTAGTGTCTCAGTGTTATTCCGGAGATCAAAATTCCTTACTCGGATGTGAGTAGGCAATTATACTGAGTGTGTGCCGATCCCTGGGACTTTCTTTAAATGGTTATACAAAGTACAGCACAATGAAAACAACAGGAAAAAAAAACCCTAAAATAAAAAAAAAAAGACTTTAAAAAAGGGAAAGAGGAGGGGCTGCTGGATGCCTCAGTCGGTTAAGTGTCTGACTTCGGCTCAGGTGATGATCTCACAGTTCGTGGGTTTGACCCACGCCTCAGGTTCTGTGCTGACAGCTCAGAGCCTGAATCCTACTTCGGATTCTGTGTCTCCCTCTCTCTCTGTCTTTCCCCTGGTTGCGCTCTGTCTCTCTGAAAAATAAACATTTTTTTAAAATTTAAAAGAAGGGAAAGAGGAAAAAAAGACTTTCCCGGAAACCTGCTTTTTCCTGCAATAAATATACAATCCTGATAAACTGAAACTCCCTGCAGGCATCGTTTTATTTAATTGAGATATGGGTGTATAACATTATGAAACTTATCAGTTATGTGGGAGGATGAGCTACACTTATGCAGCAGTCCCTGAAGTGTTGTGGAGAAGTTATTAATAGTTATTAAAAATATCATTTGAATTTTGCCTGTGGATTGAAGCTTTCTCATGGTTCCCAGGGGAGGGGATGATAAGGAGGAGTATGGTGAGGTAAGGGGACCTTGATTTCTGGCCTTGGATTTGCTTGTTACTCTTGGGCAGTGACCTCATAACTTGTAAAGATGACTTCCTCATCTTCATCCCACATGTTTACTAGGATCTTGTATCCAGTCTCCTTACTTTCTGTTTGGAGTGAATGGATTAACCACTCTCTGAAACAGAGTGTTAAGCAGAGTCATAAAGCTATAGAATATGTTCATCTGTGGAAGAACAGACTTGGCCATGGGATGTCTCAAGTCTAAACCTCTGTGTTAAATAAATAGAGGAACCAGTTTAGCACCCTGCAGTATCTTTCTGACTCCCTGCTGGAGTTGAGGTTTTGAAATGGTATGTGAGCCCATGGAATTCACTGGACATCCTTGAAAATTCCTTCTGGTTAAAATGAAGAAATAAAATCCTTAGTGTTTTTTGAGGTGTTGGGGCTGGGGACCTGGGTCAGAGGAAATCACATAGTAGAACCCAGTCTCTCTCCTGACATTCCCTTATGCCTCATGAATATTTCAATCCTGGTGATACCCCTTAAGGTGATCATTTAAGGGGAAGTAGAGATGAAAAGATAAGAGAGAGAGCAGTCCCATTGCTTTACCTTGAGATGGGGACTATGGAAGGGGACTTATTTGCATATTAACCTGAGTTCTGTTTTTCCTTTCTTCTTTTTTGTAAAGCCCAGCTGGCCAGGGCCACCACCTTGTGCCCCACTGGCTACCTCCCAGGGACACTACCCAGTTGCCACTCACTACCTAGCTTCCTACCCTACAGCGACATCTTGGGGCCCAGCCATGGACATGGGTCTCTTTCTCCCTTGGGTACCCACAGCCTCCTTTTCCACCCCTGACTTTACAACATTTTTTGCTTCATCTTTTTTTCTCCCTTGTTCATGGAGAACTGGTCAGAGACTATTCTTTGGTCCCTACCCCACCTCTTGTTTTTTTTTTCCCCTACACCAAGAATCTTGGGCCAAAAATAGAAAAACTGTGCTCCAACTCTGTAGTTCTCAGAGGCCCTACTTTTGTCTGGGAGCTGTGCTTCAGAAGGATCCAGGTGTATCAATTATGCTGCCCATGCCTGTATGCCGCCTCTTCCATCACTTGTGTCCCCTTGTTAGTGAAACACAACAGAGTGTGCTTTCAGAAGGAGTCTTTTGTATTCCTAGAGTCTAAAAATATTTGCATGTAAATGTTGGGAATCCAGACAGTCTCCTTAAGATCTACACTTTGCATGGGGAGGCATACAGACCATTGGGGTGCATTCGAAAACTAAATTTACACCATTGCACCTTGTGTCCCTGCCTCATAGCATTGTGGTGACATCTGAGAAGGAGAGAGTGTGACATTGATTAAGCTAAAGCATAAATAACCACATTTCAAAATGAATACTAATTGCATAATGACAGTTTCTAAACTATTAGCCTACTTTACAAAAAAAGTTAATTCAACACAAGCCCAGAGCTGGCCGTTTCTTATGTGTTATGCTGCCAGTTGGCAGGCACAGCTTTGCAAGGGGATTGGGGGAAATGAGGGTTATTGTAGTGGAAGCACACTCGGACTTTTGTGAGGAGGGTACAAACTGCATCACTCTCTCAAGCCCCTGCTGTTCAGCGTTCAAGAGTGGACACCAGGATATTGCATGCCTTCAGGGGAAGTTGCTTACTTTTCCTAGAGGTAAAATGGCCCAGTGCCAAGACTTGGGGAGGGCCCTTGAGTTTGTAGCCCCTTGAAGGAAAGAGTTCTGGGGAGACGGAGGTGAACAGCACTGAGGAGCAGCCCTTAGCTGGGAAATCTTAGGCCTAGGGGAGGGCATGGCCATACAGAGCCTGGCCTTCTCCAGGATGAACTGTGCACACTACCTCAGGCAGGCCATTCCACCTCTTATGAGGGCCTGTGTTCCCTCATCTGTAGGATTAAGGGGATGGGCTGGATTACTGTGAAAGCCTCCTCCAGTTCCAGTAGAATACCAGGGTCTCTTCCTTTAAGCTGAGTGTCCCTCAGAAGAAAGGCACTTTGCTTGGAAAAGTGGCATGAATGATGGGACTGGTCCCCTGTCCCATCCTTTTACTGCAAGAATTAAGAATGTCTGTGTCATTTGCCAAATTGACGTGATCTTGTGTGAAAATACTTTGAAGGAAAATGAAAAAGTACCTGCTAAGAAGAGGAGCTGTCTGAGGCAAGGACTCATTCTCTTTGGGACATCCTATCACCTTGACTAAGTGGGAGGGAACATCAGAAAAGCTACCAATAAGAATAATTTTGATCATCATTCTTAGAAAGAAGAGTGTGTGATAAGGGTTGTTTTATGATATCATCTGCCTCCAGCAGGTGTCCATTCAAGGTCTGAGAACCCCAGTTTATGGCTATGGGATTCCAATTAGACAAAGTTGAATTTACCAAACAAAAGATTCAGGGAATAACTCTATTATTGTACACCATTATTTTATTTTCATATTTTCATCAATTCCTAGAATCACACCAGCACTGAACTGGGTGGGAAGACACGTATATCCATATGTTCTCAGAGCATGTCCAATTTTAGGTATAAAACCCCATGATCTGAATTCAGGCAAATGTCTGATTATTCTTTCGAAAACAACTTTGATCAAACTCTATTCCTTTATTTTTTTACGTTTTTTTTTAATTTAACAATGTTTATTTATTATTGAGAGACAGAGCATGAGCATGGGAGGGGCACAGAGAGGAGGAGAGGTGGAATCTGAAGCAGGCTCCAGGCTCTCTGAGCTGTCAGCACAGAGCCCGATGCAGGGCTCGTACTCACAAATGGCGAGATCATGACCTGAGCCGAAGTCGGATGCTTAACAGACTGAGCCACCCAGGCTCCCCTATTTTTTTATGTTTTTATAGTAGTTCTTCTCTTTGTTTAAAAAGTCACTTCTCACACCCATTTCAAGGGAGAATCCTTGTATGCTCAGCTAAAGAATTATTTCTAGTCCTTTCCTTCCTTGCCTTTTTCCCCTACTTGTCTTACCAGTGATGGCTGGGATTTTGATTCTCAGGCACCTCCCAGTTAGATCTCCAAGGTTCTGACTATATTTGTTTGAAACAAGATCCAGGTTATATAAGTTTAGTTTTAATCAAAAAGGCTTTATTGCCAGGGACCTTGGGTGGCTCAGTTGGTTGAGCAATCAACTCTTGATTTCAGCTCACGTTGTGATCCTGGGGTTGTGAGATACAGCTCTGCCTGAAGCATGGAGCCTGTTTGGGATTCTCTCTCTCCCTCTGCCCCTCCCCTCCATTCATGTGCGTGCTCTCTCTCAAATTAAAAAAAAAGACTTTACCCCAAATACTTCATATCTTGTTCTATTCGACCATGAAAGTTACTCTTGTGAAAGCTCCCTGTCATGTAGTCTTCAATACGAAACAACTTTAGAAAAAGCATATCCATAATTATTACTGTAAAATGCTGAACCTCCTGTACTCCCCTGAAATTGTGATTTTTACAGTTCAGTCCAAATTGCAATCTATAAAGACCATCTATCTCAGATAAACCTATTTGCTAATGGCCAGTTTCTAAAGATTTTTTACCAAAATAATTTCCTTATATTAGAATAAATTAATTTATCTATGCTTTAGGGATATTTGAAATGCACTTTCAAAGAGTAATGTTCTTTGTGGGATTATTTTAAAAGGCCTCTCCCTTTTAAAGCCTAGACCAGGGGAACCTATTATCTGCAGAAATGTTTTGCCTATTTCCTCTGTTCACATCCCACCTCCCTTCCTTAAACCATCTGGCACTTGAAAGAAGTAGATATAATTTTCAAAATAGTATATATTACTCTTGAATATCCCACCTTATGGGAAAGGATGTTCACCTTCTCAGGCAACCTGAGTCAAAAAAAAAAAAACATTCTAGGTTTGTGTGGGTCAGACTGCATATGAGAGTTAACTGCAGGATTTGTGTTCTGGGTAGTGTTTGACTTTGAATCTTAGGATGGCATGGCTGGATGGGGTCCTTGAACTTTTATTTGTATAGACCTGTATTTCCAAGACTTACAACATTCAGGGACCTGATGTTTTAACAAGAAGGAAAGTGGTCAATGATGGGAGATAAGAATGGTTGTGTTTCAAAATTACCTGGTGAAGCATGCAGATGCATTCCTGGATGTTCTTCCTTCCTAATCACCTCCTCCTCACTGCTGAGGTCCTTTATTAGATACAACTGCTTTGCTGACCTTTGCCATCTGTGCATGTGAAGGGAGGGAAGGAATGAACACTGGACAGGACAACACTGCAAAAATCATGTTTTCACATGAAAATAAAGCCTCACTTCAAGCTAGGAATGTGCAACTGCTGCAAAACCTGTCTTTGGGACCTCCTCTCACCCCACTCCACCTCCCATGAAATTCTGGTGTCACTGTGATACACTTATCTGAAGTCACTAGAATCATTTCATGACTGTGGTCATAAAATGACCATATACTGATAGGGATTGATGAAAAGCCAAAGTTCTACTGAAAAGAAAGTGATGTTTTAGGAATAGTGGGCCTAGCCTCCTCCTCCCTTCCATTTTGGTTTTTATTTTCTCCCCTGGCAGTTTTGCATGAAGTAAGCATGAACAAAGCTAAGGTGTGCTTCTTTTCAGTGAGTGCTAATTCCAGAGCATTGTTCGGGGGTCCATTTCTTGGATGTTGAAGGTGACAAAATATAGTTCAAGGTGTGACTGCTTCTGAGCTGAGGAAACTATAATAGGCTCTCTTAGGCTGGGGATGGGGATAAGAAAACAGAGAACAGCCCCTTTTTGACCTTAGCCGAACTCCTTCTTGTGTCTGTGAACCAGAATGATTCATATTTCCCTATGACTTCCACAAAATGGAAAGCAGTGAACAGAATTTGGGGTTTGGCTGCCACAGTCCCTTACAGCCCTGAGTAGCCTCTTAGGAAGATTCCCTTAGAGTCCATGGCTGTTGAACTTCCTGGCATGAATGGAACATGGCCCTGCCTGGAAACACACTGTTCTCTCACTAGAGACGCATCCCTTCTCATCTTGCACAGAGATGTGCTCCAAACAGGGCAGAGTGGGGCTGAGGATTGTTGGGGAGGGGACAGATGTGGAAGGAGAACATGTGGTCAGTGTAAAGAAGCATGGGCACTTGGAAAATTGTGATGTGCATGGCCTATTGATGGTAACTCAGGGCTATTATGTTATGAAGGAGACCTATTTGACATTCTGTTTGAATGCTATTTCCTTATAATTTGCAGGAATACCCTACTTATCTCATTTGGCACTCAAAACCAATATATTACTTATTTGAAACTTTATTGAAAATGCTTTATTGAAAAGGTACTCTACAAGAGCAACAGGCACTGACTTTGTTCAGTTATTCAATTCATTTAACATGTATTTGAAGAATTAGTCAATATTGCACTATGCACGATTTATATCTGGCAGAAAAAAACACTTTGGAAAAATTGTCACAAAGACCATACTTTAGAAAATGGGACCTGTGAAATAACCATTGATGACATGGGCCCATGCCACCCCTACGGGGGCCAGTACAAAGGGAGGCACAGGTGGCAGGGGTTGCATAGGTATCATGGGTGGCCCTGGTGGCAGAGGTGGCCCAGGAGGCCCAGGGTGTAGGGGTGGCCCAGGAGGCATAAGGCCCCGAGGCACCAGAGGAACACATCTCCATGCCGGGTCCAGAACAGGGATTGCATGATAGGGCCCATCAAAGATTACTCCCACAGGAGGCCCCAAGGCAACAGGGGCCACATTTCTGAGCATCATTGCCCTCTGGTGTCTTCTCCACTTGGCCCTTCTGTTTTGAAACCAAACCTTCAATCAGAGGGAAAAAAAGGGATTGGTTTAGTACACTGGATAGTTAATGTCTTAATAGAAAATACGACAACATGCAATGCTGCCACTGAACTTGTAAACTGCAGTGGGAGAACCTATTTCCTTATTGCTAAAGTATCTTGGGAAAGTAAACTGCATACCTCCTCTCAGCTAACCCCATGGCTAGTCCAGACTTGGGCACATTGATTTGTCTCTCTTCTAATTTTTAGTATTCTTTCATGTTTTCCCCCCAGGTCTCAGATGCAGATCTAACTGATAAATTGCACTGGTTCTCCAACATTAATGCACATGCCTGGCAATGGGGTAAAGGGACATTCGACCATCAGCTGTCTGGTTGCTTCACCCCCTCCTCACCAGGGGTAGTGTCATCCTGGTTATGGGGGAAGCTGAGCATGGTATAAAGGAGGACCTGATTAAAATTATATGGACAGGAATGACCCCCTTTTCAAAAAACCCATCTGCAGTCTAAAGTAACTAATCCACTAGGAGGACATTGCAGTTTTAGCCAGAAAAGTTTCCTGTAGTGATATTTAAGGGATCATTCTCCTAAACCTCCTAAGAATTAAACATGTGGTATATCCAAAGAGGCCTGATCATGGGGTCTCAGGGACTGCTGGGATAGGAGAGTCGCTGAAGCCCCGGACGCTGCCTTGGTAGTTTAGCTTTTAGTGTTAAGGAAAGTTTAACCTAATTGAATCCAAATTCACTAAACTCAAAATCCTTTTCCCCAGATAAGAGATTGGGCATCCCATTGTCACTACTGTCAACTTTGCACGCTCTCATCTGCCTTACCCTCCAGACCTTCCTGGGCTCAGGAGAAGGTCAGGTCATTCAGCCCTAGCTATAGTTTTAGGATCCTGGACAGAAGCTGCTGTTTCTCAGAGGGGTGAGGCACGTTTGGCCCTGCCAGCTCCATTCCTTAAGTAGGAGACTCCAATCCCATCACTCATTCCTAAGGCAGGAAGGTCCAATTATGCATTTTAGGAAAATGTTCAACAGCAATGTGGGGGTAGGGGTCACAAAAGAGGCTCCTCCCTGAGTGTTTGCTAAATATTAACAAACCAACAGACAAAAAAAGCTGTCACTTAGACTTTACTGTTCTCTTGGTATACTAGTTAATAGGGTTTTTATTGTATTTAATCCTTTCGGAAGTTCCCAAACTGCAATATTATTTAATTGAGACAAAGGGCCTTTTCTCTCTGTCTGCTGTCACCTTTTCTCTTTCCCATCTTAGGATTTGGGGTCCTTCTGCTGCATGAATATATAGTCTGAAGAAGGCCAGTATAGTAGAGTTCATTTTGGAGGGATTCAAATATATCAGTGGTCAAATCTCCCTAAATGTAACCCAAATCTGGCAAATTTTGGTATGGGCCAATATTAGATCCATATTCCCAATACTGGTTTCATAAAGAGGTCTACTATATTTGCAAAAGGTGAGGGGAAGCATCTATTTAGTTTCTTGGGGGAAATTCATGCTGCAGAGTTTGAAAATATATGAGAACATAGTGTTTTTCCTTTTTTGGGTTTTCTGGCTCATTTCCCCTTCAGAAATCCAAAAAGAAGGCAACCAGGGAGGGGGAAAAGCTACTTAGCAAACTTTGTTTTTCTTTTCCTCTGAGATTACCTTGAGGGGGCACATACTTCTTTGATGTAACTATGATTTTCTATGACCTCAAACAGTCACCATTTGATCCCGTGACCAACAAATTAATAATCATTTCCTGAAAAGTATTTAAATTTACACATGTAAGAATCTGGTCTGAAGTGAGAGCACCCTGAAAATCAAATTCCAGAAAACCCCACCTTTTCAAAATAATGTCACCAAAAGGAAAGAAAAATTATTAGATGTTAAAAGTTCCTCAAGAGAATATACATTTACACATTTGGTAGTTTCATATAGTTGAATTTGTGAGGCATCTGCAATGCATATATTTGAATGTATACAATACTCCCCTAAACTTTCACCCCTTCTTAGGTCAGAGGAACTTTATTAAAAATTGTTGTCTTTTTTGGTTCAATTCTTTAAGACAATTTTCCAAAGTTTGCAAACTTTTCCCCATTACTAACAAAATCCCAACATTTTAGCCATGTTTTGGGGCTGATATCAAAGTCTTCCAAAAAAAGTAAAATTTAAGGCTTTCATTTTCCATGCTGCTTTACAAAACACTTAAAAATGGCAGAAGGACCAGGCACTTGGAAGTTTAAGCTACCCTCCCACTCCAGTTTCAGTTTAACTAAACATGCTACTCATGCACTGTGTTCTGTGTGTGAATTACTCCTTCACCCCAATGTCTGAATACTTATAAATTCACTCATTTAGCCAAGAGCTTATGCCTGGTTTTAAATATTTCAAATAATTTAGTACTGTTGAACCTTCTTATAATCTAGGTCTTCAGTGCATTAATTTGTATACTTCCCAGGTAGGATTAAGCCCCAACATGATTATACATAGAAATATTCCTTTAGGGAAGACTAACATTCTTCCTGGAAGATACCAGTGTAAAAGGAGGTGAACTTTATTGGGAAAAAAGTGTGTGTGGGGTGGCGGTGGGGAGAAGTGTGCTCTATTTTTTTTTCCTTTAGGAAATCATATTTCCTCTGGAATGGGCAATTTCCAGAAGCTTACTTATCCCATTTCCCATCCCCAAGGCACTCAATGTTCAAAACTTATTTATTAAACATGGAAAGACAACTAACACACCAACTTCAGAATATCCAGGACAAAATCTCAACTATGTTTTAAATGGCTACCCTGCCATGTGCTCTTTTAAGATTTACTGACCTGCACTTTGGCTTCAGTCAAATTTAGACGTCCTGCGATCTCTTCTCTGAGGGAGGAAAATTGCAAATGTTCAGTATTTAAAATAAATATATCACACACATTATTTCTATCTCCCCTCCCAGTGCAGTTTTCCATAACACAGCTTGAGGCTTGCTTTAGGGACTTTTCCCACGGACAACTTACCTGTACTAAATAAGATAGAAAAGGGAATATATATGAAAGTCCCTGGTAGTGTGTCTGTTAGTTAAATATGTCTCCAC
The DNA here is from genome assembly GCF_046562875.1 of Panthera onca. Taxonomy (NCBI): domain Eukaryota; kingdom Metazoa; phylum Chordata; class Mammalia; order Carnivora; family Felidae; genus Panthera; species Panthera onca. The sequence continues at coordinate 44,764,751 of NC_138357.1, read as the reverse complement.
CGATTTTTCTGTTTGTGGAACAGCAGAGAATAATCCTGGAAATCTTTCCCTGGGAAAGGAATCTTTCCCCCGTGAAAATATATAAAACGCCAAAGCCTTTAAAGCGGAGTTTTGAACCAGAGTATTTCTACAGTTTATTGTAAACGCAGAGGGGAACTCTCAAGGAGGAACTCCAAACCATCGGCTCAAGGGAAATTCTTTCTGTGCTCTTTGGCGGGAGAAGGCTGAATGCAGCAGAACCAGAAGGAAGGCCCCTAAACCGCACACCGACTCATCCTGGTCCCCCATTCCTGCCGGCCCCGAATAGGCCTGCCCCTTCATACACTACCGGGATCGGGACCACAAGGGCTCCCCGGAAGGCAAGTTGAAGGGAAAACCTCGCTGGCTTTTAAACGCTCGAAACTGTGAAGCCTTAGCACAGCGCTCCACGTGGCAGGACAGAGACTAGGGTGAGGAAAGCGAGGTGCTCGCCTGGTGCGCAAAACTTAAAGTGCTTGAAAAAAATTGAGCAATCACGATAAATATTTTAATGCAATATTTAAAATATAAAAATTAATGCAAAAGACTCATGAAAAAATTATCCAAATTTTAAATAAAAGCACGATCAATTCGACCCTCTCTTACTCGCTTCACCCTAGCAAGCTCTCTGGAAGCACTGACCCAACCCCTGAGATCAAGGACGGACCCTGGCGCCCTCAACCCCCCTAAGCGGCTTTTGGCTTGGGAGAGGAAGAATAGGGTCCTGGGAAAGAGCCTAAGACTCCCGGGGATGGGCCCGAGCGCCCTGGAGAACTGCGCGCTAGCGTAACAAACCACTTACCGCGTGAACACGTCGGGGTATTGAACGCGATGGAAAATGTCCTCCAGTTCCTGCAGCTGCAACTGGGTGAACGCGGTGCGGTAGCGGCGCTGCTTCCTCTCAGCGATCAGTGGCCCCACCGCAGCCGGGGGGGGCGGCTCCTCCAGCTGCTGCGGGGGCGCCAAGCCGCCGCCAAAGCCGCCCTCCAGGTTTTCGTCGTCGAAGGGGTTCGGCTCTCTCATGCCAACGTAGTTTACTGCTGCCGCTCCGCACTTAGGTTCGGACGCTGTATTCTCCTCTCTTCCACTTAAAAGCAACGAGGCCAAGGTAGGCTTCGTCTCTGGGAAAGGACGAAAGCAAAAGAGAGACCGTGGGGTAGGGGCCCACCGTACGTGAGCTGGAGGGGCCGTGGGGTCACGATGAAAGATAGTGGCGACAGCCTCGCAGCGTCCCGCGCACCCACCCCTCCCAGGGAAAGTTCCTCCCCTGGAGTTTGCCAAAGCACCTGTCCCCGTCTAGGCACTGACCATTCTGTTCTTCCTCCTCCCTACCGACCCCCAGGCTGCGGAAGCCCACGTCGTAGTGGCTGCACCCGAAATTACGCTCCATGTCCGAAGTACTGTCGATGAAGCCTAGCGCATACATAGACTTTTTCCTGGGGTCCGCGGCGAACCCTGGGTGGCGGCAGGAGCTAGGACGAACTGCCCGGTGGGGTGTACTTCTGGCTCCGGGACCTCTTCAGGCGCCGAGTCTGAGGCTGGCGCGCCTTATATAGGGGGTATGTTGCCCCCAGCAGGTTCAAAGTGTATGCGCTCGAGTCAGTTAGAGGTCCTCTATTAGCGTTAACGTTACCTCTAGTTGGTGTCAGTGGGACCTGATGGGGGTGCGCTCGCTGCCAGGGCGTGTTAGTAAAATAGGGCGAGTGTTTGTCAGAGTGGTGCTGGTAGTGGGCATGCTTGTGTGGGGAGCAGTGACTCCAACTTGCAGTTTAACTGACTACTCCCAACTCGGACGAAATATCTGATTGGAGGATGGGGCTGTGCTGTATCGAGAACGCAGTTTTTGGTGGCGAGAGGCAAAACTTGACTCTCGGTCCAGGAGTTCGCGGCGAAATATTTGTAACATATTCCTCCCCTCAACCTTCGATGTTCCCCAGACTGCAGAGGACGCAGTGTGCCTTGCTTCCTCAGGGGAAAAGACAGAGAGATAGGGGTGGTTGGGAAAGCGCGGAGCCCTCAGCAGCCCAAGCACACTGAAGCGAAGTTGTTAGTCTATCCTGCGTTGGGCTCTGAGAGCGGCATACCCCTCCTAGAACTTGGTGAATGATGGATAGGACTGTCTGGTTCCGTTCCATTCACACCCAAAGCCTGCGTATCTGGCTAGTGATTAAGACGAAACGATTAGCTTGGAGGCTGCTTGCACTGGGTTTTTGCGATCAGATCCCACCGTGCATTCTGGAGGGAGCGGTAGTTAGGTTTGCAGAGCAGTCCGGGTGCTCAGATGCACATTGCAAGAAATCCAACCTGCCTCTTGAAAAATCTCCAAGGACTTCAGATATTTAGTAATGAACCCACGTCAGAGTGCAAGTGTATAAACCTGTCAAGTGCTTAGTGCATCCAAGAATGCCTAGGGTGCACGGGCTCCTTCCTTCAGTTCTTGGCACACGCATTTGCTTTGCTTCTTATAGCACCCTGCTCTGCAAGGCGCTGAGAGCGCGCCTTATTCCAGGACCAGTATTGCAGGCCTCGGAAGAGTTCCCACCTTCCTCACTACTTCTCCACCCCTTTCCTTTAATACAATTATCTTTCTGAGCTGGTTTTCTCTACTAATGTGCCAAATAAAAAAGGATCAGGCCATGACTGAAGGCTCGTGGTTCCTCCAAACAGTGTTTGCAGGTGCTCCAGGATATGTTAATGTCCTTAATATCTAAGAATAACTTTTAATAATGGGCCCTCTGCTTGGCACTGTACACAATTTATCCTACTTTTACCTTTACAACCACCATTTTTACCATCTCCATTTTTTACACAGAACACTGAGCCCTAGGGCAGCCAGGCAATGCACCCAAACATGGTCATACCAGAAAGCTTGACTACAAATTCTGTGTACTTTTCACCATATTACTGCCATGTTGTTTCAAAAGAGTAAATAATGGTGAGGTTCCAAGGCAGAAGTGAAGGAGGGGGAAGGAGAACATTGGGCAGAGTCTTAAAAAAAATCGGAGTGCCCGGGATCTCCTCCTCCTCCCCATCTCTTCACTTTTGTTCAACACTAAGGGGACACTAACAGGACCAGGGTACTACATGCATTGGCTGTTGAGCTGGTTCCTTTTTTTTAAAGTTTATTTATCTTGAGAGAGAGTGAGAGACAGAGAGAGAGAGAGAGAGAGAGAGAGATACAGAGAGAGAGATAGTGCAGAGGAGGGGCAGAGAGAGAGAGAGAGAGAGAGAGAGAGAGAGAGAAAATCCCAAGCAGGCTACCTGCTGTCAGCATGGAGCCCAATGCAGGCTAGAACTTATGAACCTAGAGGTCATGACCTGAGCTGAAATCAAGAGTTGGATGCTTAACCGACTGAGCTGGTTCTTTGAAGACACAGGAGGTAGAGGTGAGATGATCCGCCCTCATGTCAGGGCCACATTAGGACTTTTGTGGACCCTAGGCATTTTTGCCTTCTTTGGCACCTTCCTCCATAAATTTTTTTTAATGTTTATTTATTTATTTTGTGAGGGGGAGAGGGACAGAAAAATAGAGAGAGAGAGAGAGAGAGAGAGAGAGAGAGAGAGAGAGAATCCCAAGCAGGCTCTGCATTGTCATCTCTGATCCCTACAGGGGTGTGTGTGTGTGTGGGGGGGGGGGGGTGGTGGTTGATCTCAGGAGCAGTGAGATAATGACCTGAGTGGAAATCAAGAGTCCAAAGCTTAACCACCCAGGCACCCCTTCTCCATAAAATTTTTTAAGACGATACTTTACAACTATATTGGTATAAAGATAAATATAATTTGGCTTGGATTACATTAATTTTTTCTTTTGATTTCAAAAGAAATTAAAGCATTTTCCTAGGTTCCTAAAAGGGTGGTGGGCCATGGATATCATGATTACTGTGACTAATGGAGAAATTCCCCTGCCTCACATTCCCAGAGATGGGAGGTAGGAAACCAGCTAATAAGATGGTTGACTGACCAATTCATTTTCCAAAAGAGGTCAAGGGATGACAACTCCACAGCCCCTCTCTGACTTTAATCAAGATATTTCTTCCTCAGGCTTGCTCTTGCTGAGTTCTGCTGGCCTCCCTCTCTTTGGGCTAGATACCTGGTGAATAATTTTGGCCTGGGATGAGTTATTATACAAGATATCCATATATGTTTTAATTATGGTGTGCAGTAGCTTACCTAGTATATTGGTAACAGCTCAGGTGTGTTTTCTCGCATGGTAGATTTCCATAGTTTACTCCAGTGTTTTCTAAACCTCATTCATGTGCCCCTTGCTTGTTTTGCCAGACCTGGGTACCAGCCATGGTAGTATTTAATTAATGTGTTTACCTAAATTGATTCACATTTTGAAAACCTTAAATACCCAATTGAACCCCATGCTAAGCAAAAATAGCTATGACTTCAAGGGTTTGATATGCCAGATTTATGGGAGGTAGAATCTGACAGTAGTTGAGAGCAAAGGCCCTGAAGCCAGAACGCTGGTGTCAGAATCCTAGTTTTGATCGCTACTTGCTAGCTGGATAACCTAGTGAGTTGCTTATTCCTGTGCCTTCATTTTTCTCATCTGTAAAATGGGAATGATTAATACCTACTTCCGGGGGTTGTTGTGAGGATTAGTTGAAGTGATTACAATAGCTAACGCTTAGCTAATTCTTGTTGTATAGCAAGCACTATTTGAATTGCTTTCTATATATTAACACATTTAATTCTCAAAGCAACCCTATCAAGGTAGATACTGCTATTATCCTTATTTCACAGATAATATTATTGAGGCACAGAGAGATTAAGTAACTTGTCTAAGGGCATCCAGCTGGTAAGTGTTGGACCTTGGATTTGAACTTTCTTAAAATGATGCTTTATAGAAAGAACATATTCAATAATGGTACTATTATGATTTTTAAAAAATAAAATATAATAGTCATTTCTAGCATTTTGGTGTTGTACAACTGTTACCATTATCTAATTATAGAACATTTTCATCACTCTATAAAGAAAGTTGGTACTGATTAGCAGTCACTTCCCAGTCCTTACCTCCCTGCAGCCACTGGTGAACAATAATGTACCTTCTATCCCAGTGAATTTTCCTATTCTGGATATTTTGTACAAATGGAATCACGCTATAGGTGACAATTTGTGTCTACCTTCTTTCATTTGGCATCATGTTTTTGAGGTTCATGCATTTGTAGCATATATCAGCACCTCATTCCTTTTTATGGCTGAGTAATATTCCATTGTATAGATATACTACATTTTGTTTATCCATTCATCAGTTGATAGACATTTTCACCATTTGGTGATTATGAATAGTGCTGTTACGATTTCTGTGAACATTTGTGTACAAGTTTTGTTTGAATATGAGTTTTTAGGGTTTTTTGGATATATATTTAGGAGTGGAGTTACTGGGTAATATGGTAATTCTATGTTTAACTTTTTGAGGAGCCACCAAAGTGTTTTCTGCAGCAGCTGTAACCATATTACATTCCCACCAGTAGTGTAGGAGGGTTCTAATTTATCTACATTCTTGCCAATTCTTGTCATGTTCTGCTTTTTTTCAATACCCAAGCAGAGATCAAGAGTTGGATGCTTAACCAAGTGAGCCTCCTGGGTGCCTCTGCTTTATTATTATTATTATTATTATTATTGTTATTATTATAGCCATCCTTGTAGGTGTGCAGTGGTATTATTGTGGCTTTGATTTGCATTTTTACTCTTTAAAATTTTTATTTATTTTGAGAGAGAGAGAGGGAAGGAGAGACAGAGCATCAGCAAGGGAGGGGCAGAGAGAGGCAGAGAGAGAGAGAGAGAGGGAGAGAGAGAGAATCCCAAGCAGGGTCCACACTGTCAGTGAAGATCCCGACGTGAGGCTTGAACTCCAGAACTGTGAGATCATGACCTGAGCCAAAATCAGGAGTCAGATACTTAACCGACTGAGCCACCCAGGCACCTCTGGTTTGCATTTTTCTAATGACTACTGATGTTGAGCATCTTTTCTTGTGCTTGTTAGCCATTCATATATCTTCTTTAGAGAAATGTCAGTTCAAATCTTTTGCCCCTTTATTAATTGAGCATTTGTCTTTTTTGCTGTAGAGTTGTAAGGGTCTTTATATATTCTGAACACTAGACTCCTATGATATGATTCTTTAAGTTTCCTTTTCAGTTTCTTGATAGTGTTCCTTGATGTTTCCAGTCACAAGCCTGCCCTCATGTGGCTTTGGAGTTTAAATGAACACTATGAGCACAGTCTAATTCACTCCTGGTAGCAAATCCAGACATGTGTGAGGCAAAAGCAAATCTGATTTTTCTTTTTCTGGAGGAGTCTACCCTTAACTGAAGCTTTAACAAGATTCTCACAGACAACACCCAAACATATATTCTTTTTTCAAAAGCCACCACTGGGGTACCTCGGTGGCTCAGTTGGTTAAGCAGCTGACTTTGGCTCGGGTCATGATCACGGTTTGTGAGTTTGAGCCCTGCGTCCGGCTCTCTGCTGTCAGCTTGGAGCCCACTCCAGATCCTCTGTCTCCCTATCTCTATGCCCATTCCCTGCCTGATCTCTCTCTCTCTCTTTCTCTCTCTCCCCACTTCTCTCTTAAAAAAAAAATTAAAAAAATTAAAAAGCCACCATTAGCACAAATAAACCAAAGATGTAGATTGCCAAAGACTTATTATCAGGTGCAAACTATTTAAAAACATGATTATCATGTTTAAATAAATGAGAGGATATATAAACACAAGGGAGAAATAACCAAATATAAAAAAGAAACAAAAAGAATTTCTATAAAAGTAACTAAAAGATTAATATTTTTCTTTTTTATTGTGGTAAATACACATAATGTAAAATTTACCATCTTAACCATTTTGAAGTGTACAGTTCAGTGGCTTTTAGTACATTCACAACACTGTGAAGTCATCACCACTATCTAGTTCCAGAACATTTTCATCACTCCAAAAGGTAACCTGTACCCGTATATACTCACTCCCCATTCCCACTTCCCCCAGTTCTTGGCAATCATAAATCTACTTTCTGTCTCTATAGATTTGCCAATTTGGACATTTTATATAAAGGGAATCATACAATACGTAGCTTTTTGTGTCTGACTTCTTTCACTTTCCATAAGGTTGCCTGAGTTCATCCACATGGTGGCATGAATCAGTACTTCATTTTTCTTACTTGGAGGCATCAGATACTAGCCTCCAGAAGCTAAGTGCCAGGATTATCTGGAGCTGATGTCCCATTCAGAGGCTTGGGGTGCCCGAGTTGTGCCTAGCCACACCAAGATGTCACACTTATCTGCCTTCCCCTTGCTGAAGGGTGGCTGGCTGATGCAAGCTTATACTCCCCTGAGGAGTCCTTCTGCCAGGCAATAATCCCTTTGTGAAGGAGCTAATGATCCTTAAATAAAGACTAGAGATCTTTATTCTGGTCTGTAAACCAGATAGTTTTTAAAGACCTTTGCAGTCTGGATAGCTGTAATATTATGGAAGTTTCATGTTCATAGATTATGTTTCTGCTGCAGGTGAGGTCACCTGTCCAAGGTGTGGCTAGAGGCGAGGGTGGGATGGATGAGCTTTCTGTTTGTTAAGGCCTACAGGAGCCCATTCATAGCACTGTGTGGTTTCTAATTCTTACTTCTCCCTAAGAGGGGACTCTGTAGATAGGGCTTTAAAATTTTTTCAGTCTTTGACCAAAAGCCCTACTGTCCACTCCTGATAATCTACCACAGAAAGACTTGATAGGAAGAATGGGGTGGCTTTGACGAACACCCATGAAGTAATGTCTGTTTTTATTAAATATACATAAATTATTCATTCATGTCAGAAGCCAAAAGTTTGGAGTTTTTTTTAAAGGCATTATTTCTTAAAGATGTAAGGGTCATATGGAGGCTTCTCATATGTACCTTTGGTAGAACCACAGTTCTCTGTAATTTCTTCAGACTACTGAGACTGTCTCTACTCACAAAACGAGAGGAAAACTCACTGAGGCTATTTGCATATAGTCCTAGCCCTTAGAGAGGACAGGAGGGAAGGAAAAGGCAGCCTAGAGATATCTGTTACTGCTGGTGATTTTATGTGACAGTAAAATTGACTGAGTTTTGCATTTCCTATCCTGTCTTGGAACATCTGGGCCCTTCAGATTTCATTCATGAAACTGAATCATTTACATAAAAAATCCCAGTCCAGAGGCTGGGCTTTTTTGCTGTAACTAGGAGTCAAAGATGAGATTCCATGATTTTGCTTTAAATTCTGCCTAATTTCTTTGGCCATTGTGACCAGAAAGCTTGTAGAAATGACTGGCTACAAGCATTGATGCATGAATCGGACACCGTGCCTAAGGATTTCTTTACCTAGAGCACCCTGGGCTCAAGCCGCAAAAGGCCTGCTCCCAGAGCATTTGGGTGGCTCCATCGGTTAAGCATCTGTCTGACTCTTGATTTTGGCTCAGGTCACGATCTCACAATTCGTGGGATGTTGGCTCCGTGCTGAGCGGGGAGCCTGCTTGGGATTCTCTCTCTGTATCTTTCTCTCTCTGCCCCTCCTTCTCTTGCTCTCTCTCAAAAATAAATAAATAAACTAAAAACAAAAAACAAAAAACATAAAAACCCTGCTCCCTACCACTGCATTCTTTATAGGGATCCTTCAGAGGGAAGCCTTTCATGACCTTCTTGATCCTTGCTGTGATCTGGGAATGTAATTTGTGTTCAGTCTACCTTATGGTGAAAAAAAAAATACAGTGTGCTAATTACCATTGACTTTTAGCTCTTTGCATTTCTGGCTCAATTCCTATCTCTTGCGGAATGTCTTCCCATTCCACCCAGCCAACAGTGCTCTTGTCTTATGAGCTCTCACAGTCCTTGCAGTTTGAACTCTTACTTTTTAATTTTTTTAAAGTTTATTTTTGAGACAGAGAGAGAGAGAGAAAGAGAAAACAAGTGGTGGGGGAGGGGTAGAGAGAGAGAGAGATACAGAATCCGAAGCAGGCTCCAGGCTCTGAGCTGTCAGCACAGAGCCTCATGCAGTGCTTGAATCTACATGAACCATGAGATCATGATCTGACCTGAAGTTGGACACTTAACCTACTGACCCACCCAGGCGCCCCCAGTATGAACTCTGTATTTGAGTCTTATTACACACCACCTGGGTGTGAGTTACCTCTAAATGTATGCAGACATGAATGTAAGAATGTGTGGGTAAGTATGTATATTGATGTATGTTTTGATTTTTTGAACAACTTGTAAACTCTTTACACTTCATACATTTCTCAGTGTTCCCCAAGCAGTGCTGAGTACACAGCAGGCATTCAGGAAGGATTTGTTGATTGGTTGGCAAATAAGGAGACTATGAGCAGGGGTGGCTAGTCTTGTCCAAGGTCAAGACTGCAGAACTTTTCTAGCTGAGCTTGTCCAGCATTGCCTCCAGCCTCTCATTTTCCTCCCAGCTTAGCTGGCATTCTGAAGAGACAAACCTTGCGATGACAAAGTTCTTCCTAGGAGGGGTCTGGGATTTACATGATGCTTTTTAGATGTAGTTTGAGAGACTAGGTAGCATTACATTCTCCTCTCTGTCTGAGGAAGACTTTGGAACTCCTGTCTGCTTTGAGAATGCTCTTATGTCCTGTCCCTTTATCCTTCTTCACTGTTATCCTCCTTTTCCTGCCTACAGTGCACACATACACGTGTGTGTGTGTCTCTGTATCCCAGCTCAGTGTCAAGTGCTGTGTACAAGGCCACAGAAGTGAGCAAAACATGGAAAGAAAGACATGAGATTTTAAGATAAAGTGGAATAAGACAAATGCCAGAAGAGAGGAGCAAAACAATCTTATGGCATTTCAAAGGAGAGAGAGGTTGACATTCAGTAGAAATCTGAAAATATATAGGAGAGGTGAAATCTAAGATGAATCTTGAAGTATGGTTGGGACGGTTTTTTAAAAAAAAAATTTAAAGTTTATTTATTTTTGAGAGAGACAGCATGAGTAGGAGAAGGCAGAGAGAGAAGAGGAGACACAATATCTGAAGCAGGCTCCAGGCTCTGAGCTGTCAGCACAGAGCCCGACACGGGGCTTGAACTTGTGAACCATGAGATCATGACCTCATGATCATGAGTTGGATGCTTAGCCGACTGAGCCATCCAGGTGCCCCTGGAGGTTTTTTTTTTTTTTTTTAACTTGTAAAAAATAATCTTTTTTCCTTCTAATTACAAAAGTAATGAATTATTGCTATGATAAATTTGGAAAATATAAAGAAACCAAAAATAATATAAAATAAAATAAGTTCATCCATAACCTTGTCTATCATTCAGAGGTGATAATTAAAATTCAATTTTTTCTACACTTTTTTACAAGTTTTCTTTTCCATTTAAGTACCTGATATTAGATTTTAGTTGTCTAACATTGTATCAGAAGTATTTTCTGGGGTGCCTGGATGGCTCAGTCGGTTAAGTGTATGACTTTGGCTCAGGTCATGATCTCACAGTTTGTGAGTTCAAGCCCTGCATGAGCCCTGCATTAGGCTCTGTGCTGACAGCCCAGAGCCTGGAGCCTGCTTCAGACTCTGTGTCTCCCTCTCTTTCTGCTCCTCTCCCTGCTTGTGCTCTGTCTCTTTCTCAAAATTAAACATTAAAAAAATAAAAAAGAGAGGTATTTCCTACACCTTAAAAATGTTTAGGGGCATCTGTGTGGCTCAGTCAGTTGTGTGTCCTACTTCAGCTCAGGTCATGATCTCACGGTTCGTGGGTTCGAGCCCCACACCCGGCCTTGTGCTGACAGCTCAGAGCCTGGAGCCTACTTCAGATTCTGGGTCTCTCTCTCTCTCTGCTTGTCCCCCACTTGTGCTCTGTGTGTGTGTGTGTCTCTCTGTCTCAAAAATAAATAAATATTAAATTTTTTTTAAATGTTTAAAGCTTTGAATAAATGATTGCATAGTAGTCTGTTATTCATTCATCCATTTTCTCATTCAGTCATTCTATCAATATTTATTGCCAGCCATGCACACTATTGTATTTCAGTGTCAAGGTGCCTGACACATATTGGATGCTCATTAAATATTTGTTGAATCAATGAATGAATGGTTTTCAGCAGGATGCTAGATCTGTAACAACTTTCTTAATTTTTTTTGGCTTAGAAGTTTTTATTTGAATTCCAGTTAGTTAACATGCAGTTTTCTATTAGTTTCATGTGTACAATATAGTGATTCAACAGTTCTATACATTACTCAGTGCTCATCATAAGAGGGCTCTTTAATCTCCATCACCTATTTCACTCATCCCCCACTTGCCTCCCTTTTAATAACCATCATTTTGTTCTCTATAGTTAAGAATCTGTTTCTTGAGTTGTCTCTCTTTTTTTCTCCTTTCTTTGTTTTGTAACAACTTTCTTAACCATTTTCTTTCATGTTAAACATTTAAGATCCTCCTACCCCACCTGTTATCTAACCAGTGCATTTTTTTTCATATTTTAAAACATATATTTTGTTGTATTGATTGATCTGTAATTATACATCATACCATAGTTGTTTCAATCACTATACTTTTCTAATATATAAATTTTCCTTTTTAAAAAAATTATTTATTTAAATTCAAGTTAGTTAACATACAGTGGAGTATTGGTTTGAGGAGTAGAACCCAGTGATTCATCACTTACATATAACCCAGTGCTCATCCCAACAAGTGCCCTCCTTAATGCCCATTACCAATTTAGCCTATCCCCTGACACGTCCCCTCCAGCAACCCTCATTTTTTTCTCTGTATTTAAGAGTCTTTTATGGTTTGCCTCCCTCTCTGTTTTTATATTGTTTAATTTTCCTTCCCTTCCCCTATGTTCATCTGTTGTGTTTCTTAAATTCCACACATGAGTGAAATCATATATTTATCTTTCTCTGAGTGGCTTATTTCGCTTAGCATAATACACTCTAGTTCTATCCACTTTGTTGCAAATGGCAAGATTTCTCTTTTTTTCTTGATTGCCAAGTAGTATTCCATTGTGTGTGTGTGTGTGTGTGTGTGTGTGTGTGTGTAGTCAGTGCATTTTTGTGCATGAATTATTTGTGGGGGAGAATTTCAATGGGTAAAATTCAGAGAGATGGGAGAGAGAGTCTAGGCAGATAGCTCAAAATGAAGATGACACAGAAACAATGTATTCATGGGCCAGCTAATAGTTCAATTTGCCTGGAGATGAGCTAGGGGGGGCATGGGAGCCAGGGCTTAAAAGTGATAATCATTCTTCACATTTGTATAGCAATTCCTAATATAAAGAGTGCTTTTGTGAGCATTAGTTTACATAATCCTTATGGAATTATTATTTCCACTTTATAAATGAGAAAACTGGGATTTAGTTAGTTGCCTAAGTTTTCACAGCTAGTAAGTGGTGGAGATAGAATTGGGTTTTGAAATATATGTTAGGAGTTTGGGTTTTATCTTGAGAACAATGAGGAGTCATTGGAGGGTTTTATTATTATTATTATTAGTAGTAGTAGTAGTAATAGTAGTGTAGTAGTAGTAGTAGTAATTAGTCTAACTTTTTGTTTTGAAATAGTTTGACTCACAGAATTTGCAAAAATAGTAGTACAGAGAATTCCTGTGTACCTTTTATCCAGTTTTCCCAATGATAATAACTTCTTTAACTATAATACTTTGTCAAAATCAGAAAATTGATATACGTACAATGCTATTAACTCAGGGTTTGTTCACCTTGGCATTATTGTCATTTTGAATTGAAAAATTCTTTATTGTGGGGGGCTGTCCTGTGATAGTAGGGTGTTTAGCAGCATCCCTGATCTCAACCCACTAGGTGGTAATAGCAACACACCCTTCCCCCATGTCAGTTTTCACAACCACAAATATCTCCCGACATTGCCAAATGTCCCTTAGGGATGGGGAGCACCATTGCCTATGGTTGAGAACCACTGCATTAACTCAAGTACAGGACTTAATCCAATTTGGTGTGTGTGTGTGTGTGTGTGTGTGTGTGTGTGTGTCGCGCGCGCGCGCGTGTGTGTGTAGTGTTCTATGACATTTTATAGCTTATATAGATCCGTGTAACCATCATGACAATCAGGATACAGAACTGTTCTATCAACCCCAAAGAAACTTCCTGATATTGTACCTTCATAGTGCCCTAACTCTGGGCACCCACTGATCTATTATCATTCTCTATAATTTTGTTCTTTCAAAATGTTATGTGAGTGAAATCATATGTATATAACACTTGATACTGTCTTTTTTTTTCTATACTCAGTATAATTACCTTGAGATCTATTTTAGGTTGTTCCTTGTATCAATAGTTCCTTTTTATTCCTTAGTAGTGCTGCTTAACCATTCACTGGTAACAGACATTTGAGTTGTTTCTAGTTTGTTGTTGTTGTTGTTGTTATCAATAAAGCTGCTGTGAACATTCATGTTCAAGTTTTTGTGTGAACATAAGTTTAATTTATTTGCTATAAATCCCCAAAGTATGAGACTTCTGGGTCTCATGGTACTTATATGTTTAGTTTTAAAATAAACTGCCAAACAATTTTTTTTTTCAGGGTGGCTGTACAATTTTACATTTATACCAATACCATTAAAAGAGTTTCCTTGCATCTTCACCAACATTTAATACTGTCACTTTTTTTTTCTTAGCCATTCTTATAAGTGTGCAGTGATCTCTCATTGTGGATATTACATTAAGGAAATTTGCATTTTTATAATGGCTAATGATGCTTTTCACGTGCTTCTGTGCCATCTGTATATCTTCTTTGGTGCATATCTATGCATGTTTTTTGCCCTTATTGTTAATGGATTGCTTGTTTTTACTGTTGAGTTTTGAGAGCTCTTTATATATTCTAGATTCTTTTTCAGTTATGTGGTTTGCAGTTATTTTCTTTTAGCCTATAGTTTGTCTTTTAATCCTCATAACACGGTCTTTGTCAGGGCAAACATTGTTTTAAAATTTTATTTTATTTTTCCAGTTTTGTTGAGATGTAATTGACATACAACCCTGTATAAGTTCGAGGTGTACTGCATAAAGACTTGGCATACATATATTGCATAATGATTACCACAATATTAACATCTTCATATAGTTACATTTTTTTTTTCCTTTGGAGAACTTTTAGGATCTACTTTCTTAGCAATTTTCAAATATGTCACACAGCAGTGTTAATAATAGTAATTATGTGTAAATTACATTACCAGTACTTATATATCTTACAGTTTGAAATTTGTACTTTTGACCGCCTTCATCCAATTAAAAGCTTTTAGTTTTGATGACGCCCAGTTCATCAATTTTTCCCTTTATGGATCATGTCATATGTAAGAACTCTGCTTAGCTCCAGGTCCTGAAGACTTTCTTCTGTTCTTTTCTTTCTAAAAGCTTTATAGTTTTATGATATACATTTAAGTCTGTGATCCATTTTGAGTTAATTTTTACATGAACTGTGAGGTTTAAGTCGAGGCTTATCATCTTGCCTATGAATGCCCAGTTGCTCCAGCACCATTTGAATTCTTTTGCACCTTTGTCAAAAATCACGTGAGCATTCTTGTGTGAGTCTATTCCTGGGAGTTTTTAATTCTGTTTCTCTTATCCATACATTTGTTCCTCTGGTAATACCACATAGTCTTGATTACTGTAGTTATGTCTGGAATTCAAGTAGATTGATTCCTCTCACTGTATTCTTCCTTTGCAAATTTGTTTAACCTATTATAGTTCCTTTGCATTTCCATATAAAATTTTTAAATAATCTTGTCTTTATTTACAAAAAAATCTTGTGTGGATCTTGATAAGAATTTTATTAAACCTCTACATCAATCTGGGAAGAATTGGCATCTTCACTGTGTTGAATCTTCCAACTTATGAATACTATATGTCTTTCTCATTGGAGGGTTTGAAGTAGAGTTGTAACATGGTTTGATATGCATTTTCTGCTGGCTGATATATGGAGAAATAATTCTTGAAGGTGGAACCTATAGAGGCACGGAGATCAGCTTGGAGGTTGTCGCACTCAATTAGGTGAGAGATGATGATGGCTTGGAACAGGTGATGGAGGTGGAGAGAAGAAACTAGCTTTGTGTTTATTTTTGAAGTGGAAGTAATGGAATTTACTGACAGACTGAATGTAGAGATTGAGGAAAGTGTCAAGGATACTTCTGGGGTTTCTGGCTTCAGCCACAAGATGACACCCCTTATTAAGAGGAATAGGGGAAGGACCAAATTTCAGATAAAAAGGATGAATTCAGTTGTGGACGTTGTAAGTTTGAGGTGTTGGTGGGCCTTCCAGGTATTTATTATATCTAATAGGCAGCTGAATATAGAATCAGAAGTTAAGAGCAAATTACCACTTTAGATATTGATACCTTTTCTCAAACTTGCCTTTTTTTATCATTTGAATGAAAGCTGGCTAACCTTGGCACTCAAGGATAGAAACTTAACTTCCAGGGCCCCAAGAATCTGCAGAGGTTCCTGTCCCCATTGCTTAGCTCATAGGTGGGGGTAGAAGAGGAAAGGGATTTGTAACATGGTTTCTTGAGGTTTGGGCAGTAATTATATGAATGCCAGTGCAGATGAACGTGAAAGAGGCATACAGAAGATGAACTCAAAATGTATGTGCACCCGTTTTAAAATCTATCACTGAAGTATTTACATTGCATGTGCTTAATGAATAGAGCTAGCATTTATTTCTGGTGAGAATGACAAGAAATGCCTGAACTAGAGTTCTGTTTACACTTTTGGCGATGATGGTGTTTTGAGGAAGACAGGGTGGGAATGAGAACTGTAGCTCATTTTAGCTCTGCTCTTATCTTACCCCAAAGGGAAAGATATGGGAACTATACTTCTATTCCAATGAGTTGGGTACAGGGTTCTGTTAAGGAGGAGCCAGAGCCATGAGCTGGGATCTATGGATGGTTTGTCACAGACAGGATGAATTACAGGTTTGAGACTTCTAAAATATGTTCTCTGGTATATTCCAAGTGCACATTTGTTCAGCTGGAACCATCTTAGAATGCTGCCAACTCTTGGGAACTTCTCTCTAGTGGTGGGAGGCAACCTGTCTGGCATACAAGGATCAGATGGAAGCTTCATGCATTCTGGCAGTGTTCCCTGGAGTATGTTCATCATACCTGTTGGCACTAATGGGAGGGGTTAGCCTCCATTTTCGGGCTGTAATTCCTCTTATTACTGTCTCCTTTTACCACTTCAAGCCTATTAAATATGGTAGTCTTAGTGGGAGGTTAGCAAGAAACATCTCTTCCCATTCACTAGTGTTTTACCCATACCAGTAAAGAAAGCATTTCTTAAGTTAACTAGGCAATTCATTTATTTTAAGCATTTGTATTGTGTGATACAGGAATCCCCTAGTGTTAATTCAGATACATTATCTGGTTAGCTTTGAGAGGCTGAAGATTTTATAGGTTGAATAAAATGGGGGAAAATAGAAAGGAAAAAAAAAGGTTTGTTTCAGTGTTTTAATGAAACCCATCATCCTATCTCTGGACTGGTGGGACACCCAGCCCCAAAGCCCTGCTCAGGTTTCTATGGGGCAGGGAGAATTTGGCCCTAGTCCTCCCAGTAAGTGTGAGCCACCTTTCCCCTCTTCCTGGCTTCAGAGTATGTGTGTACTGTCGTCCTTCATTACAGGCAGGCTAGGCTGACTCCTAGGTAATGAAGGGTGATAGAATAACAGTCTGCCCTAAGGTCCTCCCCTGTACAGCAGGCTTGCCCCAGGGGCTAGAATTTCCACCATAGTAGTACTCCTTCGGAAGTGTGGGGTCCCCAAATATGAGTCATGTACTAACCCAGGCGATCATGGGTTTGATGTATTAGTTATTCTCTTGCCAAGGCCGGCCTTTGAGGCAGCAGCACTGAGCTTGGCCTGAGGGTCCAAAAGTCAAGCTCCCTCCTTTTTCACAGTGATGGACACAGGAGCCCCTGGAGTGTGTGTTCCTAGACAAAGTTTGCTATGGAGACTTTATCTCAGGCTCCACTCAGGAAGAGTGTATTTGTCAGGAATTTGTGCTTCTGTGACATATCTTCCAGTCACTCTGAGACAGAAGGTTATACCATCCATATAAACATTTGTAACCCCAGTTAGGTTGGCAAATGTCTCCACTGGAAACTTTCCATTCTGCTGGGTTGCCACATGTCTGCTGGAGTGGGCGTTCAGAGCTCACAAGTCACCTCCACAGGGGCTGTACTTGGGCACATATGGGGTCCTCTTTGTTGGCTTTTTCCTCCATAAGGGATTGATTGTGAATGGAAACCAGATATCCTTGGAGTGACACATACAGCAATGCATATAACTATCCTTAGAGACCAGCCAGATTACCAGTTCATAAGGCACTAGTTCACTCAGGGCTCTTTTTCTGCATGGTATCTTATATTTTTTAGGTTTATTTTTGAGAGAGAGTGAGCAAGAGCAGGGGAGGGGCAGAGAGAAAGAGGGGGATAGGATCCAAAGTGGGCTCTGTGCTGACAGCAGAGAGCCCAATGCAAGTCTCAAACTCACAAACCGTAAGATCATGACCTGAGCTGAAGTTGGATGCTTAACCAACTGAGCCACCCACGTACCCCTCCAGCATGATATCTTAAAGACCTCCCTTGGCCTTTGATACTTGTCCTGTGTCCTGTCCTTTCAGAGCTCCAATTATGAAAGCCCATTAGTTCAATAAATACTCAACTCTGTCATAATTAAAGGTGCTAAGTTTATATATTTGCAAATATTTACAGTGGAACCAGGGGCCTTCTGGAGACAATGCCTTTTTTTTTAACCTCAGTGTTTCCTAAAGAGTGGTATGAGAGAGAATGTTGGGTGCAGTATTGAATCCCTTTTAAAAAAATCGACTGTACATTGAACAACCCATGTTCTTGTTTCTAATTTGAGCACATTTACTGGTCTCAGTTTCTTCCCTGATTTATGGCTTTTTGGTATCTCCCTATAGAAGGAAGTATAGTGCACTAGATATGTGTGGGTACTTTGTAGTAAACAAACTGGACTTTGAATTCTGGCTTCACCACTTACTATTGAGATGAAGAGGAAAGTTCCATTAACCTCTTTGAGCCCTAGGTTCTTTATCTGTGAGGTAGAGGTGATAATGGTCTCTATCTCATAGAGTTATTTTGAAAATTAAATCGTTGGCAAAGCACTTAGCATAGTGCTTGGCACATAGCACTCACATCATGTTATCTATAGCAACAACAAAAACAATAATTTTTATTCTTGGGATTTTTGTGCCTTGTTGAGTGCTCATTGCTGACACTGCTATTCACCTGCTGTTTCATCTTAAATTACAAACTGAACACATCTTTTGTTGGAAAGACCCTGTGGCTGGCCCTGTGCTTCCAGCTTCCACCTATGTCCAGACATTGAGTTGTGCTAGGCTTGATAATGGACAAATTTCCTGTGCAGGGAGAAGGGGTCATTGGAAAAGGTTGGTGCCAAGGATGCAGTTTGAAGAGGTGATCTGCCAAGCCACCCCAGAACTGATCAGGGCTTTGGGTCTCCCTCTGCTGAACAATCAAGCTTCTGTCCTGAGTTTGCTCATGTGTAGTTTGCTCTAACTGTAGAATCAATTACAAGGCTAGAATAAAAAGAGCTGACAAGTGGAAGTACATAATGCACAATGATGAAAACATACAAATATATGGATACATACTGAGGGCTTATGGAATTCCAGGTGCTGAGAGAGGAAGAGAGGCCATAAATACAAATACAGCCTGGGTTTTGGCAAAGGAGACAGATGTGTGAGCAGACAAATATGAATGGGGTGCTAAGGGCTTGCCCTGAAGCCAGTAGCGGCACAGCAGGGGATGGGCGGACGGAACTACTAGACAAATCTACTGGCGGAGGGGAAGGTCTGTACAAAGGAAAGGCTTCACAGAGGACAAGGACCCTTAAGCTCAGTCCTGAAAGATAAGCAGTGTCCTCCTGGCACAGAGGAGGAGAGGGCAACAAAAAGTACAGGGACCTCACAGCTTGGCTTAGACATAAACGCTGTGATAATTTACATCCAGTTCTGAGGCATGCTGTGGGTGTTTTTGTTTGTTAACATCACACTACTTTCAGGCATAAAAGAATATTCACGCTATGAATCTTATGGGCATAATTGTTTCAAGTTAATTGTAAGTTAAATGGAAGGTATGAGATGTATAATGTGGAAGATTTTATTACGGAAGCAAGTACATTCCCAAACGTTGACTTTGGCAGTATTTTAGCTATTTGCCTTCCTGTATTTTTAGAAAAGTGATTTGGACTGGGACTTCAATAAGAAAATGATGTTACAGAGTTGAGTGTGTGATAGGCATTTGCCAGCTTCAGGTGGTGTGTTACTTCATAACTCCTTTAAAAAATATCACAAACTTTAGGGCATCTGGGTGGCTCAGTTGGTTAAGCATCCAACTTCAGCTCACGTCATGATCTCATGATCTCATGATTTCATGATCTCATGGTTCATGAGTTCAAGCCCAGCATCTGGCTCTGTGCTGGCAGCATGGAGCCTGCTTCAGATTATCTCTTTCCCCCTCTCGCTTTCCCTCCCCCCCACTCTCTCTCTCTTTCTATCTCAAAATAAATAAACATTTAAAAAAGCAACATCACAAACTCACAAAAATGTATTTACGCATTTACTTACTCAAAATACACAGTATCAGAGATGTATAAAGTATAGGGATCTCAATGACAAGGGACAGTCTCCTTAATGAAAGAGGCACACCTGCTTTCCAGGAGTTAGTAGTCTAAAACATTTCACCATATAGTTTCATCATTTTGGGTGAACAGAAGCATTCATTGCTTTGCCTCACTGGAGGGAAATCTCAACAGATCATGGCAGAATGGGCTAGGGAGTGGGTTTTTGAGCAGACAGACCAGCCTGTGGCACAGAATTTGATGGATAATTCATGAAGTTTATTCACACATACAACAGGTTAAAAAGGTTTGGCCTAAATTAAACTTTTAAAAAGGCACCTAAAATCAAGTGTATAATTATTAAATGAATAAATGGATGAGTTTACAAGTTTTTAAATTGGTTATTTAAGGTATGTATTGATAATCAGTATCTCTTAAAATAAATGGTGGACACTAGACGTTTTAAAAGAACATTATTCTAGGAAATGAGTGTTCCCTTAGATAGACTTAATTTCATGACACCACCAATTTCTCCAGAAGTCTTAACTGCCAGGATTGCTCTATCACCCCCAGATTTCCTCTCTGCTTTCAAATAAAGGAAATTTCTGCTTTTAGAGGTTAGAAGAAGGGCAACTACAAAAGAGTCAGCAATCTTTTCTTTACAGTTGTATTACACATTTTTTTTAAGGTTGTGAGAACCCTGGAGATTTGCCAAGTCCCCTGGTGGTGACTATTCTTCACTCCAACTGCTTTCCTGCCTTCCAGACAGCACCTTTCTAGAATTCAGTTTTCAGTCTGGAAACTCAGATGTTCCCCACCAAGTCCCACAAGTCCCAGGCACCCTGTTCCCTTGCTTAGCTGGATGATAACCTAGCTCCCTTTTTGTCACTCAAAGTATGATTTTTCGAGGGTAATAAAAGCTCCTGTGGTCCCTCACATTCTTTTCCATCAGCTTTGAGGCTTGAATTTCTAATCTGAGCCTAATCCTATAGTTTAAGACATGGATTCCTGCAAACATTCAAATCTCTCTTGAGAGGAGCACATTCTGCTATCATGATCATCACCATTATCAGTTTCTTATGCTGTGACATTCTGCTATGGTGATTACCATCATTATCAGTCTTACACTGAGTGGGATTGAGTGCTTTGGGTAAAACTGCGGAATAAGGTGAAAGGGACCAAGAGGGTTCTGGATAGCTGGAGAAGAGAAAGCACTCTGACAATAAGGCAAAAGGGGGCAGGTAATGCAGGTAGAAGACAACGAAGCTGAACTCTGAGGGCAACACGGTTTTCTAAAGGTCAGAGCTACCACTTCTTCTCCTTTCTACCCCATCAAGACTCTGCAAAGGGGCCTGAAGACACCTGGGACTCCTACCTCCTATACACTTCCCTCCTCAGTGCCTGGAAATCCCACAGTTACAAAAAGTAATTTTAGCGCGCCCTCAGGTGGCCAAATGAAATACTGCGGCAATGGCTTTTGATGGAAGTTGGCGCTGTGGACAAACATCTCGGAATTGGCACTGGTACTTGGCAAGTTGGTAGGCACCCGGCCGGGCAACCTGTGCGGAGATGGTACTATTCCCTCTAGGGTGCCAATTCTCAAGCTGATTGGTGTAGCAGCTTCGTAATAATCTTGCCAGGTTTATTTTGGACTGCCTGCATTGCCTCCTCCTCACGTGCTGCGTGGGGTAGGTCTATTTTTGAAATTAAACTGAACTTAAATTATTTCTTAGATTTAAATATTATTATGTGTTTCTTAAATTAGCTGGAGCTACCTATAGAGACACAGAAGATGTTGTGTGTATGGATTTTCCATCTAAAACATCCTGGAGCAACAGGGATGAGTAACCACAGATATTATAAACATTTTTTATTTTGGAATAATTTCAGATTTATGGAAAAGTTGCAAAGATAGTACAAATAACTCCCATATACTCTTCATCCATATTCTCCCAAAGTTAGCATTTTAGCCCATTTGTTCTATCATTCTCTAATTATAAATATGTATATATTTTTTTATCTGTTTGAGAATGTTACAGACATGAGGCTCCTTTATCCTTAAATACTTCCATGTGTATTTTCTAAAAACAAGAAAATTTGCTTATATAACCACAATACAATGATTAAAACCAGGAAATTAACATTGATACAGTACTATTTTCCAGTCTTCAGACTTGATTCAACTTTGCAAATTGTGCTACTAACATCCTTTATAGAAAATATATAGGGTGGCTCAGTCAGTTAGGCACCCAACTCTTGACTTTGGTTAGGGTCATGATTCGTGAGCCCGGCAATGGGCTCTGCGCTGACGGTGCAGAGTCTGCTTGGGATTCTCTCTCTAGTCTCTCTGTCTCTCAAAAGAAATAAACATAAAACAAAAGGAAATATACATAGAAAATACACGGTATCCAGTATCACTCATGGCATTGCATTTACTTGTGTCTGTTTAGTCTTCTTTAATCTAAAATAGTTCCTTAGTCTTCTTTGTCTTTCGTGACCTTTGCATTTTTAGAGTATAGGCCAAGTATTTAATAGAATGTCCCTGAATTTGAATCTGTCTGATGTTTCTTCATAATGAGGATCAGGTTATGCCTTTGGGGCGGGAATATCATAGAAATCATGTTACATCCTACTCAATGCACATGATGTTTCTTTGTTTTGGCCATGGGTTTTGACACACAGATATGAGAATAACTAATGTTGAAAATTCTACATGAAAATAAGGTCAGTTTTCTTATAGGCTCATGGGAACTTCACTTATGGGGTGAGAAAAAAGCAAGGAACCTGGAAAAACCATCCCCTCTCTTCTGATCAATCTAGGAATGTTTTATGGAGGGGCTGGGATTTCAGAAACTTTGGGCTGAGACAAGGTGGAATTTTTTCCAGAGGAATGTTTTGATTCATGAGGATCTTGATTATTGAGCCCCCCCAGGTTAGTTTTTTAAATTTTCTGTTCCTGTTGTTTTCTTTTTCTTTTCTTTTCTTTTCTTTTCTTTTAATATATATTTTTTAATTTACATCCAAGTTAGTTAGCATATAGTGCAATAATGATTTCAGGAATAGATTCCTTAATACCCCTTACCCATTTAGCCCATCCCCCTTCCACAACCTTTCCAGTAACCCTCTGTTTGTTCTCCATATTTAGGAGTCTCTAATGTTTTGTCCTCCTCTATGTTTTTATATTATTTTTGCTTCCCTTCCCTCATATTCATCTGTTTTGTATCTTAAAGTCCTCATATGAGTGAAGTCATATGATATTTGTCTTTCTCTGACTAATTTCTCATAACATAATACCATCTAGAACCATCCAAGATTTCATTCTTTTTGATTGCTGAGTAATACTCCATTGTATATATATACCACATCTTCTTTATCCATTCTTCCATTGGTGGACATTTGCACTCTTTCCATACTTTGGCTATTGTCGATAGTGCAGCTATAAACATTGGGGTGCATGTACCCCTTGGAAACAGCACACCTGTATACCTTGGATAAATACCTAGTAGTGCAATTGCTGGGTCGTAGAGTAGTTCTATTTTTAATTTTTTGAGGAAAACTCTGTTTTCCAGAGTGGCTGCACCAGCTTGCATTCCCACCAACAGTGCAAAAGAGATCCTCTTTCTCTGCATCCTCGCCAACATCTGTTGTTGCCTGAGTTGTTAGTGTTAGCCATTCTGACTGTTGTGAGGCGATATCTCATTATAGTTTTGATTTGTATTTCCCTGATGATGAGTGACATTAAGCATCTTTTCATGTGTTGGTTGGCCTTCTGGAGGTCTTCTTTGGAGAAGTGTCTATTCATGCCTTTTGCCCATTTCTTCACTGGATTATTTGTTTTCTGGGTGTTGAGTTGATAAGTTCTTTTTAGATTTTGAATACTAACCCTTTATCTGATATGTCATTTGCAAATATCTTTTCCCATTCCATCAGTTGCCTTTTAGTTTTGCTGATTGTTTCCTTCGCTGTGCAGAAGCTTTATTTTGATGAGGTCCCAGTAGTTCATTTTTGCTTTTGTTTCCCTTGCCTCCAGAGATGTGTTGAGTAAGAAGTTGCTGTGGCCAAGATCAAAGAGGTTTTTGCCTGTTTTCTCCTCTAGGATTTTGATGGCTTCCTGTCTTACATTGAGGTCTTTCATCCATTTTGAGTTTATTTTTGTGTGTGGTGTAAGAAAGTGGTCCAGGTTCATTCTGCATGTTGCTGTCCAGTTTTCCCAGCACCACTTTCTTAAGAGACTGTCTTTATTCCATTGGATATTCTTTCCTGCTTTGTCAAAGATTAGTTGGCCATATGTTTGTGGGTCCATTTCTGGGTTCTTTATTCTGTTCCATTGATCTGAGTGTCTGTTCTTGTGTCAGTATCATACTGTCTTGATGATTATTACAGCTTTGTAATACAACTTGAAGTCTGGGATTGTGATGCTTACTGCTTTGGTTTTCTTTTATAAGATTGCTTTGGCTATTCTTGGTCTTTTCTGGTTCCATACAAATTTTAGGATTGTTTGTTCTAGCTCTGTGATTCTTCACAGATGCTGGTGTTATTTTGATAGAGATTGCTTTGAATATGTAGATTGCTTTGGGTAGTATTGACATTTTAACAATATTTGTTCTTCTTATCCAGGAGCATGGAATCTTTTTTCCATTTTTGGGGGTCTTCTTTAATTTCTTTCATATGCTTTCTATAGTTTTCAGTCATAAGCTTTCTGTAGTTTTCAGTGTATAGAGTTTTCACCTCTTTGGTTAGATTTATTCCTAGCTGTTTTATGGCATTTGGTGCAATTGTAAATGGGATTGATTCATCGATTTCTCTTTTGCTGCTGCATTATTGTTGTATAGGAATGCAACCAATTTCTGTGCATTGATTTAATATCTTGTGATGTTGCTGAATTCATGGATCAGTTCTAGCAGTTTTTTGGTGGAATCTTTTGGGTTTTCCATATAGAGTATCATGTTATCTGTGAAGAGCAAAAGTTTAACTTCCTCCTGGCTGATTTGGATTCCTTTTATTTCTTTGTGTTGTCTTATTGCTGAGGCTGAGACTTCCAATACTATGTTGAATAACAGTGGTGACAGCGGATATCCCTGTCTTGTTCCTGACCTTAGGGGGAAAACTCTCAGTTTTTCCCCATTGAGGATGATATTTGCATTGGGTCTTTCATATATGGCTTTTATGATCTTGAGGTATGATCCTCCTATCCTTACTTTCTTGAGGGTTTTTATTAAGAAATGATGCTGTATTTTGTCAAATGCTTTCTCTGCATCTATTGAGAGGATCATGTGGTTCTTCTTTCTTTTATTGATGCAATGAATCACATTGATTATTTTGTGGATATTGAACCAACACTGCATCCCAGGTTTAAATCCCACTTGGTCCTGGTGAATATTTCTTTTAATATATTGTTGGATCTGGTTGGCTAGTATTTTGTTGAAGATTTTTGCATCCATGTTCATCAGGGAGATTGGTCTATAGTTCTCCTTTTTAGTGGGGTCTTTGGCTTTGGAATCAAAGTAATGCTGGCTTCATAGAAAGAATTTGGAAGTTTTCCTTCTGTTTCTATTTTTTGGAACAACTTGAAGAGAATAGGTGTTAACTCTTCCTTAAATGTTTGGGAGAATTCCCATGGAAAGCCATCTGGTCCTGGACTCGTGGTTTTGGGAGATTTTTGAATACTAATTCAATTTCTTTACTGGTTATGGGTCTGTTCAAATTTTCTATTTCTTCCTGTTTCAGTTTTGGTAGTTTATATGTTTCTAGGGATTTGTCCATTTTTTCCAGATTGCACATTTTATTGACTTATAATTGCTCATAATATTCTCTTTTTATTGTTTGTATTTCTGCTCTGTTGGTTGTGATCTCTCATCTTTCATTCTTGATTTTATTTATTTGGGTCCTTTCCTTTTTCTTTTTGATCAAACTGGCTAGTGGTTTATCAATTTTTTTAATTCTTTCAAAGAACTAGCTTCTGGTTTCATTGACCTGTTTTACTGTTTTTTTTTTTTTTTCTTGGTTTCAATAGCATTGATTTCTGCTCTAATCTTTATTATTTCATGTCTTCTGCTGGTTTGCGGTTTTATTTGCTGTTCTTTTTCCAGCTTTTTAAGGTGTAAGGTTAGGTTGTGTTTCTAAGACCTTTCTTCCTTCTTTAGGAATGCCTGGATTGCTATATACTTTCCTCTTATGACCACCTTTGCTGCATCCCAGAGGTTTTGGGCTGTGGTGTTATCATTTTCTTTGGCTTCCATGTACTTTTTAATTTCCTCTTTAACTTCTTGGTTAGCCCATTCATTCTTTAATCTCCAAGTATTTGTTACCTTTCCAAATTTTTTCTTGTGGTTGATTTCGAGTTTCATAGCATTGTGGTCTGAAAATATGCACAGTATGATCTCGATCTTTTTGTACTTGTTGAGGGCTGATTTGTGACCCAGTATGAGATCTATTCTGGAGAACATTCCATGTTCACTGGAGAAGAATGTACATTCTGCTGTTTTAAGATGAAATGTTCTGAATATATCTGTTAAGTCCATCTGGTCCATTGTGTCATTCAAATCCATTGTTTCCTTGTTGATTTTCTGTTTAGATGATCTGTCCATTGCTGTAAGTGGGGTGTTGAAGTCCCCTACTATAATGGTATTATTATCAATGAGTATCTTTATGTTTGTGGTTAATTGATATATTTGAGTTCTCCCACTTTTGGAGCATAAGTGTTTACAATGTTAGGTGTTTTTGGTGGGTAGACTCCTTAATAATGATATAATGCTCTCTTCATCTCTTGTTACAGTCTTTTTTTAAAGTCTAGATTGTCTTATATAAGTATGGCTACCCTGGCTTTCTTTTGTTGACCATTAGCATGATAGGTGGTTCTCCATCCCTTTACTTTCAATCTGAAGGTGTCTTTAGGTCTAAAACAGGTCTCTTGTAAACAGCATATAGATGGGTCTTGTTTTCTTATCCATTCTGTTACCCTATGTCTTTTGATAGGAGGATTTAGTCCTTTGATGTTTAGAATGAGTATTAAAAGATATGAATTTATTGCCATTATGTTTCTTGTAGATTGGGAGTTTCTGGTGGTGTTCTCTGGTCCTTTCTAGTGTTTGCTGCCTTTGGTCTTTTTTTTCTGTCTTTTCTCCCTTCAGAGATTCCCCCTTGAAATTTCTTGCAGGGCTGGTTTAGTGGTCACGAACTCCTTTAATTTTTGTTTGTCTGGGAAACTTTTTTTTTTTTACATTTATTTATTTATTTTTTAAGAAACAGAGTGAGACAAAGCGTGAGTGGGGGAGGGGCAGAGAGAGAAGGAGACACAGAATCTGAAGCAGGCTCCAGGCTCTGAGCAAGCAGTCAGCACAGAGCCTGATGTGGGGCTCAAACCCACAAACTGTGAGATCATGACCTGAGCTGAAGTTGGACACTCAACCGACTGAGCCACCCAAGCGCCCCATGTCTGGGAAACTTTTAACCTCTCCTTCTATTTTGAATGACAGCCTTACTGAATAAGGAATTCTTGGGTGCATATTTTCAAGTTCAGCACATTGAATATATCCTGCCACTCCTTTCTGGCCTGCCAAGTTTCTGTGGATAGGTCTGTTACAAACCTGATCTTTCTTCCCTTGTTCATTAAGGACTTTTTTCCCTGCTCTTTTCATGATTCTTTCCTCGCCTGAATATTTTGTGAATTTGACTATGATATGCCTTGTTGATGGTCGGGTTTTGTTGAATCTAATGGGAGTCTTCTGTTCTTCCTGGATTTTGATGTCTGTGTCTTTCCCCAGGTTAGGAAAATTTTCTGCTATGATTTGCTCACATAACCCTTCTACCCCTTTTTCTCTCTCTTCATCTTCTGGGACCCTTATGATTCTGATGTTGCTCCTTTTTAATGAGTTACTAATTTCTCTAATTCTTAAATCATGCTCTTTTGCCTTAGTCTCCCTCTTTTTTTCTGCTTTGTTATTCTTGTGTTTGTCCTCTATATTTCTGATTCACTGCTCTGCCTCATCCATCCTTGCCACCATGGCATCTATTTGAGATTACAGCTCAGGTATAGCATTTTTTATTTCATCCTGACTAGCTTTTACTTCTTTTATCTCTGCAAAGAGGGTTTCTTATCTATTTTCGACCCCAGCTAGTATTCTTATTATCATGATTCTAAATTCTGGTTCAGACATTTTGCTCTATCTGTGTTGATTGAATCCCTGGCTGTCCTTTCTTCCTGTTCTTTCTTTTGGAGTGAATTTCTTCATTTTGTCATTTTGAATAAAGAAAAAGAATTAATAAGGTAAAAAAATTAAAATTAAAAAATTAAAAAGAACAACAACAACACACACACAAATAAAATAAATGATGGTATATCCTAGGTATGTTTTGTTCTGGTTGTTGAAAGGAGCTGGATAGATTAGAGAAAAAAGGGAAGAAAAAAAAGGACAACATTTGAAAATTTGAAAAAATGAATACAGTGAAATAGAATAAAAGGAAATGACGGAAGTAAAATAGAATGAAAAATTTACAAAAAGGTCAAAAAATATAGTATGAAAAATTAAATAAAATATTATTAGTAAAAATTGGAAGTAAAAATGTGTTTTCTCCTCTATATTTAAGAAAAGGAATGAAAAAGAGAAAAAAAGGAAAATTGAATAGATGTACCAGCAAACAGACTGAAAAATGATTGAAATTACATCCTTTTCCCCTAGAAGTCAAACTATGAAGTGCTTTATAGTCCATCAACTAAGCAGGCGGAGAGACTTGTGGTGTTCCTGAGGAGCAAGATTGGCCCAGTTGGGTGGGGCTTAGTGTAACAGCTCTGTTCTCCACTAGATGGTGTTCCTTAGCTTACTAGTGGATTCTTGTGGTGCTTGTAGGTGTGTATGCACCATTGTGGGAGGGGTGAAAATGGGGTCCTCCCGCTACCTAGACTCTAGTATCGGAACTCTGCTCTCCCCATCAGCAATAGTGCACCTGTCCTTTGTCTCTGGCTTCCATCCACTCCTTGCTTTTACACTGTCCGTGACCAAGCCGTCAGGTTGCCAGGTGGCACCTTCCTCCTGAGTTTTATCCTAGATGTGGCTGTGTTTCCCAATCTCTCACTTCTGAGGGACTGCGGCTTTGACCCACTCAGACCTTCTGTGGCAGGGTCTCACCAAGCAATGGCCAGGTGATGGTCGCTCCCAGGAACGTTCAAAGGACCATGTTGCTGCTGATGCCTAGAGACTATGGCTGGGTGTCAGCTCACCCCAGAAAAAGTTCACACAATCATGTAGTTGCAGCATTTCAGGGATTGTGGAAAATCACAACACACATCTGGCACCAGGCTTCACCCTTAACGACCTTGTTCTAGCACCAACAAATGTGGTTGTTCTCTGGGGTCTGCTGGAATCTTTGCCTATGGGATGGCCACACAGCCTCTACCAAATGTTCTCCCAGCAGAGGAAACACCTCTCCCTGTGTGGCCTGAGGACCGCCCAGACCTCACTCTGCTCCTGGGGATTCGCTCTTCCCACCAGAGCACCACCAGGTATTGAGCTGCAGAGTTTCAGACTCTGTGATACCCCTGTTTACAGAGTCTTAATGGAATTTAAACCCTCTTCTTTCTCCTTTCTCCCTTCTATGGTTCAGTCCCTGCAGCTGTTTCCACTTTTCCACTTTCTCTCCAGCTGCTTTTGAGGGGGGCGTGCTTTTCCTATACTCTCCCCCCATCTCCATCCTCTCTCCACAAGCAAAAACAGCTCCCTGCACTCCACGGCTTCTCTCTTCCCCAGATAACCTCTCCATGCCATGTACCTGCTGAGTTCTGTGGTTCAGACTGTGCAGATTGTTGTGTTAATCCTCAAATCAGTTTTCTAGGTGTGCAGGATGGTTTAGTGTTGATCTGGCTGTACTTCATGTATGCGAGATACAAAAAAACCATGCTGTTCCTCCATCTTGGCTCTTCCTCTCTTTTGTTTTCTAATCATCCTTTGAGAATCAAAAGGCAAAGTTTCTGAGTTTTAGTCTCAACTGTAGTTTAGTTACTGTGTGACCCTAGGGAACAGACAAATGACCCCTTTTTGGGTTACATAAACTGTGAAATGACAATTATTCATATGGAAGGAGAGTGCTTTGGAAGCTTTGGCTAGAGAAAGGGGTAGTGGACAGGAGTTCATGAGACAAATTCACGTGGCACCTAACTAAGCTCCTTGTTTCTCTAGAATATTTTTGGCTGCTATAATCAGATTTAACATGTTTTCATATAGATCATTACTCTGGGTAGGGGATGCACAAATACTGGACAGAAAAAAAAACCCTCATTTATATTATAATCATTTATAATGGAAATGCAGATTTGAAACAAGTCACTGGATATCAGCCACTGAAAAGCAAGCTTAAAATTCCACTGGGTAACTGGATAAGTTCTATAGTACAAGATATTTATAGTTAGAAATATTGAGGGATGTGATTTATTTATTTATTTATTTATTTACTTACTTATTTATTTTAATATGAAATTTATTGTCAAATTGTTTCCATACAACACCCAGTGCTGATCCCAAAAGGTGCCCTCTTCAATACCCATCACCCACCCTCCCCTCCCTCCCATCCCCCATCAACCCTCAGTTTGTTCTCAGTTTTTAATAGTCTCTTATGGTTTGGCTCCCTCCCTCTCTAACTTTTTATTTTTCTCCTTCCATTCCCCCATGGTCTTCTGTTAAGTTTCTCGGGATCCACATAAGAGTGAAAACATATGGTATCTGTCTTTCTCTGTATGGGTTATTTCAGTTAGCACAACACTCTCCAGTTCCATCCATGTTGCTACAAAAGACCAGATTTCATTCTTTCTCATTGCCATGTAGTATTCCATTGTGTATGTAAACCACAATTTCTTTCTCCATTCAACAACTGATAGACATTTAGGCTCTTTCCATAATTGGGCTATTGTTGAAAGTGCTGCTATAAACATTGGGGTACACGTGCCCCTATGCATCAGCACTCCTGTATCCCTTGGGTAAGTTCCTAGCAGTGCTATTGCTGGGTCCTAGGGTAAATCTATTTTTAATTTTTTGAGGAACCTCCACACTGTTTTCCAGAGAAGCTGCACCAGTTTGCATTCTCACCAAAAGTGCAAGAGGGTTCCCATTTCTCCACATCCTCTCCAGCATCTATAGTCTCCTGATTTGTTCATTGTAGCCACTCTGACTAGTATGAGGTGATATCTGAGTGTGGTTTTGATTTGTATTTCCCTGAGGAGGAGCGACATTGACCATCTTTACATGTGCCTTTTGGCCATCTGGATGTATTCTTTAGAGAAGTGTCTATTCATCTCTTCGGCCCATTTCTTCACTGGAATATTTGTTTTTAGGGTGTGGAGTTTGGTGAGCTCTTTATAGATTTTGGATACTAGCCCTTTGTCCAATATGTCATTTGCAAATATCTTTTCCCATTCCATTTGTTGCCTTTTAGTTTTGTTGATTGTTTCCTTTGCTGTGCAGAAGCTTTTTATCTTCATGAGGTCCCAATAGTTCATTTTTGCTTTTAATTCCCTTGCCTTTGGGGATGTGTCAAGTAAGAAATTGCTATGGCTAAGGTCAGAGAGGTTTTTTCCTGCTTTCTCCTCTAGGGTTTTGATGGTTTCCTGTCTCACATTCAGGTCCTTTATCCATTTTGAGTTTATTTTTGTGAATGGTGTGAGAAAGTGGTCTAGTTTCAACCTTCTGCATGTTGCTGTCCAGTTCTCCCAGCACCATTTGTTAAAGAGAATTTTTCCATTGGATATTCTTTCCTGCTTTGTCAAAGATTAGTTGGCCATACTTTTGTGGGTCCAATTCTGGAGTCTCTATTCTATTAGATTGGTCTCTGTGTCTGTTTTTGTGCCAATCCCATGCTGTCTTGATGATTACAGCTTTGTAGTAGAGGCTAAAGTCTGGGATTGTGATGCCTCCCACGTTGGCCTTCTTCTTCAATATTTCTTTGGCTATTCAGGGTCTTTGTGGTTCCATACAAATTTTAAGATTGCTTGTTCTAGCTTCAAGAAGAATTCTGGTGCAATTTTGATTGGGATTGCACTGAATGTGTAGATGGCTTTGAGTAGTATTGACATTTTAACAATATTTATTCCTCCAATCGAAGAGCACAGAATGTTTTTCCATTTCTTTATATCTTCTTCAATTTCCTTCATAAGCTTTCTATAGTTTTGAGCATACAGATCTTTTACATCCTTGGTTAGGTTTATTCCTAGGTATTTTACGATTCTTGGTGCAATTGTGAATGGGATCAGTTTCTTTATTTGTCTTTCTGTTGCTTCATTATTAGTGTATAAGAATGCAACTGATTTCTGTACATTAGTTTTGTATCCTGTGACTTTGCTGAATTCATGTCAGTTCTAGCAGACTTTTGGTGGAGTCTATCGGGTTTTCCATGTATAATATCACGTCATCTGCAAAAAGTGAAAGCTTGACATCATCACTGCTAATTTTGATGCCTTTGATTTCCTTTTGTTGTCTGATTGCTGATGCTAGAACTTCCAACACTATGTTAAACAACAGCGGTGATAGTGGACATCCCTGTCGTGTTCCGGATCTCAGGGAAAAAGCTCTCAGTTTTTCCCCATTGAGGATGATGTTAGCTGGGGGCTTTTCATCAATGGCTTTTATGATGTTTAAGTATGTTCCTTCTATCTTGAATTTCTTGAGGGTTTTTATTAAGAAAGAATGATGAATTTTGTCAAATGCTTTTTCTGCATCGATTGACAGGATCATGTGGTTTTTATCTTTTCTTTTATTAATGTGATGTATCACATTGATTGATTTGTGAGTGCTGAACCAGCCCTGCATCCCAGGAATGAATCTCACTTGATCATGGTGAATAACTCTTTTTATATGCTATTGAATTTGATTTGCTAGTATTTTATTGAGAATTTTTGCATCCATATTCATCAGGGATATTGGCCTGTAGTTCTCTTCTTTTGCTAGGTGTCTGTCTTGTTTAGGAAGCAAAGTAATGCTGGCTTCATAGAATGAGTCTGGAAGTTTTCCTTCCCTTTCTATTTTTTGGAACAGCTTGAGAAGGATAGGTATTGTCTCTGCTTTAAATGTCTGGTAGAATTCCCCAGGGAAGCCATCTGGTCCTGGACACTTATTTGTTGGGAGATTTTTGATAACTGATTCAATTTCTTCTCTGGTTATGGGTCTGTTCAAGTTTTCTATTTCTTCCTGTCTGAGGTCTGGAAGTGCGTGGGTGCTTAGGAATTTGTCCATTTCTTCCAGGTTGTCCAGTTTGTTGGCATTTAATTTTTCATAGCATTCCCTGATAATTGCTTGTATTTCTGAGGGATTGGTTGTCATAATTCCAGTTTCATTCATGATTTTATCTATTTGGGTCATCTCCCTTTTCTTTTTGAGAAGCCTGGCTAGACGTTTATCAACTTTGTTTATTTTTTCAAAGAACAACTCTTGGTTTCATTGATCTTCTCTACAGTTTTTTTAGATTCTGTATTGTTTATTTCTGCTCTGATCTTTATTAATTCTCCTCTTCTGCTGGGTTTGGGGTATCTTTGCTGTTCTGCTTCTAGTTCCTTTAGGTGTGCTGTTAGATTGTGTATTTGGGATTTTTCTTGTCTCTTGAGATAGGCTTGGATATCAATGTATTTTCCTTTCAGGACTGCTTTTGCTCAATGCCAAAGCTTTATTATTGTTGTCTTTTCATTTTCACTTTTTTCCATATATTTTTAAATTTCTTGTCTAATTGCCTGGTTGACCCATTCATTCTTTAGTTGGGTGTTCTTTAACCTCCATGCTTTTGGAGGTTTTCCAGACTTTTTCCTGTGGTTGATTTCAGGTTTCATAGCATTGTGGCCTGAAAGTGTGCATGGTATGATCTAAATTCTTTTATACTTATGATGGGTTGTTTTGTGACCCACTATGTGATCTATCCTTGAGAATGTTCCATGTGCACTCGAGAAGAAAGTATATTCTGTTGCTTTGGGATGCAGAGTTCTAAATATATCTGTCAAGTCCATCTGATCCAATGTATCATTCAGGGCCCTTTTTATTTTATTGACAGTGTGTCTAGATGATCTATCCGTTGTTGTAAGTGGAGTATTAAAGTCCCCTGCAATTACTATATTCTTATCAATAAGGTTGATTACGTTTGTGATTAATTGTTTTATATATTTGGGGGCTCTCATATTCAGCACATAGACATTTATAATTGTTAGCTCTTCCTGATGGATAGTCCCTGTAATTATTATATAATGCCCTTCTTCATCTCTTGTTACAGCCTTTAATTTAAAGTCTAGTTTGTCTGATATCAGTATGGCTACTCCATCTTTCTTTTGACTTCCAATAGCATGATAGATAGTTCTCCATCCCCTCACTTTCAATCTGAAGGTGGCCTAGGTCTGAAATGAGTCTCTTGTAGACAGCAAATAGATGGGTATTTTTTTATCCATTCTGATACTCTATGTCTTTTGCTTGGAGCATTTAGTCCATTTAAATTCAGTGTTATTATTGAAAGATATGGGTTTAGAGTCATTGTGATGTCTGTAGGTTCATGCTTGTAGTGATGTCTCTGGTACTTTGTGGTCCTTGCAACATTTCACTCACAGAATCACCCTTAGGATCTCTTGTAGGGCTGGTTTAGTGGTGATGAATTCCTTCAGTTTTTGTTTGTTAGGGAAAACTTTTATCTCTCCTTCTATTCTGAATGACAGACTTGCTGGATAAAGGTTTCTCAGCTGCATATTTTTTCTGTTCATCACATTGAATATTTCCTGCCATTATTTTCTGGCCTGCCAAGTTTCAGTAAATAGGTCTGCCACTAGTCTTATGGGTTTCTCTTTGTAGGTTAGAGCCTGTTTATCCCTGGCTGCTTTCAGAATTTTCTTTTTATCCTTGTATTTTGCCAGTTTCACTATGATATGTCTTGCAGAAGATCGGTTCAAGTTACGTCTGAAGGGAGTTCTCTGTGCCTCTTGGATTTCAATGCCTTTTTCCTTCCCCAGATCAGGGAGATTCTCAGCTACGATATGTTCAAGTACACCTTCAGCCCCTTTCTCTCTCTCTTCTGCTTCTGGAATTCCTAGGATACGGATATTGTTCTGTTTGATTGCATCACTTTGTTCTCTCATTCTCCTCTCATACTCCTGGATTTTTTTTATCTCTCTTTTTCTCAGCTTCCTCTTTTTCCATAATTTTATCTTCTAATTCACCTATTCTCTCCTCAGCCTCTTCAATGCATATTATGACTGCCTCCATTTTATTTTGCACCTCATTTATAACATTTTTTAGCTCCTCATGACCATTTCTTAGTCCCTTGATCTCTGTAGCAATAGATTCTCTGCTGTCCTCTATGCTTTTTTCAAGCCCATTGATTAATTTTAAGACTATTATTCTAAATTCTTGGCCTTTTATATTGCTTAAATCGTTTTTGATCAATTTGTTAGTTGTCACTACTACCTGAAGTTTCTTTTGAGGAGAATTCTTCCATTTCATCATTTCGGGTGGTCCCTACAGTAGCTCCAAACTGCAGGGCACATCCCCTGTGCTATTGTGAGAAACTGTGTTGGTGGGCTGGGCCACAGTCAGACCTGATGTCTGCCCCCAGCCAACCGCTGGGGCCAAAGTCAGACTGGTGTGTACCTTATCTTCCCCTCTTCTAGGGGCAGGACTCAGTGTGGAGTGGTGTGGCTCCTGTCTGGGTTACTTGCACACTGCCAAGCTTGTGGTGCTGGTTTGTTGGGATCTGGCCAGGGCCTATTAGCCAGAGTGGATCTGCATGGTGCACAGGTCCAGGAGGGGCAGGCATAGCTAGGTTTGCCCTCAGGGGTCCGCTTCAGGAGGGGCCCTGTGGCACTGGGAGGGAGGCAGGCCCGTTGGAGAGATGGATCCACAGAAACAGCATTGGGCATTTACACAGTTCAAGCAAGTTCAGTGATGGAATTGGTTTCCATTGGAATTTCGGATGGGAGAGGGAAATGGCGGTTGTCAGTGCCTTTGTTCCCCCTCTGAGCTGAGCTCTGTCTTCCCAGGGCTCAACAACTCTCCCCCCCTCTCTGAGAGCAGACCTGTTCACTTTTAACATTCCAGATTTTAAGTCCTGCTGGCTGTTAGAACTCACGCAGTCTGGCCCCTTCCCTTTGGAAAGCCAGACTCGGGGGCTCTGCCTTGCCAGGCAGGCTGCCCCTCCACTGCCCTGGCTCCCTCCTGCCAGTCCATGCAGCACGCACCACCTCTCAGCCCTTCCTACCCTCTTCTGTGGGACTCTTGTCTACGCTTGGCTCCCGAGAGTCTATTGTGCTAGTCTTCTGGTGGTTTTCTGGGTTATTTAGGCAGATGTGGGTGGAATCTAAGTGATCAGCAGGACGCAGTGAGCCCAGAGTCCTCCTGTGCCACCATCTTCTGAGTTTTGAGGGATGTGTTTTAAAATATCAGCAACAGTCCTTACCTTCTAGGCTTTCGTGTATAGCTGTATGCCATATTTTTTTGTGTTTCTTGTTGAATTTTTTTTTGCTGTTTGGGATCACGTAAATTTGAATTCCATTAAAATTTATTTTAAAGTATTTTCTGAGCTGTGACTGGTGCTATAGAACTGCATTGACCATTACCTAAAGATGTGGACTGCTTTTGGCCATTGACCTTTTAAATGTCATAATAGCTTGATTGAATATTTGATTTCTTATAAATGTGCTCTCTGACACTATATTTATAATCTTGAACTTTTAATTTTCTGACATTGTGCAATGTTCAATCAGGTGCAAATGTCATAATGAGATGATGTCATTTTCCAGTCTTAGCACAAATTTTTTCATAGTTTAAATGGAAGTTCTTATCATATCAATCTAGAAAGGAAATTTTTGTATCAAAGATCAGAATAAAACAACAGCAGATTAAAAGAGTTTTTTTGCTGGATGGGCAGTGAATACTACCTTGATAAAAGACTTGGTTTATATATTTAGTAAATTTATTTGATAATGATAAATATTAGCATGAAATAAGTTTATTTCATTAATAAATTTATTGAATACTTATTCTGTGGCAAACATTATGCCATGGGTTCTGATGTAATGTCATAAGATACAGGTAAGACAGACTAGTGAACGAGTATTTGTAATACAGGGTGTGTAGAAAAGAATAAACATGGAGAGCTGTGATTCCTGATCTAATATTGGGGAATCCCAGGGAAGACCTTGTGGAGGAAGTGATGTCCAATCTAGACTATCCATCATCAAGATCTAGATCTACCAACTCTACCTCCCCTTAAAACACATCCTAAATTCAATCACTTCTCCCTATCTCCACTGTCTCACCATTAGTACCAGTCATCATCACCTGCAGTAGTTATAAAGCTTGTCCCACTAAGTCACAAGCTCCAAGAGGATAAAAACTTTAGTCTGTTTCATTTGTTGAGAAATCCCGAACAGTGCCTGACATGTAGTGGGTGGTCAATACATAATCTTGAATGAATAAACGGTCTGTATTCTTACACTGTTGGCCCGCTACAATTCAGCAGCCAATGTGGTATTTTTAAAAGTGCAGGTGTGGGGCACCTGGGTGGCTCAGTCAGCTGAGCACCTGACTTCGGCTCAGGTCATCATCTCACAGTTCCATGAGTTCAAACCCTACATCAGCTCACTTCTGTCAGTGAAGGGCCCACTTCAGATCCTCTGTCTCTGTTTCTTTGCCCCTCCCCTGCTTGTGCTTTCTCAAAAATAAATAAAACATTTAAAAAAGCACAATTGCTTTATCCTCCATTACTTCTCATTTCTCTCACCTTACCTTCTTTCTATATATTACAACAGTTCTGAAGTGGTTAGTTTTTCAGTCCTGGGAACATTCCCCTTTCTCATGTATCTTTTAGGCACACTCATTTTAATCCTAAAAGTACAGTTCAAATACTCTTGCCTCCATAGAGCTTGCAATCACATGAGGAAGATAGACATCAAACAAGTAAATAGATTCATAAAATAATCTCAAAAGTGATGAGTGACATGAAATAATGACACAGGTTAATTGAAAGCATAATTGGCTGTTAAGTAGACTTCTCTAAGAGGTGACATGTGAGCTTACCCCTCAATCATTTGAAGGAGCCAGACAAGCATAGTTCTGGGGAAAGAACATTCCAGGACAGAGGAAACAGAAAATGTGAAGACTCTGAAGGAAGGAATAGTTATTCTTATTGAAAAAATTATGTGAGAATAGAACAAAGTAAGTGAGAATGATAGAGGTTGGCATAGGCCAAATCTTGGAGGGTCTTTTAATTATAGTAAGGAATTTGGGTTTAATTCTATGTGTGATTGCTTTCAAGCTTTTCATCACATGTAGAATAAAACCCACATTCCTTACTATGGCCTACAAACCCTGTACGATCTTCTTTTGTTTCAACTTCTCTTCCTCCCCCCTCTCTGTTCAGCCATCTGATGTTATTTCTGTTACTTAAACATGTCAAGCTTGTCCCTGCCTCAGGACCTTCGCACTTACTTTTCTCTATGTGGAGTGTACTTTCCCCAGATTTTCCCATGGCTGGCTACTTCTCATCACTCCAGATTCAGCCTAAAAATTATGTCCTTAGGGAAACTTTCCTTGGCTGTGTTAGTCTCCTAGGGCTGCCATGTCAAATTACCACAATTGACTTAAAGCAACAGAAAATTATTTTCATAATTCTGGAGGCTCAAAGTCCAAAATCTAGATGTCATCAAGGAAGTCCTCCTGAAGGCTCTAGTAGAGAATCTTTCCTTTCCTTTTTCAGTTTCTGGTGGTTCCAGGTTTGTGGCAGCATCACTCCAATCTCTGCCTCCATGTTCACATGGCCTTCTTCTGGGTCTGTATGTCTGTATCTTCTCCTTCTCTGTTTCTTATAAGGAAGTTCATTTTTGGGTTTAGAGCCCACATTAATCCAGGATGACTTTGTCTTGAGATATTTACCTAACTTATATCTGCAAAGGCTTATTCCAAGTAAGGTCACATTCTGAGATTCTGGGTGGGCATATCTTTTGGGGGGCTACCATTCAATGCACTACAATCACCTTTCAATTTAAGTCCACCATCTAGGCACTCTCGAGTACATCACCTTGCTTGATTCATTATGTAAATTATCTTGTTTATTTTTCTTATTTATTGTCTTTCTCCCCTAGACTATAAACTCTATGAAGGCAGTCATCTCATTTGTCTTGTCCACTGTTATATCTCCGGTGCCAATCACATGGAAGAATTTCAGTACATATATGTTGAATGAGTGAATGAATGAATTAATGAAGGAATGCAAAATTGAAATATAAAGAACGAATGGTGTTGGTCACACAAAGAAGGATGGAGAATAAGGAAGCATATTTCCAGGGAGAATGGGCAAAAGCTAATGGATGATAGAGAATATGACAAACATATGATTTCCTGGAGAAGGGGGTGAGGGACTACCAGGACCCAAAGAGCCTTATAAGTCATGTTGAGTGGTCTTTTCTAAAGTCCACCAGACTAGGTTACTCCCAGGTATCTGCCCTGAATACAATACATACAGGAGGGACTTTCTCTGGGCACACCCCTTCTCACATGGATCCTTACCTTTTCTGTGGCTCCTTAGCAATCTCTTTACCTATTGGAGCTGCAAGATGAGAAAGTTCTCTTTTGCTGGCCTCTGAAGGTGTTAATCTCACTGGGCTTCTTGTTGTCTCCCTACAGAGGCTATTTTAAAACTTCAGTGGTTTCGTCAAGGAAACCCCATGACCTCTCCCATTATTCCCAGCAAATGATTTTATAACCAAATACAAAATGGAAGCCACGAGGAGAGAATTTCCTACATGGAGTTTTGAGGAAATTCAGCTAGCTAAGGGATGTACAAAGGTTCATGATTCCCAGGGCTTAGAGTTTGAAGAATGAGAAGTAGCATAAATGAGGCTGGAGAGGTAGTCAGGGGTCAGATCATATAGGCAGTTGTAAAATATGTTTACCCTTATCAAAAATGTATAGGTCATGTGCGAAGTTGGGCAGATGTGGTACCTGTCTTCTGGCAGTTTTTTTAAAAAAAATTTAAATGTTTTTATTTATTTTTGAGACAGAGAAAGAGCATGATCAGGGGAGGGGCAGAGAGAGACACAGAACCCGAAGCAGGCTCCAGGCTCTGAGCTGTCAGCACAGAGCCTGACAACCTGACATGGGGCTTGAACTCACAGACTGTGAGATCATGACCTGAACTGAAGTCGGACGCTTACCTGACTGAGCCTGACTGAGGGGTGACTGAGGCACCCCTGTCTTCTGGCAGTTTTATCTGAGATTTGTTTTCTGGAAGTTTTCCATGGTAAGACTAAGACTGAACTTGATTAATAGTACCTTTTTTCCTGTTTTTATTTGACCTAAAGATATGTGAGAATCAGTAGTGCAGTTTAATGAATATTTATTGTGTACCTAGTAAGAACCAGGAATTTTCCCAATGTGCTATCTTAAATCATCACTAATTTACTTTTAATTTTCATGCTCAATATTTAAAAGCATCCTGAGAATTTTGCCTTTTACTCTATAATATTGCTGAGTTTGTTTTGGTACACAAATAATTTTGTCCCCTCTCTTCTCACTCTTTGAGTAAAATGAATACTCCAGGGAGATCCATATGCATCTTGTGGCTTCTTGCATCCCAAGTTTACGTCCTCCAGTTCTAGAATGTTCCTGGCCTTATAAAAGCATCTGTCTTACACAGATGGGCCTCCTGGAGTCCAGAGAAGTCCTGAAACCGAGTCTATGCCATATACCTACCATGTGCCAAGCAAAGAT
Organism: Panthera onca; assembly: GCF_046562875.1. Classification (NCBI taxonomy): domain Eukaryota; kingdom Metazoa; phylum Chordata; class Mammalia; order Carnivora; family Felidae; genus Panthera; species Panthera onca. Next base: position 44,724,439 of record NC_138357.1, on the reverse strand, counting down.
TTGGACTCAGCTCTCCCAAGACTTGTTTCCAATGCATCACAGCCACTCAGGTCTTGGGGACTTCTATAGAAAGCACAGGATTCAACCGTAGACTTCCATGAAGACATAAGGTACGATGCATGAAAAGATAGCTACCAGTACAGGATTGTTTATATGTGGTACAGCCAATCAGTAATATTGGGCTGAGAAAACTGTTTTGTCACCATAAATGTTTCTTTGGGGGTAAAGCCCCAAATTTTCACAAATCACTGTGAGATGAAGTAAAAATATGACCAGTGTCTTGTTGGGTAAAATATTTTGCCCTTCACTCCAGGAAGTTGGTTTTAAATGGTCCATATACTTGAGCCTTTTCTCCAGCCTAAGGCAGTACTGTGTCACTTCTGTTTGGGATTACATTCCTTACCCTTTCCTCTCCTCCCAGGGCCAGGGTCAGGTCACTTTATGACTTCCTGATAGATCTTTTGTGATCCAGAAAGACAGCAGATTAAAGGAACAACAACGCTTTCTGGGCATCCACGAAGAGATGCTACTGAGCTAGGGGAAAGATGCATTTATCGTGGTGCCTTTATTTGCATGCCAAGCCCAGTGGCCAGTGGTGAGGGGGTGGTGAGGGGTAGAGATGAGTGGCAGGGCTATTTGATGGCCTCTTCAGAGCAATACAGAAAGGTAGTGGTAAGTGGTTCAGGCCCAGGGTTTGGAGAAGAGAAGTGGGCATTTCTGGCCTCTCACAGCTATGCTCTTGTTTTGTTAAGCCTGTGTGCCCCCTTTCCACATCACCAGTATGCTTGAGAATTCTTTTAGCTTTGCCTGGCAAGGGCTTGCCATTTCTGGATTTAAATAGATTTGAATAGAATCTAACAGGGGCAGTTGCATTTCTTTACTTTGGAGAGCTATATTTTCCTTTCGCGGGTTAAAAAAAAATGCACATGAAAAAGCCCTAACTTCATTATGCTTTGGTCACAGTAGGGAATTTATAGCAAAAGCCCAGCTGTTTGCAGCTCATGCCAGAGTTTTTGATCCTAACATAATTGAGCTCACATTTTTTTTTTAAATTTTTTTTTTTCAACGTTTTTTATTTATTTTTGGGACAGAGAGAGACAGAGCATGAACGGGGGAGGGGCAGAGAGAGAGGGAGACACAGAATCGGAAACAGGCTCCAGGCTCCGAGCCATCAGCCCAGAGCCTGACGCGGGGCTCGAACTCACAGACCGCGAGATCGTGACCTGGCTGAAGTCGGACGCTTAACCGACTGCGCCACCCAGGCGCCCCTGAGCTCACATTTTTGAATGGGGAAATAATATTCAGAGGAGCCGACTTCGGAAGTTTCAGGTTTCCAGGCCAAGCAACGGGTTCCTGAATCTATTTTGGGCTGTTCTTCCCTTGTACCTTTTCCTCTTCACCCTTAGAGCTCTGCTCCTTTCCTGGAACTAGGCCTATGTCTGTGCAAATCTCTTTCTGTGCCTGCGGGGGATAAGCTTAGGAATCCCCTGGTTTTACACCAATGGGTTAACAAGGCATAAAGAAATACAAAGTCATAAAATGGTCACACCCGAGTTTGGGTAAACCAGATCGGCACTCCAAGAATAGGGGGGTGCAAAGACACCTCGAGAATAGGGAGGCACAAAGGTGCCAGGATTAGGGAGGTGTAAAAGCACCCCCAAATAGAGAGGGGGTGCAGAGCCCCCAAAATAGAGAGAGAGAGAGAGAGGTAAAGGCTTTAAATAGAAATGGCACAAAAGGTGCCCAATACAAAGGAATAACAAGATTAAATATTCAGGGTGAAAGCACCCCAAATTTAGTATTATAGAAGAAAGCTGCTTTCACAGGAAAATAGGGCCACGTTGGGTAAATTGGCCAATTGGACTGTGGACTGCTGCACTGCAGGCAAAGCAGCACAGAGCAGAGATGGTTAACAGAGGAAAAGGTGCCTTGTTAACCCTGAAGTTATTTCCCCTATCTGCCTTATCCCCTAGGCTAGCTAAGATAAACAGGCACGACTCGTCCCGTCTGCTGTTAACAACCATTTACCTATCTGCCCTGCACTCAGATTTTGTTTTATATTGACCCAAACTCCAAACACTGTATATCTCCAAAACCCCCCTTTTTCACTCACGTCCCCAAGTTAATCTTCACAGTTTCTTTGTCTCTTTGTACACAGCAATCACGTTTGTAAGCCTTCTGATTTGAATAAATACGGGGCAAGGACCCTTATTCGGGGCGCTTGTCTTTTTCTGAACATTAGCCATCTCTCACGTTAATCCTGCATCTGCTGTTTTGCTGGCCAAAAGAGAACTTTAGACGTAGAGTATACGACATGTGCATACACTGTTCTAGCTATCTTTTTGATGGAAAAATAATCCCCATGATTTTATACCTTAACTCTTGCTTTGACTACTTAAAATTCTTTTCTATTAATTGGGCTTCCACACATGCAAGCAATACCAAGTATAACTCATTTCTTGGGCACAGGCCAGACATTGTGCTAAGGGCTTTATATGCATTATCTCTTTTGATCCTTCCAACAGCCATCTGAAGAAAGCTCTGTTATTGCTCCCATTTTGCAGATGAGGTATCTGAGGCTCACAGAGCCGAACTAACTTCTCAAGGACCCACAGAGGTAGAGTTGGGCTTCGAGTACAGGTTGTTTGGATCCAGAGCCAGTAGTTTCAACCATGCTGCCATATTGATCTGACCACTTGAAACTGCCTACTAAGTGCTAAATTCTATGGGGAATAATAAGGGCAAAAAGACATAGTTCTTGTTCCCACAGAGCCTAAGTTGGAGCATAGCATAGAGTCAGGACCTCACTTCTACCAACTTTATGAAGTTCTTGTTAGTGTCAGATGAAATGGCACGTAAAAACACTTGGTTCAAGGTAGAGTGGTATATGGATGCTAGTTATTGGTATTATACCAGCAACAGCCCAATCCTGGGCCAGTTACCTGCATGTCTGTCAGGGCAGGTATAGGAGAGTGGTGCAGTACAAATCATTAACAACATACACTTTATTATTTTTTTAAAATTTTTAAATGTTTTTATTTATTTTTGAGACAGAGAGAGACAGAGCATGAGCAAGGGAGGGACAGAGAGAGAGACACACACACAGATTCTGAAACAGGCTCCAGGCTCTGAGCTGTCAGCACAGAGCCCGATGCAGGGCTCGAATTCACAGACTGTGAGATCATGACCTGAGCTGAAGTAGGATGCCTAACCAACTGAACCATCCAGGTGCCCCAGCAACATACATGTTAGAATCTCTTGTTGAATATGGAACTTCTGTGTATCCTGGTTAGTCTGGCATTTTACACTTTCAGTTTGGGAAGATAATAATGATCATTAGTAAGAACCCCTATAGCTCTTATTATATAACAGGCACTATTCTAAGGACTTTACAAATATTAACTTATTTACTTTTTTGAAGGATTGTATGTTAATATCACATCCTAGATACCTCACTTAGTGTACCCTTCTCCATCAGTGACTAAGTCCTGTTGATTATAGTTCTTAAATATCTTTTAGACTTACCCCCTCTTCTCCATCTTCACTGCCTTTGCCACTGTTTTAATTCATGTATATATCATCTCTCCCCTCCAGGACTATAGCAACAGCCTTCCTGGGCATTGCCATTACTACACTGAGCCTCTCAACCTTCCCAAGAGAAGAGAGGGCTTCCTTTAATTGTTGCTATTCTTGGTGGTTTGCTTTCTCTCTGTTATTCTAGTGTGCTTAATAGAGCCATTTCTCCTCCTTTAAACTGCCAATCCAGTTTAATCCTTAAGACTTTGCTTTCTGCTTTTACTGATTATATGTAAGGGGTTTACTAATGATTGGGAGGTAATCATGTAGGTTGGAACTCTGTGTGCTGTGAATTATTTCCCCTGTAGCAGCTCTGTAGTGATTCCTGGGTTTCCCATGCTTCTTCACAGTTCTCTCTTCCAAAGTGGGGCTCAGGGCTGCATTTACCTCGCACTGGTAGGGTCCAGGGAAGTTTCAGTTTCTGTCCATTTGTTAGCCTATCCCTGCTGCTCTGTAAAGGGTAGATGAGGCATGAGGAAACAATACTCATTGTGGATGAGACTTAGCTTTTCCTCAAAACAGCCCAGTGAATAATGAATCAGACTCCGAATATCCTGGAACACTAAACTCAATGCCACTGTCAGCTTCCCCCAAATCGCAGTCATTTCCAGGTAATGGCTCAGTCTAGGCATGGTTCCCCAAACCTCCAAATGGAGAGGGGAAATCATCCCCAACATCCAGAGCACAATTTTGCCACAGAGATTTATTTTCACATTGATTTGGAACATAAATACTGTAAGTATCCTCCACTCTGTTAGCCTTTTTTTTTTTTTTTTTTCAGAGCCATAGTTAATGGGCTAACTTTCTAGCTTGGCACTTTACCAAGTTGATAGAACTATTTATTGAAACCCACGGAGATTGGGCAATTTAGTCTAACGGTCAGTTGCAACCCTTGATGTAACTAATTTCCAGCAATACTGTATGCATCAAATGTCCAACCTGCCAGTGGTTATCAACATCCATTATACTTTTGGGTGGCTTGAACCTGTCAGATTTAGCAATTAGGCCATCTCTACTTGCCAGAGGAAATTGTTTTTCCCTAACTGATGATATTGGTTTTGTGGTTGTGCAGATAAGTACTCGGTCAAAATGTTTGGCACATTCCTAGCTGGGGAGTGAGTCTTTTTGAAAGATAAGGAGCAAGAGCTGAAGTTCAAGAGGCTAAGAGGAACCTTAAGACAGTCTCTGAGAAAATGTCATTCCAGTGTATTTTTATAGAAGTAGCTTAATTATCACTGGTGCTCTCCAGTGAAGGATTTCATTTGATGTTTCACCCAGGTGGGACCACATGTCTCTACGGAGCATCAGCTAAGCCAGAGCATTCAAGTTTGATTAGAAATGTGAGCTCTCTTGGATTCTTCAGAAAGCACATCAGGGGCACTCTTGGGGCTTTGCCATTTTGTACACTTTCAAAAGCAAGATGAAGAGGAGAAAAGAGGGGAAAAGTTCAATAGAAACCAGTAACCCTCCTCTATGCTGTTTGCTTCTGGTCTCCTGAAGTTTTTGGTTTTGTGACTTTCAATTTCCATTTTCATGTTACTTTCTACCTTTGTGTTTTTGCACATTCCAGTAACCTCATCTGCTGTGCCTTCTTTCTCCCTTTAACCAGTTTTCATACAACCATCACCTTGAAGACCTGGCTTGAAAACCCCTTACAGAGAGACCTTCCAGAGTAAGTTTACCCATTCTGATCATGCATTTACTCAAGGTCCTCTTATTCCTATGTCATGATTTCATATTTATTGATGCATTGCTTTTATGCTGTTTTTAAAATTTTGCATTTTCTGTTTTTATTTTTCCTAAATACAAAAGGAATATGAGTGCAACTCAGAAAACAGAAAACACATTTGAGGCACAAAGGAGAAAACCAAAAATGACCCAAAGTCCTGCCACCCACAGATAACATTTGATGTATTTCATTCATTCATTCATTTGTTCATTCAGCAAGGATTTATTGAGCAAGGATTTTTTGGCTCTCTTGTAAGTTTTAGAGATGTAATAGCAAACAGGATCACTGTCTATCTCCATGGAGCTTGGACTCTAACGAACATTTTCCCATCATCACAAATTAAATATGCAGTTACAAATTGTGTTAAAGGTCATGAAGAAATAGCAGTGTGTTGTGAGAGTGTGTGGGAGAGGGGACTGATATGGGTCTAGACATAAAAGAATGGTTTCCTTAGGAAGTGACATTTGAGATGAAATCTGAAAGATAATCAGGAAGTAGGCCAAGGAGGTTTGAGTGATGGGAGATTGGGGAGGGGAGAGGTGGGTGAGATGGAAAGATCTTTTCAAGCTGAGGTGATAGCATGTGGGAAAAGCAAAATATCAGTGACTAGGGGGGATATGGGATGCTCTAGAATGGAGTGGGCAAACTAGACTTGCCATAACATTACCTGTTTTTATAAATAAAGTTTTATCTGAAGACAGTATGCCCATTCATACACATACTGTCTATGGTTGTTTTTGTCCTACAACTGTGGAGTTGAATGGTTCAAATAGATATTGTATGGCCTCTTGTAAAGTCTAACATATTTTTTATTTGTCCTTTTACGGAAAACATTTGCCAACTCCTGTTCTGGGACCTAAAAGTAGGCTAAAATGACAGGAAAGGAGGAATGCAGGCGATAATGAGGCTGAATCTAAGGCAAGGACCAGATAAAACCTGCAGGTTAAGGGTTTTAAACTTTGTTCTAAGAACAATGGAAAAATAATGAACCATTTCAAGCAGGGGCTTGAAAAGGCCTGTCCTTCTAACAACATACTTGTTTTTAATAGTTTTGTTTCTAATTTGGCAGTTCACCTTGTATATTTTTCTCATTCTTCAGTTATATAATCTTTAATGGTGTGTCTATTGTTTCATAATATGGATGCTGAAATTATGTGTACTCAGCAGTGAACATCCTGTGCATATTGTTGCTAATTTCCTCATAATTTCTTAGAAATGGAATTGCTAGGTCAATGGGTATGTGCATCTTAAAGGCTTTTGCTTATCCTGTATTTCCATTGCTCCAGAATTTATGTTTATTACGAGCAGCAAGGTATGAGAGTACTTGGTTTCCCCACTCTAGTTAAACATGTAATATATTTGCCAATTTATACAAGAAAAAATATATTTTAGCATTGCTTTTATATGCATTTCTGTGATCATTAGAGAGGTTAATATTTATTTCCCATAAATGTTGCATTTCTTCTTTTGTGAAATGCTTATTAATGTAATTTGCTTATTTTTCTATTAGGATATTTATCTTTTATTATTGATTTTTATGAGCTCATTACAAATTGGGTATATTAACTCTTTGATATCCATATTGTAAATATTTTTTTCAAGCTTGTCTTTTGCCTTTACATTTTATTTATGGTATTTTGAAGAGAATTTATAAATACTGATTTAGTTAATAAGTCATTTTTTCTTTTGGATTTTCTGCTCTTGGGGTTATGTTTGGAAGCACTTTCTCCATGCTGAGACTATGTAACATGCATATATACTTTCTACTAATTTTAATCTAGTTTCTGTTCATATTTTAATCTTTAATTCATTTGGTATTTATTTTGGTAGTGGTGTGAGATCGAGAGCTAACAGAGTTTTAGAGGGGAAACTCTTTTCAGGGAAGAAGAAGCGATATCTCTTAGAAAAATTGGGAACTCTTTAGGAATCTCAAACACTGTATCTGGAAGAAAAACGGTTTTTGGATGAAGGCAGGCATTTGAGATATTTCAAAACTAAACAAGTTTAGTTATTATAGAACAGAATTCTTAAAAAAAGTTTTTAATGTTTATTTATTTATTTTTTTATTTTTTTATTTTTTTTTTTTTAATTTTTTCCCAACGTTTTTTATTTATTTTTGGGACAGAGAGAGACAGAGCATGAACGGGGGAGGGGCAGAGAGAGAGGGAGACACAGAATCGGAAACAGGCTCCAGGCTCCGAGCCATCAGCCCAGAGCCTGACGCGGGGCTCGAACTCACAGACCGCGAGATCGTGACCTGGCTGAAGTCGGACGCTTAACCGACTCTCACCCAGGCGCCCCAAATGTTTATTTTTGAAAGAGACAGAGTGTGAGCAGGGGAGGGGCAGAAAGAGAGAGAGGGAGACATAGAAACCAAGCAGGCCCAGGCTTCGAGCTGTCAGCACAGAGCCCCATGCAGGGCTTGAACTCAGGGACCACAAGATCATGACCTAAGCCGAAGTTGGCCGCTCAACCGACTGAGCCACCCAGGTGCCCCAAGAATTCTTATGTTTGTTTTCTGAAAAAATTACTTTCCTACTCCAAAGTTGGTTTCCCCAACCACTTCTACAACTAAACACCTATTGCCCTAAAACCTCAAGTTTCATTACATCAAGGACTCTTTAAATGCCTTTTTTTGTGTGTGCGGAAGGAATTTATGCACTCTTTTGCTCTTTTATCTTGTGTGCATTATGAGACATGCCTTTCTAAATAGAGCTGTTTTGTGACTTTTATTTATTCTGTCTTAGAGGGGACTCACTGTCAACCACCACAAGAAGAAACTGAAGTCTGAATTCATAGACATCATGATGCCATCTCAAAACATGAATCATGTGGTTTAGAGTTTTCACATAAGCCTTTTTAGTTCTATTATATCTCTAACAGTCCTATCGATGTCTATGTGGATATTGCCATGTATTATATATGTGCTTTATTTTGTTTTTTTTTTTTAATTTATTTTTGAGAGAGAGAGAGAGAGAGAGAGAGAGAGAAAGCGAGTGAGCATATGAGCAGGAGGGGCACAGAGAGAGGGAGACCAGAGATCTGAAGTGGGCTCTGTGCTGCCAGCAGAGAGCCTGATGTGGGGCTTGAACCCATGATCCATGAGATCATGACCTGAGCCAAAGTTGGATGCTTAACCAACTGAGCCACCCAGGTGCCTTTGTGTGTGTGCTTTTATTGTAAGCCATCTAGAATCTCTTTAGATGTAGGCAGTGTATAAATTAGATTAAAAGTCTGAAATGTGCCCAAAGTGAAATAATCTTAAGACAAAAGAAATTAATTTATAACCTTAAAACAAATGAAAGTAATTTGCACAAATGTTAATGGGAGTTTTATAACCATTAAAAAGCTGGAAACAAGTAAATAGTGAGAGGTGGGTAGCTAAACAAAACCATGCATGTTAATGAGATGGAATCTCATGTATATTAATCCCATGTATATTAAAAATAACAAATATGGGACTGTATTGATATATGGACAGTTGAATTTGAAGTAATATTAAATGAAAAATGCAGAATAAAAATAATAAGTACACACATAAATATATGACAATATATGAATACATATGACACTAATCAGAATATAATTTGGATTGATTCCATAGCTAAATGTAGCATTGTTAGGGTTTTGGGGATAGGGTATTTCAAATCATATTTATAAAACACATTTTTGGGGGCTCCTGGGTGGCTCAGTCGGTTAAGTGTCCGACTTGAGCTCAGGTCATGATCTCATGGTTCATGGGTTCCAGTCCCACGTCGGGCTCTGTGCTGATAGCTCAGAGAATGGAGCCTGCCTCAGATTCTGTTTCTCCCTCTCTCTCTGCCCCTCCACTCATGCTCTGTCTCTCTCAAAAATAAATAAACATTAACAAAAATAAAAGATAAAAAAACATATTTTTTTAGGCAGAAAGGAGTTGCTCCCTTGATAGTCACTGTTGTACTTTGGGTCTAGGAAGGGGCCTCAAGGATATTTCTAGGTGGTCTGGAAGAGGACCTTTGACATTTTCCCAGGAGGGCTTGTAGTTCTCTGTGTTCAGGAAGTGCATCATGGGCTGCCATTTGGAAAGGATCCCGATCAGTATCTTGTCATCATCAGCTGGGAATGAGGAGGCCAATTTAGTGGAAAGCTTGGGAAGAATGCTGAGGGAAAAGCAAAGGTGGCAGAATTGGCTCTGGTGGGAGCTGTGCAATTAGAAATGAAGTCTAAACTGGGGCGCCTGGGTGGCTCAGTCGGTTAAGCGGCCGACTTCGGCTCAGGTCATGATCTCTCGGTCCGTGAGTTCAAGCCCCGAGTCGGGCTCTGTGCTGACAGCTCAGAGCCTGGAGCCTGTTTCGGATTCTGTGTCTCCCTCTCTCTGACCCTCCCCCGTTCATGCTTTGTCTCTCTCTGTCTCAAAAATAAAAACGTTAAAAAAAAATTAAAAAAAAAAAAAAAGAAATGAAGTCTAAACTGAAGCATGGCAAATCCCATCCAGTCTGGCAGGTTCAGGGAATATGGTCTAGGAGTGTCCAGCCCATTCTACTACAGAAGTGCAGGGTAGATAAAGAGAAACTTCAGATGTAGATCAGGTAAATCCAGACTTAGGGGAGTGGCAGAACCAGGGCCAACCTATGGGAAGTGGTGCCAACAGCAAATGATACAGGTAGCTGGAACCTACAAATTGGCTGAAATATAGGGCAAAGCCTTCCCTACCACTGGACACCAAAGCTCTGAGGAGAATGGAAATGCGCTGAGTGCCCAATAGAAGTGAGCAGAAGGGGGCCAGAGAAATTCTTTTTCTCTCTTCCAGAGGTGTTTGTTGGTGTGGTAGTTTTAATTATATGTGCTCAAATTCTTTGACATTCCTCACTTCAAGAGATGGAGCTTAATTTACTTCCCTTGAATGTGGCTGGTGTCTTGCTTCCAATGAACAGAAATGATGGAATATCACTTCCAAGATCAGGTTATGAAAAGATTTGTGGCTTTCGTCTTGGGGACTCTCCTAGACCACTTACTCTGGGGGAATCCAGCTGTTATGTCATTGAACAGTCTTGTGGAGAGTCCCCCGCTGGGAGGAACTGAAGCCTCCTTCCAGAAGCCACAAGTGTGAACTTCTCCAACTCCCTCAGATGACTGCAGCCTTGGCCTACAGCTGCAAAGTCCTAACAGACCCTGAACCGGAATCATTCAGATAAGCTGGTGCTCCAGGATTCTTGACCCTCAGAAATTGGGATATGTTTGTTTAAGCTGCTAAGATTTTGGATTATTTGTTTTGGAGCAGTAGATAATTATTAATAGAGTGGTGGCCTGGTGCCTAATTATAGAGTGAAAAAGTCTTGCACATTGTCCTAGTGGTAGGGAACAGCCAAGATTGGGGCAGTGTGGTGGTAGCTGAATGCTTATTCCAAACATTTGGGATGGGGCTGAGATGGGGCAACCACTGACATTCCTGGATGGTAAGTGTTCAGTGAGATGTTGTGTGTATGCTGATGAGAGGTATCTATTTTTATTCTCTGTGTGGAGAAGTGGTGCAGGAAACATCTCAGCTGGTTGGTCCTACAGTACCAGGGCCAGTAACTCCAAAGTGTGTTGTGATGCTCAGTGCCGAGTGAGGAACTGTGGTTGGGGCTGCAGGGAACAGAGGGAGAGTGCTGTTGAGCCAAAAGTGAAAGTCCAAAACAGACTGTTAAATGAGGGAGACTAAGGAAGTTGAATCTGGAGGCAAAGATGAGCAAAAGGGCCAAGAATATGAAGAACAGAGTGACCCAGCAAGAGGTGTATTGGCCTGTATTCCTTCCACAGATGTGGTGGCAGATTGCACATGCAGTAGCACACACCAGGAGCAAGGATCTTACATTACTGACTCAAGGATGGGTGAACTAGATCCACTTGGGCCAGGCAGGTTGGGAAATGGAACTTGGCTCTTCTTTCAATGATTTGAAGAGAGTTGGGGGTGGTTGTTGAGTTTTGGTTGATAGTCCATTTCTATTTCACTCCTCCTCTTCAAACATTGTTTATTCATTGGACTTAGGAGAAGTGAGGATCTATAATAGGGGCTCCATTGGGTGCATTGTTTCCTGCAACACTAGAAATATGTCACATGTAGCTAAGCTATCCTTGGCTCTGGCTACTGTTGAGGCTCTGATGGTCCTTCCTGAGAAACTTACATCTGGATATATTAAATATCTCTAGAGGGCCTAGCAGCTGGTGCTAAAATACATGTTCAAGTGTTTGCTAATTCTATTGACTGAATGCTGCATAGCCTTCTCAGCAGAATGACATTTCACAGCTTTCAGCTGCCATAAATAATTGACCTCAAGAGCCTCAGGGTTCAGTACCTAATCCATCAGGCTAGCCAGGCACTTGAGGCACACTTTAAGACCTCAAATAGAAATAGACCCAAAGACATACTGTCCCTCAAAGCCATTCCATTCCAGAATGATTAAATGTCTGTGCACCGAGAGGTTTTCTATGATAGTTTAGAAGATTGTCACAAATATACCCAAACATTTTTTTTTTTTGCGTGTGTATTCAGGCAGCAAAATCTTGATGGAGATGAATTTGTGCCATTGCAACTTTCTGGGGGTATCTCTGAGATGCAAACTCTTTGTTTTAGCTAAAATGCATTTGGGCATTAAATCCCTCCCCAGGGGAGGGATTTGCACCTCTGAGGTCAAAAGCTTATATTTGAAAATAACTGTACTTTGTGTTTTAGGTGAATTTGCCATTAAGGAGATGCAGAGAAAACTAGGAGAAGTGAGCCAATTGGCACCTTTAGCTCATCTTGCTCTTGGTTCCATTCCTAGCTAAGCTCCTCATGTACATTCTCTGCTATAGAACAGCCCTGTATTCCTTCTGGCATAGTTGGATAATGTAGCCAATCTCTGAAATGAAAACTATTTTGTAATTTGTCTCTAAGGTTAAAGTTCAATTAAATATACTGGATACGTGGATTTGCACAGTCAGCATACAAGCTTATATGGGATGGCAAACATGGCTAATTAATCACCAAGAAATTAATATTCCTAATATATATAGAATCATCATAGGGATTGTATTTCTGAGCTCCCTTTGTATCTAGGTGGTGCCATATGACTAATACTTGCTGATGGAATTTGAGCAGAAGTGATTTGGTCACTGTTAGAAGAAGCTGTTCATTCTAAACTCTCTCTTTCCATTTCAGACAACAATACTGATCTTGGCATTAAGTGTGTTGAAGATAGAAGAGTCAAAAGATGTAAGGTGCCTGGGTGCTTATATTTCCATCTGGAAAGTCACCTACTAACTGGGATCATCCATATTGGACTGTTAAGTGAACAAGAAGTATATTTGTATTGTGTTGAGCCACTAGGTTTATTTATTACAACAGTTATCATTGTCTTAATATACCTGGAGTGTTGAGATACTTAGGTAAAATGTGCTTTATAGGGTTATGATTAGATAAGTTGTATCCTTGGCTAAACTGAATTTTTAAACTGAATGTCAATAAGATGTATACAACTCTGTCCTGAATATTTTCACTGCTACCTCCTCATCCTAGTTCATTAATTTATTCCCCAAAAATATATGGAGGGCTTACAATGTGTCAGGTACCATGCTAGGTAGGCACTGGGGATACAATAGTGATCAAAACAGACATAGTCCATACTCTCATGAACCTTAAAGTCTATAGAGGAGAGATGATGAATTCTTGAACTAAGACAATAGAAGGGGTATTGGAGAAGAGAGGATAGATTAGAACAGTGATGCTGAAAGCTTTATCCTTGGGCCATTGGCCTCCTAATCACCTGGTGAACTTATAAAAATATAGACTTCAGATATTGTCCCTATGAAATCTGAGTTGGTAGGACTGGAATGGAGTCCAAGCAGTTGATTTTTTTTAAAAAAAGTTTATTTCTTTATTGAGAGAGAGAGAGAGAGAGAGAGAGAGAGAGAGAAACTGTGAGTTGAGGAGGGACATAGAGAGATGGAGAGAGAGAATCCCAAGCACATTCCATGCTGTCACCATGGAGCCTAACATGGGGTTCAGTCCCACAAATGGTGAGGTCATTACCTGAGCTGAAATCCAGAATCTGAAGCTTAACCAACTGAGCCACCCAGGGGCCCCACACAATTGCATTTTTAACAATATCTTCCCAGGTGATTGTGGTGCAGAATTTCTTTCGAGGTGGGGGGAAGAAAAAGGAGAGAGGGAGAGGGGCGGGAGAAAAAGGAGGGAGAGGGAGGAAGAGAGAAAGAGAGACTGAGATTTAGAAGGTAGAGTTGACAGGCCTTTAATGACTTCTTGGAAATGGTAGCTGAAAGAGAGGGAACACTCTAATGTGACTCCCAGCTTTCTGACATGAACCATTGGGTTGGGGTATTGGTCTGTGCTTGAGATAGGCAATATAAGAAGAAGGGCTGGCTTCTCTTGAGGTGGATATATATAAGTTCAGCTTTAGACTTAATGAGTGTGAAGCACCCATGCATTATCCAGGTGGAGATGCAGTATGTTTGGTATGTATGCTGGGAATAGAAAGCGAGATTGTTGGAAAAATAGGAGACCAGCAGAACTGAGCCTGACAGCTGTTAGGTATGAATTGAGATGCAGTCCCTGCTTTCAAGGAGCTCACAGTCAAGTGATCTCAAGGAGTATTGGGTGGCTCAGTGCTATTCCATCTCTCTACTATATAAACAACATTTTGGGTTGCTGAATACAACTGAAACAGTGGGGTGAATTTAACAAAAAAACATTTGGCCCTGGCTCTTTAAAGCTAGCCATGAACACAGCACTTTTCCTATTCATTCATCCAGGTCCAAATCCACCTTCCCATTGTTGTCTCTGACATCCCACTGTCATATTATTACTGGCCTTCCAATTTCTGGCATTGCTTTTTTTTCTAAATTATGTATTCATCTTCATAGGTTTTACTGATCTTTCCTAAATTCTCTTGGCTTAAAAGGAACAGCTCCCCACCTAATTCTCAACTCTACCCGCTCCTTGGAATATGGGATCTCTTGATGTTTTGGGTGACAGGGTCTACTAGCAAAGGTTTCCCTGGACCCCTGTAGGGCAGATGGAGTCAGACAGAGATCATATATGTGAAAGTACTCTACACATGTAAGCTAGTATTCTGACTTGTTTCGTAAGTAAAACAAGGTTCCAAATGATCCTGCAAAGGGACTTATAAAAGGCCAAAGTGCTCAGAATTCTGTTCTTTCAGTTCTTCATGCCTTTCTGTCATCTCTGAAAATTTTCCTGAAAAGCAAACTCATGTCAGTGAACTCACAAAGCTATGGAAAAGCTTGATGAAAACCAGTGGAGAACTCTCCAAAGAGAACAATTCAGTGATTTCCTATCCAAACCAAGTTCAAATTTGAAATTTTCCTCTGGCCTCACTTTTGGCTAAAATCATTTCATATCTAACATACCAAGGTTTGGGCATAGTTACTTGGGCAGATCTAAATTTTCTGTATCTAGCACTTTAAGCATTGAGGCTGTCAGCTTGAAAGCACCCAGTTAGAGTTTGGGGTACTTTCTGATTGGGGTCAACATTGAACTCCAGCGAGTGATTTATATAAAATAACACTATTAAGCTCAGGGAGAAGGGAAGCAACTTTTCTTGAACTCTTATTATGTGCTAGGTATTATATTATGGACTGTGTATTGATGTTATTTTATTTAACTCACACAACAAGCTTATTACCTTCTACATGTGGATGTCAAATCAGGCCCAGAGAGGTGAATAACTCTGCTCAAGGACACACAGTTTATTAGCAGTAAATTAAGTATTTGACTGGCCTATTGATTTCAGAGCCTATGTGTACTTTATATTAGTTTAGCACCGCAAAAATTCAGTCATTTTTAATTTAGGTACTGACTCTACTATTGTACCTGATTTTTTCTTTTAATTATCTTTTCTTTCCTTCTTTTATTTTCTTTCTTTTTTTATTTACTATTTTAACCTCCTTAAGCAAAGATATCTTGAAAATCATGGTGTGTGTGTGTGTGTGTGTGTGTGTGTACATATATTATTCATCTGGGTGTCACCTCACATCAAGTCCTATATTACTTATGGAACACATACCATTCTTTGGAAGCATTGCACATCCATCAGTGGAGGAGTAAAGGGGAGGCCGGTAGGTGCTTGAGTCACTGCATTTCCACCAGCCTTCCCCAAAGCAACCTCAATTAAAAAAATCAATATATACAAATAAAATATCAGCTAAA
Source organism: Panthera onca (assembly GCF_046562875.1). NCBI lineage: Eukaryota > Metazoa > Chordata > Mammalia > Carnivora > Felidae > Panthera > Panthera onca. The sequence continues at coordinate 44,708,945 of NC_138357.1, read as the reverse complement.
TATGTGTATGAAGCCTTCAGGCTGTTGGTAACAATTTTTAGGAGAGGAAAAAATGAGTGCATATTATAATCCAGTGATTTCCAAGTTTTTAATGTCATAGGACACAAGGAAAATATTGGTAGGGCACAGTGAGGTCAATGGGTTAGGTTGCTCCCAGCTCCAGGCTCCATCCAGCAGTCATGGGAGTGGATGGGACTGATATCTCAGCAAAATCGTAACACTTTTGTGGCACACCTAGTCCCTATAACTCATAGGGTTGGGGAGTTTTGCTATAATCTACTATTGGAATAATTGACTTTTAGGAAGGAAAATAATGCACATTGATATAATCCAGTTAAGTACTGGGCCATGTGTCCTTATTTTTTCCTTATTTTTGTTTCATTCTGCTGACCCATCCTTGTCAGTTGATTATATCACTCAGCACTCAGGCAAATTCATCTTTACTTTAGGACATGTCTTAGTGCTCCTCATTTCTTCTTATATTCTTTTATTAAAGAAATTATGGAGATGCCATACTAATTCATTCAGGGTCTTAAGGTTAATATGATTAATAATTATACATATATAAAATTAATATAAAGACATATCAGTCATTAAACTAGATTACTAGTAAAAGGTGTTTAAGACTAGCATACATTGATACCCAAGACATTATTACTTAAGCAGTCTTTGCTCTTATCCCATACCCGATACCCCATACCTTGTGTCCCTTTTTAAGCCTAAATTCTACTACCAATGTATGTATAGTATACACTCATTCAAGTTGTTTGTGCCTTCCACATTGCTTTGGGTCCCTGGAGATCAGTTTTAGTTTCAGAATTCAAGATGTATAGACATACACCTCACAATCTAAGCTTCCAGTTGACTTTTGTTGGGGATCTCTTTCCTATATCGAACATTAACCACCATGACCTACTACCCTAACCCATTTTGCTCTGTCTTGTAGACTTCCATGATCTGGAAACACCTAATAGGCACTGTATTACAACTCAGGACACAATTGGCCATGGTTCAGTTAACTGTTGCAGCAGTATAAGCCTGGCAAGGGCAAAAACCTGGGACTAGATCTAAACATTGATTGTGTGACCACTTGAAGGGTGTTGAGAGTGGGAAGCAAATACAGTCAGCAAACTCAGGTTAATGTCAAGGCAAATAGTTGGTGATGGGAATGAATATATCTTAAACATATACTTTCAGCTCAGACCTCTCTTTTCTGAGTTTCATTCCTATATATCCACCTATATACTTGGAGTCCCACAGTCACCTCAAACTCAACATAGTCCAAATTGTACTTGTGGTGTACATTTGCCCCAGCCTGTTTCCTTTCTAGAGTCCTCTATATCAGTAAAACACTTCATGATCTATCCATTTGCATCAACAAGAAACTCAGTACTGATGGGGTTATTCTTGACCTCTTTCCTCTCCCACCTACATTAAATCCCTTCCCAGGTCCTGGCAATTATTTTACCTCGTAGATGATCTCTCAAATCTTTCCATCTTCAGTGACGTCTCTGTAGACCACAACACCAATATCTGTAACCTGGACAACTGCAGTAGGCTACCAACTGGTCCTTCTACCTCTATTCTTACCTCCCTTCAATCCATTTTCTTTATAGCAGCCAGAGTAAATCAAAACTTGTCACAACTATCTTTCTGTGCCTTTCAGATTGACCAGCAATATTTCCCATTGCCCTTAGGATAAAGACATTCATTTCTATGGTCTGCAATGGCCTGAATAGTCTACTCTGGCCCCTGCCTATATTTTTAGCCATCTTTCATAACACTTTTTACCCCACTCAGTGTTGGTACAAAGTTTCGTGCCCAGCTATTCAGTAAATGAGACTGGAGCTTCAGCTTAATTAGGTTTTAAACTAAGAAGTCTATGAAATGTAACATAAGATGATTTACAAGTCAACACAGAAACTTGTCATCTTAGGATGATTGATGGAGATAGCAGTGGGAGGGGGATTGGCTGATTCATGCTGGGTTGACTGTTTTATTAAATTATGTGTCATGAGAATAATGACTGCTAGAAGCCAAGTTACACTACTCCTTACAATCTGACATTCAGATTGGCTCTTACATTTTTTTTTCAAAGCATATGCACAGTTTTGTTATCGCCACATACTGGTGAAGTGGGTAGAGCAGTTTATTTGTATTCTTTGCTTACAGATAAAGCAACTGAAACCCAGAGTAGTAAGATGAATGTCACATAGAAAGTCAGGGGCCCATTTCAGTCAAAAAGCACTGAGAAATAATAAGTGTAGTAACAGATACTACTTACAAAGCCCTCACTATGGTAGATTCAGCTAAATACTTTTATATATTATCTTATTTAATCCTCTCAACAACTCTGTGAAGGAGAGAATATAACTATATTTATTTGAGAGGTTAGGAACCCAAAGCAAGGGATGTCACTCAGATGGTCAGTGTTACTTTGACGTCAACATATCTTGAATCCATCTGGTTTTCAAGTCACTTCCAATCACTTACTGCTTTTGTTTTGCTAGGGCCCTATATAATATAAAGCAAAAAGGGGACCCCAAAGGTGAATGCATGTCCTTCACTAATTGCTGGGGTTTGGTCTCCAAATTCTTATACTCTATGACTCCAGGAAAGCTGGCCTGAACCATTCATGAGACTTGAGTCTCTCAAGTCTCTTCTCTCGCTTGATTATGAGACTGGAGACAGAGTACTCTCAGTCTCTTTTTCCCTGTAACATCTTCTTGGTTCCATCCATTTAATCTTTTGGTTCCTATCATTCCAAAATGGGGGAAGGAAGGAAAGAGAATGAGAGAGAGACATAGAGAGATTCTCATGAAGATTACGAACAGAGAAAATGTAAGCCACTCATGCCTTTATTCCTTTCTCTTGGATCTTACCCTCTTCCTCCTGGCCTTCCAAAGACCTCCAGCAGGATTGTCTAGGCCTAGTCTTCCCATTTCAACCACATGAGACTTAAAAGAAAAGGTGAATACTAATCCCCTTCACTCTTCTCACCAGATATCTTTGCATTTGGGAATTCTGCTAAAGTAGATCTTTGTGATGCTAAGAACCCCTTGATATATTGAGGGATTCTTCTCATTGGTAGGGGATAAAGTGGCCCTGAATGTGCCTAGAAGTTAAAGTCTTTGACTCACAGTCAGCACTGGGCATGCCAGATGGCAAATAGTAACACATCAGTTACTGAGCTGCGACTCAGAGGCAGAAGCCTCAGTTCTTAGGTGGCTCTGATATCAGCAAAGCAGGATTCCCTTTATACATGGTTGGGATATTAGATTCCAAGGAACAGGAATTGAGACTAATACAAAAACTGATTCCTCAGTGCAACTTATAGCTAATGCCAAGGCTACTGATGTGGGAAGTTCTTTGTCCTTCTTACTCATAATCAAGATTTTTCCTTTAAATAGGAGTAAGACTAAGCCTGCAGGTATAGAGAGGCCAAGAGGCAGATAGGTCCTCCAGCCCATACCTGATATCAGGATAAACTCTTAGCTAGTGCCTTCCCACCATCTCCATCTCCTCTAACTACAAATTGTCAGTTATCTCATGTCCTCATGGATACGCCAGAGCTTTGTCTCCTGTCTGGAATCCCCCATGGCAGTGGTTCTCAAAGTGGTCCCAGAACCTTCAGTATTGGCATCAATTGGGAACTGGTTAGAAATGCAAATTCTAGGGTGCTACCTGATACCTAGTGAATCAGAAAATCTGGGCTATAGGCCTAAGAACCTGTGCTGTGTGACATACCTCCCAGGGGATTCTGAAGCCTACTCAAATTTGAGGACCACTGCTCTGTGTTGCTCTGCTGACCCAGGCCATGAGTTCAGGGTACCATCAGTTCATTTGTTCCAGAATCCTTATGTGCTACAATCTCTGACTTCTAGTAAATGCATAGCTCTTGTCTCTTTTGGTCCCTTGTCTGGTGCTATTGGCTCTGCAGCTCTCCAAAGGGGCAAATAATAACTCAGACCCTCTTATGTGATACTAGTACAGCCAGTTTAGTGTGCAAACACGAGCTCAAATCATCTCTGCCTGTATAAAACCAAATCATAAATATAGCATAGTGCTTAAGGGCCCTAGCTTTGGAGGCAGGCATATCTGGGTTAATATCAGTCTCTACCTCTTAACTAGTTCTGTATCTTGGACTCTGGAAACCTCTATTTCCTCATCTAAAAATGGAGATAATAACAACCTTACAGGGTTGTTGTAAGGACTAAAAGAGATAATACACATAAAAAAGAGATAATACTCAGTACTTGGCATTTAACAAGTGCTCCATAATGGCAGTACTTGTTATTGTTGGATCCCCCCCCCCCGCCCCGCTTTTCAGTTATCACGGCATTGTGTAGTCATATTATAACTTTGGAGAGTTGGTTTTTCTCATTTGTTTTACCACTGAAAATATTTTGTCTTCCCGTTTGGAGGACAGATGGTGCACACACCACTGAAGATCAATGTGAAGGTTGAGAAGCATTATAACAGAGTGGTTAAAAGTGTGGGCTCTAGAACAAGATAGCTTGCATTTGAATCCTGAGTCCGTTACTTATTAGCCATGTGATCCTGCACAAGTTATTTACCACTCTGAGCCTCAGCTTTCCCATTTGTAGAATGGAGATAATAGTCGTACCTGACTTAGTGTAGGGATTAAATGAATTAGTATATGTAAAGTGCTCGGAATGGAGCCTGACACACTTTATTTTGAAACTGTTGAAAAGCATTGCATGGACAGAGTTTACAGAGGAAGGGGATGGCATAGGAGTGGAGGGCACTTGTATAAATGTGGCCTCAAACCCAGCCACAGTATCTAAGGGCTATCCTGAGTGAGTACCTGATTGAATCACATGTGTTTTGGCATTGTGTACATCCAACTTTCTGTTTAGCACCACCCAGGTGTACTTTGCTTTGATAATATGTATATAAAAGCCAGTAGAGAAATAACGAACATCTACCAAAAGACTCTCGGCTTAATGCTGGTGACTATGGAAATACAGATGAAGAAGAAGAAATGCTCCTTTCCCTTTGGAAATCTACAGTCTGGCTGGACAGATGAGATTAGCAGCATGAAACATTATGGAAGTGTACAAGACAGTGTTAAGTGCTAAATGGACAAGTGTTGCAAGAATCCAGACAAGGGGGAGGAGAGGGAGGCTGGAGAGAGGAAAGCCTTCTTAGAAGTGTTCTGAGCTGCACTTTTAAGGACGGGGAAGATCTGGCTGTATAGAGAGAAACGTAAAGGATAAGTGTTTTTCACATTGCAAAATGACTCATTAAGGATTCCTTTTAAGTAGTTGACACCCTTAGGACATTTAATATCTGACTCAATTTACAAAGTTCTGTTTACACGCAAATATTTTGACTCACACTGGATTGGGAGAGAAAAAAATCGCTTCATCCTGTCACCAAGTAGTTGTGACCACCTGTTCAAATGCTTTCTCATTTTCTAGACCTCTGTTTCCTCACCTGTAAAGGAAGAAGGCTGAACAGAGTGACCTCAAAGATGCATTGCTACTCTGAATATAACCATACTAACTACTAATGTTTATTGAGTGCTTACTCTGGAACAGGCATCATAAGCTCTGTATACAAATTAATTCACTTAACACCCTTTTGATGTGGATGCTCTCTTATCACCCCTTTTATGGATGAAAGAACCAAAGCACAGGAGGGTTGAGTAAAATGTTCAAGTTTTGTCATGCAAAGAAGTCATGGACATATACCATTAGGACCACACAGTAAAGGCATAACATAGGGTTTCTGTGTGGGCATTATTTACAAACAAAGAAGTAGCAAAGTGTATGCAGTCCCCTGAACTCTCATCATGCCACAGCACAGGCCAGGCATTGATGCTCTTTATGCACCATGGCCAAGGTTCCAACAGGGGTAGATCTGCCTGGACCAGCATACTAGACTTGGGACAGAGAGCCCTCCAAATATGAGAGTGAAACCTGACCACAACTTGCATTACATATTTATAGGCTAGATTAAGAAGAACTAGGGAACACCTAGTTTTTTTTTTTTTTTTTAAGTGACAAGAAATATTACAAAGGATCTCCTAGCCTAGGTACCACACTAGGGTACAGGAATATGTAACACCAGGATCTGCATACTAAAGATGCTAGGAATAGCCTTGCCTACTAGGAATGGTTAAACTAGCCAACAGTCTTGTCTTTCTGCACTCAGGTTCTATGCAAATGGTCTAGGTCTTGGTAAGACCACCAAAAAGGGGGAGGAAATGAGCCACTAGGGTCATATGTATACATTTCCTGTCAAGGACATCCAGCAGAGTTGATGCCAGATCCCACAGTGGTGTGTGTGCCATCTGTCCTCCAATTTGGCATCAAACTCAAGGAGTGTGGTGCCAGATCCCGCACTCTTAACCAGTGAAGTATACAGTGTCCATCCTCATACTTCTGCTAAATATAGTGGTGGTTTTATAACATAAGGAAAGCAAGTTAACTTTCAAACCAGTAAAGTTTCAATTTGATTCCTGGCGCTTCCACTTGCCAGATGTGAGGTTTTGGATAAGTTATGTAATCTCTCTGAGCCTCAGTTTCTCTGTCTGCATAATGAAAAAAAAATCCCTACTTCCCAGGTTTACTCTGAATATTAAGTGAGATAATAAATGTAAGGTACCTAGTACTGTGGCTGCCTGGCATATAGAAGTGTTTAGAAAGGGTGGCTGCAACAGGCACATGAAAAGATGTTCAACATCGCTCCTTATCAGGGAAATACAAATCAAAACCACACTCAGATACCACCTCACGCCAGTCAGAGTGGCCAAAATGAAGAAATCAGGAGACTATAGATGCTGGAGAGGATGTGGAGAAACAGGAACCCTCTTGCACTGTTGGTGGGAATGCAAATTGGTGCAGCCGCTGTGGAAAGCAGTGTGGAGGTTCCTCAGAAAATTAAAAATAGACCTACCCTATGACCCAGCAATAGCACTGCTAGGAATTTATCCAAGGGATACAGGAGTACTGATGCATAGGGGCACCTGTACCCCAATGTTTATAGCGGCACTCTCAACAATAGCCCAATTATGGAAAGAGCCTAAATGTCCATCAACTGATGAATGGATAAAGAAATTGTGGTTTATATACACAATGGAATACTACGTGGCAATGAGAAAAAATGAAATATGGCCTTTTGTAGCAACATGGATGGAACTGGAGAGTGTGATGCTAAGTGAAATAAGCCATACAAAGAAAGACAGATACCATATGGTTTCACTCTTATGTGGATCCTGAGAAACATAACAGAAACCCATGGGGGAGGGGAAGGAAAAAAAAAAAAAAAAAAGAGGTTAGAGTGGGAGAGAGCCAAAGCATTAGAGACTGTTAAAAACTGAGAACAAACTGAGGGTTGATGGGGGGTGGGAGGGAGGGCAGGGTGGGAGGGAGGGGAGGGTGGGTGATGGGTATTGAGGAGGGCACCTTTTGGGATGAGCACTGGGTGTTGTATGGAAACCAATTTGACAGTAAATTTCATATATTAAAAAATAATAAAAAAAAAAAAAAAAAAAGAAAGGGTGGCTGCTATTATCAGTGGTGTTGTTCCTATTACTGGCTTGACTTCCAGAAATGTTCAGTTCCGAGATAATCCACAAGATGTCCCCCTCTCTACTGAATGTTCTGTAGCACTGGCATGTGTATAAATATGTATATTTGAGGATCTCAGTTCTTGAAAAATGACTTTCATGTCCATGCCTGCTTGTGCAAAAACATATATTGAAGCATGTGCCCAGGAGGAAATTATAGTTGGCTTTGCAACCGGTGCACATATGGCTCTTGAGGCAGTTCTAAGGCAAGCCGGTCACTTTCTAGGCTGTGTGTGGGCGGTGACTACATCCCTACAGTACAGCCCAAGCATGATGCAGTAGGAAGAGTTTGAGGATCTGTAATTATGTTCCTTTCTCAATTCCTGAGGGAGGTATATGGCTCTTGAGGACTGTGTGTGTGTGTGTGTGTGTGTGTGTGTGTGTGCGCGCGCATGTGTGCATGTGCACATAGTGGCGGGATAGAGAGGTTGGGGACATACCATTCCCCTTAGAATATTTTGTACCAGACATGGAAATATCCTTTCACTTACTTCTACTCTTTGGATTTTATTTTTTGGTAGGTTCTTGTGGTACAGGACAAAAGTTCAGAAAAATACTATGCTGTTTGGGCGGAACAGATAATACCAGACCTAGAATAATTACATGTATTCAGGACAATGGAACAATAAGAAATCTAAGTGTTGAGGCTGCCTTTGCAGCAGAAGCAATATAGCTGTAGACTCATTTATTTTTTTAACCACTTGAAAAATTGTTTCCTCCTGGTCAACACAGGAAGAAAGAAAACAGAACAGTTGTTTTTGATTCTTTCTTTCCTTTAATTCAACTCATTTGCATACTGAATAAGAGGCCTAGAGCCTGGCAAATATTTTGCCCATTAGTCTATTGTACATGGGCTTGTGTCTCCTAAGGATAATTTCCTTTGTTGTTTCTGAATGAAGGACAACAGTGTCTCTCCTGCTGTTGCTGCATTGCATCGCTTTGTTCTGGGAAGAGAAAATGGACTTTCTGTTGCAAACTTCATTATTCTCGATATTTTAGGCAAAGCTTGTGCCCTTGTTTGGGGGCACAGCAGGCCTGAATTGGGAATGTTGAAAGATCTTTCTTCCCAGAGAAACTCAGAAATTGGGAGTCCCAAGAAAGGTCTTTAGCACCCTGTAACCAATTCTCCCTTCCCAGGCACAGTGCCTGTAAACAGCCTCCACTCTGCCCCAGTTGTCTTATCTACACTAGGCCTTTCTGGAAAATACTCCAAGATCCAGATTTTTTTTTCAGATCTCCTTCCTTTGCCTGAGTTTCTGTTCCTCAGTGTCTTTTCCTCTATTTCCGAAGGTTGTCCTTTGTGCTTTTCAAACCCTAGGTGTACGTAGCAGTGTACCAGTGAGTATGTATAGCCTCCTCCTGGATTGTCACTTTTCTTGGTGGCAAGTAATTTATATGTTCTGTAATAGAATGCAAAACTCTGTCATATCTTTAAGATAAAATAATAAGTAATGCCCATCAGGTGCTTACTGTGTACCAAGCTCTGTTCTAAGTGCTTGGTACATATTAGATTAATCTTCACAACAATCCTGGGAAGTAGGTTACTATGTTTATTCCAGTCTTTTTAAATGTTTATTCACTTTTTTTGAGAGATCGTGTGTGCACAAGGGAGGGAGAGCAAGAGAGAGAGAGCATGCACACACTTGGAGGAGGGGCAGAGAGAGGGAGAGAGAGAATCCCAAGTGGGCTCCGCACTCAGTGCAGAGCCCAACATGGGGCAACTCATGACCATGAGATCGTGACCTGAGCCAATATCGAGAGTCGGATGCCTAACCAACTGAGTCACTCATGTGCCCCTATATTTAACCCTGTTTTATGGATGGGGAAACTGAGGCATGGGGAGGTTAAATGACTTAAGGTCAAATAGCTGGGCAAGTTGTAGTCTGGCTGAGAGTCCATGCTCTTACCTATAGTACTGTATTTCCTGTCAAGGAGAGTTTTCTGTGCCATTAGGGTAAAGTGCAGTTCTTGCGTTATTGGATTTGTAGTTTAACCTAGACCTTTGAGTGAGGTAACCTTCATTTAAAGGAATTATCTGATATTGGGTTTGGGGGTGAGTGGCAGGTGAGTGGAGAAAATTGATTAAGATAAGTGTACCTCTTGATGTCCTCATATCAGATCAGGCCAGAAATCAATCATCTTTTCTGTCTATTCATAAGATCAGGGATATAAATGGGTATAGTAAGTATGGGTTGTAGTCCACATCACTAAGGGCAATGTTATGGACTGAACTGTGCCCATACCCCTCATTCATACGTTGAAGTCCTAACCCTCAAGGTCTCTGTTTTGGGAGATAGGGCCTATGAGGAAGTAATTAAAGTTAAATGAGGTCATAATGATGGGACCCTGATTTGATAGGATTAGTGTCCTTAATAAGAAGAGACAGTAGAGAGTGCTCTTGCACTCATATGCTTGCTTGCCATGCTCTCTCTCTCTACCTCCTCTCCTTCCCTCTCCCTCTTCCCCATCCCCTCTTTTTACATATGTGCCCAAAGAAACAGTCATGTGAGCTAACAGAGATGGAGGTTAGTCTACAAGCCAAGAGAAGAGGCCTCAGAGTAAAACCTACCTTTCTGGTACCTTGATCTTGAAGTTCCCAGTCTCTAGAACTGTAAGAAATGAATGTCTGTTGTTTAAGCCACCTAGTCTATGATATTTGGTTATAGCAGCCCTAGTAAACGAATACAGGCAAGATATTTTTTCTTTTGTTCTATAAATTTATTTCTATAAATTAAATATTCCTTTATTTGTATAAATTAAATGTAATCTTCAAATCCCCAACATGTTGTATGGGCAGAAAATTAAACCTTGATTATTTTGGGGGTTTCCTACATTCCTCCGTTTGATCACAGAAGAGTCCTGGCCTTTTGTTGTGCCAGAAAACCAGGCAAGGGCTGGGTTTTTATTTCTTAGTGGTTTCAGTTTTACTGTTGCTCCTTGGCTCCCAGAGGTTGCCATCAACAGGTTTCTGTTGACTGTCTTTGGGCACTGCTGCTCTGAGTGGGCCCAGACATACTGTTTGCAGAGGTCTTCCCTTTTGATTGCTGACATGTCTGGGGCACTGTGCCCCAGTGCACTGACATTGTCACTCAGTTATGACTTCTCCCAGTGTCAGTGGAAGGGAGTACAATCTCTGTCTCAGGCTCAGAGGGTTCCCTCTTCCCAACTCAAAACCCTTCTCTCCATGCAATGATACAGCATAATTTTCTTTATTAATCGTTCAGATCTGAGGTTGAAGAACTGTGAAGGTTGAGATATTCTAAGTTCGTGGGTCTCTGTTACAAATACTTAACTGAGCTAGAAAGCTGTCATACATAATATGTAAATGAATGGACATGCTGTGTTCCAATAAAACTTAATTTATGGACACTGAAATTTGCATTTAACATACTTTACACGTGTCACAAAATATTCCTTTAATTTTTTCCTCCAACCATTTAAAAAATCTAAAAATCATTCTTAGCTCAAAGGCTGTGCAGCAGCAGGCAGTGGGCCAGATTTGATTTGGGACTATAGGTTGCTGATCTCTAGTTTAGACTTTTGCTACTTAAAGTGTGGGTATATGTACCAGCAGCCTGTCATCTGCAAGTTTGTTAGAAATGCAGCATCTCAGGCATCACCACAGACCTACCCAATTGGAATTGGAATTTTAATAAGATCCCCAGGTGATGCACATTAAAGTCTGAGACGTACCAATTTAGAAATCCAGCACTGGCTTCTCTTTTCTGGGCACTGGGGAGGGGAGAGCAGATTCTAACATTATTTATCAGTTTTTTCCTTCTGAATACCATCCATTGCTATCTCAAAGTTGACCTTCCTCCCTGATTTCCACTGTTGCCCTTTCCTGAGTGTAGCAGCACTTAATAAAGTGAGTTACAGCCAGCTTTCCATTAGCTATGCTAATCCACAGATAATTAGCACCTGACCTAGAATGAATCATTTGATGATTGTGGCAGATCTACTTTCCAAGTTCTGGTTTATTCTTTCAAAGTTAAAATTCCCACTTGCGGAGTTGAGCACCACCTGAGTATTAAGGAAGAGATGGCCTTGGAACATTCTCAGAAACAAGGTCGAAAACAGTCTAGTATTAAAATTTCATTTTGTGACAAACCAATTCCCTCAGTGTATGCAAATTCAGTAATACAGTGCATGGACCATTACTATGGAAAATATCAACAAAACTGAAAGAATTTTTTTTAGAACTGAACATGGTTTTGGGTACTATATTAATTTTTGTTTTGTAGCCTTTTTCTTAAGTGTATTTTTTTCCAGACTGATATTAAAATGTTTGTATTCCAGGGGCACACATCTGCAGATGTAGGAAGCTCAGCAGCATGGACAGAGGGTGTGCCATGTGTCTACATACCACCTAACTTGACTCTTAATCTTCCTTACCAGGGTCCTGTGTGCTAATTTCCACTTCCTGTTAGATTGGAATAATAATACTAGGTGACATTCCGAGGATCCCAGTTTCTGGGAAGCAAGAGACAGACTCCTGCTTTTCTCTTCTTTCCAAATCTTGCAATCATTAAAATTTGATTTCCATTAATGCATGAATGTCACACCCCAGTGAAAAGGCAACTGTTCTGTGTGTGTTTTGATTACCTTGTCAAAGGCCAGGCAAGGAGAGCTTGAACAACAGTGCTGCTCCTGCACTGTTATTTCCTCACCAGGGTCCTGTGTGCTAATTTCCACTTCCTGATAGATTGGAATAATACTAGGTGACATTTATTGACTGTTTACTCTGTGGCATGCACTGTGCAAACACTATCTCATTTAGTCTTTTGATAGCAGGCTTTCAAGATAGATACTATTGATATCCCCAGTTTACAGATGAGGAAACTGAAGACTAGTGAATGACTTGCTCAAGGCCACATGCCTAGTATGTTCTGGAGCTGTGATTATGGCCCAGTGCGCATGCTTTTAACTACTGTGTTACACTGTACTCAACTGATAATAATTGCTAATGATTACTGAGTGCTTACCTTTTGGCCAAGCACAGTGCTAAGCTCTTCATATGTCTTACTAATCATCTTAACAATCCTGTAAAGTAAGTTTTATTATTATTCCTGATTGTAGAAGAAGAAACTGAGGCACACAGATTTTAATTAACTTACCAAGTCACTCCATTAAACAGTCATAGATAGAAGCAACTTTTGGACACAAAACAGTTGGACTCCAGAATCTATATTCTTTTTTTTTTTTTTTTTTTTTTTTTTTGGAAGAGGCAACATAGTGTTACCTGGCCTGGACCCAATAAAAGAAAGGATGGGTTTCTTTTATTTTTTTCTTTATTTTTTTTTTCCTTTTTAAGTGTTTATTTAAATTCCAGTTAGTTAATGTACAGTATTATTTTAGTTTCAGGTGTGTAATATAATGGTTCTTTTATTTTTTTATTATTTTTTTAATATATGAAATTTATTGTCAAATTGGTATCCATACAACACTCAGTGCTCATCCCAAAAGATGCCCTCTTCAATACCCATCACCCACCCTCCCATCGCTCCCACCCCTCATCAACCCTCAGTTTGTTCTCAATTTTGAAGAGTCTCTTATGCTTTGGCTCTCTCACACTCTAACCTCTTTTTTTTCCTTCCCCTACCCAATGGGTTTCTGTTAAGTTTCTCAGGATCCACATAAGAGTGAAAATATATGGTATCTGTCTTTCTCTGTATGGCTTATTTCACTTAGCATAACACTCTCTAGTTCCATACATGTTGCTACAAAGGGCCATATTTCATTCTTTCTCATTGCCACGTAATACTCCATTGTGTATATAAACCACAATTTCTTTATCCATTCATCAGTTGATGGACATTTAGGCTCTTTCCATAATTGGGCTATTGTTGAGAGTGTTGCTATAAACATTGGGGTACAAGTGCCCCTATGCATCAGCACTCCTGTATCCCTTGGGTAAATTCCTAGCAGTGCTACTTCTGGGTCATAGGCTAGGTCTATTTTTAATTTTTTGAGGAACCTCCACACTGTTTTCCAGAGTGGCTGCACCAGTTTGCATTCCCACCAACAGTGCAAGAGGGTTCCGATTATTCCACATCCTCTCCAGCATCTATAGTCTCCTGGTTTGTTCATTTTAGCCACTCTGACTGCCATGAGGTGGTATCTGAGTGTGGTATTGATTTGTATTTCCCTGATGAGGAGCGACATTGAGCATCTTTTCATGTGCCTTTTGGCCATCTGGATGTCTTCTTTAGAGAAGTGTCTGTTCATCTCTTCTGCCTATTTCTTCACTGGATTATTTGTTTTTAGGGTGTGGAGTTTGGTGAGCTCTTTATAGATTTTGGATACTAGCCCTTTGTCCAATATGTCATTTGCAAATATCTTTTCCCATTCCGTTGGTTGCCTTTTAGTTTTGTTGGTTGTTTCCTTTGCTGTGCAGAAGCTTTTTATCTTCATGAGGTCCCAATAGTTCATTTTTGCTTTTAATCCCCTTGCCTTTGGGGATGTGTCAAGTAAGAGATTGCTATGGCTAAGGTCAGAGAGGTTTTTTCCTGCTTTCTCCTCTAGGGTTTTGATGGTTTCCTGTCTCACATTCAGGTCCTTTATCCATTTTGAGTTTATTTTTGTGAATGGTGTGAGAAAGTGGTCTAGTTTCAACCTTCTGCATGTTGCTGTCCAGTTCTCCCAGCACCATTTGTTAAAGAGACTTTTTCCATTGGATATTCTTTCCTGCTTTGTCAAAGATTAGTTGGCCATACTTTTGTGGGTGTAGTTCTGGGGTTTCTATTCTATTCCATTGGCCTATGTGTCTGTTTTTGTGCCAATACCATGCTGTCTTGATGGTTACAGCTTTGTAGTAGAGGATAAAGTCTGGGATTGTGATGCCTCCTGCTTTGGTCTTCTTCTTAAAAATTTCTTTGGCTGTTTGGGGCCTTTTGTGGTTCCATACAAATTTTAAGATTGCTTGTTCTAGCTTCGAGAAGAATGCTGGTGCAATTTTGACTGGGATTGCATTGAATGTGTAGATAGCTTTGGGTAGTATTGACATTTTAACAATATTTATTATTACAACCCATGAGCATGGAATGTTTTTCCATTTCATTATATCTTCTTCAATTTACTTCATAAGCTTTCAATAGTTTTCAGCATACAGATCTTTTACATCTTTGGTTAGGTTTATTCCTAGGTATTTTATGCTTCTTGGTGCAATTGTGAATGGGATCAGTTTCTTTATTTGTCTTTCTGTTGTTTCATTGTTAGTATATAAAAATGCAACGGATTTCTGTACATTAATTTTGTATCCTGTGACTTTGCTGAATTCATGTATCAGTTCTAGCAGACTTTTGGTGGAGTCTATCGGATTTTCCATGTATAGTATCATGTCATCTGCAAAAAGTGAAAGCTTGACTTCATCTTTGCCAATCTTGATGCCTTTGACTTCCTTTTGTTGTCTGATTGCTGATACTAGAACTTCCAACACTATGTTAAACAACAGCGGTGAGAGTGGACAGCCCTGTCGTATTCCGGATCTCAGGGAAAAAGCTCTCAGTTTTTCCCCATTGAGGATGATGTTAGCTGGGGGCTTTTCATCAATGGCTTTTATGGTGTTAAGTATGTTCCTTCTATCCCGACTTTCTCGAGGGTTTTTATTAAGAAAGGATGCTGAATTTTGTCAAATCCTTTTTCTGCATCGATTGACAGGATCATATGGTTCTTACCTTTTCTTTTATTAATGTAATGTATCACGTTGATTGATTTGCGAGTGCTGAACCAGCCCTGCATCCCAGGAATGAATCCCACTTGATCATGGTGAATAACTCTTTTTATATGCTATTGAATTTGATTTGCTAGTATTTTATTGTGAATTTTGCATCCATGTTCATCAGGGATATTGGCCTGCAGTTCTACTGTTTTGCTAGCTGTCTGTCTGGTTTAGGAATCAAAGTAATGCTGGCTTCATAGAATGAGTCTGGAAGTTTTCCTTCCCTTTCTATTTCTTGGAATAGCTTGAGAAGGACAGGTATAATCTCTGCTTTAAATCTCTGGGAGAATTCCCCAGGGAAGCCATCTGGTCCTGGACACTTATTTGTTGGGAGATTTTTGATAACTGATTCAATTTCTTCACTGGTTATGGGTCTGTTCAAGCTTTCCATTTCCTCCTGATTGAGTTTTGGAAGTGTGTGGGTGTTTAGGAATTTGTCCATTTTTTCCAGGTTTTCCAGTTTGTTGGCATATAATTTTTCATAGTATTCCCTGATAATTGCTTGTATTTCTGAGGGATTGCTTGTCACATTTCAATTTTCATTCATGATTTTTTCTATTTGGGTCATCTCCCTTTTCTTCTTGAGAAGCCTGGCTAGAGGTTTATCAATTTTGTTTATTTTTTCAAAAAACCAACTCTTGGTTTCATTGATCTGCTCTACAGTTTTTTTAGATTCTATATTGTTTATTTCTGCTCTGATCTTTATTATTTATCTTATTCTTCTGGGTTTG
Source organism: Panthera onca (assembly GCF_046562875.1). Taxonomy (NCBI): domain Eukaryota; kingdom Metazoa; phylum Chordata; class Mammalia; order Carnivora; family Felidae; genus Panthera; species Panthera onca. The sequence continues at coordinate 44,692,897 of NC_138357.1, read as the reverse complement.
GGGTGTCTTTGCTGTTCTGCTTGTATTTGCTTTAGGTGTGCTGTTAGATTTTGTATTTGGGATTTTTCTTGTTTCTTGAGATAGTCCTGGACTGCAATGTTTTTTCCTCTCAGGACTGCCATTGCTGTATCCCAAAGCGTTTGGATTGTCATATTTTCATTTTAGTTTGTTCCCATATATTTCTAATTATTTCTCTAATTGCCTGGTTGACCCATTCATTCCTTAGTAGGGTGTTCTATAACCTCCATGCTTTTAGAGGTTTTCTAGACTTTTTCCTGTGGTTGATTTCAGGTTTCATAGCATTGTGGTCTGAAAGTGTGCATGGTATGATCTCAATTCTTGTATACTTATGAAGGGCTGTTTTGTGACCCAGTATGTGTTCTATCTTGGAGAATGATCCATGTGAACCCGAGAAGAAAGTATATTCTGTTGCTTTGGGATGCAGAGTTCTAAATATATCTGTCAAGTCCATCTGATCCAATGTATCATTCAGGGCCCTTGTTATTTTATTGACAGTGTGTCTAGATGATCTATCCATTGTTGTAAGTGGAGTATTAAAGTCCCCTGCAATTAACACATTCTTATCGATAAGGTTGCTTATGTTTGTGAGTAATTGTTTTATATATTTGGGGGCTCCCGTATTCGGCACATAGACATTTATAATTGTTAGCTCTTCCTGATTAATAGACCCTGTAATTATTATATAATGCCCTTCTTCATATCTTGTCACAGCCTTTAAGTTAAAGTCTAGTTTGTCTGATATAAGTATGGCTACTCCAGGTTTCTTTGGACTTCCAGTGGCATGATAGATAGTTCTCCATCCCCTCACTTTCAATCTGAAGGTGTCCTCAGGTCTAAAATGAGTCTCTTGTAGACAGCAAATAGATGGGTATTGTTTTTGTTTTTTTTTTTTTTTTATCCATTCTGATACTCTATGTCTTTTTCTTGGAGCATTTAGTCCATTTACATTCAGTGTTATTATAGAAAGATATGGGTTTAGAGTCATTGTGATGTCTGTAGGTTTCATGCTTGTAGCGATGTCTCTGGTACTTTGTCTCACAGGATCCCCCTTGGGATCTCTTGTAGGGCTGGTTTCGTGGTGATGAATTCCTTCAGTTTTTGTTTGTTTGGGAAGACCTTTATCTCTCCTTCTATTCTAAATGACAGACTTGCTGGATAAAGGATTCTTGGCTGCATATTTTTTTCTGTTCATCACATTGAAGATTTCCTGCCATTCCATTCTGGCCTGCCAAATTTCAGTAGATAGATCTGTCACTAGTCTTATTGGTCTCCCTTTATATGTTAGGGCACGTTTATCCCTAGCTGCTTTCAGAATTGTCTCTTTATCCTTGTATTTTGTCAGTTTCACTATGATATGTCATGCAGAAGATTGATTCAAGTTACGTTTGAAGGGAGTTCTCTGTGCCTCTTGGATTTCAATGCCTTTTTCCTTCCCCAGATCAGGGAAGTTCTCAGCTATGATTTGTTCAAGTACACCTTCATCCCCTTTCTCTCTTCTTCCTCTGGAATTCCTATGATACGGATATTGTTCTGTTTGATTGCATCACTTAGTTCTCTAATTCTCCCCTCATACTGCTGGATTTTTTTTATCTCTCTTTTTTACAGCTTTCTCTTTTTCCATAATTTTATCTTCTATTTCTCCTATTCTCTCCTCTGCCTCTTCAATCTGAGGTGTGGTCGCCTGCATTTTATTTTGCAGCTCATTAATAGCATTTTTTAGCTCCTCCTGGCTGTTCCTTAGTCCCTTGATCTCTGTAGCAATAGATTCTCTGCTGTCCTTTATACTGTTTTCAAGCCCAGCGATTCATTTTATGACTATTATTTTAAGTTCATTTTCTGTTACATTGTTTAAATCTTTTTTGATCTTTCCAGGGGGGAGAAATATAGGAATTCTTATTTTTTTCATGTATAAATCTATAGATACACTGCTTTCAGCATCCTGATATTCACTTGGTAAACGATAGTGATTTTCCCTATATGTTGATGAAGTGGTAATAAAACTACCTAAAACAGTGACAGAAATTGGCACAAGTAACTTTGATAGGCATTGGCCAGAGAAAGAGTTGACATATATGCCCCTTTCTTATTCTTCACTCAAAGTTCTGATGCTCCTTTGCAATGATTGTGTATGAGGGGTAACTATTCTCTTAGCCAGTGGGAGTGTACATCTGACACTTTGTATTACTAGACTTACTATTTTTGTTTTCTAGGAAAAGATAATTCATTTTTTGAAAGTTTTTATTTTTAGATATCTTTAGACTAACTGTAAAAATAATACAGAGTATTTCTACATACTCATCACCCTACTCCCCTTTATATTTAAATCTTATACAACCATGGCACAATTATCAAAACTAAGAAAATAATCATGGCACAATAATATTAACTAACAGAATTTATTAAGATTTTATCAGTGTTTCTACTAATGCTCCAGAATCCAGTTCAGGAACTTACATGGCAGGTAGTTGTCATATTTTCTTCTCCTCCAATTTGTGACAGTTCTTTAGTCTTTCCCTGTCTTTCATGACCTTGATACTGTTGAAGAGTACTGGATAGTTATTTTTAGCGTATCCCTCCATTGAGGCTTTTCCAATGTTTTCTCATGATTAGATTGAGGCAACACATTATTGGAAATGCTAACAGATATTCCCTTTTTTGTACAGTCTCTCAAGGGGTACATGATGTTATTATATGTTACAGGTAATGATAATCTTGATCACTTGGTTAAGGTGGTGTCTGTTAGTATCTACTGTAAATTTACTATTTTTCTATTTGAAATTACTAAATATTTTTGGGAAGATACTTAGAGAATATGCAAATATCCTATTTCTGCTTAAGCTTTGCCCACTAGTATTAGCATCCATCAGGTGATCTTCCCTGCAGCAATTATTACTATGATGTTCTAATGGTGGTTTTCTATTTCCCTCATTCTTTGTACATTTATTAATTAGAAATTGGACTTCTATAAGAAACGGTTGTTTTTATATTATTCATTCATTCATTCATTCATTCATTCATTTCTTCATTCATTTATTCACTTATGTTTTATACCAGAACAAACTAATAGATATTATCTTATTCTTTGGGTTATAATTCTATATTATCTTTATTTAGTTTGTTGCTCAAATTACTCAACCTTTGACCATTGGAATCTCTTTCAGATGGGCTCCTGTGCTCAACATGCCCTTTATCTTTTTTTTTTTTAAATCACTTCCTTATTTTCAATACCACAAGATGCATCAGGTTTATCTTTTGTTTTCCATATTCCAGACCTGGAATCAGCCAGTCCTTTGTTTAGTGGAGAGTGATATATATATATATATATATATATATATATATATATATATATATATATATTATATATATATATAATATATATATATATATAATATATATATATTATATATATATATATTAGAGCAAGAGAGAGCAAGCGTGTGAGCAGGAGAGAGGGGAAGAGAGAGGGAGGGAGGGAGGGAGAGAGAGAGAGAGAGAGAGAATGAATATCATAAACAGGCTCCACACTCAGTGCAGAGCCTGATGCAGGACTCAATCCCATGACCCTGAGATCCTGACCTGAGCTGAAAACAAGAGTTGGACACTCAACTGACTGAGATACCCAGGAGCCCCAAGAGGGTGATATTTAAAACCATGATCTGTGTCTTAAGTGTGCTTGCTATTGGGATATTTCTGCTTCTAACCCCTCTCAGTGGATATAGCTAGGAAATATATGTATATACATACATACATATATACATATATTTCCTAACTTATATGTACACACATCTATATTTATTTCTGTATGTATCTGGATTACATTAAGAAAAAAACATGAGTGCATATTAATACCTATGACTCCAACCCAGTATGCAGGGTTCATTTTAGCCTCCTCCTTTTCATTATTTGTACCTTTTCTCTCTGACACTGAGAAACCTTGTTCTCATTATCTACAACATATTTACTTAGTTTTAAACTCTAGTATATTAATTAGGGAGTTTCAGAATCCTTATGAGAAACACATTTGTGAACTAGAGTGCAGTGTTTGTATAGCTTTTTTTTTTTGTTTTTTAGCCTTATAATATCCAGTCATCACATTGTTTTTCAAAGTTATATAGGTTAGCTCTTTTTTTCCCTTCTCCTTCACCATGTGACTTGATTGTAATACAATTATATTTATTTGTCACAGTCTTCAGTTCATCACCCTCTCCCCTGACATTTGGGCTGAATGTTCTAAAATTTAAATACAACTATTCCATGGGGTTTTTGACAAATGCAGATAGTAGGGTTTCCACTAATACCATACAGGACAGTTCCATCACTCTGAAAAGTTCCTCCTGATGCCCCATTATGATCAGACCTTCCCCTCACCCCTAATGCTTGGCAACCACTGACCTTTTTTTATCCACATGGATTTCTGTTTTCCAGAGTGTAATATACATGCAATCATATGACGTATATGATTTTTTAACTTGAATTTGGCTCTTTAACTTAGCAAAATGCATTTAAGATTCATCCAAGTTGTATGTGTTGGTAGTTCCTTTCTTTTTAGACCTGGTAGGATGCACCATCGTTTGTTTAACCATTAACCGATTGAAAGGCATTTAGATTATTTCTACTTTTTCACTGTTATGAATAAGGCATAATAGCTCTAAGCATTTGTGTATAGGTTTTTGTGTGAGCATAAATTTTCATTATTCTTGGGTAGGTACCTAGAAATGGGATCAGTAACTTTAAAAAGTATTTATTCAAGTATCCAGAGAAGAAAAAGGAAAACCTAAGTATTCAGTACCATATTTTGGTTATTACCACATTAATCCTGTACCATTTCAGTGTAGTTTCGTAACTCCCAACTTTACATCACCATCACCATTTACTCTCAGAATCTTCTGATTTTGAATCTTCTTGTTTTATAATCCTGTTCCTGTTTTATAATCTCCATAGTGATCCAACATGTTCTATTCTGGTTTATTTTTCCATAGATTAAGGTAGGCCCTTGATCACACCTTCCCTGACAAAAATATACTTAGGTGCAAAATGGGTATTCTTGAAGCCAGGTCCTAACCCTGTTTACTAGTTTCTGAAAAACATTGACTTTCTAATGACTATTTTTAAAGGAGATTCCCTTTGTGTACTCAGAATAAGCAATGACCTACCTGACATTAATTGAGAGTCTTCTTAAAGAACCCCTGTCCTAATATATCAAATGTATCAACTTGCTACAGAGCTCGGAGTTGCTGTCATTAGCATCATTCTTTTGGGCCAAGGTTCAGTCGTTTTATTGTTTCTGTTAAAAATGCATATTTTTAATCTGTGAGGGCAGATGTTTAGCACATTAGCTAGTTGTCACCTCAGAGAGATTGCAGCTCTGATCTCTGATATTCTTCTCTACTGACACTTTTCATTAGTCTGCAAATACCCAGTTCTGTTTCACTAAACTGTGAGCTCCTAGACTGAGGGTAGAGTTCATCTCTGTATTCCTAGTGGCTGGAATGTAGTAGGTGGTCCATATATACTTCTCGAATGGATGAATAAATGCATGATGAGTACATGATGCTTAGAGGGTGAGGAGTTTGTAGGGAAAGGCTCTTCATATTTTGCATATGCAGGAAAAGGCAAACCTAAATGGAAGGACATAGTAGGAGTTTGGAGCACCAGAAAGCAGCAGGATGGTATAGTTCTGTCATGGGAACAATGGACACGTAGATACGGTAACTAATTGAAGGCCAGCCACAAAGTTCAAAGCTTTTAGGAAGCTGTGGCTGGGGTGTGGGGTGGGCTCTGGGGACAGGATGGGCTAAAATCTCAATCTTGTTATTTCTACAGGAATTTGGTTTTTACTTCAAGTAATATGGTGATCAATTTGGGATGCAGTGTTTGATTAGAAGAATAACTTAATCTGACTTTTATTTTAACAGGATCACTCTGATTACATTCTTGGGAGTAGAATGAGGTGGGAGGGCAAGGACAGCATCAGAGGCATCAGTAAAAAGGCTATTTCAGTAAACGTAAGCTGGAGGTGAGAGTGGCTTGGATTCATGTAGATGCAGTGGAAGTTGTGAGAAGTAGTCAGATTCAGCATATATGCTGAAGGTAGAGTTGTTGGCATTTTATGATGTGTAATACTAGATCTCTTTCCTCTGTGTAACAAAACAGAATAAAGCAATACAAAACACTATGATATCTACCAACTATAAAGTAGAAATCGATATTAATAGTTAAAGCAGAACTAATTTCCCAGTAAAGCAAAACTTTCTTGATGTCAAGTTACCTTGGAATCAGTGTGTTTCTGCCAGCTGATATAAAGCCTTCAAGTCCATGTTTTCCAGCTACCTTCTATAAGGAGCTTTAGCAGAGGAATATTTACATTACCTCTATTCCTGCTGATTGAATCTGTAGCAAACAGAACAGTGTGTATAATTTTATCTTACTTGAGAAGATTTCCGGCTGTGGATCTGTCACTCCTCATATGGGGAATAGAATTCTTTCAGGGTACGTACTGCTTGCAGGAAAAGCTTTTACCTAGTGAGGTAAATACGCTAAGAAAACAATTTGATCAGATACGGGTTCATGAAACCCACCTATCCACCCATGTACACACATTCAGCTTCATGTGTTTTAAGTGAAAGTCTCTCTGGTGCTGATATGAGAAGACAGAGTCTTGGTTAGAATAACAAGTGATACTTTAATCCCTGGGTAAAATTTTCATTGTTGAACTTCTTCTACTGATTACCCAGATGGTTTATTGGATTGTGTAATACCTGTTCTGAAAGCATATTAATGAGTATGTAAGTCTCTGATTTGTATGTTGATTTATGTCACTTGGATTGGAATTAAACTCCTTAATTCATTAGCACCTCTCAGAATAGTGCCCCTTCCCGTTTATTACTATAACATAACTAGGCATACAAGCAGCAAGGGAAGTGATGTTAAGGGGACCTGAATCCCTCAGAAGACTTGTAGTTTCATGATTGAACCTAACTTGATTGAAAAATATAATCTACCTTCACTCCAGGGTCTGTGGCAGTGTCTGACAGCAATCTCCAGGAATCCTGTCACCAGGGACAGCAAGCAGATGCAGTTTGGTTGAGATCCCTCCTTTGCAGGGATGACATTTGGCCCTTTCTTTGAGGTGAGAGCTAGAGAAGTTCTTTTTATTTCTGTCAGTGTCTCTCTCTACAGGGTAGTAGCTAGAGACTGAAGCTTGCATGCAAGAGGGTGCCTATAACGGAAATAGTTATATCCCAGTTTGTCTGAAAACTCAAGGGAAATTAGGTTTTGATGGACCCCTCTTTGGACAGAAGTAAAATTTTCAAAATCTAAGTATTGAAGATTTAAGTGATAATTCTGGATCTTTGTCTCTTATTGTGCTTCAATTACTGTGAAAAGTATAACAAAGTCAGAAAGTTTTCTCTTGCATCATTATTTAAATAGATTAGAGTTCTCAGAATGTTCATAGGCACATTACTAATTCCTGGAAAATCTATTTTTACAGAGTGCATTTTATGTCTGTCCATTCTGTAAAATAGAATTTTACTTGGTGAAGATATATATGTATATATGTACATACGTATATGTATATGTGTGTGTATATATATATATATATATATATATATTCAGAGCCAGTATATGAACCTCATAAGAAAATCATTCTCATGATTTTGTAGTCTCATGACATATACACAGAGAATAACACAACACAATCCACAAGCAGGCAGTAAGAAACAAAAAGGTATCAGTAATAAAAATATTTTAACTTATTAAAATTTTAACAATTATTTATCGAGCAATTGTTATATGCTAAGAACTGTTGTAGGAGATATAAATACACATGTGGGCAAAACAGATGAAATCCCTGTTCTCATATGTTCTATTATGTGTGTTAATTGGGGGTGTGAGACAATCAATAATAAATAAGGCAACATACAAGGTGATTTTCATAAAGAGACAAATGCTATAAAGAAAATGGAGTTCTGTGATAGAGTGCCTGTGGGCCTGTGTGATGAGGCTAAGCCAGAGTTTACAAGGTAATCAAGGAAGGCCTTTCTAAGAATGGGATGTTTGAGAGTTGAGACTTAAACAACAAGGAGTGGACCATGTGTAAACCACAGTACAGTGACTTCCAGAAGGATTAACAAGGGCAAAGGCCCTAAAGTGGCAACCACCTTGGCATGTTTGGCAAGAATGGAGGTAGGAAGGACAGTTAGGATGTTCTTGCAGTGGTATAGGCATGAGATGATGGTGGCCTTGAACTAGCAAGAGAGCAATGGAAATGGAGAGAACTGAATGGGTTCAGGGTATATTTTGGTAGTGGAGTTGATAAAATTTATAGATGTATTGCATATGGGAGGTAAGAGAAAGAGATTCTTAAATAATAACTCCTAGGTTTTTGGATTAAGCAGTTGGGTGGGTGGTGGTATGACACTAACTGAGGTGGAAAATACTAGAAGAGAAACATATTGGGGTGTGAGTGGAAATCAAGAGTCCTGTTTTGTACATGTTAAGTTTGAGATGCCTATTAGACACAAAAATGATTGTCAATAGTCATCACTATAAAGCTCATGTTCATACAGAAGCTCCTTAGGTCTTCTGTCAGGGTAATTTTTTTTTATTTCATGCACAGATTAAATGAACTTGGTTCTCCAGGTTTTTAAACCACAACAGTAAAAACTTGAACTCTCCCTCTCTTTTGCAACAGATACCATATGTCAAACTGCCTACTGAAATTATTCACCCAACCTAACATGTTCAAAGCTAACTCTGTGATCTTCCTCTTCATGCTTGTTCCTTTTACATCTTTTATCTTTATCAGTGATTCACCCCATGCCCCAAGTTTATTCCTAGACTCTGCCCCTCATCACCCCAATGTTTAGTGGATTACTAAATCGTGTCTCAGTGTCTCTCTGATATCTCTCTTGCTCTTCATCTAAGCTGCTACTACCATTCAAGATCACATTACTTCTTGCCTGGGTTAGCATATAAACATATGCTGCTATACCATCTTCTTAAATCACCTTTTACCCTCTATGTTTTGGGTAACTCCTGCTTATTCTTCAGAGTTCAGCTCAGAGATAACTTTTTCCAGGAAGACTTCACAGACATCTTCAACTTGTCCCTCACCCCGTTTAGATTAATTAACCCCTATTATATGATCCTATAATGCCCCATAATTATTGTTATTATAGTATATATCACTTGGTGTTATAATAGCTTCTTTATTTGCCTCTTCAACTGCACTGTGAGCTTGTAGATGTCAGAGATTGTATCTCTTATTGTCACATCTGCATTGCCCAACATGGTGTCTGACATGTGATTGGCATTCAATTTTTTTTACTTTTTTTAAAGTATATTTATTTTTGAGAGAGAGAGAAATAGAGAAAGAGAGCAAGCACAGGGTTGGGGCGGAGGGGCAGAGAGTGAGTGAGAGAGAGAGAATTCAAGGACCCTTAACTGACTGAGCCACCCAGGTGCCCCTCAATAAATGTTTTTGAACAAATGAATGCTTGAAGCAAATTAGAATGAAAACCTTGTTAAAGGTAAACTGACAATGGTAAGTAATGGTAGCTTATACTTGTATAAGTAAGGAAGGAAACAATGAAATAAGCCATAAAAATCTCAAAAAATACCATACTCTGGGGTCATTTATCATTGGGACTGTAAGTATTACACTGCATTATGATTTTGCATTATAGATTATATAGCATAATGCAGTCATTCCCATTAATTTTAAAGACACTGGGGCATCTAGAAAAGACTATATTTAGTTGTCTCCATTTAAGAAAGTGTAGGAGTATGTACTACCCTAATATGTCCTATGACTGATGTACATCAAATCAAGTTGAGGAAAAATCAGTTCTGGAACTTATGTGTTTCCCTCCAAATTGATATGCAGGTTTAGATACAGACAAAGAATATCAGAACTGAAGCTCAAACCAACCTTTTATTTATACACCAAGGTGCTACTGAGCTCACTTTTCGAGAGCATCCTAAAAATCTCATATACTAGACAATAACAGAAAACATTTCCCTAAATAGAAATGTCTTCAAAATGCACATGATATGTGTAAATAAAGTTGTTAATGATTTGATGTAAATAAGGATGGAATTGATGACTTCTGCCTAGACCCTCTGCTTGATTGCTCTATACCACTATACATTGTACTCTTTGGCCTCATTTTCCCGTCCCTGATATTTTCCCTAAAGCTCTGTCTCCAATTGACTAGCTCAATAAATTGCTATAGTATACAGAATGTAGATAATAAAGATCTGAGCAACTATGAATCCACAGTAAGTGGTCAGCAACCTTATAAATATTTATTAAGATGTGGTTAATGCCCATCACTTAGAGGCAGCCAAACCAGGATAAATTGGCTATAATCCACTCACTGCTTACATCTTCATAGAATTATCTTTTGCAGGGATGGGTGTTTGGAGTTGGAATGGGTAAACTGAGTAGACTGGGGGATGAGGGATTATTGCAAACCAATAAAAAAAAGTGCTAACTCCATTCAGAATCCTTTTCTGAACATGTAATACTAATCAAACTCTTAAAAATATAAATTACTTTTTCTTAGTAGATAAATCTCTCATTAAAGTGAGAGAGAACTGTATGATTTCAGGATGGGCAACTGATAGCTTTCTATTATCCAGTTTTGAGTGGGCCTGGAAGTGTGACATGTAGTAGTGGGATGGGACTGAGAGAAAAACACCTTTTAAGGACACCAAGATTCATTTATGTTTTTAAGGTCAGGATTTTGTAAAGAACACAAAAATAAAAACACAAAAATACTTTTTATGCAACAAAAAATTATTCTACACTCGGTGCCTAATACCAGAAGGTCTACACATAGGGAGTTGTCTGATAAGAGTTGACATGAAATCTACAAGTCATGAAGATAAACTAATATTTATTTACTGTTTACTATGTGCTATGTTTCACAGTTTTCCTTTTCTCTTAATTTAATCTTCACAACAATCTTATGAGGTAGGTAGGTACTATTATCTCATTTTCCAGATGAGAAAATTAAGGGCTCCAGGAGGTGACATTAATTGCCCAAGATAACATAGGAAGTGATGGAATTGTTATTCAAATGCAGATATCTGGGACTCCAAAAACTATGCACTTTCCACTAAAATATGTTGTTATGTCCACCTGCAAGCACCATATTCCTTTCCATTCTCTACCTCTTCACCCATGTTTCTTGGTAGGGAGATAAATTTCACATGTTGGCTTTGCAAAATCCGAAGTGTGAATGTGGAAACACCTGGTCACAATTCTGTAACCCCAGAAATGCTTGGATTGTTTGCACAGGTGATTTATAGCAGGACTGGATTTAACGTGATTTGAGTAATGCATAATCTGAGGGGCTCAGAGAGCTCTCTCACCAGCATGCCGTATGGGCCAAGGAAGGTTGTATTAAAGATTCTAGGTAGAAGTAAGAGCTCTGTAGGAGTGAGAGAATAATCCTGCTGAGTCTTAAGTAGTGCTCAGATACTTGTAAGATGCTCTCCTGGAAGTGGCTTTGAGGATGGAGTCACATTAAGGCTCCAGCATAGAATTATGTGGTTTATAAATACATTGCTTCAGCCAAGTGTGGCACCTCTGATGGATACTAATGGATATGCTAGTTATAATCAGAACAGGATTTTTAAAAGAAGAGAAATATCAGAATGCATTTAATGTTTTACACTGGAAAAAATGACAATATTTCTTTCAACTGAGATAGAAACCAAAATATTTCAGTTGCTCCTGTGACACTAATGAATCACAGACATGGTGAGCTTGCCAAAGACATAGAAACAAAATATATTCTTTGTTGAGCCTGAAGAGTGTCAGGGTAGAAGTGTATTTTTATTCAGGCTTCAACTTTGAATAAGTGAATGAATGAATGAGAAGTTATTTTGTATTCTTCTGTTCCTCCCTGAATTCTGAAAACATTTTCTCAAAGACACAATGTTAGAAATGGTGTTATTTCTTCCAGTATGAAAAATTCACTAAGACCTATCTGTATACAAGTTGTAGTAACAAAAACTGTTTGTTGAGAACTTACTATGTTTTAAGCACTTTCAAATGTAATACCCACAATAATCATGTGATACTGTGCACTATTATTGATATTCCTTTACAGATGAGGAAATAGGCTCAGAGAGCTTACATTTATTGGTCTATGTCACACAGCTAGAGCCTAGTGTGTATTTATTTATGTATTTATTTATGTATTTATGTATGTATATATTTATTTTCAGCGTTTTATTTTTTAATTTAATTTATTTTTTTGCCTATTATCAATGTCTTTATTTCTTTTTCTTTTAATATGAAATTTATTGTCAAATTGGTTTCCATACACCACCCAGTGCTCATCCCAACAGGTTCCCTCCTCAATGCCCATCACCCACTTTTCTTTCCCTCCCACCCCCCATCAACCCTCAGTTTATTCTCAGTTTTTAAGAGTCTCTTATGGTTTGGCTCCCTCCCTCTCTAACTTTTTTTTTGAGCCTAGTGATTTTTAAATAACTCCTATAACTACTGTACTGTTGCTTAAGGATTACGTGTATAGAGTACCCTTAAGTAACTAGACCAAGATAAAGCACAGAGGTAGTAGTAGAGATAAAGAATTAAACTCAGTCTTACTTGAGGAACGAACATTTAACAGAACATTTAACCAGAACCTTAAAATGCCCCATAAGTACCTAACAGTAGTATCTGGTCCAAGGCTTGTTTCTATAAATAAGACATAACTTATGTAAAGTAGCTATTATCACTGATTGTTACAGGGTAGAGGTGAAAGGGCAAGGCAGTCACCTTTCTATATTATATCTACACTAAAAGTACATCGTTCTACTCAAAAACCTTTAATGCTTTCCTAATGCCTAGAGAACCAAGTTCTGATTCCTTATCTTCATGTTCAGGGTCTGCCATACAACGGCCACAACAGAACTTGGCAATTTGATCTTAGACTATTTACCTATGCTCCAGACTAACTGCATCACTTGCTCATCAAATATGCTATGTACTTACTTGTTGTGTCTGTGCTTTTGCTTAAATTGTGTCCTTTTTCTGTTCACCTCTGGAAGATGATTTCCCTTCTGCTCCTTCTATGCCCTGCTCCCCCCAACAATCTCTACCTGTCAAAATTGTATCATCCTTTATTGCTCTTCTCAAATACCACGTATTAAAAATAATTTTTTTATTTTTATTTTATTTAGGTATTTTATTTTATTGACACACAGCTTTACCTTAGTTTTAGGTATATGGACATAATGCCCCGCCAGACAATAGCTTAAGTACAGAGAAACGAGTAGTTTGGAAACTCATTTACTGATTATAGAGCTTACCCCTCTCAGAGCAGTTCTTCCCAGGTGTGGTTGGAGGATCATTGTAGTGAAGGATAGCAAAGCGTTTTTTTCACAGTTTTATTCATATTACTTCTTTAAACTTTTTTTTATTGAGATACAATTGACATAAAACATTATGTGTACAACATATTGATTTAGTACTTTTATATATTACAATATGATTATCACCACAGTATTAGCTAGCCCCTATATTATATCACATAATTATAATTTATTTTTTGTGGTGAGAACAGTATTATACAGCAACGAGAAAAAAGAAATCCTGCCATTTGTGACCAATCCTGCCATTGGATGGACCTTGAGTTGAGGTAAGTCAGGCGAAGAAAAAGACAAATACTGCATGATATCATTTATATATGGAATAGAAAAAGGCTGAACTGTAAAACCTGAATTGTATAATGATTACCAGGTAATGGAGTAGGGGAGTGGAAGGACTGGGAAGATGTTAAAGGTACAGAGTTGCAACTAGTAGATAAATTCTGGAGATTTAATATATAACATATTGATTGTAGTCAGTAATACTGTATTACAAACTTCAAACTAGATCTATGATCCATTTGAAGTTAATTTTTGTGAAGGGTATTCAAATATCTCTTCTTCTGGCAGCCTTTTCAGAGTACCTTCTACCATGAAGTGGATATGACTTCGCCCTCCTTATAACATACTGAACACTTGTTTTTTTCTTCTGTCGTGATTGGGGTGACCATATAATTTTTTGTTCAAATTGGGATACTTTTCTGAGCGAAAGAGTGTGCTACTAATAATTATATCAGGATAACAGACACAAACTGGAACTGTCCTTATGGAAGCATTAATTATAGTATATCTTATCTTACCCATATTTTAGTCATTTCTGGACTTCACCCAAGCATTTTGTGAACGTCAAAGGATTTTCTCAACTCCTTAGCATCATCTTCCTATTTCCTGAAGTTCCCAACATGACATTTTTGAATGTACATAGAAACCCTCTTATCTAAAGTGATTCTACCTACTTAGTTAATTGAAAAAGTTAGGTAAAGGAAATATCAAGTAAACATGATACCTACTTATCTTACACATTATACTTTTTCTCAAAATATGTAAGTATTTATTTGTTCACTTATCTTTTGATCTGGGAACTACCAAGTCCTTTTCTTTGAGGGTGAGTTTATTGACCGGTACTCCATGAACTCTTTTTTTTTTTTTTTTTTTTTTTTTTTTTTTTTTTCAGAAACAACACTTATAAGGCATTAATTCTGATTTTCAGGGCAGTTTTTTAAAGTAGAGTGAGATACTAAAGATGCTTGCAAAGTAATAATTCTCTCATTTTTTTACAATTAAAAAAACATAAAATTTACGATCTTAACCATTTTAAGTATACAGTTCATTGTTTTTAAATACATTCATAATTTTGTGCAACCATCACCACCATTTACCTCCATAACGCTTTTCATCTTGCAAAATGAAATTTTATACCTATTAAACAATAACCCTATATACTTCTCTCCCCACATATCCTGGCAACCACCATTTTATTTTTCGTCTCTATGATTTTGACTACTCTAAGTACCTAGTGTAAGTGGAATCATACATTTGTCTTGTTGTGACTGTCTTATTTCACTTAGCATAATATCCTCAAGATTCATCTATGTTGTAGCATGTGCCAGAATTTCTTCATTTTTTAGGTTGAATAATATTCCATTATATGTATATACCACACTTTGCTTATCCATTCACCCATTGCTGGACTTGTGGGTTGTTTCCACTTTTTAGCTATTGTGAATCATGCTGCTGGTATGAACATGGGTGTGTAAATATCTCTTTGAGACTTTGCTTTCAATTCTTTTGAGTATATACCCAGAAGTAGGATTGATAGATCACATGGTAATTCTATTTATAATTTTTTTGAGACATACTGTTTTCCACAACAGCTGTTTTTATATTTACATCAACAATGCACAAGGGTTCCAATTTCTCACATCCTCTCCAACACTTGGTATTTATTTATTGTTTGATAGTAGCCATCCGAATGGGTGTGAAATGGTAGCTTATTGGAGTTTTGATTATTTCGCTAATGATTAATGATGTTGAGCATGTTTTCATGTGCTTATTGGTCATTTTTATCTCTATTTTTGAAAAACATATATTCAAGTCCTTTGCCCATTTTTGAGTTGAGTTTTTGTTGAGTTTTAGGAGCTCTCTATGTATTGTGAATATTAACCCCTTATCAAATATATGATTTGTAAGTATTTTCTCCCATTCTGTGGATTATTGCCTTTTTACTCTGCTGATATTGTCTTTTGATGCTGATATTGTCTTTTGATGCACAAAATTTAAAAATTGTCATGAAGACCTATTTGTCTTTAGCAGGTCTTTCCAAATCTTTTAATGTAATTTTTCAGAGAAAGGAATCTCTTTCATACTTCATTTATTTGCATAACATTTTATTAAACTACCTAATCAAATAACAATTAGAAACAAGTTTTGTAAACAATCCCAGTTGACTCTTGATAAGCACTTTGGGTGGGAGCAGAAGCACATGACAAAATTAGAGACTAACCTACCAAAAGCAATGGCTCAGTGAACCTCAGATATCAGTTAGTATGTTTTACAGAGTGTGTGGAGAAGTTTTGTTGATCTGGTGTGTTAGTTAAGTGGAGATTTAGTTAAGAGACCATTTAGTGTATAAGGTTCCAGTAAATACTAGTTGAGTTTAATTGAATTTAACTAGTAAATACTTGTTGAGGTTAATTGAATTTATCTGAGTCTTTAGGAGGACGTTTTTCCACCCTCCATTTTTATTGATTTATCCTCTGTGTCTGTGAAAGAAGAAATGCACATAGGAGGACCCATTTTATTAAAATTTAAATTTAAACCCTTGTTCCTCTTGGCATGGCTTATCCTTCCTCAGCACTTATTTTTTTTTTCTCTATAGTACTTTCCACCATCTGATATACTAAATATATTATTTTTTTAGATGTATATTGTCTGTCATCTTACATTAGAATCAAACAAAGGTCAATAAGTACAGGAATTGGGGGCTCTTTTATTCACTGATGTATCCCTAGAGCCTAGAAATAGTGACTGAGATATAGTAGGTGCTCAGTAAATATTTACTGAATGAATACATGCATGATAAGATGGTTTTATAGTCTGTCAAAGCTGCAAGGAATCTTTGAGATAATCTAGTTAAATCCTTTTATTTTCTATAGATATAGCATAGCATGGAAGTTTAGTCTGGGACACATAGGTAGATCTGGGTTCAAATTAATCACTTACTTGCTGTGTGATTTTGGGCAGATTACTTAACTTTTCTGTGCCTGAGTTTTCTCATATTTAAAATGAAGTTAATAACAGTGACCTATTTTATAGGGCAAATTGAGAGGATTTACTGGCATTATGCATGCAAAACACTTAGTATAGTGCCTAAAACATGGTCGATTTGTATCAGTCAAGCTTAAGAAATTGATATCAGTTCAAGGATTGACTATAGAAGGAATTTAATGCAGGGAATTGGTAATTAGGGGATGGATGAGCTAGGAATCAAACAGGGGATGGTAAGGTAATCCATAGACTAACAATAATAGCAAGCTAGGACTCAGAGGGATGAATAGGAGGTGGTGGTATTACCAGAGCCCAGAGGCTTAATCATCTGAGGTAAGCTTGAAACAGCCTGTCAGGAACTGAATCTATAGGGAAGATTCAGCTGCTATAGGAGATGCCATCCCAGGTGGAGAGGCAAGGAGAAATACCCTGGTTTTTCCTTCCTAGTACCTAGGGTCCCTCCAATTTCTCCTGTGGGATGAATGTAGCTGTAAACCAGCTCATGTGGGAATGTGGAAAAGGCAACCTGCAGAAGTCTTCCTCCTTTCTGCCCTGGAAAGATACAAAGCAGAGCCTGGAAAGGATGAGGAATGGCATGCAGTTTAATTAAAAAGAACTATCATTGCTATTACTGGCCTCACTAACACAATGCAGAAATGACTAGAGGCAGTCTGTTACATAAGGGAAAATGTGTTAAATGATGAATCAGCCATATTTTGTCATGTTTAACACCATTTACATTAGTCATGATGCAACTGACTCACAAGGGATTGACTGGATATTTTAACCCTTTGAGGTTCAACATATTGTGTTTCTGGGTTGGAATATTATGTGTTAGCTTTGTGCATAAGCTTTTCCCTACCCCTAAACTTAGGATACTTCCCAATTTACAACTAAATGTTACTTACAGTTCCATAAGTTCCAACCAAAATTAATGTAAACTGAAATGTTTAATGTTTTTGATGCTTAAACAGCCCAATTATGGACTAAATTTAAATTAAAAACTCAGCATGAATTGGATGGCTTATGTCTCTGGGTGATGGCTTTTATATTAAATGGTTTACATGAATGCTTTTGTTTATCTTAGAAACAGGTTGTCATACATATTAATGAGACCCAGGTGTTAACTTCATGCTGTTTTCTTTCCAATGAAGAAAATATTTACATTAAGTTAAAGTGTTTTTACAAGTATTTGTTGTAATAATTATCAGACGACATTTTATGCATCGCAGTATTTACCAGGTTTATTTCCTAATTCCAGCCCACTTCTTAATTCCTCTCCTTTCCCACTGCACTTTTGTTTTTGTATGCTGAGGGCTTCTAGCCAGACGTGACAGTAGCATGAAGGTCCTGAGGAGCTCAAGAAGGACAAACCTTCCTCCAGCAGCTGTTCAAATGGCAACACTTCATCTGTGTTCTGCCCAAGGTCTTCTTATATGTGCCCCTTGTGGTTTTCTCCTTCTCTACCAGGAAGGGAGATTGGCCAAGTGATTGCAAGCTAGAAGACCCCATGTCTTTTAAAATTTTCTAATATTTCCTTAGGGTGCTTCCTTTTTACTCCTTAGATAATTTCTGTGACTTCTCTGTAGCTCTCCAGCTTTTCTTAAAGTTCAGACACCTGTCTGGTTGGACTTCTCTAAGAGGAACTGACCAATGTTACACATAGCAGGACAATAACTTTGTGTCTTGCTCATCTTGGAAAAAGTTCTCAGAGCAGCAATAATCTACTTAATTCTCTGAGATCGATATTGTGGGTTGTGTTCAAAGAAACCACTGTCTGAATGAATGCTGGGCATACACTTTTCTCAGTTTCACAGTTTTTGAGCACCTACTATATGCTGGGCATTTTGCTATGTTCTGGGAATACAAGCATATGAAAGACATCATCCTCGTTCTTGGGGGAATTTGTAGACTTATACAGAAATTTTTTAAAAGCATACTGCTGTTTTTGAGGTACTCATTGGGTAATTCTGAATCTCAGTAAAGGCACCCAAACCAGTCTTGGGTAGGGATCCTACAGAATATGATACCTGGAGTTAAGTCTTGAAGAAGTAGGAGTATTTGGGTGAAGAGGTGAGGAAAGAGAATTCCTGGAAGAGAGAACAATACGAACGAAAAGCAAGGAGGTGTGAAGAAACATGGTCTATTCAGCAGTACAGTATTAACTATGGATTTATGAGTGAAGTGCAATGTGATTGAGAAAGCAGTGGGGTCAGGTTGTGAAAGGCCTGCTTGTCCTGATATGGAGTATAGACTTTCACCTTGAATTTGTTCTTGGGGCAAGAATGAGATGTGATGGGATGAGGAGGGATGGAAGGATTTAAGAAAGAGTATGTATTTTCTTTGAGGCTAGAAAGGAAAAGATGGTATGAACAACACCTTATCTTGA
Organism: Panthera onca; assembly: GCF_046562875.1. Lineage (NCBI taxonomy): Eukaryota > Metazoa > Chordata > Mammalia > Carnivora > Felidae > Panthera > Panthera onca. The sequence continues at coordinate 44,673,831 of NC_138357.1, read as the reverse complement.
AATGGCATTTTTTTCCTCTAGATTTTTCCAAAGCTGACATGTACATCCTGAGGCTTCTGTTTGTATGGGTATGTGAAGATTTTTCAATTATGAAAATTAAAAAAAATAAGAGCCCAAATCCAAAGGACTCAATTTTTAAAGTAACATTTATTGTGTGTTTTTTTCTGATTCAAAGTAACACATGTTCATTTTCAATATGTGGAAAGTACAAAAAAGTGCAAAGGAGAAAATTTAAATTACCAACAATTCTGATATTCAAAGAATATATTGGTAATATTTTGGAGCCTTTCTTTCCAGTTTTTTCTACACACACACTCACACACATACACATACATACATTCAAACCTACATACAATGCATTTTATAGTGTTGGTATCATTAAATACATTGTTTTGTAACCCGCTTTTTTCCCCACCTAATCATATATAATGAATATTTTTCCAGGATATTAAATATTCTTTTACAAAAACTTTAATAGTTGCATAGTATTTCATTAATCTTATGTGCACACTATTTCTCCTTTTTTGTTAGACATTCATTTTTTCACTATTATACATAATGCTGTGATAATCATGCCCCCCCACATAAATATTTATGTATCTTACTGATTATTTGCTTCTTGGATGAATTCTTACAGGTAGTATGGTTAGAAAAAAGGGTCTGCAAATTTTTGAGAACTTTAATAGGTTTTGCTAAATTGTCTTCTATAAATGTTACTCTATTGTTACTTCCACTTGTTACAAATGTTTGAAAAAATGCTGCCTGTTTCTCCATATTTTTGCTAGTTTTATAGGTTAAACTGGTATCTTATTTGTTCTAATTCATTTGATCACTAGTGAACTTTACTAACTTTTCTTTTTTTAACTTTAATATTTATTATTTATTTTTGAGAAAGAGAGAGAGACAGTGCAAGCAGGCAAGGGGCAGAGAGAGAGTGAGACACAGAATCGGAAACAGGCTCCAGGCTCTGAGCTGTCAGTACAGAGCCCAATGAGGGGCTCAAACCCTCAAAATGAGAGATCATTACCTGAGTCAGAGTCTGACGCTTAACCGAGTCACCCAGGCGCCCCTACCAATTTTTCTTATATCAGCATGTCATTTTTATGTCTTTTATGAATTTCTTGTGTGTATTCTTTCTGAATTTGTTATTGGCATGCTCTTTATTCATTATTGGTTTTTAAAAATGTTTATGTGGGGGCACCTGGGTGGCTCAGTCAGTTAAGCATGGCACTCTTGATTTCTGCCCAGGTCATGATCTCACGGTTTGTGGTATCGGGCCCATGTTGGGCTCTGTGCTGACAGCATGGAGCCCGCTTGGGATTCTCTGTCTCCCTCTCTCTCTGCCCCCTCCCCTGCTCTCACTCTCTTTCAAAATAAATAAACATTAAAAAAAGTGTTTATATGATAACAATATATTACTATTCATCTGTCCTTTACATTGCATTTTTCCCAGTCATTTAAATTTTTTTTTAAAAATTAATGTTTATTTATTTTTGAGAGAGACAGATAGAGCTCGAGTGGGGGAAGGGCAGAGAGAGGGAGACACAGAATCTGAAGCAGGCTCCAGGCTCTGAGCTGACAGCACAGAGCCCAACGGGGGGCTCGAACCCACGGACGGTGAGATCATGACATGAGCCGAAGGTGGATGCCCAACCTACCAAGCCACCCAGGCACCCCTAATTTTTTTTTTATTCATGGCATTTTTATATACATTTTGATGTTGTCCAATATATAACATTGCACCATGATTTCTTTTTTTTAATTTTTAAAAAGTCTTTATTTTTGAGAAAGCGAAGGACAGAGTGCAAGCAGGGGAGATGCAGAGAGAGAGACACACAAAATCTGAAGCAGGCTCCAGGCTCTGGGCTGTCAGCACAGAGCCTGACGGGGGGCTTGAACTTGTCAACCATGAGATTATGAGCTGAGCTGAAGTCAAATGCTCAACCGACTGAGCCACCCAGGCACGCCCCCATGATTTCTTTTTTATTCTTAGAATAAAGAATTTCCCCACTTTATGTTCAGATAGTCACCCATAATTTTTTCTTTTTATTGAAAAATATTAAAATTTCTACTCTGTATGGAATTTAGTTGATATATATTGTGAGAAAGAAGACTAAATGTTTTTTTTCCAAATAATATGCCAATTAGTCCAGTATAAGTTATTGAATAATAGAGCTATTCCTTTGCCATACTAAAATGACGTGTTTTATATAGAACACTCACTTAAACCCCTATCTCTTTCTGGACTTGTTATTCTCTTGCTCTGAACTGTCTCCAGTGCCTTTACAATTATTATAGTTTTATAATATATTTAATATCTGATTGTATATGGTTTTCCTTAATAATCTCATTTAAAAATTTTAGCTATTCTTTCTTGTTTTTTATCCCATATGACCTTTAGATATATTTTGTTCATTTCCCAAAGTAAAATCCAATTGTGATTTTGATTAGAATTATGGTACATTTATAGATTAAAGAGAGAGGAATTGATATCTTTATAATATTTGGACTTACCACCCAGGAACATTATATGGCTGTTATTTGATTTTTTTTAAAAGATATGTCCTTAGAACTCAATTTTGAAAATGCCCTGTAGACTAAGAGAGACAGCTTGCACGTAAAACCTGTATCTTCATATTGAGGATTAGTTGGTTCATTATCTGACCTGATGGGACAATTTGACAACTGCAAACACATGGAAAGAAATAGCATGAGAAAATTGGTAAGACTCTTTCAACATTTAGCCCACAGTGTTCTTCAGATGTTCACAGTTGCACATATCCTCCTAGGTCACTTTGGGCTTTTTATCCTGACAAAGGCACCCTGCCTGAGTTTTATTACTGTTGTGGAAGAACCTGGAGCCTCCCTTGTGAATAGCAATATGTCAACACTTTACTAATTAGAAGAGACTTTACAACTAAAAAGAGCTAGGGAAGGGCTGGGATTTCAAGCAGAGACCTAATTTTAAAGCACAAAATGTAGCCAGAAATCTCTTAACTGATAAGATTCTCTAACTTGGTTGTTGGATTCTCAGACCCACCCACTCAGTGCCAGACACATACAGACACATAAGCACACACACAATTTTCTGTTTGAATTGTTGAAGTAGGAAACTTGTTCAGAAGAAAAAAATGTAACTTGCATTACTGTATCACCTCATCTTATTTGAAAATTGGAGAAGTTAAAAAAGATTCTGTATGCAATTAGGGAAATACAAAGATTATTGGCCTGAGAGCCTTTGGAGATAAGTTGGAGGTTAGTAAACCCAAATTCCGAAGTAAATAGGCAGCAGTGGTAGAGGTCATATCAATGGTTACTTCAAAGAATAGAATTCCATTGGCCATATTAGTTTGGTTATGTATTGGGGGGCATAATTAAGCTCATTAGAGGACTCTAATCAAACCTCATCGGGATATTACTATAATCTGTGATGTAGGGTTTATAGTAGATTTCACTCTATACAAATAAGTATCAGGATTCTTTTTGGATCGCTGTAATACCATCATATAGGTATCAAAGAATATGTCTGGTTAAGAGGGGACAGAGAGACAGAACTTCTGCAATGGTGGAGTAAGGACTTCCATAAATCCAGATGAACCTCAAAAATATTATGCAAAGTGAAAGAAACCATTCATAAAAGATCACATATGCATGATTCAATTTTTATGAAATATCCAGGATATGAAAACCTATAGAGACAGAAAGTAGACTACTAATTACCTCAGATTTGTTCTAATAATTAACTGGTTGCCTAGGTTTAAGGCAGGGCATGTGTGGGAGGGCAATGGGGATGATTGCATACATGTATGGTTTCCTTTTTGGGGTGATGAAAATTTTCTAAACTTAGATTGTGGTGATGGTGATTGTAAATATGGTAAAAACTACTGGATTGTACATGTTGGGTAAATTTTATGGCATGTGAATTAAATGTCAATAAAATTTTTTTTTAAAGTGGGTACAAAATAAGAATTTAGCAGAGCAGGAGTGGTTGAGCTGACACCATGGATCTTGGGCAAGACCTAACTATTCTGGACCTTATTTTCTTCATCTATAAAAATCAGAGTATTAATATCAACATCAGAGAGTTATTTTGATAATTAAGTGGGGTAAGTTAAATCTCTTAACTTAGTAATTGACACATAGTAGCTTTTATAGGCCATTAAGAAAGAGGTCAAATTCCAAGTGACCCATCGCTAAGGTGGAGAAAAAATAGTTACAGTACATTCAAGTGGGCAATCGCGATCAAGAGTCCAGGAAGTCTGAATCAGCAGAAATGGCATATATATAGGGTTGGTGCCCACTAATCCCTAGAGTAAGTGTCCTTTGTTTTATTCTGTTTTTATATTGCTTTCTGGGTTGCATAACCCAGAGAGGACCATCAGATAGTGATTTCAATTAGGTGGAGATAAGGGCTTACAGGTTATTTTTCTCTTATGTGACAATCGAGGCAAAGATACTAGGGCTACCTTACACAAAGTGCTGGTTTTTCTAGTTAATTTTCCTATCAGATAGGAACAGGCAGCATCTGCCATATATCTTCTCTTCCTATTGTCACCAAATTAAGAAGCTCTGCATTTTCATCAAATGGAGGGAAAATTATGATTTCTCAGTTGAGAGTTGTCTTGGGAACTTGTTTCCCATGTATGCTAGGGGGAAATCATTCCTTATCTATTAGTCGTCTCCTTGCCTCTCCTAGAAATGGAAAGTATTGGGCCATCTTCCCCATTCTTGGAACCATCTGAGCTACCCATTTGGGTTTCTAATCACAGCAGCTTGCTTGGTCAGCTTCTCCTAGATGGTCTGGGGGAATTGGAGAACTGTCGAATGTTTGCCTTTGAGAACTTGTCTGAAACCAACATAGCTCTTTCTCTTTTACCAATTAACTTAATGAGGTTCTTTAGGATGGCTCCACTGAGGTTTGGTAAAAGTGAGAGGAATATTGAAACCAATTAAACTTCAGTCTTGGAAGAAAAGGCATAACGGTGGATTGAGGTTACCACCAGAGACAGAAGTAGCTCAGAACCTTGGCCATGAAAGATCATAATACAGCTGGTGGGGAAATGGGAGGCAGGTGGAGTCCTGGAGCTTTGCAACTGGAGGCAAGAAGCCTCCTAGTCAGACAAGTTTTATAAATCACTTTCACCTCACTCAGTCGTGGTGCTTATAGGAAGCACCTCCTATAGGCCACATGTTATGGTCTGTGGAATCTACACTGCCACTTTCATCTTTGTTGGGATAAAATGAGTCAGGATTTTTTGGATTCTTTAGAAGTTATACACATGTTAACCATTTTCACAGGATTGCTAAAATTCGTCAGTCTTATTGACTGATTAGTCAGTACTCTTCATAAGATACGGTATGACAGTTTTTCAATTTTGTATGGCAGTTTCAATGATGAAGTCTTGGGTACCTAGAATGTCTTGGAAGCATTCCTTCAGTGAACTGCATTGAAGCAGGAAGTTCTTCAGAGCTCTGTGAAGGGAAATCAATCCTTGGGAAGATCAGGGAGGGGCTCTGCATGGTACTAAAGCAAATTTTGTAAGACATAGAAGTAGGGAGAAGAGAAAGATACTTTAGAAGCTGGTGTCAAATAATGTCTTAGGGATTGAGTTTGTTCTCAATGGGAGAAGATGAGTATGACACGTGTAAATACTGCTGGGAATATTTCAATTGACGTGACATACATTGGTAATGGATTCCTTCAAGCAGCTGAATGCCTTATTCTCATTCTCTCACTTCAGGGAGACCAGGTGGCTAAATGGAAGAAGAAAGAGTGCAAGTGCCCCTTATTCCCTGACCTAGCTTCTCTGGTGACTTCCTATTCCTACTTGTTCTTAACCTACTCAGTGACTCATTCATAACATTTATGTGTTGAATGGGATACCAGTCTCATTTATTAAGGTTATTTAGATAAATGGGAAATGTGAGCAGAGAGAGTTACAGTTGAATACCTTGCTTATAGTAAATGCTGCTTTTGGTGTCTCAGAAGGAGAAAGCTAAATAACAAAACTCACTTAGCCCTCACATAAACCTATGAGGTATCATTATTATTTCTATTATATAGATGAGGAATCCATGGATCAGGAAAATTAGATAACTTGCCTAAGTTCGCACACTATTTAAAGGCTAGAACCAAGGGACACCTGGGTGGCTCGTTCAGTTAAGTGTCTGACTTCGGCTCAGGGCATGATCTCACGGTTCATGAGTTTGAGCCCCGTGTCAGGCTCTGTGCTGACAGCTCAGAGCCTGGAGCCTGATTCAGATTCTGTGTCTCCCTCTCTCTCTGCCACTTCCCTGCTCATGCTCTGTCTCTCTGTCTCTTTCTCTCTCAGAAAATAAATAAACATTAAAAAAATAAAGGATAGAGTCAATTTTGGGACTTAGGTCATTCAGGCAGATTGAGAAGCCCACATCTTTAACCATAAAACTGTATTGCTTCTTTGTATGGGAGAGTGACTTTACCTGAAGCAAACAGGGCTTACCAAACACTTTGCTTATATTAAATACAGTTTGCTTATATAAAGTGAGGGAAGAACTCATTTTCAATTACCTATAATAAAAACAAAATGGATCTTCTGAGTTGTGTTTCCTGGTTAACTGAGAATATTCATGGGTACTTGTTCTCTTCCTCATTCACATGGTGGTGGCTGCAGGATTACCAACAACAGAAGAGGGCAAGCCTCAATGCACCAGCACTTTTCAGGCCTCACATTTGCTATTACCACATTGGCTAAAGCAAGTCAAACGGCTGAGCTCAGACTCAAAGGATGGAGAAACAGTCTACCTTTTGGTGGTAGGGGTGGCAAAGTTGCAAAGGGGTGTGCATACAGGGATCTGTGGACAGATTAGGCCATTGTTAAAACAGTCTACCACATACCTCATATTTCATGTCTCACTAGGTTTTAAAGTTTGTTCCTTAGCCATACTGGATTGCTTCCTTTTCTCTGGATGTGTCATGCTGGTTCATGTTTCTGTGCCTTTGCTTGTGCTGTTCTCTCTACTTGAAATACACCACACTACCCATGTCTCCTCACTCTACCACCATCTAGTTGGTTAATAACTATTTATTTATTCCTTGGAGGTCACCTCCTTCTTCTTCAATCTCCACTGTACCATGTGCAGACTACCATCATTACACTTTGTTGTATTTATCTGTTTACATATTTATCTTCTCTCTATATTACATATTTATCTTATATTTAATCCCCTTGAGGGAAAGTAATGCATTTTATTTTATGTACCTTGAACTTGACAGTATATTTGTTACATAGCAGGAGATATATATATACATATATATGCCTAATGAAAAATTAAGTGGAGTGCTTCCCAGTATTTTGGTAACTGTGGTGCTGCCTGTTTTGTTTTTTTTTTAACCCTGCAAACTGATATTTTAGTTGAAGTTGTAACCACTTGTTCAATTTCCTCAAAGTTCTATAAGACTTTCAAAACTTAGAGTTGATTTTCTATTGAGACTTTACAAGACCATTTTGAGATATGGGGAGATACTGTGGGATATTATCAAGACTAGTATTGGGAAGCACTTGCTTAGATGGGCACTAGCCAAAGCTATTGCCCTACCTTGCTGAGAAGAATTGTTCATATCTCATATTTGATCTGAAAATACAAATTCTTATAGATACAAAGTGCTAAACCAAGTACCAAAGGGGAAGGTAAGAGTGTTGCCTAGCAATTGAACATGTGTATCATACACGATATTTGTGTTTCTGGATCACAGAGGTCAGAGAGATAGCTAACATGCTGTAGAAATATGGTGACAACTATTTGTACCCAGAGATAAGAAAATGAAATGTTGCTTATGATGTACAGGAGGTGCTGAGAATGATTGAAAGTTTGTGAACTTGTATGTTTTCATATCTGTCAGCAGATATTTTTCTCCTTCTTTCAAAGCACCAAACTTTTCATAGTCTTTATTCTTCACCCTGTTTCAAAAAACAAAAAATCAACCCAGCATTTAATAGCCTTTGCTGAGAAAGAAGTGAACACATTCTAATGAGTCAGATACCCATTTAGCCTAGTCTGGCAGAGGCTCTCACTTAGAAGGCTGCCATAATGGACCCACAGAGCTTTGGTTGCCCAGGGATTTCAAATGCTTTAATGGTCCTAGCTCATTGTTCTCCAATGCCATCGTCTTCAACAAAAGAAGCAGTGGCTTTCTTCACTTCTGCAAGCTTCCTTGTCTTTTGTCCCTGCTCAGTCTTTACCTCCTATAAAAGCATTCGTCATCTAGCTCACCTTCTGGTTGGATGGAGATACTGCCTTTTTCCTCCAATGATAGAGGCCTATCCAAGGGAGATGTTAAGGCCCTTGAAAAGAGCTGGATATTTGAAGAAAGGTGAAACGTGGGGAGTAAGGTATAAAACCAAATACTATATGTTCTTTTTCAGCATATGACCTTTGAAGCTCACAGAAATTCTTGTCACAGCTTAAAATTTCTAAAGCCTCAGACTCTAAAGAAGCTCTTTGTGGAGCTTTATTTTTAAGGATGCAAGGACTTGATTTTAATGGGCCACATTACCCCATATTGGGTCTCTCATTTACTATTTGAATTTTTGCAATGAGCAAGGCCTTTGCAAAGCCACAAATACATGAAAGTTGGCTTCATTTTTCTCAGCCCTTGTCTTCTAGTCAGCTTTACAATGTAATTGTCTCTAAACCAACACTTATCATTGCCTGTAAGATTTTGAAAGTGCTTCTTCAAATCTTATGAGCAGGAGCTTTCCCACACAAAGCCATCAACAGAACTCAAAATAGTTTGTCAGCACAAGTTTGGGATATGAATAGGATGCTGAAGAGCAAGGCAGGTGTATATAAGGGTGGTAGAGTGATGTGGGTAACTGACTTCCTCTAAAAGGTTGGTGGATGAAGGGAATTAGGAAAAGACTGGATTTTACAGGAGTGCATGAGTTCCTGAGGGAAAGGGATGTAATTTTTAGAAGGATCTTCCAAAAACAGTTATTAATTTTCTAAATATTCTAGAGTTTTATTTTATATACAGAAGCAAATATGAATATAGGATTATCTCCATCTTTTTTAACATAAATAATAGTATAACATACACATCAACCTGCCCTTTGCTTTTTTCACTTAAGAAATTTTAGAAATACTTTGATATCAATATGGAGAGGACTTCATCATTCCTTTTCACAGATGTACAGTATTTTATTTAATAACCATGCCCCAGTTTTTCAACTAGTCCCTATTTATGGAATTGCATTTTTGCAATATATAGGATAATGCCTAATCCTGTAGCCTCATCACATTGTGAGTTATCAGATTTTTTTTATTTTTGCCAATCTAATATATAAAAAGGCATATTTAAGTTTTATTGTATAATTCTCTTATTACTAGTGAAGTTGCACATTTTTCCATATGTTTAAGAGCCATTAGAATTTTTTTTCAGTGACCTGTTACATTCTTTGACTTTTTTGTTATTGTTATTGTTGTTGTTGTTGGCCTTTTAACATAGTGTACTAATCTTTGGAATTTGAATCTATTAAGAAGCCTTCCCCTAATGTACAAAATGAGATGAAGAATCCCATTACATTTAGTGTAAAATACTGGGGTTCATACTGTCCAAAGTAGAGCTGGGTTGTGGTGAGAAGAGCATGGGAGGAGGTTGTCCCCATGAACACAATCATATTTTTAATTTCTAAGAGCTTTTTCTTGTTCTCTGGTTATTTCTATTTGTAGCATTCTGTTCTTGGTTCATGGATACACTATCCTTGATCTCTCTGGGGTTATTAATCATAATCTTTACTACTCTCAGCATTTTCTATGGCCTGTTTTTTTTAACTTTTTTGTTAGTGCCTTTCCTAAAATGTTTAGTGATTCCTGGCTGTCCTTTATGTTTAATTGTGAGGCATTAGTAAATATGAAAGGACATGAGTGAATATGTATCTGTGGGTAGTACTTGACAACAAGTAAAATTCACACTGGAAAATGATGTGAAGACAAAAAAATTTTAATAATTTTTACAGTTGAAGTGTCTGGGTGGCTCAGTCAGTTAAGCATCTGACTCTTGATTCTGGATCAGGTCATGATTTCATGGTTCATGAGTTCAAGCCCTGTGTTGGGAATCCCAAGCAGGCTGTGTCCTGTCAGTTCAAACTCACAAACTGTGAGATTGTGACCTGAGCTGGAATCAAGAGTTGGATGCTTAACCGACTGAGCCAACCAGGTGCCCCATGAAGACACAAATTTTTAACTAGGAGTCCATTAATATCTATCTATAGATCTTTTCTCACGGGCTGCTCAGTACCCCTGAAGAATTATCTTTCAGTTTCTTGCCTGAGAAGTATAATCATGTCTGCTGGTATTGTGAGAGATGCATGAGGGAAGAGAGCTCAGGGTTTCACTATTTGGCATGTGGACACTCATTTACTGCCTTTTATTTGAATAAGATCTTTCATTTGCATCTTCAACTGTTCCTGGGATCCCCCAAGTCCAGATCCTGTCTGATTTAACCTTATTGAAAACTGATCTGGGTGGAGTAGGAAGTAGTTGTCTGTCACTGGCCCCATTCTGTACCGCTTCCTTCAGTAATATCTTATATCTCTAATTCTTGAGCCTTTCCAGGATTTTTGAGGCCAAGATAGTCTTGCTGACTTGACAAGATAGTCAAGCTGACTTGACAAGATAGTCAAGATGACTACTATTATTGCAGCTTTAGATTTCAAGTTTATCTGGCCTGGTAAGTCATCTACTACTTAGTCATCAGCTTTCCATTTTTCTAAGATGTTTACTTGTCTGCTGATTTCTTCCCTCCCATTCTCTTTGTACTTAAGGGTTTATGCCTTTTTATTCATTTATTGTCATTTCAGTGGGGATTAAGGAGAAAGTGGAGATAGACATGTGTGTTTAGTTTTCCATTTTTAGCCAAAAGTCTGAGCATTTGATTTTAAGAATTACTCTCATATAAAAATGGTTCCATCGGCCTGGTGTGTTTTCTAACTGCCAGAGTCTCAAGAATGTCTACTGTATGAGCTTTGGCATGTTTTGCTGCGCTGGCTGCTTAAAGTTGCAGAGCTGTTCTGGACAGCACTAATCTAACTGCCTCAAAGTGAATAACTGAATAATTTTACTCTCATATAAGCCTATGATTTTTCTCTAAAGGTACAAAAGGACAGAGCTATAGCATGCTAGAGGTGGAAGAGCACTTATAGATCATTGATCACAGAGTTCCTCAAGTTGTGATCTATGGAGCATTTATTTGTTAAAGTTCTCTGACAGAAAAGATTTCTGTGATCAAATAAATTTAGGAAACTCTATAGCAGAGCTCTACTTTGAGATTTCACAGAATATATGTCTTTAGTCTCTGAGAAGTCTGTAGGAACTTCCATTTTCAGCATATGGTAGACTTTGCTGAGTTCGCACAAAAGCAACAATTTTACAGAGGCCAAAAAATAGTTGAAAACAGGAGAACCTGAGAGGTAAGCTAGCCTTCAAACTAACTTTTTCCCCCTCAAAGCTTTTCTTGAATTCTAGAGACCTTGAACTTCTCCCTTAAAGACTACTTTTGGAATGGGGAACAGGAGGTAAAGCCTAGAGCCAAGACAGATGGTTTTTACAGGAAATCCTCATATAAAGCTGGGACTCCAAAGACACACCCTCAATGTGATGGTGAATGATAACTAGCTAGTCCTATAAAATACTTTAAAATTGTCCCATAATGAGAACACCAGACTTAGATTGTTTAGAGTTCAAACACTTAATGAAGAGGTAATTTCAATTTTATACAGATTATTTTAGAGAAAGTAAAACGGAATATACCTCAGCTTTTTCTATGGAGCCCTAAAACCTCAATAACAAAATTAGATAAGGACAATTAAAGAAAGTAAAATTATAGGACAAAGTTTTTTTATGAAAACAGATGTAAAAATCTTAAGGAAAATATTATAAAATTAACTTCAACAAAGTATAAGACAGATATTTCAGAACAAAGCAGGGGTATTCCTAGAAATATAAGGTCAATTTAACATTAGAAAATAATTTAATGTAACTTATCTCATTAACAGATGATAATATATGATGATCTCAATAAATGTGAAAAAACATTGGGCAAAAGTCCATTGATTAAAAAAAGAAAAAGCTTTTGCAAACTAGAAATAACAGGGAATGCCTGTAATCTGACACAATCTGTAAGTCAACACCAAATATCATCTCTGATGGAGGAATATTGAAATTAGCCCTTTTAAGTGAAGAGAGAAGATAAGGATGCTGACTGACTCTCATTTCTTCTGTTTAGTAGTATGTTAGAAGTTCTAGCTTTTGTACAAAAAACAAGGGAATAAATATAAGATATAATTGGAAAGGAAGAAATAAGCTGTCATTATTTGTACATTATATGATTTTGTACTGTAAAGAGCTTCAAGTATCTAAAGATAAATTATTTGAAGTAATAAGAATTTAGCAAGATTGACAGATTACACAGAAATTGATTGCATTTCTATTCATCAGTAACAATATTAGAAATGTTAGAAAGTATAATAAAAAAGAAAACATTTGATAGCAACCACAAATATAAGGCAATCAAGAATTTTTTTTTGGTGGAAGCCCTTTACAGTAAATATTATAAAAATGGAGAGATATACTACAGATAGGGAGACTCAATACTAGTAATTAGTGAATTCTTCCCACTCTCCCCAAATTTATCTATAGTTTCAACACTATTCCATTCAAATTCTCAATAGAATTTTCCATGGAACTTGATAAGCTGCTTCTAAAACATATGGAAGAGCCAACAGCTAGTAATAGCCATTATACTCTCAAAGAACAAGAGGCCATGGGTGGGAGTGGTTTTTTTTTTCTCTCCAAAGCATAATATAAAAATATAATAATTAAGAGTGCATACAAAATGAGACCAATTTTATTGAAGTATAGCGTATGCACCATAAAATGCCCCTATTTAAAGTATATATGTTAATCAGTTGGACAAATGTATACACCTGTGAAATCACTACCTCTTTACAATTGACTGCTTCATTGAACCCTCAGTCCCTGGTGACCACTGATCTACTTTTTGTCACTATAGATGTTTTTGGAGTTGCCACTTTTGAAACTCAGTTAAAGTTGAACTTCTGCATATCTTCTGATCCAGGAATTTGACCTCTAGAGATATACTCTAGAAAAACACTTGCACATGCACACAGGAAGCAGGCACATGAGTTGGGATCATTGCTGCTTGCAGCACTCATCCTTGCTATGTGTTGCTCTTGCTCCTTGGGTATACTGCCCCACTTTGACTCACTTTTTCCTTTTCCTTTTTTTTTCCCTTTTTAATGTTTATTTATTTTTGAGAGAGAGAGAGAGAAACAGCGACAGGGAGACACAGAATCTGAAGCAGGTTCCAGGCTCTGAGCTGTCAGCACAGAGCCTGACATAGAGCTTGAACTCACAAACCATGAGATCATGACTTAAGCCAAAGTCAGATGCTTAACGGACCAAGCCACCCAGGCACCCCCCCCCTTTTTTTTTTCTTTTTTGTAATTTTTGTCTTGCTTGTTTTCCCTGTCCTTTTCGTTGTTGTTTCTTCATTGCTTGTGAGTTTTTGTTTTTCAAATTTACTTTATTGGAGTTTTCTTGGCTACTTTTGTCATCACCCAATCTTCACCAATTGTTTTCCACAACAGATACAGTTTTAAAAAAGGAAAAAAATTAAAAATCCCTCATATTTCATGCCTTTCTGGTTGCTGCAGGTGACAGAATGCAGACTTCAAGGCAAGTGGGGGTCTTGGGATAGCAACACATTTACCTGGCAGTCAGGCTTCTGGAAATCTGAGTTGCTTTGAATAGTTGTGACTATAAGTAAGTGAGCAATAATCACACCACCATGCAGTTTACACTACAAGAGAGATGTGGAATTAGTTTTAAGCTGGATTTTTATTTATTTAGAATTGTGTAAAATTTAGGATTACTTCTTCCTTGCTATAGGCTGTTACCTTTTTGCATATAAACAGATTCCCATCTCTCCCATATATTTATTTTTATTTAATTAATTTTATTTTGAATTGAAGTATAGTTGACATTTAGTATTATATTAATTTCAGGGGTACACCACAGTGATTGGACATTTATGTACGTTACAAAATGCTCACCATGATAAGTTGTAGTTATCAACTCTCCCATCTAAAAAAATTATTTTTTTATTTGAGGTCCACTACTGGCTAATGCGTATTACTCTCCTTTCATAGCTACATTAAAAAATATTTTAAATTATTTTTAAAAATAGTTCCAGTGTAGTTAAAATACAATGTTATATTAGTTTCAGGTGTACAATATAGTGGTTCAACAATTCCATATATTTCTCAGTGCTCATTAAGATAAATGTGCTATTAATCCCCTTCACCCATTTCACCCGTCTCCCCACCCACTTCCTCTCTGGAAACCATCAGTTTTTTCTCTATAATTAAAAGCCTGTTTCTTGATTAGTCTCTTTTTTCCCTTTTCTTTACCGTTTTGTATCTTAAATTCCATATATTTGGTATTTGTCTTTATCTCACTGGCTTATTTCACTTAGCATTATATTCTCTCGATCCATCCATGCCATTGCATGGCAAGATTTCATTCTTTTTTTATAGCTGAATAGTATTACAGTATCTATATCTATATATCTATATCTATAATCTATCTATATCATTTTTATACATACATATATACCACATCTTCTTTTTTTTTTCTCTGTTTTTTTTTTTATTTTTTATTTTTTAATATATGAAATTTACTGTCAAATTGGTTTCCATACAACACCCAGTGCTCATCCCAAAAGGTGCCCTCCTCAATACCCATCACCCACCCTGCCCTCCCTCCCACCCTGCCCTCCCTCCCACCCCCCATCAACCCTCAGTTTGTTCTCAGTTTTTAACAGTCTCTTATGCTTTGGCTCTCTCCCACTCTAGCCTCTTTTTTTTTTTTTTTTTTTTTTTTCCTTCCCCTCCCCCATGGGTTTCTGTTATGTTTCTCAGGATCCACATAAGAGTGAAACCATATGGTATCTGTCTTTCTCTGAAATCAGGAGACTATAGATGCTGGAGAGGATGTGGAGAAACAGGAACCCTCTTGCACTGTTGGTGGGAATGCAAATTGGTGCAGCCGCTCTGGAAAGCAGTGTGGAGGTTCCTCAGAAAATTAAAAATAGACCTACCCTATGACCCAGCAATAGCACTGCTAGGAATTTACCCAAGGGATACAGGAGTACTGATGCATAGGGGCACCTGTACCACATCTTCTTTTTTAATGTTTATTTATTTTTTGATAGAGGGAGACAGAGCATGAGTGGGGAGGGGAAGAGAGAGAGGGAGACACAGAATTCAAAGCAGACTCCAGGCTCTGAGCTGTCATCACAGAGCCTGACATGGGGCTTGAACTCACCAACCAAACGTGAGATCATGACCTGAGCTGAAGTCAGATGCATGATTGACTGAGCCACCCAGGCATCCCATACCACATCTTCTTTATCCATTTTTCTATTGATGGACCCTTGGGCTGCTTCCATAATTTGGCTGTTGTAAATAATGCTCAATAAACATTGAGGTGTATGTATCCCTTTAAACTAATGTTTTTGTATTTTTTGGGTAAATAGTCAGTAGTGTGATTACTGGATCGTAGAGTAATTCTATTTTTAACTTTTTGAGGAGTCTCCATTCTGTTTTCCAGAGTGGCTGCACTAGTTTGCATTCCCACCAACAGTGCATGAAAGTTCCTTTTCCCCCACAGCTTTGTTTTGTGTTTTGCTGACACTAGGCATTTTGAAATGTGTGAGGTGATACCTCATTGTATTTTTGATTTGCATGTCCTTGATTATGAGTGATGTTGAGCATCTTTTCATGTATGTCTTGGTCATTGCATGTCTTTGGAAATGTCTGTTAATGTCTTATGCCCATTTTTAACTTGGACTATTTGGTTTTTGGGTGTTGGGTTGTATTAACTTCCTTATATATTTTGGATACTAGCCCTTTACAAGATATGTCATTTGCAAATATCTTCTCACATTCAGGAGGTTGTCTTTTAGTTTTGTTGATTGTTTCCTTTGCTGTGCAGAAGCTTTTTATTTGGATCTAGTCCCAATAGTTTATTATTGCTTTTGTTGTAAATAGAAAAATGTGACAATGGCTGATGTCAGACAAATTACTGCCTGTGCTCTCTTCTAGGATTTTTATGGTTTCAGGGTTCACAATTTAGGTCTTTAATTCATTTTGAGGTTTTTTTTTTACATTTATTTATTTATTTTTGAGAGACAGAGAGAGAGAGAGAGAGAGAACACAAGTGGGGGATGGGCAGAGAGAGAAGGAGACACAGAATCTGAAGCAGGCTCCAGGCTCCGAGCTGTCAGCACAGAGCCTGACGTGGGGCTCGAACTCACAAACCGCGAGATCATGACCTGAGCTGAAATCGGGTGCTCAACCGGCTGAGCCACCCAGGCACCCTAATTTTGAGTTTATTTTTGTGTATGGTATAAGAGAGTGATCCATTTTCATTCTTTCGCACGTAGCTGTCCAGTTTTCTAAACACCATTTGTTGAAGAGACCTTCTTTTTCCCATAAGATATTCTTTTCCCGCTTTGTCAAAGATTAATTGAGCATTTATTTATTTATTTATTTATTTTAAATTTTTTTTAATATATGAAATTTATTGTCAAATTGGTTTCCATACAAAGCAGTGTGGAGGTTCCTCAGAAAATTAAAAATAGACCTACCCTATGACCCAGCAATAGCACTGCTAGGAATTTATCCAAGGGATACAGGAGTACTGATGCATAGGGGCACCTGTACCCCAATGTTTATAGCGGCACTCTCAACAATAGCCAAATTATGGAAAGAGCCTAAATGTCCATCAACTGATGAATGGATAAAGAAATTGTGGTTTATATACACAATGGAATACTACGTGGCAATGAGAAAAAATGAAATATGGCCTTTTGTAGCAACATGGATGGAACTGGAGAGTGTGATGCTAAGTGAAATAAGCCATACAGAGAAAGACAGATACCATATGGTTTCACTCTTATGTGGATCCCGAGAAACATAACAGAAACCCATGGGGGAGGGGAAGGGAAAAAAAAAAAAAAAAAAAAAAAAGAGGTTAGAGTGGGAGAGAGCCAAAGCATAAGAGACTGTTAAAAACTGAGAACAAACTGAGGGTTGATGGGGGGTGGGAGGGAGGGCAGGGTGGGAGGGAGGGGAGGGTGGGTGATGGGTATTGAGGAGGGAACCTTTTGGGATGAGCACTGGGTGTTGTATGGAAACCAATTTGACAGTAAATTTCATATATTAAAAAAAAAAACAAAAAAAAAAACAAATTGGTTTCCATACAACACCCAGTGCTCATCCCAAAATTGTGGGTTTATTTCTAGGTTTTCTGTCCTGTTCTATTAATCAATGTGTCTATTTTTGTGCCAGTATCATACTGTTTTGATTACTACACCTTTGGAATATAGCTTCAAGTCTGGAATTGTGGTACTTCCAGCTTTGCTTTTCTTTTTCAAGATTGCTTTGACTCTTTGGGGTCTTTTGTGGTTCTATACAAATTTTAGAACTTTTGTTCTAGTTTTGTAAAAAAAAAAGATGCTGTTGGTATTTTGAGAAGGATTGCATTAAATATGTAGATTGCTTTGGATAATACAGACATTTTAACAATATTTGTTCTTCCGATCCATGAGCATGGAATGTCTTTCCATTTCTTTGTGTTATCTTCAGTTTCTTTCATCAATGTTTTAATTTTCAGAGTATAGGTCTTTCACCTCTTTGGTTAGGTTTGTTCCTAGGTGTCTTATTATTTTTAGTGCAATTGTAAATGGGGTTGTTGTCTTATCTTTCTTCTGCTTCACTGTTAATGTACAGAAATGCAACAGATTTCTGTACATTGATTTTGTATCCTGTGACTTTACTGAATTCGTTTATCAGTTCTAGCAGATTTTGGGTGGAATCTTTTGAGTTTTCTAAATAGAGTATCATGTCATCTGCAAAATTTTACTTCTTCCTTGCCCAATTGGATACTTTTTTTATTTCTTTCTGCTATCTGATTTCTATGGCTGACTAGTACTAAGTTGAATAAAAATGGTGAGAGTGGACACCCTTCTCTTGTTCCTGGCCTCAGGGGAAAAGCTTTCAGTTTTTCCCCATTGAAAATGATGTTACATAGCCACCATTCTTGAAAGAATCTCTATATTTTTTTGCTTCCTCTCCTCTTTGACCTGCTGAACCTACTGCAGTCTGTTTCACTTACATCGTTTTAGTACATTGGCACTTTACTAAGATTACTGATGAACTCCGTGTTGCTAAATTAGATGAACAGTCTTCTGTGCTTATATATCTTTGACCTCCCTTGCAGCATTTGTTTCTGTGGATCACTCCTTTCTGGAGAATTTGTCCCTCCTTGGCTTTTGTGAGCCTATTCTTTCATGATTTCCCTCATTCCTTTCAAGCCACTCCTTTCTCTAAGTCTCTCTTAATGTTGATGTTTCTTTGAATTCTCACATTGATCCTGTTCTCTGTTCACTCTACATACTCTCAGTGACTGATTTCATCCACTCTCATGACCCTCAAATCTGATTTCTTCAGTTCAGGGCTCTCACCTGAACTCCAGATGCAAATCTCTAACATTCTCATGTAGAAATCATTCAACCTGGTGAAACCTGAACAACAGGTTTGCAGAATGAGGAAGAGCAGAGAGAAGGTATTTAATGCCTTTCCATTTAAACTGTGACCTCATCAGTACCTACAGTAAACTTCCTGTTTTCTGATAACATGGATGCTAAAGTTCAGCTCCTTCAGAGCTGGCTGTGAATCCTGGTTCTCTTAAAATGAGACATTATCCAAGTCACTTAACCTCTTTGATCCTTAGTTTCCTCATCCATGAAATGGGGATCATAATAACAGTATCTTTCGTATAGGACCGTGGTGAAGATTATGTGAATAAGGGATTAAATCACGGAAATTCCTTGATACTGATTGTGACACTTGGTGAGCACTCAGTGGCATTTGAAATTATTATATATCATTGTTATTGATATTTTTGTTATTGTGTTTTTTGAAGTTTCATCCACGTTCTACTACTTACAGGATGTTGTAAGCCTCACCTTTATCTTCTGTAAAATGGGGATTAATATATCACCCAAATGATACATAGTTTTTTCTGTGATGAGCATGAAATGAAATAATGCATGATTCTATAAACTTCTTTTTTGTAAACAGCCAGGTGGTAAGTATCTTCAGCCTTGTAGGCCATAAGGTCTTTGTCACAGCTATTCAAATCTGCTATTGTGGCACTGAAGCAGCCATAGACGATATGCAAATGAATGTGCATGGGTGTGTTATATCATTTTTATGTTTCATGAAATAGTGCTCTTTTGATTTTTTTAATCATTTGAAAATGTAAAAGCCATTCTTAGCTCTCTGGTCAGACAAAAACAAGTGGGAACCAGATTTGACCCAAGTGTTATAGTTTATTGATCTGTGAAATGATGCATGCAAATTGGAGATTCTAGCAAAGGAGTAGAAGTACTTAGATTCATTTGACTAAATAATAGTTCTTCTCTATCTGGGAAGGTTTTTCAAGCAAAGGGGACAGCTGTCCTTCTCTCATATGGAGGCTAGCACTGGCCATTGTCATTCCTGCTGTGTGGAAAGAAGGAGAGATTGTAATCAGTCTTTGGCTTCTTTGAAAGCTCTGCTGTATAAAATGTGCTCCCCTAAAAGTGTCCTTACATTGGACCAACCAGATCAGTATTTTTTTTTTTTTTTTTTTTGGAGAAGAGCAGAGAGTGGATATTCAATGCTTTTCCATTTAAAATCTGATCTAGCCAGAGAATTAATTTCTGTGCCTCTCACAAATGTTATTTGATAGGTACTATTTCCCAGGAAATGTGGTTGGTACTAGAAATACAAGGAGCATAACACAGACAAGATTTCTGCCCTCATGGAGCTCACATTTGGGTGGGGGTGACAAACATTGATAATTATTTGGGGGGAAATGTAATTGACACTAGTTTATTTAGATACTTCACCTTTCTTATTCTTTATGATTGCTTCTGATACCTATATTTGCTTGGCTATTTGACATCTCCACTTGGATGTATCACTAGCTTCTCAAACTTAGGTCGCCCCACATGGAATTCTTCATTGCTTCCATACTACTTCAAAACCTGTACTTTGCCCAAGTCTTTCCCATCTTACACAATTGCAACACCATCTACTCAATTATTTAAGCCATAAATGGGGGATCATTTTTATATTTTCCTCTCTTTCTCACCTCTCACATCTGGTCAACCACTAAGTTCTGTCTCTTTTGTCTCTACAATATATCCAAAATTCGAGCACTTCTTACAACTTGTGGCAATTTAATACCCTTCTCCAAATCATCATCATCTCTAGTCTTGACTACTGCAACAGCCTACTATTTGGCATCCTTCTTTCCATTCTAGTCCTCCTGCTGTTTACACAATAGGCATCAAATCAGATCATATGCCCCCTCCCTTTAAAATCTTCTAATAACTTCCCATTGCATCTAGAATAAACCCTAAACTTCTTATGATGGCCTATCACCTCTGCATAATCTGGCCCCTGCCTACCTCTCTCATCTCATCTTGTACTAATTCCCCACCCTGACCCCCATTACTAATTCAGTTCTAGTTACACTGGCCTCTTTCTCTTCCTTAGGCACATCAAGCTTCTTCCTGCAGGCACATCAAGCTTCTTCCTGCAACTGGGACTTTGCACTGTTGCTCTTAGAGACAGAGAAAATAGGTGTCAAGTTTAAAGGTCATCTCTTCTCAAAAGTCTTAATCTCATCTGAAATAGCTACATGTACCTTCTCATATCTAGTCATTATTACATTGCCATAATTTGTTTTCTTTGTAGTGGTCATCACAGCTTGATATTATATATTTATTTATTTCCTTATTTATTATTTGTCTTCTTCTGTTAGATTATAGGCTCCCTGAAATCTTTTCTGTCTTTAAGAGTCTTATTTTAGGCATGGTAAGGTTTAAGTACCTATGAGACCTATAAGTAGCAATGTCAAATAGGCAGTTGAATATATTTAGCTAAAATGCTTAGGCCAGTGCCTGACACATAGTACACACACAATGCCTGTTAGCTGTTGTCAGCAAAAGCACCAGCAATAGCATCATCATTATGATCACCATCATCATCTAAGTCATTAACTGAAAAGGTATTTGGCCATCTTCTATCTTATGTTGTTGCATGAAACAACTGACCTGATTGAACTAAGTAGCTCTTTTAAACTTCTTGATGCAACTTTCAGGCAAAAAGTAACAGAAGAATTTAGGAGCCCTTCAGGATTTGTGTTGCAGAAATAACTGCCTTTTTTAGGGTAGGGGGATGAGCCATCCCATAGTCAGCTTTGGTGTCCCTCAAGAAAACTAAGTCAGAGGTAATTTGGGTGGCATTTAGAAACTTCCTCCCACCACAATGTTGCTACTAGACAGATAGAGTGATGTGTTTTGATGTTGTGATTGTGTTTCCTTGGGCAGGGGCAACTTTTTTTTTATATGAAATTTATTGTCAAATTGGTTTCCATACAACACCCAGTGCTCATCCCAACAGGTGCCCTCCTCAATTCCCATCACCCACTTTTCCCTCCCTCCCACCCCCCATCAACACTCAGTTTATTCTCAGTTTTTAAGAAACTCTTATGGTTTGCCTCCCTCCCTCTCTTTTTTTTTCCTTCCCCTCCCCCATGGTCTTCTGGTAAGTTTCTCAGGATCCACATAAGAGTGAAAACATATGGTATCTGTCTTTCTCTGTATGACTTATTTCACTTAGCATAACACTCTCCAGTTCTCCCCATGGTTTCAAGCTACATCTAGGATGTCAGTAAGAGACATAAGGTTCAGTGTTAGAAAGAAGTAAAATTCTCAGTGGTATCTCTCTCAGTGGTGACCAAAGTAGCACCAAATAAGGTGTTTCTGGAGCATTTAGATGATCTGCAGACAGTGTGCTGGAGACAAATGGGTTTTGACACAGAATGTAGATGGAATGGTTTGGCTAAAAGTGTGATATGGACTGGAATTCCAAAGTCTAAAATAATTTAGTTAGAATACCTATAGAGGTGTAAATGTTTTGATTCCCATTCTCTCATCCCAAATTTATTCCTTCTCTAGTAGTCTCCATTTTAATAAAAGGCACAACCATCTACCCAATTGCTGAAGCCAGAAAATTCATCATCCTTGATTTCTCTCTCTCACACTCCAAAACCTTCCAGTCTTATCTGTTTCCAATATATGTCATACATTCACTTTTCCACCTTGACCGCTACTTCCCTAGTTCATTCCTCCATTATCTCTCATCTGGACCACTGTAATAACTTCCTAACTAGTCTTCCTTCTTCCGCTCTTGCCTCATTTACAATTTATCCTCCGGAATGATCTTTTAAAAATATAAATCACAATTTGTCTCTTTTCTAGTGGCTTTTAATAACACATAGAATAAAATAGCAGCACCCGGGTGGCTCAGTAGGTTGAGCGTCCAACTTCACCTCAGGTCATGATCTGTGGTTCGTAAATTCAAGCCCCACATTGAGATCATGTTCTGCAGTTCGTGAGTTCAAGCCCCACATCAGAAGCCCACTTTGGATCCTCTGTCCCACTCTCTTTGCCCCTCCCCCACTTGTGCTCTCTCAAAAATAAATTTAAAAAAATTTTAAAAAGAACAAAATAAATACTCTTTAGTATTTTGCTAAAATAATATTTTTATAAGAAAGAAAGAAGGAAAGAAATAAAGAAAAGAAAGAAGGAAAAAAATCTTTACTAATAAACAAAGTAACTCCTTACTTTTACTAAAAGACCCTTTAAGACTTGGCCTGTACTAAACATTATATACACCATATTTATTTTGTTTCATACATACTGGCTACTTTCAATAAACAAAATGTTCTCTCTTTCAATATCTTGTATTGTTCTTCTTCCAGATATTTTCATGCCTGTCTCCTTCAAATCATTTAGGTGTCAGATTACATGCCACCTCTTCAGAGAGATTTATTCTAACTATTGTTCAGTTAACTATTCTCTTTTCTCATTACTACATTTTATTTTC
This sequence comes from Panthera onca, assembly GCF_046562875.1. Lineage (NCBI taxonomy): Eukaryota > Metazoa > Chordata > Mammalia > Carnivora > Felidae > Panthera > Panthera onca. The sequence goes on along the minus strand of NC_138357.1, from coordinate 44,650,762 downwards.
TTCATGTCAGTCATCACTTTTGAAATTATTAATATTTTTATCTATTTAGTTGATTGGTGTTTATCTCCCTCACATAATTGTAAGATCCATGAGAGCAGTAAGTATTTGAACTAAACTTTTAGATTTAATAGGGATTTGCCAAATGGATATATGAGAAAGAGGACTTTCCAAGAACTGAAAACCACTGACTCAGAACTGCTAAAGTATGTAGTCAGAGAGTGAGATGGGCAAGATACAAAGTGGTGGGAGATATGACAGGGGCCAGTTAGGCAGGGACCAGATTATTAAGGGTCTAGTATACCACCCAAAGGATTTTGGACTTTGTGCTGTGGCTGATGAATCCCCATTGAAGGATCTTGAACAGGGAAGTAAAACTATCAGATTTGTGTTGTGAGGATTACTCTGGAAAAATAGTGGAGGATGGATTGGAAGTAGGTGAAGAAAGCAGAGGTAGACCAGCCAGGAAGTCATTGGGAAAATGTGAGTGAGAAGTGAAGAGTATAATAACTAAGTAGTGGGAGTGGGTAAGAGGATAGAGAAGAAAGGGCAGAGCTGAATAATATTAAGGACACAGGAGCACAAGGAGTTGGTGACCTTTAATGAGGGAGTCGTTGGGGATGGGCAAAGGGAAGTGGTAGGAAGAGGAAGAGAGGGAGAGCAGGAGGAAGGGAGGAGGGAAGAGGGCAAGGGATGGGAGGGGAAGAGAGAGAAGGGGAGAAGAGGAGGAAGACTAAGGTGACTCTTGGGATTCTATATTTGGACTGAGAGGATGATGATGCTACTAGCTGTAGGGAATTAAGGAGGAGGAAAAAAGTCAGAAGGTTGGAAATTATATTTTCAGTTTTGGTTATGTTGAATCAGCAGTAATATTAGTAAGTAGCAACAATAATTAGAATTTATTGAATGCTTACTGTGTCAGGTCCTGTGATGTGCATATTATGTTTAGTAGCTTAATTCTCACAGGTAGATACTATTTTCATTCCCACTTTACAGGTGAGAAAACTGAGGCATAAAGTCAAATTGCTTGCTTATAGTTATAAATGTCAGAGCAAGAATTTGAATCAGAGTTCACACTATAAACCAGTAGGCTAGATTGCCCTTCAGTGTGGAACATTGCAAGTGATGGTATCTAGAAAGTATTTACACACATGAGTATGAATTTTATAGGAAATCTGGACTTGACATTTATATTTGGGAGTCATAAGTGTATAGCATATAGTAGACACTTTAGGAGTCAATGAAATCTCCCAGGGAGAATAAGATGAGAGTCTTGGGTGGAATCCTGATGCTCACCAATATTTAAATATGGGTAAAGTAAGGAAGCCAAGAAAGAAGACTGAAAAAGAGCAGCCAGAGACGTAGGAGGAAAACCAGGGCAGTATGTCATCATAAAAGCCAAAGGAAGGGGAAACATAAAGATGAAGGGAGTTGTCAAATATCACATGCTTCTGAGGGTTAAGATAAGAACTGAGAAGGCTCCATGTATTTGGGAAACAAGGAGGACATTGGTGACCTCAGTGAGAACAACTTAAGTAGATCAGTGAGAACTAAGGCCAGGTTATAGTTTGAAGAGAGAGTTAGTGGTGAGGAAGGAGAGATACCAAGTACAGATTACTTGCTTTAGAACCTTGTTCATGTAAGTAGAGGTGATGGACAGTAAAGAAGGGATAGAGTATCAAGGGAGGCAGGAATTTGTTTGTTTAAGATGAGCAAGATTTGTAGATTTCAATTTGTGGAGGAGAATGAGCCAATTAAATGTTAAAAATAGGGGGGAGATAAAGGCTCATCATTGGAGATGTATGATGGGATTAAGAGCCCAGGTGGAGGTTTGGCCTGGGTTAGGGGGAGGGCCCCTTTTAGATAAGAAGGTAGACATTAGTACAGATATAGTAAAGTATGGAGGGAAGGGCTCAGGAAGTTGGGGAAATTTATACACAGTGTTTTTTGTTTACTCTGGGCCAGGAAATAGACCATCTGCTGAGAGAACCATATTGGGAGAGAGCTGGGAGCACTTTGTGATGCAAGTCTTAAATTGTCAGTTTGGGATTAATGTTTACCTAGCTGCTGAGCAGGGTGGCATCATTAAATTTGTAGTGTGTGGCCCATCTGGCCATTGTTGATCAAGAAATCTATCATTTCCTGATCTCTGAAGAAAGCCATGGCCTCTAAGCCTGGAGAACAGAACATCTGCCTCACTTATCTTCTCCAATTGGAGAAAAAAATGTCTTTACCGTAATCAGAAGCAAGTTTGGAATTCTTCAGAAAGAACTTTTAGTAGAAAATTGATGGAAGGAACCAAAGAATATAGGCATGAACAACCTTCAAGTATAGACTCCTTATTTGAACTACCCCTCACATGGTGCAAAAGATCAACTTGCTTTACCCAAATTTCAAGGAGCCCAGGTTCCTTTTCCTCCCCTTGGCCCATTTTTATAGATTTTCTGTAGCGTTCCCTTTACCGGTGTTGCATCATATCAGCTAATCACTTTTTCACAATCCTTTGTTGACTTCATGTTCCTTGTTCCTCCACTGCAGAAGATTCACTTCCTTCTGTCTGTAGCCTAAATATTGCTTACTGTGATGATTGGTTTTATGTGTTAACTTGACTGGCCATGGTGGTGCCTAAATTAAACATTATTTCTCTGCGTGTCTGTGTGTTTATAGATGAGATTAACATTTGAATTGGTGGACTTAGTTTCACTTAATTTGCCCTCAGAGTGGGATTTACACCATTGGTTTCCCTGATTTTTATACCTTTAGTTTCAGATTGAATTATGCCACTGGCTGTCCTGGGCCTCCAGCTTTCAGACAGAAAATTATGGGATTTTGCAGCCTCCATAACTGCATGAGCCAATTCCTCATAATAATTCCCCTTTACAAGTCTGTCTATCATTTATCTGTCCACCTATCTCTGTCTAATCTCCAGTGGTTCTGTTATTCTGGAGAACCCTGACTAATACACTTATCCTTGAGGACTCTGATGAATATTCACATTCTCTCAGAAGCCTTTCTTTTTTTAAAAGTGTTTTTATTTATTTTTGAGGGAGACGGAGCACAAGGGGGGGAGGGGCAGAGAGAGAGGAAGACACAGAACCAGAAGCAGGCTCCAGGCTCTGAGCTATCAGCACAGAGGCCAATGTGGGGCTTGAGCTCATGAACTGCAAGATCATGACCTGAGCTGAAGTCTGGTGCATAACCTACTGAGCCACCCAGGTGCCCCTACTCAGAAGCCTTTCTGACCAAGGTTATCCTGTGGTAATCTCTTAAAGCTGTTCAGCACCTTAAAACTGTAGTGCTCAATCCTCACTAATCATTGTAATCATTGTAATTATCTGGGTAGAATCTGATTCAGTTAATCTGTGGTGGGGCTTGGGCTTTGGTTCAAGCTGATTCAAGTGGTCAGTTAATGTTGAGAAGCCCTGTCTTAAAAGAGCTCTGGGGAGGAGTGCCTGGATGGCTCAGTTGGTTAAGTGTCTGGCTTCAGCTCTAGGTCATGATCTCACAGTTTGTGAGTTCGGTTTGTGAGTTTGAGCCCTGAATCAGGCTCTGGGCTCACAGCTCAGAGTCTGGGGCCTGCTTCAGATTCTGTCTCCCTCACTCTCTCTGCCCACCCCCCCCCCACACACTCAGTCTCTTTCTCTCAAAAATAAGCAAATATTAGAAAAGAGCTCTGGGGGGGGGGGGGTGGTGGAAAAGCAGCTAGAATTGTTCCTTAGTCCCTTGTGTGACTTTTGACAATCACATTGACATTGATTGATCTTTGACTTCCCTTGGTATTCTTCTGTCTGCTGTTGTGCCTTTGCCCTGTCTGATAGGCCATCCAGTACCTGCCTGGTTTGATCTGCCTACATTTTCAGGCTCCTGTTACTATGTCTGTCTTTGAACCAGGCTGCTTTCCTGCCTCTATGTTTTTAGCTATGATCTTCCAAGCTTCCAGACTTGCCTTCACTTGGAATCTGATTCCACTTTCAGTTTCTGACTCTGACATGTCATGAGAATCCTCTCCTCTGCCCTGCTTGCTCCCAGCAGCTCAAGTTTGGGACTTGATAACTCCATGGTTTTGAATTACCTCAGCGTCCTAGAATGTTCTCTAGATCTCTGCATCTTAACGTTGTTTACAGTGTGCACTAGTCTCCAGTGTTTGATACAAATATATCTAATCATCTCAAATTTACCACAAGCTCCTTTAAGGCAAAGTTCAGGCTTTTTCTGCTGGGTGCTAGGTGCCTCCTAGCACCTAAAACAGAGTTTGACACCTATTGGTTACTCAGTAAGAGTGCTGGGTTTGGTTTGTAGACTTGTAAGCTTATGAAGTTAGAGAAAGTTTGGGTTCCAGAGATAGTGAAGGGCCTGGCTTGATGTCCCTCTACCGGGACATCTCCATTGTCTGCATCTGATTCTAGGCCATGCTTATCTGATTGGGACTCATTGCTATTTGATTTAATATTGACTTTTCAAGTATTGATCAGATTGTTCCATTAGCATACAACTGTGCTGACATTAGCAAGGAAAGAAGATTCTTTTTGGGAGAAATAAAAAAGGCTCATGCTTTTCTGCCTGGTAGCAGACTGTTGGAGAAGGTGATAAGCTGATGATGATGTTCTCTTTTTATGTCATGCCCCAAACACCTCCTGTTGTCCATAAGCTCTCTGGCTGGGGTTTGCCATGCTTGGTGGCATCCCAAGATGAGAAGCTAACTATTCCCTTTTCATTTCCCCTTCCCTTCAATAAGCTTACAGTTTCCTGGCTGATGGTAGCTTAACATGCCATTCTTTCTGGAGTGATATACGTTTTAAAAGAAGCTGCTTCAAGGCAGAAAAACTGGAAATTCTGTCAGTGAAACAAACAAATTGAGCAATCTCTTTTTTCCCTAGAAGGAGGAAGAAGCAGTCTTTTTAGTGCCCTCAAACTACATTATGTTTAGTGCAGCTCTGTAGGCCATCAAGTAACAAATAAGAAAAACTAAAAATTTTCAGCCAAAGACCATTTGGTGATACTTAGATTATAAACTAGCTTTTCCAATGTAAGTCAAACATCTTAATTTTACAGTGAAGAAACTGAGGCCCAGAGAAGGAAAGTGATTTGCCAAGTATCACTCTGTGGAAGGTCTAGACTCTAGGCCTCTGTTGTTCCAGCTAGATGAGAGTTATTTGTATTTGGCTGTTCTGATCTCAACCACTGTCTTTGCTAAAAGTTGATATGAGATCTTTAGTATTTTTCACAAATAGTAGAGGTACAAGAAAAATTTTTTTTTTTGGTGTGTGTGTGTGCAGATGTTCCATCTCCAGACCAAAGTGTCACAAGAATGAATGCATACTAATAACCAGGTTGGAGTAGAGCATAAAACTGAGGTGAATGGGTTGTTCCTGGCAGCTGGATTAATGAAGCACCCACCGAAAGGAGAATGGTAGTATGAGAAACCTGAATTGTCGCAGGTTTCCTTTTCAGCATTTTCTAAATGAGAGCTTTTGGCTTTGGTTTAATAAGGAAGCTTTGGAGAAAGACTCCCTTTTGAATTGGGCCAGGGCATCCCAGACAAAGCTGCATAATGCACATGGGTACCCAAAGAGGTCCAACTTCCAGTTACTTCCATCTCAAGCAGGCCAATAACCAGAATTCTTATTTGATGGATTTCTGAAGTCTTTTCATCACATTGTGGGTTCCAAGCAAACTAAGCCTTCAAATACAATTTCAGTTTCTTGATGTAGTAGAGCAGCAGCTTGGGTCTGTTTCCATCACTTCAGAGGAGTGGAGTAGTTTGGGAAACTTGATTCCTCCTGTGCACTTTTGGTTTGGGGAGAACGTGGTAGAAGTGGGGAGACAACATAAGGTCAGTCTCAGTTGTGATTTTTGTTTTTGAACAGTGAAGTTTATAGTGCCGGATAAAGACATTAGAAGCCTTTTAAATCTTCGGTGCTGATACTTCCCAGGAAATACCTAAGGTATTTGCCCTAACACTGCCATTTTCCCTGCCTATGCCTTTCTTGCTCATTGTTCATCTCACAGCCTCTGGTAACAGATGTAAGATTGCAGAAAACCTCTGAATGCCCAGCCTTTTTCATTGAACACATAGAAACACTTCCCTTTGATCCCCATACTCCTACTTTGCTAGTTGATATGGTCTATTAGGCCATTGTAGTCACTGGGTCCATTTCAAATCAGCTGACCAACCCTGAGGCTGAGCTTCAAATCTTCATCTCTTCCTGGAAGCACAGAGAGCAGCTCTCTGGTTTCCAGGGAGAGGAAGAATTAGGATGGTCCTTCTCTGGCAATTAGAATCATATTCATTGACACATTGTTTTAGAACTCTGGTGCAGGAATCCTTCAGGAGTGAATAAAAGGCTTCCTTGACTGGGTAAAGTAGCACACCACCTCTGCTAAAGTAGCAACTCAGCTGCTAAACAAAATGAAGTAAGGCTGGATAAAGAAGCGAAAGGATGAGAACAGTGTCATAGCAAAATCTGTCTTGCTGAACAGAGATTCTTATTTGCAGTATCACACTGGGTATGGAATGCTGTGAGTGCTGCCACCAGGAAAGAGCAGATAGGGGAATGACATAACTCTCAGCAACCAGGACTAGATATAGACATATATATAGAGGCTAGAGGTGGCTTTTTGAAGTCATCATGAAACAGAATTTATTCAGAATCACACCGAAACTTCCTGAGATTTTGGAACAATTGAAGCAGAAAAGGTGCTGAGCAGTTGCCCTAAACTGTCAATAACAGTGAATCTAACACTCATGAGTTTAAAATCATAATAAAGCCTATAGACTTGAGGCTAAGTGTGAATTATGGCTAATATTCAGTTGAGAGAATTACCTGTCCTAGACTCTTCCTTGAGCTACCAAGACCTGAAGTTGGTTGTGTGTATCCATATAGCTAGGAACTTTGTTTAAAGTATGTGTTTCAATCTTTATTTCATTCTTTATGGTGGCTTGGTTAACTGGATTGATTTGGTATCAATTCAGTAGGAAGTGAGCATAAAATAGTTGATCCTCACCACAGTATTAGTTTGATTTCTATTTTAAAACCTCTGAGAAAATTTAAAATCATTGATATTAGAGTAGACCCAGTAACCTATTAGACATTTTTTAAAAGTTTACTTATTTATTTTAAGAGAGAGATTGAGAGAAGGAGGGGCAGAGAGAGAGAGAGAGAGAGAGAGAGGAAGAGAGAGAGAATCCCACGTAGGCTCCACTCTGTCAGCACAAAACCTGACACAGGGCTCAGTCTCACAAACTGTGAGATCATGACTTGAGCCAAAATCAAGAGTCAGATTCTTAACCAACTGAGCCACCCAGGTGCCCTGTAGACAATTTTTCAAAAGAGTTCTTGAGTAGCTTTACTTAAATGAGTGAGAAGGGAATGCTTTTCTAACTTGAATTCAGAATGTCTGTTATCTTTAAATGAATAATAACAATTATCTTGGCCAACTCCCTGGGTGATGTTCTCTGTTTAAGAAAGGGGATTTATCACTAATATTTGCCAGGATAAAAGAAGAATATGCAGGAAATGGATTCTAGGAAGTGTCCAGCAATCTCTTTAGCTCCAAGGGCTCCAAGAAGAACTAAGAAAGATATCTAGGTATGAAGCCTCAGGCATGCTGAAGGCATAATTAGAGAAGTGTAAATCAAGGAGATGAGAAAAACAAAATATTGAAGCAGAGAGAAATCCCAGAGAAGAGACAGAGAGAAGGTAGTAAAAATGGGTCAAGGGCCACCCAAAGTGCTAACAAGTTATATTTTTCTTTCCTTGTTTTGGACTTTTAGAAGCATTTGAGGCTTACAAGGGGGCTGGGACACTGATGTTGTTCAAATGTTGATAGCATCAACCTGGAGACTGACTCTTTAGAACATCTTTGGCACCTGCCACTTTCTATCACCACCACCCCTTCTTGGTTTGTTTATTTATGCAACAAATGTGTGTGCTTCATGTCAATAAACAGAACAGTCAAAAATCACTCCACTATTAGACTTTATTTCCTAGAGGGGGAGGAAGATAATTAACACAGGACAAAAGATAATTTCAAATAATGGTAAATGTTTTGAAGAAAACAGGAGTATGTGATAAATGACACACAATGCATGTGTGTGTGCACACACTTGTACTAATTTAATCTGGATAGTAAGAGACACACCTCATTACCTCTTACTTGGACTATTGCGATAGCTTACTAAAGGGTCTGTCCCTCGTTTCTTCCCACTCTAGTTTCTCTTGAATGCTATTACTTAATTTTCTAGACTCATGTATGAATTTCATCATATTACACAAACAAACAAAAAAGAACACAATTCTCAGTGGTTCTCCTGTGCCTTACATGTTGAGTCATAGTGTCCAAGAGCTGGAAGGAAAGAAAAATTATCTAATATCTATGCCTTTTAGGTACAAAATGGGCAATAACTTGCCCAAAGTCAAACAGCTGCTCAGTGAGGCAGAGATAGGGTCTGGAAACAGGTCTCATAAATCAAAGTCTAAAGCCTTAGCCCCATTAATGGCAGCCAAAAGTGATAAGAAAGGCTAGGATCTGGATGAGATTTCCCCATTCTTAAAAGTCTACTCTGACCCATTCTTTACAGTTCCACAGCTATCACCTCAGTTCAGGCCCCTATCACTTCTTATTTGTATGATCACAGTAATTTCCTAAATATTTTGATTCTTAGTTCACACTGCCTCTTTGAGAGATCACATAGCATAATGATTAAAAAGATGGGGATTAAGGAGTGCACTTGTCATGATGAGCACTGGTTGATATATGGAATTTTGAATCACTATATTGTACACCTGAAAATAATACAACACTGCATGTTAACTATGCTGAAATTAAAGTTTAAAAAAGGGTAGGCTGTGTCCTTAATACTCTTACAGAAAGATATTTTACAGTTTAAGTCCTACCTCTGCCACTTACTAGCTAGGTGACCTTGGGAAAGTTAAATAATCCTCTTGAGCCCTTATTCCTTTATAAAATTGCACTTCAAGCAGGGCAGAACAGTTTTTTTTTTTTTTACCATAGCCCCACTATGTACTATTTTATAAAAACTGAGATCAGAGAAAGAGTACAAATGAAGGCCCATGGAACTTATGTCTAAATATTTAATAGTTATTAATAACATAAACAAATAAAATTTGCTCTAGCCTTCACCTTGACAAAAACACCTTCATAATGACAGAACTGGAAAAAAAACCCGTTTAAATGTTTTTGTATGACTGAAAGTAAGAAAAATATCAAGATAAGTGGATTTAATTATTATTATACATCTGGATATTCTGTGTTGGGCTGGTGATGTTAGGATAAGTCATAAAATAAGGACATATAATTAATAAATTATTATGTATTTATTCCATAAAATTTGTTTTTCTTGCCTTTATATCACTAAAATCATTGATTATATTGTTATAATCAAAATTTCTATATAAATTGTTCTATGGATCCCATGGAGAGTAATTATCTAAAGAATTAAATAAAATAGGTCAGAGGGAAGATGGTGGCGTAGGAGGAAGCTGGGCTCACCGCGCGTCCTGCTGATCACTTAGATTCCACCTACACCTGCCTAAAGAACCCAGAAAACCAACAGAGGATTAGCAGAACGGAGTCTTTGGAGCCAAGCGCAGACGAGAGGCCCACGGAAGAGGGTAGGAAGGGAGGTGAGGCGGTGAGCACTCCATGGACTGGCAGGAGGGAGCCGGGGCAGAGGGGCGGCTCGCCAGCCAAGCAGAGCCCCCGAGTCTGGCTGGCAAAAGCGGAGGGGCCTGACGGACTGTGTTCCGACAGCAAGCGCGACTTAGCGTCTGGGAGGTCATAAGTTAACAGCTCTGCTCAGAAAGCGGGAAAGGCTGGAGGACAAAGGGAGGGAGAGCTGCTGAGCCCCCGGACGACAGAGCTCAGTTTGGCGGGGAACAAAGGCGCTCGCCAGCGCCATCTGCCCCGCCCATCCCCAGCCAAAATCCCAAAGGGAACCAGTTCCTGCCAGGGAACTTGCTCACTCCACGCAAACACCCAACTCTGTGCTTCTGCGGAGCCAAACGTCCGGCAGCGGATCTGACTCCCTCCCACTGCCACAGGGCCCCTCCTGAAGTGGATCACCTAAGGAGAAGGAGCTAAGCCTGCCCCTCCTGCCCCCGTGCACCTTGCCTACCCACCCCAGCTAATACGCCAGATCCCCAGCACCACAAACCTGGCAGTGTGCAAGTAGCCCAGATGGGCCACGCCACCCCACAGTGAATCCCGCCCCTAGGAGAGGGGAAGAGAAGGCACACACCAGTCTGACTGCGGCCCCGCCCACCAACTCCAGTTATACACCACAGCACAGGGGAAGTGCCCTGCAGATCCCTACCACTCCAGGGACTATCCAAAATGACCAAACGGAAGAATTCCCCTCAAAAGAATCTCCAGGAAATAACAACAGTTAATGAACTGATCAAAAGGATTTAAATAATATAACAGAAAGTGAATTTAGAATAATAGTCATAAAATTAATCGCTGGGCTTGAAAACAGTATAGAGGACAGCAGAGAATCTCTTGCCACAGAGATCAAGGGACTAAGGAACAGTCACGAGGAGCTGAAAAGCGCTTTAAACGAAATGCAAAACAAAATGGAAACCACGACAGCTCGGATTGAAGAGGCAGAGGAGAGAATAGGTGAACTAGAAGATAAAGTTATGAAAAAAGAGGAAGCTGAGAGAAAGAGAGATAAAAAAATCCAGGAGTATGAGGGGAAAATTAGAGAACTAAGTGATACACTAAAAAGAAATAATATACACATAATTGGTATCCCAGAGGAGGAAGAGAGAGGGAAAGGTGCTGAAGGGGTACTTGAAGAAATTATAGCTGAGAACTTCCCTGAACTGGGGAAGGAAAAAGGCATTGAAATCCAAGAGGCACAGAGAACTCCCTTCAGACGTAACTTGAATCGATCTTCTGCATGACATATCATAGTGAAACTGGCAAAATACAAAGATAAAGAGAAAATTTTGAAAGCAGCAAGGGATAAACGTGCCCTCACATATAAAGGGAGACCTATAAGACTCGTGACTGATCTCTCTTTTGAAACTTGGCAGGCCAGAAAGGATTGGCACGATATCTTCAGTGTGCTAAACAGAAAAAATATGCAGCCAAGAATCCTTTATCCAGCAAGTCTGTCATTTAGAATAGAAGGAGAGATAAAAGTCTTCCCAAACAAACAAAAACTGAAGGAATTTGTCACCACTAAACCAGCCCTACAAGAGATCCTAAGGGGGATCCTGGGAGACAAAGTACCAGAGACATCACTACAATCTTAAAACATACAGACATGACAATGACTCTAAACCCGTATCTTTCTATAATAACACTGAATGTAAATGGATTAAATGCGCCAACTAAAAGACATAGGGTATCAGAATGGATAAAAAAACAAGACCCATCTATTTGCTGTCTACAAGAGACTCATTTTAGATCTCAGGACACCTTTAGATTGAGAATGAGGGGATGGAGAACTATTTATCATGCTACTGAAAGCCAAAAGAAAGCTGGAGTAGCCACACTTATATCAGACAAACTAGACTTTAAATTAAAGGCTGTGACAAGAGAGGAAGAAGGGCATTATATAATAATTACAGGGTCTATCCATCAGGAAGAGCTAACAATTATAAATGTCTATGCGCTGAATACTGGAGCCCCCAAATATATAAAACAATTACTCATAAACATAAGCAACCTTATTGATAAGAATGTGGTCATTGCAGGGGACTTTAACACCCCACTTACAGAAATGGATAGATCATCTAGACACACAGTCAATAAAGAAACAAGGGCCCTGAATGATACATTGGATCAGATGGACTTGACAGATATATTTAGAACTCTGCATCCCAAAGCAACAGAATATACTTTCTTCTCGAGTGCACATGGAACATTCTCCAAGATAGATCATATACTGGGTCACAAAAGAGCCCTTCATAAGTTCACAAGAATTGAAATTATACCATGCATACTTTCAGACCACAATGCTATGAAGCTTGAAATCAACCACAGGAAAAAGTCTGGAAAACCTCCAAAAGCATGGAGGTTAAAGAACACCCTACTAATGAATGAGTGGGTCAACCAGGCAATTAGAGAAGAAATTAAAAAATATATGGAAACAAACGAAAATGAAAATACAACAATCCAGATGCTTTGGGAAGCAGCAAAGGCAGTCCTGAGAGGAAAATACATTGCAATCCAGGCCTATCTCAAGAAACAAGAAAAATCCCAAATACAAAATCTAACAGCACACCTAAAGGAAATAGAAGCAGAACAGCAAAGGCAGCCTAAACCCAGCAGAAGAAGAGAAATAATAAAGATCAGAGCAGAAATAACCAATATAGAATCTAAAAAAACTGTAGAGCAGATCAACGAAACCAAGAGTTGGTTTTTTGAAAAAATAAACAAAATTGACAAACCTCTAGCCAGGCTTCTCAAAAAGAAAAGGGAGATGACCCAAATAGATACAATCATGAATGAAAATGGAATGATTACAACCAATCCCTCAGAGATACAAACAATTATCAGGGAATACTATGAAAAATTATATGCCAACAAATTGGACAACCTGGAAGAAATGGACAAATTCCTAAACACCCACACTCTTCCAAAAGTCAATCAGGAGGAAATAGAAAGCTTGAACAGACCCATAACCAGCGAAGAAATTGAATCGGTTATCAAAAATCTCCCAACAAATAAGAGTCCGGGACCAGATGGCTTCCCAGGGGAGTTCTACCAGACGTTTAAAGCAGAGATAATACCTATCCTTCTCAAGCTATTCCAAGAAATGGAAAGGGAAGGAAAACTTCCAGACTCATTCTATGAAGCCAGTATTACTTTGATTCCTAAACCAGACAGAGACCCAGTAAAAAAAGAGAACTACAGGCCAGTATCCCTGATGAATATGGATGCAAAAATTCTCAATAAGATACTAGCAAATCGAATTCAACAGCATATAAAAAGAACTATTCACCCTGATCAAGTGGGATTCATTCCTGGGATGCAGGGCTGGTTTAACATTCACAAATCAATCAACGTGATACATCACATTAATAAAAAAAAAAAAAAGAAGAAGAACCGTATGATCCTGTCAATCGATGCAGAAAAAGCCTTTGACAAAATCCAGCACCCTTTCTTAATAAAAACCCTTGAGAAAGTCGGGATAGAAGGAACATACTTAAAGATCATAAAAGCCACTTATGAAAAGCCCACAGCTAACATCATCCTCCACGGGGAAAAACTGAGAGCTTTTTCCATGAGATCAGGAACACGACAGGGATGCCCACTCTCACCGCTGTTGTTTAACATAGTGCTGGAAGTTCTAGCATCAGCAATCAGACAACAAAAGGAAATCAAAGGCATCCAAATTGGCAAAGATTAAGTCAAGCTTTCGCTTTTTGCAGATGACATGATATTATACATGGAAAATCCGATAGACTCCACCAAAAGTCTGCTAGAACTGATACATGAATTCAGCAAAGTCGCAGGATACAAAATCAATGTACAGAAATCAGTTGCATTCCTATACACTAACAATGAAGCAACAGAAAGACAAATAAAGAAACTGATCCCATTCACAATTGCACCAAGAAGCATAAAATACCTAGGAATAAATCTAACCAAAGATGTAAAAGATCTGTATGCTGAAAACTATAGAAAGCTTATGAAGGTAATTGAAGAAGATATAAAGAAATGGAAAGACATTCCCTGCTCATGGATTGGAAGAATAAATATTGTCAAAATGTCAATACTACCCAAAGCTATCTACACATTCAATGCAATCCCAATCAAAATTGCACCAGCATTCTTCTGGAAACTAGAACAAGCAATCCTAAAATTCATATGGAACCACAAAAGGCCCCGAATAGCCAAAGTAATTTTGAAGAAGAAGACCAAAGCAGGAGGCATCACAATCCCAGACTTTAGCCTCTACTACAAAGCTGTCATCATCAAGACAGCATGGTATTGGCATAAAAACAGACACATAGACCAATGGAATAGAATAGAAACCCCAGAACTAAACCCACAATCGTATGGCCAACTCATCTTTGACAAAGCAGGAAAGAACATCCAATGGAAAAAAGACAGTCTCTTTAACAAATGGTGCTGGGAGAACTGGACAGCAACATGCAGAAGGTTGAAACTAGACCACTTTCTCACACCATTCACAAAAATAAACTCAAAATGGATAAAGGACCTGAATGTGAGACAGGAAACCATCAAAACCCTAGAGGAGAAAGCAGGAAAAGACCTCTCTAACCTCAGCCATAGCAATCTCTTACTCGACACATCCCCAAAGGCAAGGGAATTAAAAGCAAAAGTGAATTACTGGGACCTTACGAAGATAAAAAGCTTCTGCACAGCAAAGGAAACAATCAACAAAACTAAAAGGCAACCAATGGAATGGGAAAAGATATTTGCAAATGACATATCGGACAAAGGGCTAGTATTCAAAATCTATAAAGAGCTCACCAAACTCCACACCCGAAAAACAAATAACCCAGTGAAGAAATGGGCAGAAAACATGAATAGACACTTCTCTAAAGAAGACATCCGGATGGCCAACAGGCACATGAAAAGATGTTCAACGTCGCTCCTCATCAGGGAAATACAAATCAAAACCACACTCAGATATCACCTCACGCCAGTCAGAGTGGCCAAAATGAACAAATCAGGAGACTATAGATGCTGGAGAGGATGTGGACAAACGGGAACCCTCTTGCACTGTTGGTGGGAATGCAAACTGGTGCAGCCACTCTGGAAAGCAGTGTGGAGGTTCCTCAGAAAATTAAAAATAGACCTACCCTATGACCCAGCAATAGCACTGCTAGGAATTTACCCAAGGGATACAGGAGTACTGATGCATAGGGACACTTGTACCCCAATGTTTATCGCAGCACTCTCAACAATAGCCCAATTATGGAAAGAGCCTAAATGTCCATCAACTGATGAATGGATAAAGAAATTGTGGTTTATATACACAATGGAATACTACATGGCAATGAGAAAAAATGAAATATGGCCTTTTGTAGCAACGTGGATGGAACTGGAGAGTGTGATGCTAAGTGAAATAAACCATACAGAGAAAGACAGATACCATATGTTTTCACTCTTATGTGGATCCTGAGAAACTTAACAGAAACCCATGGGGGAGGGGAAGGAAAAAAAAAAAAAGAGGTTAGAGTGGGAGAGAGCCAAAGCATAAGAGACTGTTAAAAACTGAGAACAAACTGAGGGTTGATGGGGGGTGGGAGGGAGGGTAGGGTGGGTGATGGGTATTGAGGAGGGCACCTTTTGGGATGAGCACTGGGTGTTGTATGGAAACCAATTTGACAGTAAATTTCATCTATTAAAAAAAATATATAACTGTATTCAAAGTGCGAAATTTGAATATATGTTTATTGGAATGTTAAAGTGTGTAGAAGTGAAAAAGGTAAAATTATTTTTCATGTTTTTAAAAAAGTAATTTTTCTTAAGAAATATTCAAGATTATCTCTTAAAATAAAGAGTAAAATTGTAATTAGCTATGAAGTTTTTAAATAAAATTATTTAAATTTGACTAAAGATTTTAATTAAGTACACTGAACAATTAAATATAAATGTCTTTATAAAAATAAAACAATTATCAGTTCTAATGTTCAATGTTCATTAAGTTGCCAGTATGGGAATTGGTATCATGCTTGATGCATGTATCATCTATATCTATATGTATATATTAAGATTAATAAATATTGTTTAATATTGCAAACTATTCTTTAGTGGCCATGTGCAATTGCCACCTGCATGAGCTAATTCATGGATACCTCTATTACTATGAACTAGAATATAAAAGGAAACAAGAAAATGGATAATTGGCATTACTTGAAATTTATACTTCCTTATGCAAGAATCTACTGTATTCATATGGACTATTAATTTGGCAATTTACCTTTTCTCTTTCCAATGTGTTTATCTTGCCTAAATCCTCCACATATGCTAAGACATTGTCAATCTTCAAAGTTTGCAGAGGTGCAACCTCCAACGTCAAGGGCATTCAGTTTTGGTTACTTTTTGTTTTGAGAACAGAACAAGAGATATAGAAACCACTGCCTGAACAGCATTAGTCATAAGAGTGTATATATAGGTTTACGGATTGAGCCATGACAGTGCTGAATCCTGAATCTGGAGTGACAGAGACAGCTATGTATTCTTTAATAAATGTAGTGTGTGTGTGTGTGTGTGTGTGTGTGTGTGTGTGTGTGTGTGTGTTTATGAGCAGGGGGCTGGGGAGGACAGGTCCCTTCTTGCCCAGAACTAATGGTGGAACTGATCAGAACATTTGTTATAGATAATATTGCTTTTCCTGTTTGTCTCCCTTGCTAGATTGTGAGCTTCTCAAGAGGCTTATTGACATTTTATTCCATGTCTTTATTTTATGCCTTATACCACAGTCCAGAGTTCAGGTTACTATTATCTCTTACTTAAATTAGTTTTTTAACTTGTCTCCATGTTTGCCTTTTTCAAGCCATATTACACACTCTGCCTTCCACAGGGACATTTCTAAGATGTAGAACCTCTGTGAGAAGTATTAGAGCTTTTATTTTTATTCATTGCTTAATTTTTTTATATTTGTGTGTTCTATAATGTCCATAATATATTAGTACAGGACTAACTAATGTCTAAATCAATTCATATATATGTGAATCAGAAGTGCATGCTCAAATTCTTTGCTGTCAGGAGAGTGATATACCAAAAGTGCTATAGACAACTGGTCTCTAGTATCATTGGAAGCCCTGCATGATCTTTTCCTGCCTTTTCTCTCATCAAGGGAAAGAACACACCCTGGGGAGCATACAGTGCAGATAATAGAAGTAATTGTGATCCAGCAGGCAGAACACAGCAGAACATGGCTTGGCAGGTGATAACCCTGGCATGTCCTCCCTGTCAGGGGCTTCAGTGCAAAGTAGTACAGATGTCTTGACACGTGGGTGTATCATGGTGCAAAGTAGCACAGATGTTTTGACGTGGGTGTATCATGGGGACAGGAATCCAGACACAGATGCTAGAAGTACAGGCAGGCTGGAAGTTGGCCAGCATCAAGGAAATCTGTTAGGAGGTAGAATGACCCAACTTAGAATGGCCTGGGGCACAGTCCCTGGGAAGGATGTAACTAGAAAGAATAAGGCAATGCTATAGTCCTTGAGGGATGGGACAACTATAAAGGGTACCTGCACTGGGACGTATGAAGGGAAAAAGTAGCAAGAACTATGGAGCGGTCATGAAGGCAACTGAGTCTCAAGAGTAAAATGAGTATCTATTTTCTCAGAGCTGGGCCCTAAGGTCAAGGCTGGCCCAGCAGCAAGGGTGACCTGAGGAAAAGTCCTGGGCAGGTATGCTGGGCAGGTATGGCTGATATTCCTCTAGCCTGTGGTCAGGGTGGATCCTAGAGCCCAAAGCAGAGCTGAGTCTGCAGCTTGGAGTGTGTGACCCCCTGCAAGTAATTCCAGTCATAGAGAAGGGAGTAGAGACTGAAGAGGAGACAGGACCTGACCCCACCTTGTTCTCTCTGGCTACAATTCTAAGGCCTTCACAATCTGTTTCCATGGAAATGATAACAGTTAACATTTATTGAGCACTTCCTATGTGCCAGCCACTGTTCCAAGTTTATATATTTTTGAATCCTCAAAACAATATTAAGACCATTCTGTTATTTTCCCCATTCTTAAGGTGGGGAGACTGAGGCACAGAGGTTTAGTAATGTATCCAAGATTACTTACATAGGAGCTAAAATTCACACTTAGGCAGTTTAACACCAAAACTCATGCTCTTAACCACTGCATTGTGCTTTTCTCCGTATAACATGCCGGACTTTGTTCCCATTGAATTTTAGGCATTCAATGCTGCAATCAAATTGGGCTTCTTTCTCACTGTCTCCCACATGTTTTATGCTTTTCTTCCTAAGGGCCTTCTCATTGTTCCCTTGCCCCAGTGATATGACTGGAATTGTCTTCTTGCTGCTCTCAACCTATCCAAATTATACAGGTACTCCAGGTCCCAAATCAGATATTCTTTCCCCTGACCCTTAGTCACTAAAATGGCTGAGCTTATGGCTTGAATTGAGACTTTGGAGGCTTAGCAGATAATTGGAGCTTAAAGGACAGAGTCCTAGTCCCAAACCTGCTATCAGTAGCTATGAAGCTGTTGGGTAATTTCTGCCCCTTTATCTAAGTTGTGTGTGTGTGTGTGCGTGTGTGTGTGTGTGTGTGTGTGTGTGTGTGTGTTCACAAGAGTAAGACTACCTAGGAGCTGGTCCTGTGATGGGCTCTGGTTCCATGGTAGGGAAAGGGTGTTTCCCCAAAAGATTTGTCTTTGAATGACTATACTGGAGGTTTTTCCAGAGTGTGCTGGGGTGAGATTATATTTGAGCTTGGCTTCCTCTGTTGATTTTGGAAAATAGCATGTTTCCACTTCCTCAGGAGTATTGACTGGGATGGTATCACTTGTGTTGTTTCCCAACAATCTTTAAAGAGCATCTAATTACAGGCTGGCAGCAGAGAGAGAATGTAGAGGAAATGCATGCTGTGACAACAGCTAGACAAAGAGCACTCTGTATAGTGAAGAACAGTTGTAATGAGCGGGGATTTGGGGGGCAGGGAGAAGCAGGAAGCAGACAAGGAAGTATTCAAGAAAGGATGGTGGCACTAGTTATGCCCATGCCTTTTAGAATAGGATTTTTCTATCTTCATAGTTCTTCAGGAACTCAAGCAGTTTTGCATGAAAAGGAATCAAAAGTCAACCTGTCCTTATTATCTCACCTGCTCATATTCCTTAACTTTCCCTATGGAATTTATCTGGTGATCAGAGATTATTTGGTTTCAGGCACACATGTTCCATGAAGGCAATACCAAGAAATCTTTTTTAGGCAGGATGTGTTATTTTCAGGGTTCCCTGTCTCCTCCACAAACCTGTGAACTTATTGAGGGCAGTAATATATCTTCACCATTGTTTTGGCCATTCCTAATACCTTTCTCAGGACATAGTGGTTATTAAATGTATGTTGAATGAATACATGGATACTGTATGTCAGATAGATAAAGAGATCATATTATAAAAGTTTCTTTTAAGAAAGAAAAGGCCATGGAAATTCTGTTGATTTTATTCAGAGGGCAGTATAGAGGCTAGGAAGTGCATAAGGTAGTGGCATCAGTACAAAGGAGCCATCAAGTTAAGTTTTGCATCAGAACACAAGTGTATTAATGCTCTCGTAGGTGTTTACTGTAGTCCAGCACAATCAGAAGAAAGCAGGTGAGCCCTGGCCCTATGTGTGGTAGTGGTAAAGGGGTTGGAGTCCACTAATGGCCCATAAATATTCCTGCCAAATGTTTCCCATTTGCTGCCAGAGGAACAGGCATATACTAGGTATTCAAGAAAAATACATTGAATAGGGTGACAGGATGGATAAAAAATAAGACCCATCTATATGCTGCCCAAAAGAGACTTATTTAAATTTTTTTAAATGTTTTATTTATTCTTAAGACAGAGAGAGAGAGAGCATGAGTGGGGATGGGGCAGAGAATGAGGGAGACACAGAATCTGAAGAAGGCTCCAGGCTCTGAGCTGCGACTACAGAGCCCGACGTGGGGCTTGAACTCACGAACTGTGAGATCATGACCTGAGCCAAAGCTGGACATTCAACCTACTGAGCCACCCCAAAAAGAGACTCATTTTAGACCTAAAGACACCTGCAAATGGAAAGTGAGGGGATGGAGAAATATTTACTATGCAAATGGATGTCCAAAGAAAGCCAGAGTAGCAATACTTGTATCAGGCAAACTAGACTTTAAAAGAAAGACTATAACGAGATGAATTAGGGTACAATATCATGATAAAATGGAAAATTAAACAAGGAGACATAACAATTCTAAATATTTATGAACTCAGCATAGGAGCACCCAAATACATAAAACAGTTAATAGCAAACATAAAGGAACCAGTCAATAATGATACAATAACAATAGGATAATTTAACACCCCACTTACAACAATGGACAAATCATATAAACAGAAAATCAACAAGAAGAGAGTATTTCTTTTTTCTTTAATATAATTTATTGTCAAATTGGCTTCCATACAACACCCAGTGCTCATCCCAACAAGTGTACTCCTCCCTGCCCATCACCCACTTTCCCTTCTCCCCCACCCTCATCTACCCTTAGTTTGTTCTCAGTCCTTAAGAGTCTCTTATGGTTTGCCTCCCTCCCTCTCTGTAATTTTTTTCCCCCTTCCTCTCCCCTATGGTCTTCTGATACATTTCTCAAGATCCACATATGAGTGAAAACATATAGTATCTGTCTTTCTCTGCCTGGCTTATTTCACTTAGCATAATGCCCTCCAGTTCCATCCACGTTGCTGAAAATGGCCAGATTTCATTCTTTCTCATTGACAAGTAGTATTACATAGTATATATAAACCACAACTTCTTTATCCATTCAGCAGTGATGGACATTTAGGCTCTTTCCATAATTTGGCTATTGTTGAAAGCGCCGCTACAAACATTGTGGTACATGTGCCTCTATGCATCAGCAGTCCTGTATCCTTTGGGTAGATTCCTAGCAGTGCTATTGCTGGGTCATAGAATAGTTCTATTTTTAATTTTTGGATGAACCTCCACACTGTTTTCCGGAGCAGCTGCAACAGTTTGCATTCCCACCAGTGGTGCAAGAGGGTTCCTGTTTCTCCACATCCTCTCCAGCATCTATAGTCTCCTGATTTGTTCATTTTAGCCACTTTGGCGTGAGGTGATATCTCATTGTAGTTTTGATTTGTATTTCCCTCATGAGGAGTGACGTTGAGCATCTTTTCATGTGCCTGTTGGCCATCTGGATGTCTTCTTTGGAAAAGTGTCTATTCATGTCTTCTACCTATTTCTTCACTGGATTATTTGTTTTTCAGGTGTGGAGTTTGGGGAGTTCTTTATAGATTTTAGATACTAGCCCTTTGTCTGATATGTTATTTGCAAATATCTTTTCCCATTCCGTTGGTTGCCTTTTAGTTTTGTTGATTGTTTCCTTTGCAGTGCAGAAGCTTTTTATCTTGATGAGGTCCCAATAGTTCATTTTTGCTTTTAATTCCTTTGCCTTTTGGGATGTGTCAAGTAAAAAATTGCTGCTGCTGAGGTCACAGAGGTTTTTTTTCCTTCATTCTCCTCTAGGGTTTTGATGGTTTACTGTCTCACATTCAGGTCCTTTATCCATTTCGAGTTTATTTTTGTGTATGGTATAAGAAAGTGGTTTAGCTTCATTCTTCTGCATGTTGCTGTTCAGTTCTCCCAGCACCATTTGTTAAAGATACTGTCTTTTTTCCATTGGATACTCTAGGAAAGAGTGGTTTTGAATCACACACTGGACCAGATGGACTTAACAGATATACTCACAACATTCCATCCTAAAACAGCAGAAGACACATTCTTTTCAAGTGCACATGGGACCTTCTCCAGAATAGATCACATATTAGGCCACAAAACAAGCTTCAACAAATTCATGGTATGAAGTCATACCATATATCTTTTTTGACCACAACACTATGAAACTAGAAATCAACCACAAGAAAAAATCTGGAAAGACCACAAATACTTGAAGGTTAAATCAAATGCTATTAAACAATGAATGGCTCATCAAGGGAATCAAAGAAGAAATAAAATATACATGGAAACAAATGAAAATGAAAACACAATGGTCCAAAACTGTTAGGGTGCAGCAAAAGCAGTTCTAAGAGGGAAGTTTATAGCGATAGGCCTACATCAAGAAGCCAGAAATATCTCAAATAAGCAATCTAATCTTACACCTAAAGGAGCTAGAAAAATAACAACAAAACCTAAAACCAGCAGAAGGAAGGACATAATAAAGCTTACAGCAGAAATAAATGACATAGAAACCAAAAAAAACAAAAAACAAAAAAAAACAAAAAAAAACCCAACAATAGAACAGATCAATGAAACCAGTAGCTGGTTCTTTGAAAAATCAATAAAATTGATAAACCTCTAGCTAGACTTATCAAGAAAAAAAGAGAAAGGACCCAAATAAACAAAATCACAAATGAAAGAGGAGAAATAACAACTGACACCATAGAAATACAAACAATTATAAGAGAATATTATGAAAACCTATATGCCAACAAATTGGACAACCTAGAAGACATGGATAAATTCCTAGAAACATATAAACATACAGAGTATCAAAACCGAAACAAGAAGAAATAGAAAACTTGAACAGACTGATAACCAGTAAAGAAATTGACTCAGTAATAAAAAAACAAAACAAAAAACTCCCAACAAACAAAAGTCCAGGCCCAGGTGGCTTTACAGGCGAATTCTACCAAAAATTAAATAAGACTTAATACTTCAAAACTATTGCAAAAATTAGAAAAGAGGAAAAATTTCCAAATTCACCCTATGAGGCCACCATTACCCTGATACCAAAACCAGATAAAGACACCACTATAACAGAGAACTACAGGCCAATATCCCTGATGAACATAGATGCAAAAATTCTCAACAACATACTATCAAACTGAACCCAACAATACATTTAAAAAAATCATTCACCATGATCAAGTGAGATTTATTCCTGGGTTGCAAGAGTGGTTGAATATTCATAAATCAATCAGTGTGATACATCATATCATTAAGGGAAAGGATAAGAAACATGATCATTTCAATAGAAGTAGGAAGGGCCTTTGACAAAGTAAAACATCCATTCGTGATAAAAACCCTCAACAAAGTAGGTTTAGAGGAAACATATCTCAACGTAACAAAGGCCATATATGAAAAAACCCACAGTTAACATTATTCTTAATGGGAAAAAACTTGGAGCTTTCCCCCTAATTAAGGTCAGAACAAGACAAGGATGTCTACTCTCAACAATTTTATCCAACATATTACTGGAAGTCCTAGCCAAAAAAGTCATAAAACAAAAAGATGTAAAAGGCATCCAAATGGGTAAGGAAGAAGTTAAATTTTCACTGTTTGCAGATGACATGATACTATATTTAGAAAACACAAAAGACTCCACAAAAAAAAAAAAAAACCTGCTAGAATGGATACATTAATTCAGTAAGGTTGTAGGATACAAAATCAATGTACACAAATCTGTTGCATTTCTTTTTTAAAAATTGTTTAATGTTTATTTATTTTTTAGAGAGAGACAGGGCAAGAGTGGGGGAGTGGCGGAGAGAGAGGGAGACAAATAATCCAAGCTGTCAACACAGAGCCTGACATGGGGCTCGAACCCACGAACCTCGAGATCATGACCTGACCTGAAGTCAGACTGAGCCACCCAGGCACCCCTTATTTCTATACACCAATAATGAAGTAACAAAAAGAGAAATTTAAAAATCATTCCATTTACAATTGCACCAAACATAGTAATGAATTAACCTAACCAAAGAGGTGAAAGACCCGTCCTCTGAAAACTGTAAAACATTGATGAAAGAAATTGAAGATGACACAAAGAAATGGAAAGACATTCCATGCTCATAGATTAGAAGAACAAATATCGTTAAAATGTCTATACCACCCAAAACAATCTACACATTTAATGCAATCCCTATCAACATACTAACAGCATTTTTTATAGAACTAGAAGAAAAAATCCTAAAATTTGTAAGGAACCACAAAAGACCCTGAATAGCCAAAGCAATCTTGAAATAGAAAAGCAAAACTGAAGGCATCACAATGCCAGACTTAAAGTAATAAAACAAAGCTGTAGTAATCAAAACAGTATGGTGCTGGCACAAAAATAGACACATAGATCAATAAAACAGAATAGAAAACCTAGAAGTAAACTGACAACTACATGGTTCATTAATCTTCGATAAAGCAAGAAAGAATATGCAATGTAAAAAAGAAAGTCTCTTCAAAAATGGTGTTGGAAAAACTTGACCGCAACATGCAAAAGAATGAAACTGGCCCACTTTCTTACACCATGCACAAAAATAGACTCAAAATGGATTAAAGACTAAATGTGAGACAGGAAACCATAAAAATCCTAGAAGAGAACATAGGCAGTAACTTCTTTGATATTCACCAAAGCCACTTTTTTCTGCATATGTTTCTCAAGGCAAGGGAAACAAAAATAAAAATAAATTATTGGCACCACTTCAAAATATAAGGTTTCTGCACAGTGAAGGAAGCAATCAACAAACTAAAATGTAACTGACAGAATGGTAGAAGATATTTGCAAATCAACATATCTGGTAAAGTGTTAGTACCTAAAATCTATAAGAACTGATACAACTCAACACCCAAAAAACAAATAATTCAGTTAAGAAATGGGCAGAAGACATGAGGACCACATGGGTGGCTCAGTCAATTGAGCATCTGACTTTGGCTCATGTCATGATCTCACAGTTTGTGAGTTTGAGCCCCACATGGAGCTTGCTGCTTTTACCACGGAGTTCACTTTGGATTTTCTGTCTCCCTCTCTCTTTGACCCTCCCTTGTTCATGATCACTCTCAAAAATAAGTAAATATTAAAAGAAATAAATGGGCAGAGGACATGAACAGACATTTCTACAAAGAAGATGTGCAGATGGACAACAGACACATGAAAAAAAATGTTCATTTTTACTTACCATCAGGGAAATGCAAATCAAAACTACAATGAAATATCACCTCACACCTGTCAGAATGGCTAAAAGCAATACAAGGAACAACAGGTGTTGTTGAGGATGAAAAGAAAAATGAACCCTCTTGCACTGTTGGTGGGAATGCAAATTGGTGAAGCCACTGTGGAAAACAGTATGGAGTTTCCTCAAAAAATTAAAAATAGAGATAACATAGGATCCAATAGTCCAACTACTGAGTATTTATGCAAAGAAAATGAAAACACTAATTTGAAAAGATATATGTACCCTTATGTTTGTTGCAATATTATTTACAGTATCCAAAATATGGAAGTAACCCAACTGTCCATTGATAGATGAATAGATAAGAAGATGTGATATATATATAATGGAATAGCCATAACCATAAAATAGGTTAAGATCTTGCCATATGTGACAACATGGATGAACCTACAGGGTATTCTGATAAGCAAAATAAATGAGCCAGAGAAAGACAAATACCATATGACTTCACTCATATGTGGAATTTAAGAAACAAAACAAATGAGCAAATTCAAAAAAAGAGAAAGAGACAAATCAAGAAACAGAGAACATACTGATGGTTATAGAGAACATACTAATGGTTTCCAGAGAGGAGGGGTATAAAAGGATGTGTTAAATAGGAGATGGGGATTAAGGAGTGCACTTATGATGAGGACTGGTTGATATATGGAATTGTTGAATCACTATTTTTTTTTAAATAGCATCGAAGTTTATTTTTGAACAACAAAAATGCAAAGGTAGACAGTCTTGGGCTAGTATGGGCAACTCCACAATCTAAATGAGAGACTCAGGCCTTTCTGGTATTTTTCTCTGATATTCGTAGGCCATCTTTGTGGTTCAGAATGGCTTACTGTAGTTCTAGCCATCATGCCTGCCTTCCTACCAGCAGGATGGAGGAAGAGAGGAAGAAGGTGGCACTGTGTTCTTCATAAAGAGATTACCATGAATTCTCACAACACTTTCACCATAACTTAGTCAAATTGTTACTCTAACCTCCAAAGGAGATAGAACTTTAGTTGGAAGGCATTGTGCCCAGCTGAGTATCATGATTCTGTTAATTCGAAAGACAGGGAGAATGGATATTTGGTAACTAACAATCTAGGGCCTAGGAAAGTGGAGAACTACAATTCAATTCAACCAAATTGATTACACAAATTCAACCAAATTGATTACACTATCTATCTATCTATCTATCTATCTATCTGGAATTGTGATGCCTCTAGCTTCGGTCTTCTTTTTCAACATTACTTTAGCTATTTGGGGTCTTTTTTAGTTCCATACAAATTTTAGAATTATTTGTTCCAGCCCTGAACATCAGAACGCTGGTGTTATTTTGATAGGAATTTCATTAAATATGTAGATATCTTTGGGTAGTATCAACATTTTAACAATATTTCTTCTTTCAATCCATGATAATGGAAAGTTTTTCCATTTATTTTGTGGCTTCTTCAATTTATGGTTTTCGGTGTATAGATCTTTTACCTCTTTAGTTAAGTTTATTCCTAGGTATTGTATGACTTTCGGTGCAATTGTAAATGGGATCAATTCCTTTATTTCTCTTTCTGTTGTTTCATTATTGGTGTATAGAAATGAATCCAATTTCTGTATGTTGATTTTAGCGACTTGCTGAATTCATGTATCAGTTCTAGCAGGGTTTTTTGGTGGAGTCTTTGGGTTTTCCACATAGAGTATAATGTCGTCTGGGAAGAGTGAATGTTTGACTTCCTCCTTGCTGATTTGGATGCCTTTTATTTCTTTGTGTTGTCTGATTGCTGAGGCCAGGACTTCCAACACTATGTTGCATAACAGTGGTGACAGTGGAAATCCCTGTTGTATTCCTGACCTTAGGGGGAAAGCTCTAATTTTTTTTTCCCCCATTGAGGATGATATTAGCTGTGGGTCTTTAGTATATGGCCTTTATGATCTTGAGGCATATTTCTCCCATCCCTACTTTCTTGAGGGTTTTTATCAAGCAAGGATGTTGTATTTTGTCAATTTTTTTCTGCATCTATTGAGAGTATCATGGGATTCTTATCCTTTCTTTTATTAATGTGATGTATCACACCAATTGATTTGTGGATATTGAACCAGCCCTGCATCCCAGGAATAAATCCCACTTGATCGTGGTGAATAACTCTTTTAATGTATTGTTGGATCTGTTTTGCTAGTATCTTTTTGAGAAATTTTGCATCCATGTTCTTCAGGTAAATTGGTCTGTAGTTCTCCTTTTTAGTAGGGTCTTTGTCTGGTTTTGAAATCAAAGTAATGCTAGCCTCATAAAATGAGTTTGGAAGTTTTTCTTCCTTTCTATTCTTTGGAACCGCTGCAAAAGAATAGGTCTTAACTCTTCTTTAAATATTTGGTGGAATTCTCCTGGAAAGAGCCCTGGACTCTTGTTAATTTTGAGATTTTTTTGATTACTGATTGTATTTTGTAACTGGTTATGGGTTTGTTCAAATTTTCTATTTCTTCCTGTTTTAGTTTTGGTAGCTTACATATTTCTAGGAGTTTGTCCGTATCTTCAAGATTGCCCAAAGTTTTTTGCATATAATTGCTCATAATATTCTCTTATTATTGTTTGTATTCCTGTGGTCTTGGTTGTGATCTCTCCTCTAATTTGTGATCTTATTTATTTTGGTCCTTCCCTTTTTTTTGATAAATCTGGCTAGAGGGTTATCAATTTTGTAAATTCTTTCAAAGAACCATCTCTTGGTTTCGTTGATCTGTTCTGCTGTGTTTTTTATTTTGATATCATTAATTTTTTCTATCATATGTATTTCCCTTCTTCTGCTGGTTTTGGGTTTTATTTGCTGTTCTTTTTCTCACATGGCTGGCTGTGTATTTGAGACCTTGCTTCCTTCTTTTAGGAATGCCTGAATTTCTATATTCTTCCTTCTTATGACAGCTTCTGTTGCATCCCAGAGGTTTTGGACTGGACTGTCCTTTCTAGTCTTTGCTGCTTTTAGTCTTTTTTGATTTGTTTTGTCTGTTATCCACTCAAAGAGTCCCCCTAAAAAATTTCTTGCAGCACTGGTTTAGTGGCCATGAACTCCTTTAGTTTTTGTTTGTCTGGGAAACTCTTCATCTCTCCTTCTATTTTGAATGACAGCCTTATTGGATAAAGAATTCTTGGCTGCATATTTTTCTGATTGAGCACATTGAATACATCCTGCAACTCCTTTCTGGTCTGCCAAGTTTCTAATGACAGATCTGCTTTGAACTTGATCTGTCTTCTCTTGTAGGTTAAGGACTTTTTTTTTAACCGTGCTTCTTTCATAATTCTTTCTTTGTGTATTTTGTGAATTTGGCTATGATATGCTTTGCTGATGGTCAGTTTTTGTTGAATCTAATGGGAGTTTTCTGTGCTTCTTGGATTTTGATATCTGTGTCCTTCCCCAAATTAGGAAGGTTTTCTGCTATAATTTGCTCAAATAAAACATCTGCCCCCTTTTCTCTCTTTTCTTCTTCTGGGACTCCTATGATTTGGATGTTATTCCTTTTAAAAAATTTTTTTAAGTTTATTTGTTTATTTATTTATTTAGAGGGCACAAGCACAACTCGGGGAGGGGCAGAGAGAAGGAGAGACAGGATCCCAAGCAGGCTTTGTCATCTTCGTACAGCCTGATGTGGGGCTCAAACTCACTCAGCGTGAGATCATGACCTGAGCTGAGATCAAGAGTCAGACGTTTTCAACAATTGTGCCACCCAGGCACACCATTATTCTTCTTAATAAGAATATTCATTTTAATAAGTCACTGAGTTCTCTAAGTCTTATATCATGAGCTTTTGACTTTGTTCCTTTCTTTTTTCTGCTTCATTATTCTCCATAATTTTATTTTCTGTATCACTGATTTGCTGCTCTGCTTCGTCCACCATTGCATCTTGGTTATAGCATTTTTAATTTCAGCCTGACTAGATTTAGCTTCTTTTATCTCCACAGAAAGGGATTCTCAGGTGTCTTCTCTGCCTTTTTAATGCCAGCTAGTATTCTTACAATTGTGGTTTTAAATTCCAGTTCAGACATCTTACCTCTATCCGTGTTGATTAAATTCCTGGCCGTCATTTCTTCCTGTTCTTTCTTCTGGGGTGAATTCCTTCATCTGCCAAGTTCTGTGGCTCAAGTTATGCAGATTGTTGCATTAATCCTCAGATCAATTTCCTAGGTTTTCAAAATGATTTGGTGCTGCACTAGCTGCATTTCAGGGATGAGACAAACTCAGGGTCTCCATACTGCTCTGCTATGTAAACTCCTTTCCCTGAATCACTAGTTTGTACATCTGAAACTAATATACCACTGTGTATTAACTAACTAGAGTTAAGAAATATATGTTGAGTAGTAACAGCTCACTTATATTGATATTTACTATGCAGGTGAGGAAACTAAGACACAGAGAATTTAAGTAACATGCCTGCAGTTACACAGCTAGTAAATTGAAAGAGCTGGGATTTGAACCTCTGTAGTCTGGTTCAAGCACTAATAGGTTTAAGCACTCTGTTATCTCACATCAAAACTTGATTTTTGTCAACCATTTGAGTGAAGGCAATGAAATTACTCTTAAAATTGCAAATATTTGGGAAGGGAACACCTTTATCAGCTTATTCGTCACTCAAGATTTTCTTAATGCAATGTGCACCCTATAAATACATAAATCTGAATTAAACTTATCCAATTTAGTGTTTTTACACATGTGTACCATCAACACAATCAATATAATGAATATATCCATCAGTATGAAGTTTTCTTGTGCCCCTTTACAAACCTTCCCTGTCACTCCTCCCTGCCCTGTGCCTTGGCAACTATTGATCTGCTTTTTGTCATTATAGATTATTTTACATTTTCTAAAATTTCATATAAATTAAATCATAGAGTATGTATTATTTTTTGTCTGACTTCCTTCAATATGATTATTTTGAGATTCATCCATGTTGTTCAGTATATAAATAAATCATTCTTTTTTATTCCTTGTTTGTGTTGTTCTACAGATATACCATAATTTGTTTATTTCTTCATCTGTTGATGGACTTTTGGGTTGTTTCAAGTTTTTAGCCATTACAAATAAAGTGCTCATAAACGTTTGTGTACAAGTTTCTGTATAACATATTTTTTATTTATCTTGTGTAAATAACACTTTTTATTTATTTATTTATTTATTTTTTTTTTTTAAATTTTTTTTTTCAACGTTTTTTATTTATTTTTGGGACAGAGAGAGACAGAGCATGAACGGGGGAGGGGCAGAGAGAGAGGGAGACACAGAATTGGAAACAGGCTCCAGGCTCCGAGCCATCAGCCCAGAGCCTGATGCGGGGCTCGAACTCACGGACCGCGAGATCGTGACCTGGCTGAAGTCGGACGCTTAACCGACTGCGCCACCCAGGCGCCCCTAAATAACACTTTTTAAAAAACTGCTAAAATGATTTTTTAATTTTTTTAAAAAAAGTCCATCAACTGACGAATGGATAAAGAAGATGTGGTTAATATATACATTGGAATACGACTTGGCAATGGGAAAGAATGAATTCTGGCCATTTGCAGCAATGTGGAGGGTATTATGCTAAGTGAAATAAGCCAAGCAGAGAAAGACAGATACCATATGTTTTCACTCATATGTGGATCTTGAGAAACATAACAGAAGACCATGGGGGAAGGGAAGGGGAAAAAAATTACAGAGAGGAAGGGAGGCAAACCATAAGAGACTCTTAAGGACTGAGAACAAACTAAGGGTTGATGGGGGTGGGGAGAGGGGAAAGTGGGTGATGGGCATTGAGGAGGGCACTTGTTGAGATGAGCACTGGGTGTTGTATGGAAACCAATTTGACAATAAATTATATTTAAAAAATTAAATTCAAGTTAGTTAACATACAGTGTAGTCCTGGTTTCAAGAATGGAACCCAGTGATTCATCTTTTACATATGACACCCATTGCTCATCACAAAAAGTGCCCTCCTTAATGCCTATCACCCATTTAACCCATCCCCCCACCCACCTTCTCTCCAGCAGTCCTCAATTTGTTCTTTGTATTTAAGAGTCACTTATGGTTTGCCTCCCTCTCCGTTTTTTATCTCATTTTTCTTTCCCCTCCTCTATGTTCATAAGTCAGTCAAAGAAATAAAAATATCATATAATTTCACTCATATATATGTGGAATTTGAGAAACCCAAAGTAATTTTTTAATGTTTATTTATTTTTGAGAAAGAGAGAGAGACAGTGCAAGCAGAGAAGGGGCAGAAAGAGAGAGACACACACAAAAAGTCTGAAGCAGGTTCCAGGCTCTGAGCTGCTCACATTTCTTGCCATGTGGCCCCCTCCATCTTCCAGCAGAGTTTGTTTAAAAAACAGCAACAACTACCAACTATCTTTTTCCCCTGAAGTGCCTTGCAGGTAATAAAAAATCACTATCCAAATATATGTGAGCCTATTTCTAAACTTTCTATTCTGTTTCATTGATCTATTGATCTTTATTTCAATACCATAATGTTTGTGTTTTATAAGTCTTGAAATCAGATGCTGGAAGTCCTCCAACATTGTGTTTCTTTTTCCAAAGTGTTTTTGCTATTCTATATTCATGTATTTCTATATGAATTTTAGACTGAGCTTGTTCATATCTAAAAAAAAGCCTGCTGGAATTTTGATTGGGATTGCATTGAATCTATAGATCAAGTTGGGGAGAATTGACATCTGAACATTTTGAGTTTTCTGATTCATGAACACAGTATACTTACATCATTTATTTAGATCTCCTTGATCTTTCATCACTGTTTTTCAGTTTTCAGAATATAGATCCTACACAATTTTATTTCCAGATTTATCCATGAATATTTCATATTTATGATGCTATTGTAAATGGTATTGTTTAAAATTTCAGTTTTCAATTCTTTATTGCTACCATATTGATATACATTTAATTATGTATATTAATCTTATATCCTTCAACCTTGCTAAAATCACTTATTCATTGTAGTAGTTCTTATGTAGATTACATAGGAATGTCTACATAGACAATCATGTCATCCTCAAACAAAGATAGTTTTAATTATTTATTTCTGATTTGTATGTCATTTATGTCTTTTTATTGCCTTATTGTACTGACTAGGACCTACAGTATAGTGTTGAAAAGAAATTATGAGAATAGAAATTGTTGCCTTGATTCTGACTTAATGAGAAATCATTCAGTTTTTCACTATTAATTATGATGTTAACTGTAGTTTTTTTCCCATAGATGTTCTTTATGAGGTTGAGGAAATTGTCTTTTGTTCTTAGCATCCTGAGGATAATTTGATATCAGGAATAGTTGTTATATTTTATCAAATGCTTTTTATGCCTCTATTGAGATTATCATATGTTTATTAAAAAATTTTGTCAATGTGGTGAATTACACTAATTGATTTTGAAGTATTACATCAATCTTGCATTCCTTGGATAAACCCCATTTGCTCATGATGTATCAAACCTTTTTAAAAATATTGTTGAATTCTATTTGCTAAAATTTTGTTTAGAAGTTTGCATCTATGTTCATGTGGGATATTGGTCTTTGGTTTGCTTCTTGTAATATCTCTGTCCACTTTTGGTATCAGAATAATACTGGCCTCTAAAAATGAGGTGGAAAATATTCCTCCCTCTTCCATTTTTTGTAAGAGTTTGGATAGAATTGACATTATTTCTTCCAGTGAAGCAATCTGGTAATGGAGGTTGTTTTTTTTTTTTTTTTTTTTTTTTTACATTTTTATTTATTTTTGAGAGAAAGAGAGGGACAAACAGCGAGTGGGGGAGGGGCAGAGAGTTAGGTAGACACAAAATCCGAAGCAGGTTCCAGGCTCTGAGCTGTCAGCACAGAGCCTGACATGGGGCTCGAACCCGCCAGCTGCTGAGATCATGACCTGAGCCAAAGTCGGACGCCTAACCGACTGAGCCACCCAGCAACCCCTGGTAATGGAGTTTTTTTATGGGAAAGTTTTTAATGACAAATTAAACTTCTTTAATAGATATAGGACTATTGACATCAGGTCCAGGACTAGAATAAGGCAAGAGAGCACTCAACTTTCAGGTTTGTGCAAGTCCTAGAGAGGGATCAGCATAGACCCATCAATACCTTCACCAGATGGGAAACAAGTGTCTTAGTTCTGAATAGTGGAACTGGGAGGCACATCATAGCATCCACTACACTGTTTAATACACTGTAATTCATTTCTTAGCATTGATATGGACATTCTTAATTTCCTGTATTTATTAACTTTGGCATGTATTTTTTTTTCTTCCAAGATTTCATTTAAATTCAAGTTAGTTAACATATAGTTTAGTATTGGTTTTAGGAGTAGAAATTAGTGATTCATTACTTACATATAACATTCAGTGCTCATCCCAACAAGTGCCCTCCTCGATGCCCATCACCCATTTAGCCCATCTCCCCACACACCTCCTCTCCAGCAACCCTCAGTTTGTTCTCTGTAGTAAAGAGTCTCTTATGGTTTGCCTCCCTCTCTGTTTTTGTCTTATTTTTTTCCTTCCCTTCCTCTGTGTTCATC
Organism: Panthera onca; assembly: GCF_046562875.1. Taxonomy (NCBI): domain Eukaryota; kingdom Metazoa; phylum Chordata; class Mammalia; order Carnivora; family Felidae; genus Panthera; species Panthera onca. The sequence continues at coordinate 44,617,600 of NC_138357.1, read as the reverse complement.
TATTTTGTTTCTTAAATTCCACATATGAGTGAAATTATATGGTATTTGTCTTTCTCTGACTGACTTATTTCATTTAGCATAATATACTCTAGTTCCTTCCACATCATTGCAAATAGCAAATGATTATACACACACACACACACACACACACACACACACACACACACCACATCTTCTTTATCCATTCATCAGTCGATGGACATTTGGGCTCTTTCCATACTTTGGCTATTGTTAATAGTGCTGTTATAAATATTGGGGTGCATGTGCCCCTTTGAATCAGTATTTTTGTATCCCTTGGATAAATACCTGGTAATGCAATTGCTGGATCACAAGGTAGTTCTATTTTTAACTTTTTGAGGAACCTACACACTGTTGTCCAGAGTGGCTTTACCAGTTTGCATTCCCACCAACAGTGTAAGAGGGTTCCCCTTTCTCCACATCCTTGCTAACATCTGTTGTTTCCTGAGTTGTTAATTTTAGCCATTCTGACAAGTGTGAGGTGGTATCTCATTGTGGTTTTGATTTGTATTTCCCTTATGGTAAAGTGATGTTGAACATTTTTTCATGTGTCTGTTGGCCATTTTTATGTTTTCTTTGGAGAAATGTCTGTTCATATCTTCTGCCCATTTCTTAACTGGATTATTTATTTGTTGGGTGTTGAGTTTGATAAGTTCTTTATAGATTTTGGATACTAGCCCTTTATCCAATATGTCATTTGCAAAAATTTTCTCCTATTCTGTAGGTTACGTTTTAGTTTCATTGATTGTTTTGTTTGCTGTTCAGAAGCTGGGATTCAACAATCTCCCTTCCCCCAATTATTCTTACTGTGATCCACATATTAACAGGACTTAATTTATCATAAGGCTTTGGCATGATGGGACATATTACAGGTTCATTTTCATGGGACCAAGGTTCTGGCCCAGACAGTTCACGTATGGGTGGGGGAAAGAGTCCAAAGAAGAAAATAGAGGTCACTGGAAATAAACAGAACTGCTTTTGTGCCATTTTCTCAGTCCTGCCCTGCTGTGAGCTCTGGGATGTAGTGTTCAGGAAATGAACTCTTGTCCCCACTTCTATATCAAGTAGTGACTTTCATTTCCATCCATGGTCCAAAGAGAAGCAGAAAAACTGCATTGCATATCAAAATGCTGAATTTGAATGTGATAGAGAACATTTTGAGAGGACACCCTTCACCAGATTGTATCTACTGCTGCCTGTGAGTAAAAAGGGAATTCCCTACATAAAGACATCATTTTACTTTGAAAAAAAGAAAACCAAGTCAAAGTATCTTTATCTTAAGATATATTCAGATGATATGTAGTAAATAATGAAAGTTTAATCCCAGTTCCCCCTTGACATGCCATGAACTGAGAGATTTAAAAAATACATCTTTAAAATAACTCCTTTTTCCTTTGTTCTAATCCTTGTTGGATTCTTGGCTCCATAGCTGGACCACTTAATTTCCACATGTATGAAGGCCCAGCCCTAACTCATGTACTGTTTCTGGTCAGGGGAAATCTATGAAGTCCTTGACCCATAGCACACAGCTCAGCATTGAGTCAACCTTATTGTCTGCTTCCTGATGGATGTTTCCCATGCCTAAGTGCCTATCCTGATGTGGTTGTGCTCTTGTCTTGTGCTTGCCTGTCCTCCTGAGCATTAGAGGCTTACCTCTTGATTCCAGGCCTGATAATAGGATCCTTCTGCTTTACTTCCCCTATATAATGCCATGACTGCCACCCTCCCATTCCCCAGACACTGCTAGAATTCCCTGATGTCAGTTACCTATTGTCCAGCTATTCCTCTGTCAATTTCTTGCTGATTCTTCCTCTGCAGGCTCAGAAAATTTCCTGGTACTTTTATAGCAGCGTGGTATAGCAGTTAAGAGTACTGGTGGTGGTTTCAGACTCTCTAGATTTGAATCTGCCACTAAATTGTTATGTGACCCCTGGGAAGTTACTGAACATTTCTGAATCTCATTTTTATATCTGAACTTTCAATGATAATAACAGTACCTATCTTATGGGACTATTGTGAAAATTGCTAGTCAGAATGTCTGGCACATACTTACTGAATACTCAATAAACATTGGCTATTACACTGGGAACTCCATGGATCACCCATTATGCCCAGGTGGGCTTGTCTCAGCCCCTCTTCCCAACTGTCACCTGATCCATCTAATTCTGTCATGGTTAATGGAAAAGCCACCCCTTTCTTTCTTGTTCCAGGTACTGGGGAGGAAGTGAAAAGAAAAACGTATAGGCTGCTTGGTTGGCAAAGCTCTGATTCTGACCTGAGTGACTTTTCTCCTTAGGCTGGGGAGAGGAAAGCATGTTTCTTCTGAAAATTAGAATGATTTCTCTAGAAGGAACAAAAAAGGAAGATTTCAGTTTTTTTCCACTGCCTATCTTTCAAATTTCAGTGATAAGGCAGAAGGAGGGAGAAACCCATAAATTCTCTGCTGGGTACATGATGGATATTTCAGGTAGATGGTATGAAAAAAGCACCTGTTTTAGTGTCATAAGTAAGTGCAGGACAACTGAATGAAAAAGAACTTGCTCCCACTTTAGGCCCTGGATTCATTAACAGAAGGCTTTTGCCATTGAATCAATTGGCCCAGAAACCTGCCTGAGTCCAGCTTTGTAGATTCCTTCTGGAGTTCTTCAGGGCTCCAGGTAAAGTGGTATATGCTAGAGGCCTAGCCCACTGAGAGTCTTTTCTCATCTGTTGTCTGGAAATTGTCCATGTTCAGGCAGAGATGACCCAGCAAAGAGGCCTGCACTTTTGGGATGAGTCAAGTTCTCCAAATAGCTTCTACATCAGTCTTGAAGCCATTGTCTAACATTCTCACCATTAATTATTTCTTAGGGGTTTTGGGAGACTTATTCATTTTAGCCTGATTAAGACAATATATTATCTAGGAGAGATAACACATTAAGGGGGATTATTTAGTGATTAATTCATTATTATCCACTGACACACCAGCAGAGAGTGAGGACCTGTTAGACTTGCACTTGTGTTGGAGCTGAGATAGATAAGATTTGACACAGATAGTGATACAGAGTGGGGAAAGGTGGTAGGGAAAATCAGGCAGTGACAGTTTTGATGATGTGGGTTTAGAAAATGGAAACTCGGGGCGCCTGGGTGGCGCAGTCGGTTAAGCGTCCGACTTCAGCCAGGTCACGATCTCGCGGTCCGTGAGTTCGAGCCCCGCATCAGGCTCTGGGCTGATGGCTCGGAGCCTGGAGCCTGTTTCCGATTCTGTGTCTCCCTCTCTCTCTGCCCCTCCCCAGTTCATGCTCTGTCTCTCTCTGTCCCAAAAATAAAATAAAAAACGTTGAAAAAAAAAATTAAAAAAAAAAAAAAAAAAAAGAAAATGGAAACTCATTTTGGCATCTGATGAGGAGAACATAATTAGGGAAGTTAAATCTGCTGAGAAAAAAAAGAAAAAAATAAATGATACCTTCCAAAGACAAATTGAAATGATTCTTGGATTATTCAATTTTAAATGAGATGTATATTGGCTGTGCCTTCTTTGGTCATAAGCTCAGGGAATGAAGTCTATCAGTGGACAAAACTGCCCAGGGATCCTATAAGGACTTTAAGAAGTACTTGGGAATACCTGTCTCTGTCTGTTCTTCAATCAAACTCCAAACATAACTGAACTAGTTCTTCCTCAGATTTTGTCTTATCTTTATGGTCCAGCTCAGCAATCTTCTCTTTCTTGAGGCCTTCCCTAACCACCCCAGTCTCTAGTGTTCTTTCCTCTTATTAACACTGTGCTGGATATAGATGGGTATTTGATTTTGCAGAATCTTTTCTTGTATTCATGTGCTGTCTCTCTGCTTGGAAGAAAAGCCATAGGAGGACAGGGCCCATTGCTCATGTTTCTAGCCCCACAGCATCTGCCACATAGTGTGCTCTCAATAAATGTTTGAAACCCTGTCTAGACAAACCTGCAATTTCACCTTTGCCCTGAAAATACATGTATGCCTTTCCTTTCTTTTAGCATTTTTATTTATTATAAATTAAACACATATGACTACATTGTCATTGTAAAATTTCGAATGATTTAAGTTTGTGTTAAATTCTCTTTGACCTTGACCACCCTTCTCATCCCAGTCCTCTTTTTGTAGATAGTCACAATTTAAGTTTGGTGGGTATCCTTACATTTTTCTCTGCATTCACATGTATATATGTATACATAGAGATATATAGGTATGTGTGTGTGTTTTCCCACCAATGGGTGTTATACTGTATTATTCTGCAGCTGCAACTGGCTATTTATGTATATATGTAAGTATGTAGGCTCCACACCCAGTGCAGAGCCCATCGTAGGGCTTGAACTCACAACCCTGAGATCAAGAGTCAGATGTTTAACTGACTGAACCACCCAGGCACCCCATATGCAGTTTCTTTTTAAATTTAATGACATATATTGGGGATCTTACCAGGTTTGTAAGGCAGGTTTACTGCCTTCTTTTATTTATTTATTTATTTTTTTAAATTTTAAAAATGTTTATTTATTTTTGAAAGAGACAGAGCATGAGGGGGAGAGGGACAGAGAGAGGGAGACACAGAATCGGAAGCAGGCTCCAAACTCCAAGTTGTCAGCACAGAGCCCGATGCAGGGCTCGAACTCACAAACCATGAGATCATGACCTGAGCTGAAGTCGGACGCTCAACTGACTGAGCCACCCAGGCGCCCCTTCTTTTAAATTTCTGTATTGTATTTCCTAGGATAGATATATTGATCCCTTACTAATGTACATTTAGTGTTTTTCTAATTTTTGGTTTAATTGTTACAAACAATAGTATAATGAAAAATCCTTATACGCAGCTCCTTGAGCACACATGTGAATGTTTCACTAGAGAAAATATCAAAAAGTGGAATTGCTGAGTCATAAGGTATGTGTTAATTTTTTTTTTAATGAAGCCTTCCAGTGTATTGGGATATTATAGGCCTTTCTGACCCATGTGCAAGCAGCTGGGAGACTGTCTCTCCCTAAGACATACTTCTTACAGCATTAATGAGATTATTTTAAAAAAAAATTCTTGTCAATGAGGAGATAGTAAAACATACAAGTCATTTCCTGGGTTTTATGGCTGTTATTTGGAGACCCCTAAACAATGTGATTTTACTGCCAGTGTATAGCCCTAGGTGGAATTCAGAGTAACATTTGGGGTTGTAAGAAAACACAGCAGACAAACCAGTAGTAAGCAAAGTAGGGTTACTACCCAAGGAATCTTTTTCTGAACTTTACTACCAATCTGTGCTCCAGAAAGCCACCTGGCAATTGTGTTGTTGACATTGGCAGGTAATGAGTGAGTTTAGAAGGTTTAGAGACACATTTCCCTTTACTTGAAAAAAAATAGTCCAAAGCCTAGCCTTGCTATCAGTGCGATAGTAAGCCATCCTGGAATATAAGGGGTGGCCGAGAACATTAAACACTCAGCAGTAGTTTAACAATAAATACAGTTCAATTAAAATAATTATAAAATTAAATATTGAAGCAGTCTTTAGATGATACTAGGAATTGTTAATTTTTGGTGCTTGGTGTGATAATGGCATTGGGGATGTGTAATAAAAATGTCTACACTGGGGCGCCTGGGTGGCGCAGTCGGTTAAGCCTCCGACTTCAGCCAGGTCACGATCTCGCGGTCCGTGAGTTCGAGCCCCGCGTCGGGCTCTGGGCTGATGGCTCGGAGCCTGGAGCCTGTTTCAGATTCTGTGTCTCCCTCTCTCTCTGCCCCTCCCCCGTTCATGCTCTGTCTCTCTCTGTCGCAAAAAAAAAAAAAAAAAAAAAAAATGTCTACACTATTTAGAGACAGATACTGAAGAGTGTAGGGGCTAAAGGACATGTTTGAATTTGTTTTTAAATATTTTAGAAATAAAGAAAAAAGGATTGCTAAAATGATAATTGCAACATTTTGTTACATGTTGCTTTGGATGATAGATTTAGTTCATTATATTCTTTCTACATTTTTGTACATTTGAAAGTGTTCATAATGCATGTTTATGAAGAAAGAATGATAAAGATCTATGTGGAGAAATGGCACATTCAAAGCAACCTACTAGAGGAGACTATGGATTCATCTCCTGAGATAAATTTTTATGTACAGTTGGATATTCTATTCTCGGATGAGATTTAGTTTAGATATGGCAAAATAATGGAGGCCAGACCAGATGACATTTGAGGGTCTACTCTGATATTGTTGTTCCATGGTAATACAGCCACAGGCATCTATATTCAAGCCTAAGGTAAGGAAATCTGAATTCTTCTTACTGCTGTAATCTTTAGGGCATTTCTTTTCTTCTTTTCTTTCATTGAATATATTTGACATCTAACATCGTGCAAAGAGCATTTTTTAAAATTAAAAAAGTCACTTCAGAACTCATTTGAATAAGCAGTTGCCCATTGTTTGATTGAATGAAAAAAAAATTAAAGTACTCTCTACACACAATGTGGGGCTTGAACTCATGAACCTGAGATCAAGAGTTGCACAGCCTACCAAATGAGTCAGCCAGGTTCCCTAGATTAAAAAAAAAATTAATAGCCAAATAGTTATAAGAGCATATATAATATCTATGTGCATTTATGTATGTATTTTAATTCGCAAATGAAATTATATATATTTAAATTGTGCAATGTGATGATTTTATATACATACAATTTGTGAAATCATGAACACAGTCATGTTAATTAGCACATCAATCACCTCACATAGTTACCATTCTTTTTGTGCATAGTGAAAATGCTTAAGATCTACTCTTTTAGGAAATTTCAAGTGTGCTATAGAGCATCATTAGCTATAGTCACCATGCCATACATTAGATCTCCAGAACTTATTCATCTTATAACTGAAGACTTATATCCTCTGACCAATATTTACCCATTTCTCTAGCCCCTGGCAACCACTACTCTACTCTCTGCTTCTATGAGTTTAAATTTTTTAGATTCCACATATAAGTGAGGTCATATGGTATTTGTCTTTATCAGTCTGATTTATTTCACTGAACATAATGTCCACCAGGTTCATCTATGTTGTTGTAAATTGCAAGGTTCCCTTCTTTTTTTATGGCTGAATAATACTTGATTGGGGATGTGTAATAAAAATGTCTATACTATTTAGAGACACATACTGAAATATGTAGAGGCTAAAGGACATGCTTGAAATTTGTTTTAAAATATTTCAGAAATAAAGAATAAAGGGAGAGCTGTGTGATTATATTTCTGTCTCTATCATTATCACATTGTTTTTAGCCATTCACCTGTCATTAATCTATCAACAGACAGGTTGGTTCTGTATCTTGGATATTGTGAATAATTCTGCTGTGAACATGGGGGGGTGCAGCTATCTCTTTGAGATCTGATTTCATTTCTTTTGGATATATACCCAGAAGTAGGATTACTGGAACATATGGTAGTTTTATTTTTAGTTTTTTGAGGAACCTCCAAACTGTTTTTCATAGTGGCTATACCAATTTACATTTCTACCAACAGTGTACCGGATATACTCCCACACCCTCGGCAACACTTGTTATTTTTTGTCTTTTTGATAATAGTCATCCTAACAGGTGGGAGGTGATAGGTTATTGTGGTTTTTGCATTTTCCTGATGATTAATGATTTTGAGAACCTTTTATACACCTATTGGCTATTTTTATGTCTTCCTTTGGAAAAATATCTATTTAGGTTCTTTTCCCATTTAAAAAAAATTGGATTATTTAGTTTTCTTTGCTATTAAGTTGTGTAAATTCCTTATATATTTTGTATATTAACCTCTTATCAAGATAGATATTTGCAAATATTTTCTCCCGTTCCATTGTTTGCCTTTTCAGTTTGTTGACTCTTTCCTTTGCTGTATGGAAGTTTTTAAGTTTGATATAGACCTGCGTTTATTTTGTTTTTGTTTCCTATGCTTTTGGTGTCATATCCAAAATATCATTTCCAAGACTATTGTCAAGTATGTTTTCACCTATGTTTTATTCTAGGAGTTTTATATTTTCAAGTATACATTTAAGTCTTTAATCCACTTCAGATTAATTTCTGGGAATTGTGTAATATAGGTGTCTAATCTCATTCTTTTACATGTGGCTGTCCAGTTTTCCCAGCACCATTTATTGAACAGACTACCCTTTCCTCATTGAATATTTTTGGCTCATTTATCAAATATTAGTTGACCATTTATACATGGGCTTATTTATGGGCTCTTTGTTCTGTTCCATTCGTCTATGTGTCTGTTTTTATGCCAGTCCCATACTATTTTGATTAATACAGCTTTGTAACACAGTTTGAAATCAAGAAGTATGATGTCCCTCCCAGCTTTGTTCTTTCTCAAAATAGCTTTGGCTATTCAGGGTCTTTTGTAGCTCCACACAAATGTTAGGATTGTTTGTTCTATTTGTGTGAAAAATGCCAAAAGAATTTTGATGGCAATTGCATTGAATCTGTAGATTGCTTTGGGTAGTTTGGAAATTTTAACAATGTTAATTATTCTGATACAAGAACTGTCGCGACCGGCGCCACAAACACCGAGGTCAGGGTCCTGAGGGTAGGGGAATGCAAGAAAAAAAAGAGAGAAGAGAAAGTTTGGGAACAGGAGGGTCCCCTGGGCTAATGGCCCAAGTGACGGCTTTATTGTTGCTGTACACAATCTTTGATATCCAGACTCTTATGGGTCAGGCCATTCTAAGAATAAACAGGTTTCACATAATCGCTGCCAACCAAAACATTTAGTTCTGTGTTTCTTGTGCATTTTCTAGACGGGTCACAAGACCTTGTTGATAAGATTGCTAGCAAAACACAATTCCCATGTTTGTTTCTATCTGACTCGGGGTAGAAAAAGGGAGGTAGCATTACTGCCAACACCTGCAGACCACGGGCTTCAGGAATTAACTTTCTCAGCCTTGACAAGGCTTTCGTATGCCCTTGAAAGTGGGGGAATGGGAGGGGGAACCACCAGGTTGGCTGAGTCAACAGGGAATGTTGCTCGACCGGGTCTCAGCCTGGCGCCGGGGCGGCCTCCCACATGAATGGGAGGGGGAACCACTGGGTTGGCTTGAGTCAACAGGGAACATTGCTGGACCCGTCTCAGCCTGGCACCGGGCCCGGCCCCCCACAAAGAACACGGGATATCTTTCCATTTATTTGTGTCTTTCTCAATTTCTGTATGTGCAGTTCAAAGAATAAAAACAGAAAAAAATAAAATCAGCACTTAAGTAATCACCACCCAGCTTATGAAAATAAAAATTGCCAGTCATTCTAAAGCTACCTATGTGTGCATCCCCATTCTGAAGTTACCTGTCTATGCATCCACTTTCCTCCCATCCAAAGGTAACTGCTAGCTTGAAATTTGGATAAACCATTTACTTGATTTTCATTATTTTTATCACACATGTTTTTACTCATAAATATTGTGTCATATTGTTTTAAAAATTCATATAAATTAAATCAGACTGTATCTTATTCTTTTGCTCAATATTATATTTTCCCAGATTTATTCATGTTAATGTGAGTAGCTATAGTTAATTTTAATTACTGTATGATAATTCAATTGTATAATTATGTTAGGGCTTATTTACACTGTTAATGGATGTATGGGTTATTGCCAGGTTTTTGGATATTAAAAGTATTGGTGACATTCATATGCTTGTTTGCCTTTTAACATGTGTAAGAGTTTCTCTAGGTATAAAGATAAAAAAGCAATTTCTGGGTTGGTTACATGGTATATACATATTCAACCTGAATTATGTTAGAATTCTTTCAGACATGATTTGCATATGCTTTTGCCAGTAGTCTGGAGGATGCTACTAACCTTGGGACATTTGAAGTTGAATTTTTTTTTTTTTTTTTTTTTTTTTTTTTTTTTTTTTGCTTAGGATTTTGTACACGTAGTATGAATCCCAACCAGAGATTCACATGGAGGCCCACTTGTGGTTACAAATTCTCAGGGGAATTTTTTTTTTCCTGATTTCTTTTTTTTTACTGTTCAGATCCTTCAGGTAGTTATTTTTGTGTGTGTGTGTTTTGTCCAGAGTTTATCATTATTATCTGCAGGAGGGTAGGTTTCACTAGCAGCTTACTTCTCCATGCTGGCCATGACATATTGTTGAGTGAAAAAAAAGGTACAAAATAGCATAAATGAAATGATTATATAGCTTAATAAAATATGGAAGGATATATACAACTTTTTTATTTTTAGAGAAGTGGCATCATGAAGGACTTTCACTATTTACTTTCTAGACACTTGTATTGTTGAATGTTTACACAGAACATGTATTACTTCTATAATCACAATAACAATGAAGATATTTTCATTTCTTAAAAAGAAAATCTCACTCCCAGAATAGGCTCTAGTCTCAGTCATTAAAATCACAACTTATGTATAAGTAAATGTGTTACCCTTCCCAGGGGTATATGCATCTTAAGGCGTCTACCTCATTGCAAAGCGACAGGTCTTTTTTTTTTTTTTTTTTAAATAATGCTTTTATTTATTTTTGAGAGAGAGAAAGAGAGAGAGAGAGAGAGAGAGAGCGAGCGCAGGAGCATGGGAGGGGCAGAGAAAGAGGGAGACACAGAATTTAAAGCAGGCTGCGGCCTCTGATCTGTCAGCACAGAGCCCGACGCGGGGCTCAAACTCAAGAACTGTGAAAATTATGACTTGAGCCGAAGTCCGATGCTTAACCAACTGAGACATCTAGGCGCCCTATGACAGGTCTTCTATAGGGAGAAAATGATTTTTGTTATCTTGGGTCAGGGTAGACCTTTCAGCAGTTGGACCTTCCTTGGCCTTCTGAATAACTCTTTGGGCCTGGGTCTGAATTGAGGTAGTTTATAGATTGAGATTTTGACCTAAGTGATCTCTTTCCATAGGAGCTATCATAGCATTGCTTTGGTTCTGTTAAAAGAGTAACTTGGAAGATGTTAGTGTCAGCAGGAAGATGAATCCTTTTTCCATGTGCTCTCATTGAAATAACGTCATGGAAGACCTCAGATTGGATCTAGAAAAATATAATGTGTTTAATAGTTGTCTTCTGGGGGACCTCTAAACTCTTTTTCAAACACACTAGATGGGAGCTGCTTCCAGATATCATCAGTGCCCTGGCCTTTCCCCCATTATATTACCACATTCTAGTGTGTCTTCCTGGTAGGACACTACATGCTGCAATCTTTAAGGTCTCTCTGTTGCTTCATTTTCTCAAAGTCCATGCTCCCAAACTGACAGCAAGGTAATATGACACCAAGCTCCATGCAAATGTATTTGTGGGTATCACTGGGTACCCATGTGTTACTGGTTGATCTCTCTCATTTCAACATATCTTCACAAAAAATAGCCTTAGCCCAAATAAGTGACTCTAATACTTGAGAATTCAGGCACTATGGCTGGTTTGTTGGGGGGAGTATTTTGGGTACATAGACAGGGAGTCAACATAGTCCAAACACAGAGATGAAGTTTTAAGATATGAGGTGAGAGACTTGGAATTTGGAATGATCTGAGCTTCACATTAAAACTCTCCAGGAAGCCAGAGTGACTCCTAATAACTCCCCTTGAACTTACTTATTGACCAGGGCTTGTTCTTCATGTAAATCACACAGCTCTAGCCTTCTCCTGTCCACTGACAGGAAGACAGTTCTAGAACTGTTGAGCCCTGCATGCTAAAAAAAATAATATCAGCTTAAATTTTTTTCCCTGTTAAAAATAGCAGCTAGGTTGGTTGCTCCACTGAGTCATTTGTCTCTATTAAGACTCTTGAAGTAGAAACGTGGAAAGTAGGCTCTGGTCAGATAGCATTTACCTTCATTTGAGGCCCGAGCCTTATTCTTACAGGAACCAGTGGTTCAGAAGATGCTTTAAATATCCCCATAACTACCCTTTGCTGGGAGAAAAGAAGGCCTTCTGTTCTTTCTCAGTCACCACTATCACCAAACCTCCTTTGACCCTCAAAGCTCCTGTCTCCCCTTTTGAATCCTTTCATTGTATCCTTAACACATTCCTCTCACTACTTCCACCTGTTCTCAACATTGCTGTGTGTTCCAATGTATTCTTTCCTCATTCCGTATCCTAGTAATGGAAAATGTATACCCCCCTCTTGCCACTTTGGACCAGATAATCTTCAAGTGCTCTTTGGAAACTTCTGATTTTATTCTTTCTTTTTCCTGTATCCTTCATTTTTTCCAATCCCATAAGTTATTTACCCTGGGTTTAAAAGAAGGTTCAGGGATTACCTAGTCCAAATAAAATAGATGGCTTCCCTGAAAACACCTTCCCCTGCTGGAGAGGATATGGAGAAAGCTATCTCCCTAAAGCTTCTATTCACTGTCTCCATCCTTCCCTTTGCCAGCAAATTTCTTAAAAGTTTAGCCTACAGTTATGGCCTCTATTACTTACCCACCCACTTGCCTCAACCCACTGCAGTTTGACTTAAACCTTCACCACTCTGCTAGAACTGCTTTTTTAAAAGTCACCGGTGGCCTCCTGCATGGTCAATCTCGTGGCCTCTTTTTAAACCTTTATTTTTTTTTATTTTTTTTAACATTTATTTATTTTTGAGACAGAGAGAGACAGAGCATGAACGGGGGAGGAGCAGAGAGAGAGGGAGACACAGAATCAGAAGCAGGCTCCAGGCTCTGAGCCATCAGCCCAGAGCCCGATGCGGGGCTCGAACTCAAGGACTGCGAGATCATGACCTGAGCTGAAGTCGGACGCTTAACCGACTGAGCCACCCAGGCGCCCCTTAAACCTTTAGTTTTAATTAAGGAAGGTTTCCTGGGTACATTGGTGTTCTCAGTCACTTGGCGAAATATAAAAGGTCCAGTCTCTATTTTTGAGGGACAAATGAGAACTCATGATAATGATGCTTGTTCCTAGAATGGCACTAGGGAATGGGTGGTGGGGTGGGGAGGAGCTCTGGGTTTTCTTTTCTTGCTGTGATTAAAAATCAAATAAGCATTTTATTCTTTCATTGATTTATTTGATGCATAATTTTGTGTGTCTACCACGTGCTGGCAGGATAGCAGTGCACAACTCTCTGGGATGTGGTGAGGCTTCCTGCTGCTTCTGTAAGGACCAAGAGATAAGCAAACCCACAAATTGTCTTAGTATCTGAGTTACTGTGCTAGACTCTCTGTAGGCTTAGCAATCAATTGCCACACCTGCCTGCCACTAGTCAAGAGCAATGTTCACTTACCTAATGATGAATTTTAAAAGCCCACCCTAAGATACAAAATTATCCACCTTACATCAGTTTTAAAATACCACTAGGATGAGGTGGGAGGAATGATCTGAGTGTAATTTATTTGAAAACTTGGTTCTGGCAGAGGGAATTTAAGTTAATGTTAATAAAAGAACGTCTTGAAAAGAGGTCAAGTGGGTAACATAGCTTTAAAAAATTCTGTTTCATAATCCTGTCCATTTAGAAATAGGAGGAGTGCAGTTTGTCTGAAGGAGACAAGGGAGAGCTTTGGCCTCAGGTCCTTGCTTTGAACTTCTGAGCTTATTAGCAAAGGGAATCAATATTCAGAACAATTTTACCACAAGCTGCAAGAACTTGGACTCTTCATTCAATGTGATTATTTCCTACCCTCTAGCTGTCCATAAGGGAGGCTCTTAAACATGCTGTTCAGGCCTGAACAAAACATTAGCCAAGCCTTATGATGTTTGGACATACTAGGCAACACAGGAGTCATTAATTATGGGGTTACTGACAGATGCTAAGTACAAGCATCTGTGTTGTTAAGATTTCTTTTACTGATCAACACATAACAGGGCCTGAGAACTGGGGGAAAAAAGATAAAGCATATTTGAGGATGCACAGTGCATGCAGATTTGATTCAGATTTAGGAATAAGAAAATAAAATGCAAAGTGGGAATCTTGACATTGCTAACCACACTTGAAGAGTACTAAACATCTTAATTCTCTTAATGATCCTGAATGTTTTAAGGATAAAGTTAACTAAAATAAAAGGATTCACTTTTCAAAATACACATGGTGAGCATATTCTGAGAATATGAAATCATACATTTCTATTTTTCAGGTAAGAATTAATTTGTAGAAAGAATATACCAGTAGAAAAATGTTTATTTAATGCTTCTATTTTTAAAGGTACTAATTCCTTAGAAATTTTCTCAGTAACCAGGAAGAAGTTTCCTATATTATTCTACCAGTCTAATAGATAAGTGAGTTAGTCACTTAAGCCTACAGGAAATGCATTTGTTAGGGTATAATCTATGTTATTAAGTACTCAGGGGACTCACTATTAAGTTATAAATCAGTGTCACTATTGATTCAGGAAAAAAGACCAATGAGTCTTCACACATTATACTAACTGATGTCCAGGCATCTAGGGAAAATGAGAAAAACCTCAACCTTGGAGCTTAAATATATGCATGTAATATGACTCCTTTATAAAGGAAGAATAGAAGTCCCTTTGGGGTTGGCATATTTTAATTCCAACTACATGAGATTATGAGAAATCTATTGTATAACTGTATTGGAGACATAAAATTGTTTGAAATGTGCTTCAGAGGTTCACAATGAAGGAAGGACAAAGTCTTTTACAGAATCCAAGCTCAAAAGCAAACAAGTACCAGAGTGGACTATTTGTGGCAAAGATTGTCAAAAATGCCAAATGGGACAATGTAATTATTTAATACTTAGCTGTATAACTGAGGTGAATGAAAAGAATCACAGGTAACACTAGATGTATATTTGTATGGTCTTCATTGAATTTTTTAATTATCTTCATGACATTGCATTAATAAAAGAAAATAATTAAGAAATATTGAGGACTTGGGGCACCTGGGTGGTTCAGTCAGCGTCCTACTTCAGCTCAGGTCATGATCTCACAGTTCATGGGTTCAAGCCCCACATCAGGCTCTGTGCTGACAGCTCAGAGGCTGGAGCCTGCTTCAGAGTCTGTGTCTCCTTCTCTCTCCACCCCTCCCCTGTTCGTTCTCTCTCTCTCTCTCTCTCTCTCTCTCTCAAAAATAAAATAAAAACACTAAAAATTAAAAAAAAAAAGACATATTCAGGACTTAATTGGTGTCAAGTACACTTGTACATGTATGACCTCAGTCAAGCCACACAGCAGCTCTGTTATAAGTAAGTACTATTATAATTCTCATGTTATGTTGTTACTCCCATTTTACAGAAGAGGTAACTAAGGCTTATAAAAGACTTGCCTAGGATTACATACAGTTAGCAAGAGATAGATCTGGGATTCAAACCTAGGCTGTCGAATTCTGCATTTATAACCACTTCATAGGAATAGGGGCTTCTCCTCTTTATACTCCACTGGAAGGAACCTAATAGATCATTTATACCAAGTCCATCCCCCTCCCTTATATCCATATTGTGGAGGTATTTAATTTGAGACCCAGAGTGGGGAAATAAGTAGCCTAACTGTGGCTGCTGCTGGGATAAGAATTGCTAATTTCATCATATTCAAACAGAAGAAGAGTATCCTTAGTCTTTATTTATTACCAAAATAAATAAGTAAATAAATAAGGGAGCTCATGGCTACTTGGGTGGCACCCTATGGCACCAGGTTTAATGACCTGTATGTCAGGGTACTTCTGGGGCTCTGTGGTTATGAAGAAGATAGAAGTGGTTTTGCCCTCAAGTCAGAGGGTCACAGCAAGTGTGAGGCTTGTGGGAGAATGCTTGCCTGCCTGATGTGTCTCTGTCCTTGGGCTGTGCTAATCCTGCTTGGCTGAAAGGCTAGCCTGATTCCAAGTCTCAGCTGAAGCTGGCAGCTCATGATCAAATGGATTCTAGGAGGGCCTTGCTCAAAGCTCAGGCTCCAAAGCTGGTGGGTAGATAGGAGCAGGAAGAAGGGGAAGGACAATGTGCTTGTGAGAATAGGGAGAACAGGGAGGGAGAGACTGAGATGCAGTCAACAAGGAGCATCTCCTCGAAGCTTCCCCTTTATTTTCCACCATACCTCAGAGCCTCTCCCTTCCCACTCTGACTCCCTCTTCTTCCTTTGTTACTGGTAACTCTTAGGACCAGTTAATAAGGAGAGGGAAAATTAGCTGCAATTGGAACAATTAGTCTTTGTTTACACCCCCGCTCAACTTTGGGCATTTAGAGAATAGAGAAAAAGTGGTGAGCCCTGAGCTTGAAATCTTATGCAATCAGGCTGCTGGAAAAAAAAAAAAAAAAGAAAGGAAGTCATTATTTTTAGGTTTGTCATGTTTGTCTCACCATGATAAAGCGAACTATCTAATTCAAACTGAGGCCAGAGAACGAGCCCAGTGCAGCTGTCAAAGAAGCTTGGAGAAAAGGAGAAAAAATAGTTTTCACGTGCTGTTCCTTCTGTCTGGAATGCTCTTCCCCCCACACTTGAGACTGCAACTCAATTCATGGAAGCATTCCCAGTAGCATTCTACCACCCCTTTCAAGGTCATAGTCCCCTCTTACCTGTTTCCAGAGAACCAGAAAATTCTCCTTGGTATCACCCATCCCAGTTGTGATTTTATTCTTACTAGTGTGATTTTTTTGATGAATGTGTCTCCCACATTAGACTGGAAGTTGCACAAGGGCAGGGACTTTTCCCCTGTCCTTCAGGCTCTTCAGTGTTGACATAATTCTTGGCACACATTAGGTGCTCAGGAACAGTTTGCTAAATAAATGATTTATCAAATAATATCCAGTACATGGGAGTAGAATATTTTTCACTATTTCCTCTGTGAAGAGAGTCAATATAGCATATGAATGCAGCACTGGAGTCAAAGTAGTTGGGTTCAAATCCCAGTTTGCTTTTTACCATGTAACCTCAGTAAAATCACTTAAGGTCTGTGCCTCAGTTTCCTCATCTGTAAAATGGGGAGAAGAATTGCATCTTTTTCATAGTTTTGTTGTAAGGACTAAATTAATTAATACATGTAAAGCATATACTTGGCATACTTACTATATTCAATAAATGTGAACTATTATTAAAGCCTTTGCTTTATTAAGCAATTGTGTATAGCTTCTTTTTATACAAATTATGTCTTCTGACACCAGTGGCAGAGATATTGTACTGCCTTTTGATTCATAGTCCTTGGGTTCATTCCTAACCACCCCCTCCCCTGGCCCACATTCTCTATTTCACTCCATTACTTGATTTAATGTCACTGAGGCAGGTAGTGAGTGAGTCCTTTTTTTTTTTTTTTTTTTTTTTTTGCTCCTGCCTTCTGAATGTCACGAATGTTTCCAAAGAAGGAATAAATATGAGTGCAAAGCATAAATCTAGCAGCTGCCTAGGCTTCCCAGGTTGCAAAGTAGTAAAATGAAGTAAGTGTCTTGTGTGTTTCACTTTGAAGTGACAGGAAAATAAGTGGCCCATCAACCACTAATTACTTGGCAGATCACTGATGAGAGGTTCTGGCTCCCATAAGATTGCGTTAGAGCCAGCTAGGTGCTTGCAGTTTACTACATTGGTTATTATGTTAATCAATGAAGAGGAATTGAATGAAGTACAGGGTTCTAATTTATTTGGTGCATAGGTTTTATGCATGAAATTGCTAGGCTTTGAAACAAATGACGATAAAGAGGAAATTGTGCCTTCTAATCCTGCCACCCTTAGGCAACCGTGGTGGGTATCCCATCCATGAGCATTGCAGATCCTCATCTCCTTGACCCTTTGTGCAATGTTGATGCATTTGTGTTCTTATGTTCATATTGGATCCAGAGATTTTAGGATGGATACTTGGTTTTCTGCTTCCAGTGAATACAGCACCTTTGACTTTTGTAAAAGGGGAATTCCATGGTTATAAGCTCAGGTTCTGGAATGAGATAGCCTAGATTTAAGTTCTAGAGAATTACTTATGAGTTCTGTGACCTTGGCCATGCTACCTAATCTCTCTATTCCAGTTTTTTAACTGGCAAAAAGATCTCAATCTTAAAGATTTTTGTGAAGATTACATGAGTTATTATGTATAAAGCATTAGTACACACTATCATATAGAGTAAATGGTCAACAAATTATTATTAGTAATAATATGAGCTTCCTCTTTTTTTTGGTGCTTCCTCATTTTGATAACCTTTTGGAAAGTTTATTAATTATGCAGCCATCTCTTTGGTAAAAACTTTACATAATTATCTTATGTAGTCCTCTCAATCACAGCTGTGAGATAGGTATTATTCTTACCTCTGTTGTACAGGTGAGAAACGGAGACTCAGAGATTAAATCACTTGTCTTAAGGACATGCAACCAGTAAGTAGTAGAACCTCCTCTCTTCCCCACCACATGGTGAGAAAGGGAGGAGGCTGTAAAGAAGAGGGAGAGCTATCAAGGCTCCAGGCAACATATCTGTTCTGTCCTCAGGGCAGACTGAAAAGGAAAGTTCAAGAACCCCAGGCAATCAATCACTCTCAGGTGAGCAAAGCATGTAACATGTCACTGGACTTCTCTAACATTTATACTCATTGTCACCATGATAATTGCTCCCTTTGCAATATAGCTACCTCCTTCGTCCCTGACTTGAGAGCAAACCAAAGACATCTGTTTTAGGAAGACAATATAAACCAGTGATTAAAAAAGGGGCCTCTGGACTCAGACTGCTGTGGTTCAAATCTGAACACTTTTTTTTTTCAAAACGGCACCATACTGTTTTATTTCAACTCTCAAAGAATATAAAGAGAAAACAATTTCTGATGCTGAGCCATGCAAGTAATAATAAAAGAACAAAAAATATTGACAACAAAAAGACAATTATTTATAGGTATTTCACATTTCACAGAAATGCTTTGGCAGTACTGGCAAGTATTTCTGGCCAATTGCTTTCAACAACAGGGGTCTGAAAGAATCCCCTGATCTTAGCAAGAGAACCACCACATTTTCTCCAAATCTGACCACTTTTTGAGTGATCTTCAACACTTATTCAACCATCTAGGCTGATAGTTTTGAAAGTGTGGTCTGAGGATCCAAGAAGTTCTTGAGATCAAAAAGTTTGAGGACCATTGCTGTAGACTTTTAGTTTCTTCTGCATATTAGGAATGATGATAGTATTCACCTTATAAAAATCATTAGATTAAATGAGATAAGGCATATAAAGCTCCTAGTCCAGTGCCTGGTATATAGCATGTGCTCAGTAAACAGCTATGATTTTCATTGTCATTATTGATCTTCCATTTTGTTCTGGATTTTCTGAGGGTCTACAGCTAATCTTGTTAACATACATATGTTTATTTACTAGGAAAAACACATATATTATTGGTCCTTTGTGTGGCCATCATAGTGCTGGGTACAGTAACAAAACACATAAGAGCTTTCAAACTATCTGCAGTGACAGAATTAATATGTAAAACAACATTCACCCAGGTAAGATGGAGTGTGACTATTAAATCAAGTAGAGTATATGTGCAAAGTTGCACAGAGTGAGACCCTCTGTACTTATGTTCTCTAGGATTTCAGTGAAGGGGAAGACCAGAGCCAGAGATTGAAGGAGGTTTGGCTGGGTAATACATGTCCCAGTAATATCCTAACCATAAGAGGTAAGAGTGTGTACCTTCTCAGAAAACCTATAGGGTATATGCCAGGCTCTTAATATCTACATTGGAAATGGGACACTCCTTGGTATCTGGGAATACTCTGGTGTGATTTAACATAACAAAAACCAAATTCCTACTTCTTAAATTGTGTTACCAGGAAATGCAGGGATTTGGAGTCAGTGACCTGGTTTCAAATCCCAATTCTGTTACTTCAGTAGCTGTGAGAGCTGGGGCATGTCCAGTCACTGTATGAAGTCTTGTGATCCTGTTGTAGCAAATGAGGTTGGTAGTAATTGGCTCCCAACATAAAGAAAGCAAATGAGATCATGTAGGCGATGGCATGTTGCAAACTATAAAGCCCTAAATGAATGTGCAGTGGTGTCACCACATGGGCTTTTGCCTCTTTTGCCTAGTACATCTCTATCCCCATGATGTTCTGAGACTGGTGGCATCTGCTCCAGAGAGGAAACAGGCCTGGAATAGACTGGGTATTTACGGAGGAGATTGGCAGAGTCTGAGCTGTGAAACTCAGTGGTCTGCTCCAGATCATCCTGAGTTCCTCACTGTCACAAGCACTAAATTTACTTTCCCCATTTAAAAAAAATAGCTTTGTAATTTTGCTTATTACGTTTCTCTTCACTTTATGTTGGGGGGAATTTAAGAATACTCTCATGCACAGGGCTGTTCCTTACCTCAGAATAATCCTGTTGGGCTCATAGCTCACCTCTCATTGTCAGGTGCACAGCAGGAGAGCAACTTCCTCAGAATTGATGGCCTTTTCTAAACCCATTAAAGAAACTCTAAAGAATAGCTCTTCTGTTCCCAGGCATGAGAAGGCTTATTTTATATGGATTTGATGCCTCCAATAAGCTAGTCACTTGTGGAATAGTAGCTGCAGCCTGTTCTCATATGTGACCTAAGGACAACTAAACAAGTCAGTTTGAGATGTGCTTACCCATGCATGCTTTGGAACCTCCTCCTCTTACTGTGTAACCTTAGGCAACTTACCTCATTTTTCTGATTCATTTTATGCCTCTTTCAAAAATATATCATGAGTACTGATCCTATAGGACTAATATGAGGACTGAAGAAGGTGATGGATGTACATTGATCTCCATGGCTGGCATATAGTCAGCAATCAGCAAATGATAGCTACTATTACCATGATTATGCTAGGAACTGGTCATAGTGTTAAGGAAGCCATATCCCTGACCTCTGAGAGCTTGTATTCAAAATGAGATAAAATACAGAAGCACAAACAATCCAAATGTGGGTGGAAAGGGCAGGGAGGCTGCATTCAGTCCAATAACCATAACTCACTCCTGGTGGTTTCACTGAATTCTTCTTCCTTTCTATCCCTTCCAAACCCAAATTGTTGACCTTACCACAGAACAAGGCATTTTTTTAACCACTTAGAAACCATTTTTCTTTTTGTTTTTTCCCTAAGTGGAGTGAGGGAGAAGGGATGAGGGAGAGGGAATAAACACCATCTGGGATGAGAATATGAAGAAAAGACAGGTTTCTTTTTTTCTCATTAAAAAAAAAAGTAGGGTAGTGGGGACAGGGAGAAAAATGTGTTCTTGTTACAGAGGGGCTGTAGGGAAGAGCTGCATGGGTGGTTTCACCAAGGCACCCCTTCTTCTAATCATCTTGATGCAGGCAACGCTCTGGCCCTATCCAATCATTTATTTGCACCAAAAGGTGCAGACGCCAGAGGCAGGTGTCAAAACAATTAATAACACTCCCAGAAATGAATAGTCTCTCCCTAACTCTACAAGCCTGAAGGGAATCTGCTTCTTAGGAGAGCTCCTTGTGAAACTGTGTTCCTAGCCAGAGCAGTTGGGTGGGTGCACCCTGAGAACAGTTGATCCTGATCTGCAGCCACATTCCAAAGCCAGTTGAAAATAGGGATAAAAGTCTATCTTTTTAAGGGATCCACCTTTCCTCTTCCTTGTAGTACCTGGCACCCCTGTAAAGCTAAATCTTTGCTTCTAAGTCTTTGAGGTTTCCTGCCCAGAGAAATGGAGATGCAGATAGGTGACTTAAAATGGTGGGAGCTGCTGTTCTTTGAAGATAAAATAGAAATAGAGATGAATTCTAGAGTTGAGGATTGAGAAAGTTTTTATTTGAAATTTAAATAGAAACTGAGACACAGGAAGACTAAGCACTTTCCTAAAGTAGCAGAGGCAGAATTTGAACCCAGGCAAGTCTGGCTCCAGTGCAGATGCTCTTCATCATTACACACTCTGTTTTATTCTCTTTTGTTCAGTTCAGAGACTGTACAGCTAAGGTGGTTGTTACAGCACCTTATCTGTATCCTTTCTACAACTATATGTGTTGGTATTTATTTCTCACTTCAGTTAGGAATTTGTTGATGCTTTGAATGCCACTTCAGTCAGGGATTTCTTGGTGCTTTGAGTGCCTTCCTACCCATTCTGTGCACAACTGCACATACTCTCAAATAATTAAAATATTTTTCTTCTTTATTTAGTAAGTATAAATTGTTCTCTTTGGAGCTGGTGTGCCTTATGACTGCACTGTAATATGAATTACACCAAAAATCAGGGGAGAAGCACTCAGTTTTCAGCGAATGGCTTGCCATTCTAGGTTTGGAGAAGGTATTTCTCAGTGACTTGACCTATAAATTCTGCACTTGAGCTCTCCAGACCACATGATTCTCTTAGAATCCTCAGAGATTAGGTAAGCATCTGAATCTTGGAATTTTCAATCCCCTGGGGAAATCTTTTTTCTTCATCCCTTCCCCTAATCCTGCCCAGTAGATTGCTGGGCCATGGGCAGTAGAGGCTGGAGATGATTATCAGATTGCACTCAGTCAATGATTGTTGGTGGGTCGATTGCTAGAATCTGCTACAGAAAAACTTTTGGAACATCCAAGCAAAACAGATTGTCTCAGATTGTATCAGATTCCAGAGCCATGTTCAACCTCCTTATAATATTTAGGAGGTCAGAGTTTCCTAGGTAAAAATCCACTCTGGGCAGTCTCCAGAAAGTTCCTATCACCTGCAAGATGGAAGAATCATGATCTCTAGGGAAGGTATTAAGTACTTACTTTATGTTTTGGCTTTCATTACAGATGGAAGCAGCAGCAGCAGCAGCAGCATAACCTTGGACCAACTGAGCATTTAATTGAACTTCACCCGATGGAGTGACATTTTGTTTCTCAGGCAAATTCGGTTGCTATTAACTGAGAGGTAGTTATCATGGTTAAATATACTCTTGGGGCGCCTGGGTGGCGCAGTCGGTTAAGCCTCCGACTTCAGCCAGGTCACGATCTCGCGGTCCGTGAGTTCGAGCCCCGCGTCAGGCTCTGGGCCGATGGCTCGGAGCCTGGAGCCTGTTTCCGATTCTGTGTCTCCCTCTCTCTCTGCCCCTCCCCCGTTCATGCTCTGTCTCTCTCTGTCCCAAAAATAAATAAAAAACGTTGAAAAAAAAAATATACTCTGATTCCAACAGAGCACTAGGGGAGCTTTTTAATATTTATGTGACAATAATTGATCTCTTACCACTGTCAAGTACTGCTAAAGACTTATCAGCTTGCTGTTTCAGCACCATATGTTGTAGCCAAGATACTCTCCATGTGTCCTTCCTGTGCCTTGGAGAGAGAACATTTGCAGTGGATCAGAATAGAAAATGGTATGGGCTTCAGAAAAACTCCTTGCACATAGATTTCTCTTCAATGACCAGATATGTGAGTTATGACTATAAAGTAATGAGATTGCCTCCTCAAAGCACTTGTGAAATGAAGCCTCAGTCCTTAATTGTTCCCTTTATCAGGTATGGACCAAGAATGGGGTCACCCAATTAAACGGGACTTCTTGTAAATTCACCTTGTATTGTGTATAACTGATTTCAAATAGGCCATTCTGTGGAATCTGAAAACCCACCTACAATTAATATGCTAACATCTATACCATTTGGTTTTTCATAATGAGCCATGTGCTGACTTTGGTTGTCTTACTTTAGCAGTCAGAAAGTTTAGCACATACATACCATAAATTTCCCAGGAACCTAAAGAGTAGGTTTAAAAAAATTTTACTTGAGTCAGATTTTCATTAGGAATTTATTTATGGGCCTGAGTGAACTGCTCAGGGACAGATTGTTTAACTGTTTGAAACTGTGAGGGTCCCCTTATGTAAACTGCATCTGTGAATCACAGTGGGGTCAAGGAGCCTAAAACATTACTGTAAGCATCCACAGCCTTATTTACAGGGAGACTGGCCCAGTAGCTTTTCCTTCCCATTAAGCTGGGTTTGCCATAACTGTTGGATTGTTGTGACTGGAGGGTCATAACTCAAGTGGATGGGGCATGTTGTGTTACAGGCAGGCATGTTGTGTTACATGTCCATGATAAATATTTATGTATAAGAAGCATCCTAACATGATGGGTCTTTTTTTTTAATTTTCGTAATGTTTATTTATTTTTGAGAGATAGAGAGACAGAGCATGAGCAGAGGAGGGACAGAGAGAGAAAGAGGCACAAAATCCGAAGCAGGCTTCAGGTTCCGAGCTGTCAGCAGAGAGCCCAACATGGGGCTGGAACTCACAAACTGCGAGATCATGACCTGAGCCGAAGTCAGCTGCTTAACCGACTGAGCCACTCATGCATCCCACAGGGTGGGTCTTAAAGAACTGATATCCATAAGTATTTTCCCAGATACACACTATGTATGAACTGAATCACATAGTGAGCTTTTTCTATTAAAAAAAATCAAAACATAGCAAACATTTTGGAAAAATTGGATATGCCAACCACATTAGAATGATTGTTCCTCAAATCAGGGTGCTACCTTTTTGGGATGGAAACTCTTTCCTATTTGTTCATTTGTTTGCTTGCTTATTGGGGCAGGAGGGGATAGGATGTTATCCAAGCTTTTTGAAAGAGACTTGAAGAACATGGACATTTAATCCTTCCCCAGAGCAACTGATAAGGACCTGAGAGAAAGTTTTCCTGTTAAAACTTTCAGGGAATTCCAGAAACATGTTGAATGCGGTCATCAGGGGCCCTGGGCCAGTAATGTCAATGTATTTCTTAGAAAAATTTCCAAATATTTGGAAATTCTAATCCATAGCCCTAATGCCACAGTTCAAGTGAATTATTTCTTAAAGGTCCACTGGATATTGTTTTCCCTCATCTTCCTTTTTTTCTTGATCTGATAAGCCATATATATATATATATATATATTTTAAAGGAAATTAACTTTTAAACAATTTATTACCATGCTTTATTCTTTTTCTAAACATTTTCATACCTATAATCTGACCTGGTCCTCATATACTTCTGCAATTGTAATTGATCATTCCCTTTCCCCAGATGAGGAAATTAAGTGACATCTAGGCTCATGCTTAGGTTCAGATGTGTTTCTATTTCCAAGTTAATAACTTGAATCTGGTGCAACTTTTTTTTAATATTCCTTCCCTGTTGCCACTGATTTTCAACCCACCCCTGACTACTTTTTGCCTTTTACCTATGCAGTTAGGCTTACTAATTTTCTGGGAAAATTTGTGAAGAAATTGTTCCTGCTATGGATACTTTCCCCAGAAAAATGCAAACCCATTCAAAATTTTTTTCATAATTCCATTCATAAAGGGATTCCCAAGGAAGACCATGACCTGGATTTAGAACATCTAGTTGGGGGTGTGCCTGTTCCTTTTGAGATTATAGTCTATGAAGGTGGATCTCTTAGAAAGGTTATGACCTAAACCAGGGGTCAGCAGTAATTTTTTTTTTTTCTGTAAGGGGCCAAATAGTGAGTATTTTAGGCTGTGTAGGCCATAGGGTCTCTGTTGCAATTATTCAGCTCTATGTTAGGAACTCAGAAACAGCCATAGAAAATCATCCTAAAATTTGTATGGAACCAGAAAAGACCTCGAATAGCCAAAGCAATCTTGAAAAAGAAAACCAAAGCAGGAGGCATCACAATCCCAGACTTCAAGCTATACTACAAAGCTGTAATCATCAAGACAGTATGGTACTGGCACAAAAACAGACACTCAGATCGATGGAACAGAATAGAGAACCCAGAAATGGACCCACAAATGTATGGCCAACTAATCTTTGGCAAAGCAGGGAAGAATATCCAATGGAATAAAGACAGTCTCTTCAGCAAGTGGTGCTGAGAAAACTGGACAGTGACATGCAGAAGAATGAACCTGGACCACTTTCTTACACCATACACAAAAATAAACTCAAAGTGGATGAAAGACCTCAATGTAAGACAGAAAGCCATCAAAATCCTCGAGGAGAAAGCAGACAAAAACCTCTTTGATCTTGCCCGCAGCAATTTCTTACTCAACACGTCTCCAGAGGCAAGGGAAACAAAAGCAAACATGAACTGCTGGGACCTCATCAAAATATAAAGCTTCTGCATAGCGAAGGAAACAATCAGCAAAACTAAAAGGCAACCGACAGAATGGGAGAACATATTTGCAAATGATATATCAGATAAAGGGTTAGTATCCAAAATCTACAAAGAACTTATCAAACTCAACACCCAAAAAACAAATAATCCAGTGAAGAAATGGGTAGAAAACACAAATAGACACTTCTCTAAAGAAGACATCCAGATGGCCAACAGACACATGAAAAAATGCTCAATATCACTCACCATCAGGGAAATACAAATCAAAACCACAATGAGATACCACCTCAGACTTGTCAGAATGGCTAACATTAACAACTCAGGCAACACCTCAGATGTTGGTGAGGATGTGGAGAAAGAGGATCTCTTTTGCATTGTTGGTGGGAATGCAAGCTGGTGTAGCCACTCTGGAAAACAGTATGGAGGTTCCTCAAGAAAACCTAAAAATATAACTACCCTATGACCCAGCAATTGCACTACTAGGCATTTATCCAAAGGATACAGGTGTGCTGTTTCAAAGGGACACATGCACCCCCATGTTTATAGCGCACTATCAACAATAGCCAAAGTATGGAAAGAGCCCAAATGTCCATCGATGGATGAATGGATAAAGAAAATGTGGTATATATATACAATGGAGTATTACTCAGCAATCAGAAAGAATGAAATCTTACCTTTGCAACTACGTGGATGGAACTGGAGGGTATTATGCTAAGTGAAATTAGTCAGTCAGAGAAAGACAAAAATCATATGACTTCACTCATATGAGGACTTTAAGAGACAAAACAGATGAACATAAGGGAAGGGAAGCAAAAATAATATAAAAACAGGGAGGTGGAAAAACAAAAGAGACTCATAAATATGGAGAACAAACTGAAGGTTGCTGGAGGGGTTGTGGGAGGGTAGATGGGCTAAATGGGTAACGGGCATTAAGGAATCTACTGAAATCATTGCTTCACTATATACTAACTAATTTGGATGTAAATTTTAAAAAATAAAAAATAAAGTTAAAAAAATACATATATGAATGGGTGTGCTGTGATTCAACAAAACTTTATTCATGGACACAAATTTAAATTATATATGTGTGTGTGTGTGTGTGTGTGTGTGTGTGTATACATATATTTGTTTCATGTGTTCTTAAATATTATTTTTCTATTGATCTTGTATGCAACCATTTAAACCTGTAAAAAAAATACTTAGCTTATTGGTTGTAGGAAAACAGGTGGCCAGCTGGATTTGGCCTAAGGTCTGTAGTTTGCCAACCCCTGCTCTAGACCAGCAGTTTTCAGCTCTGGTTGCATATCTGCGGAGACTTTAAGAAGTACTGATGCTGGACTCTGTCTCTTGTGGTTCTAAGTTGGTCTAGGGTCATGCTTGGGCATCAGGTCTTTTTTAAACCTCCTCAGGTGATTCTAATGCAGCTGTGGTTGAGAAGAACTACTGGTCTAGAGCTGTGTTTTCTAGCTCCAGGTTTAGCCCAGATCTTTTGTAAATCATGGAACTACAAATTCTTAAGGGTATCAACATACTCCATAGGATAAAGCTGATATCCAAAACAAGTTTCTCAATCATTTTTAAATACTGCTTGACTTACCCTTATTCAAGAGGCAGTAAGAGAAAGAGTACCAGACACGATGATTATTTATTTATTTAAATATAATTTATTGTCAAATTGGTTTCCATACAACACCCAGTGCTCATCCCAAGTGCCCTCCTCAATGCCCATCACCCACTTTCCCCTCTCCCCTAACCCCCATCAACCCTCAGTTTGTTCTCTGTATTTAAGAGTCTCTCATGGTTTGCCTCCCTCCCTCTCTGTAACTTTTGTTCCCCTTCCCCTCCCCCATGGTCTTCTGTTAAGTTTAGACACGATGATTTATATAGGCAAAAGAGAAAGAATAAAACAAAATTATTTATATTCTGTGGGTACATGCCTGTGTATATAAATGCATAGAATTAGTTTGGGAAAGCTACCTAACAGATGATTCCAGTTACCTCTAGGGAGGGAATTAGGACTTCAGGGGTGAAGGTGGGGTCAAGAGGACTTTTGATTTCAGCCTGCCTAGCTTAATCCTGACTCAGCCAGTTACTAGCTATGTGACCATAGGTAAATGATTTTACTTCCCTGCTCAGGTTTCTCATCAGCAAAATGAGGAAAATAGCAATACCTACCACACAAAGTATATGTTGGATTTAAGTGAATTAAATACATGTAAAAACATTTAGAGCCTTATCTGGCATGTAGTAAATGCTCAATAAATGTTAGTCATTATCATTAAAAATGGTCTAGAAAATACAAAGTGTTATATTGGTAGTGATCAACCTTTTTTCCTGCCTCTGTACTATTTTAGTAACTAGACTCTCTGAATGCAGTGATTATCACCCAGCAGGAGTACTCACCCACTAAGGAGGCACATCAGACTTCCTGTAAACAACCCTCTAGAAATTCTGATATGCATTCCAAGTGGGCACAACCCTCAGTCTGTATGAATGAAATTACGTTTTCATTTATTGTCAAATAGAAATCAACCCTCTCTTACAGACAGTGCAGGGTTGGGTTCCCAAGGAAATAATTAGGAATAAAGTGATATAAATATGGGACTTTATATAGCTAAAAATTCCCACAACTAAAACCATCTTACTGCATACAAATACAGCTTCAAAGAAAGATTAACTGTATACATCCAAAAGGAATATTGAACCACAGCACCACTTCTTATATACAAGTGGTCTTTAAAATACATTGACTCCCCAATTCTCAGCAATATGAATGATATGGTATATGTTAGTGATCAAAGAATGAAAAATGAGTAATTTGAGTATCTTTGACTTTGTTTTTATAGGTAGCATATTTGCCTTCTAAATTATAAGACACTGAAATGAATATTATTATGAATTTGTAATTTTGACTGGTAGGAGAAGCTGGGAGTGTTTTGGGTATGAATGATAATTTGATCTGAAAAGGAAAAAAAAATTGGTTTTAAATGACCTATCAAACATATAATTAAAAATGGTCTATGTAAGGATGTAGTGAAGTGAGAGTGGTTATTTAGTTGTCAAGCTGACCAATCAAGGTGGTAGCCTTACCAAAGAATTCAGAAGAAAGGATGAGGCCATGTATTTTAGAAAAATAACGCTTGTTTGGTTATTAGAAGACCTGGCTTCTGGTCCCTTCTGTTACTGTCTTTGGGTTCATCAATTAAACTCTCTAGGCCTCATTTTTCTTTTCCATAATTTGACAAGACTGGACTTGATGAGTTCAAAGGTCCCCTTGGCCCGAATATTCTATTAATTGTTAATAACAGTGTCCACAGCCATGAAGTTCTGCCTGGGGCCTTACTCTGAGGAAACCATCTATGGTATGTGAGGGAGAAACAAAGCTCTATAATGAACTCTCACCCATTTGTGAAACCAAATTAAACTTTAAGACATTAGTTTTCATTGAAATGTCATCCCTAGATTGACTGCTTTTTATAAAAAACAAAGGCCTTTTGATGCATCTCTGCATTAGTCAGTGATGGTAAGCTTTGGGAATGTTTTCTAATATGATGGTACATTAGGATTCTTTCTTTGGAAATGACTTCAACAGAGCAGCCTTATCAACTGTTGTGGAAGATGTACATCAAGATGACTGAGGTGTTTGCACCAATGCTATATGCTTGTGAAGGAATCTCTAGGAGAACTATACCACTGTTCTTCACTTCCTTTGAAACTCCTGCTTTTGCTGGTATTATTTAAAGAAACTCATGGTTCTGATTGCTCTGTGCTGGCTAGTGCTGACTGAGAGAAGCCATGGGGCCTCTGGATAAATGGAATTTCCTTCTTCACCCTCTGCCTTGTCAGTCTGCTTTATTGCCCAAAGGCCTCCTCAGTTGTGGTGGTGGATCACTTTAGCTACAATGGGGGAGAGGTGGCTATGGCATTGCCCTGATATTTTGTAACATTTTCCATTAAGTGCTCTGTGGTTCTTGCTCAGGATAAATCTGAAACAGCTTGAACCAGGGATTTGCCTTATTTTGGTAAAAGCTTTTATTCTTAAAAAAAATCCAATAATTCTGTGAATTGCCAAAAGAAGGCTAGAAGGTCAACAAAACAGTGACCACTAGTTTAGTGGAGAACAAAAGTAACAACTATCCCTTTACTTTATATAGCATATTTATATCATCCTTTTATTCTGTTCTTTGTGTGAGCAGGAGATGGAGATGGTACCCCCATTTACTGATTAGAATACTAATGAGTCTAGTGACTTGCCAAAGGACAGTTATTGACTGAAATGAGACTCTAATCCTAGCCTTTGGTCTCTAACCTAGTGCTTGATTAGAATGATTACAGCCTTGCTCCTCTAAACTGTTTCTGGTAGGTCGCCACAATGGCATACTATGGTTGAGAGCAGGGCAGTGGGAATGGTCTGCCTAGGTGCAGGCAGTTAGGGAGTATATTGCAGAGAGTTTAAAAACAATAATAAAACTAATTCTGAGTCAGTCTCCTCTTTATTATCATAGTGACTTGGGAACTCTAAACAGTGTCAGTAATAGAATAATTTTTCCTTCTGCAGTAAACCATTTGCACCACTCTGTCCTAAGAGGCAAAGTTTCTCAGGGTGTCCATCCAGTGCCAGAGGTTCTGCTTAAGGCCAGAAGAGAAGACAGGAAGCCAGTCAGCTGGATGTAGACTGGAATAGCCCCTTACTAGGGCACTGAATCAATTAACAAGTGAGTATTCAACACTATTTCCTTGCTCAGCTTTGGATTAAGAGCTTGGAGGGAAGAGTAGTTAGGCATGATCTCTGCCTCAAGGAGCTCAGTAACCTTGAAGAGCTAAGATTTATGTTGAGACTACTGTCAAGCTCACACTTGACACAGCACATAATTAAGAATGTGATAGGGCAGACTATACATTCTCCAAGAGCATATTTATTCATTCATGAGGGGGATCTGGGTTTGGATTTAGATTTTTTCAGCAGCATTCACTAGCTCTGTGATTTGGGGCAAGTGATTTAGTCTCTGTTACATTTTCCTCACCTGTAAAAACAGAGTGATAAACTGGGTATTATAATAGTATCAATAGGATTCCTTTGAGGATTAAATGAGATAGGAAGTGCTTAATAGATTTTTAGCAATTATTTATTCACCAAACATTTATTTATTTTTTTAAATTTTTTTTAACATTTATTTATTTTTGAGACAGAGAGAGACAGAGCATGAACGGGGGAGGGGCAGAGAGAGAGGGACACACAGAATCGGAAGCAGGCTCCAGGCTCTGAGCCATCAGCCCAGAGCCCGACGCAGGGCTTGAACTCACGGACCGCGAGATCTTGACCTGAGCTGAAGTCGGATGCCCAACCGACTGAGCCACCCAGGCGCCCCCACCAAACATTTAATGAGAATCTCTGCTCTTTGCCATGTACTGTGCTAGCTAGAGATATGGCCAGTCCTCAAGGAGCTTCTGTGACTCATTCAATGTCATCTATAGTTGCAAGACAGTATAGTGCATTAGAGTTCAGGGTTTGACATCAGATCACCTAGGATCAAATACAATCTCTCATGTTCTTCCTGTGTGTTCTTATGCAGGTTACCTAATCTTTGTGTGCTTCATTCCCCTCATCTGTAAAATAGGGACCACACTAGTACATGTCTCATTTAGATTACTCTGAAGATTAAATGAATTAAAATATGCTGAGTACTTAGCATAGTGTCTGGAACATAGTTAACTCTTAATAAGTTTTAGCAGTTACCATTAATATGGTTTGTTCTCTTACCAGCACTAATGGAAATAACATTAATTTGGAGATTGATAACAGGCTACTAAATCAATTACAGAAATGGCTGAAATTACAGATGATGTTTACCTTTTGACTGCACTCTGTTTACAGTAAAACCTTGATTATCCAGTATGGGGTATTATGCTGAGCTTCATTTTCTGGTTAATTAACCAAGGGTTGACTAGGATGCCCTATTGATTTCAACCTTTGTGGTTGGAAATCTTTCTTAAATGTCGGTAGTCACTTTCTCACTTTAGTAAACAGAGTCTAGTGATTATCTCCAAGGCTGTGATAGAGGCAAAGGGTCTAATGCCAAGATTATGGGTTGGACCTTAAATACTCTAACTGTGATTGCAGTGAGCATGGTGGCTCTTAAATACCAGTAGAATCATTGGGATTTCTAGTTTAGGCTTTGCCAAGGAGTGTTTTTCATGGTTTTAGTAACTTACAATGCAAGGAGAAGTTAATGGCTTTATAATTTTTCATGTCCCCAATGTAGGAACTCAATTGAAGGTTGCTATATTTCTAAAAGCAAGGACTAGGCAGCTGTGTGTCACTTTCTTCCATGTACCTTTATGGTTGGGTGGGGCATAAAATGATTTTTTTGGCAAAGACCGAGAGTCTTTTTGGGCACCAACAAAGAGAATATTCTGTACAGGCAAAAGCTATCTCACAGAGAGTTCAGAGTCCTTTTGCTCCCTACATCTCTCCTACTAGCCTTACCAGCCTACCACAATGCCTGAAAGTCCCAACCATAAGAGTCAATACTGCCTAATAGAAATTTCTGCAATGATAGAAATGTTCTATATCTGCACTATCCAGTACAGTAGCCACTAATCGCATGTGGCTATTAAGCACTTAAAAATTAAAGTTTAATGTAATTTAATGTAAAAGTTTAATAGCCACATGTAGCACTCAGTGGCTACCATATCAGATAGTATACCTATAGATGCTTCAAGTAAAATACTTAACATCAACTTTTTTCCTAAAGACACTGCAGGTCCCTTTTTAAAACAATTATTTGAGTATAGTTGACACACAATGTTACATTAGTTTCAGGTGTACAACATAGTTATTCAACAGCTCTATTCATTATGCTATGCTGACTACAAGTATAGCTATTATCTGTTACCATACAATGCTATTACAGTATCATTAACTATATTCCTTATGCTGTGCCTTTTTTTCCCTATGACTTATTCATTCCATAACTAGAAGCCTCTATCTTCTACTCCCCTTCACCCATTTTGTTCATTCCCCCACCCCCTTCCCTCTGACAACCATTAGTTTGTTGTTTATATTCATAGGTCTGATTCTGCTTTTTGTTTGTTTATTAATATGGTATTTGTATTTCTCAGTCTGACTTATTTCAAGTAGCATAATACCTTCTAGATTCATCCATGTTGTCACACATGGCAAGATCTCATCCCTTTTTAGGATATCTATCTATCTATATCACATCTTCTTTATATATTCATCTATCTTGGCTATTATAAATAATTCTGCAATAAACATAAAGGTGCATATATCTTTTCAAATCAGTGTTTGCATTTTCTTTGGGTAAATACTCAGTAGTGGGATTATTGAATCATATGGTATATTTATTTTTAATTTTTTTTGAGGAACCTTCATACTGTTTTCCACAGTGACTACACAAATTTGTATTCCCACCAGTAGTGCACAAGGGTGCCTTTTTCTCCACATCCTCACCAACACTTGTTATTTTTTGTCTTTTTGATTGTAACCATTCTGACAAGTGTAAGGTGATATCTTATTGTAGTTTTGATTTGCATTTCCCTGATGATTAGTGATGTTGAGTGTCTTCACATGAG
Organism: Panthera onca; assembly: GCF_046562875.1. Classification (NCBI taxonomy): domain Eukaryota; kingdom Metazoa; phylum Chordata; class Mammalia; order Carnivora; family Felidae; genus Panthera; species Panthera onca. The sequence continues at coordinate 44,584,145 of NC_138357.1, read as the reverse complement.
TCTCTTGTCTACCTGTATGTCTTCTTTAGAAAAATGTCTATTCATGTCCTCTGCCCATTTTTAAATCAGATTCTTTGTTTTCTGGTGTTGAGTTGTATCAATTCTATATATGTTTTGGATATTGATCCCTTATTTGACATATCATTTGGACATATCTTTTCCTATTTAGTAGATTGCCTTTTGTTTTGTTGATGGTTTCCTTCACTGTGCAAAAGCTTTTTATTTTGATTTAGTCCTAATAGTTTATTTTTGCTTTCGTTTCCCTTGCCTTAGGAGACTTGTCTAGAAAAAGCATTACTACAGCTGATGTCAAAGAAATTATTGCCCATGTTCTTGAAGGTTCCTGTTAAATTCCAGGTGTGATACTTCAGAGAAGAATATTAACTTATTATCCTATGTTCATAATTGATTATTGTACAAATTGGCTTTTTTATTCTTATCACCTAAGAGGGCCCAATATGTGATGGATGCAGATTATTTGAAACTGAGGGTGATGAGTATTTTAAAAGAGAAAGGAATCTGGGCTGGGAAAACTTACAAAAAATAGAAAACAAGACACCACTGAAGAAGCAAGTTGGGAGCCTTACGTTAGGTGCTAAAAGATGGCAAGAGAAGAAGCATATTTTTCCTAATTTATCATATTGTTTAGGTCTGGTGCAGAATTGAGGACACAAAATGCAAGAGGAGATGGGGGGCCTGGGAAGTGAGAGCATGGAGTCATTTTTACCTTATTGATGAAGACTCTTTCTTTATCCTGGCCTGTATATACGGGGCTTGTCTGGGGGTGGCTAGCCCTGCAGTAGGCCAGGACTGTACCTCACAGGCCAGATTTGGTGAGTCTTAGATCAGGGAGAGAAGACAAGAGGGCAAGGCACAGTTCTGTAAAAGCTTCAATTCTGAGGGACTTTCACCAACCTGCCAATGGAGGTAAAATCCACCATCTTCTCTTCAGTAGATGATGTTCTTAATACATAGATGAAATGCCAATCAGCAACCTACTACTTCTCGCTGGGATCCCTGAGACTTCTGCTGGCCATACTGCCCACAAAAAAGTCAGCCTTTTCAACACAGAAACAGGTGAGTGATTTTCTTATTATTTGTAAGTGTGATGCATTGGACATGCCATAGCTACTCATGGTAAAACAATCACCATTTGAAAAGTACTTGAAGCTGAATAAGCCTTTTTTATTATTTAAATTCAAGTTAGTTAACATAAAATGTGGTACTGGTTTCAGGAGTAGAACCCAGTGATTCTCACTTACATATATAACACCCAGTACTCATCCCAACTAGTGCCCTCCTCATTAATTTTTAAAATTTAAATGCAAATTAGTTAACATAGAGTGTAGTTTCAACTTCAGGAATGGAACCCTGTGATTCATCTCTTACATATGACACCCAGTTCTCATCTCAAAAAGTACCCTCCTTAATGCACATCACCCATTTAACCCATCTGCCGACCCACGTCCCCTCCAGCAACCCTCAGTTTGTCCTCTGTATTTAAGAATCTCTTATGGTTTGCCTCCCTCTTTGTTTTTATTTTGTTTTTCCTTCCCTTCCCCTATGTGCATCTGTTATGTTTCTCAAATTCCACATATGAGTGAAATTATATGATATCTGTCTTTCTCTGACTCATTTTGCTTAGCGTAATACTGAATAAGCATAATGATGGATAAGCTTTTAAAGACAGTATTAGCAATACTTAGTCTCCTGGATGAGGTCTTGTTTTACTGGAGACCATTATTTTTTGGTGGCTTAAATTTTTTCTGATCCATTTTAAGTGTTTGGCGTTAAATAAGTTTTATGCTTCAGGATTTACCCTGGAAAAGATCAACAAACCCATGGTGAAGGTTAATAGTGTTGAGTACTAATATTTCCCAAGGTGAGTGAGTGCCAGCAGGTGGGTGAGATCCAGCAGGATCTGGAGCTAGTAAATTTCAGTGTCCTCTTTGTGAGAAACAAGTATTGAATAAAGGACAGGGAAGTGTTCATACTGTGTGTGAAGAAGGAGAGAGGAGAATTCCAGGGGTAAGGGCACTCATGAGGATGTTTGGGGCTGTCTGATGTCCTCCTGTTAAGAGGGGGCTTAGGGTTCATCCTTAAAGCAGATCTGCTTAGTGACAGTCACAGAATAAAGGTGGTGGGAGAAGAGCTTACTTACTTTGGAAACTAGCTGTGGATATGGAAGGCTTTATTGAGTCCCAGATTGGAACATGTGGATGGACACATACCTGACATAGGATAGAATGTTTGAAATTGGCCTATTCTGGAAATTCTCAGCATTATGGTTGATTCCACTATGGATTACTCTCTCCTGCCAAAAAGAAGCTTCTACTTAGTGAGTCACTGGATATGTTCTATTGTGGTGGGTGAAGGATGGGGCTAACATCCCTCTGCCTATTCCATGTTATTCATAAAAACATGCAGTCTTGCTTCTATTTGCAAAGCATAGGGCAAAGTTACAAATGAAATCATCTGGCCTAAAGTCTGCATACCTCTGTCCCTTCATTTGTTCACTCCTGGTTTCCTTTCCATACCACCAGAGGCCTCATTCACATGGACATGCCAGGCTGTATGTTCAAGCTCCATGCAGCACTTCCCCATCCCAAACAGCTGGCTCTGGACCACCCAACAGGTTAAGGATATGTAAAGCTATGCTGCTGTTTGCTCTTGGGAGGACAGACCTGGAGAAGAGGCCTGTAAAAGCCCCTAGCGCAGACTTCATGCTGTTTGGACAGAGAATTCCTGGGTCTATGTACCTGGATGTTGGCCTAGAAGCTGTGAGTCTAGACTCAAAGTGGGTATGTTCCCTTGGCCTTGTAGACTCCTCACTTTGTAGGGAGAGGTGCAGCCAGAGGAGAGCTAGAGTTGGGTCCTCTAAAGTGCAGGCCTTACGGGAGGTCCTCTTGCCTGGGTCTAAAGGCAATGCTGTTAACTTGATACCAATGAAATAATGTGGACAGACCATGGGGTTACTGTTTTTGGTCAGAGACTCCATAAACCAGTGATAGAGTATTGTGAAAATAACTTCAATGAGCTGAAAATGAATGGACACCAAGTACCAGCTGAGGTAGTGACTGCCTACTCCTGCTGCTTAGTGTGTGCCATTTCTGTGCAGCCGAGCACAGTGGGAGTCTTCAGGACAAGACTCTAAAGCTGATGGCTGCCCACTTAGACAGCAGGGAGTAGGCAATTTAAATGCAGTGAGTCAGGGATAGTCCTCAACAGCCTTAGGTTTTAGGGCTGAAGCCTAAGAAAGTAGTAGAATCAAAGCATAAATGCTGAGTCCCACTGTGTGGCTTGCTTCATGAAGTTCACTTGGGTATTATTCCTAGGAAAAAAATTGCTGGTATTACCTAATGGAAGGGACTATCCCAGCAGTTGACATTTTGCCCTTGTCTTTAAGAGGTGGTAGGAGCTAAGATGTGTATCTGTGCACAGCCTTGGGTCTCTTTCTGGCTGTCCTACTCATTGGTGAACCATAGGGCTCAGAAACACTTCTGGTCAGGTGATGGCCAGGACATCTGAACCCCATTAGCTCCTGTGCCCTCCTTCTATGTTGTGCCTCCCCCAAGTAAGGTAGATAGCCTAGCTGTCTGAGGTATGCTCCTAAGAAGGACCTGTGGGCCTTTCATTAGATTATATCATTAATAAAATTGACTACCATTGAGTGGTTTTTAAAAGTTTTTAGGGGCGCCTGGGTGGCTCAGTCAGTTAAGCGTCGACTTTGGCTTAGGTCATGATCTCACAGTTCATGAGTTCTAGCCCCGTGTCAGTCTCTGTGCTGTGGGCTCAGAGCCTGGAGCCTGCTTTGCATTCTGTGTCTCCCTCTCTCTGTCTGCCCTTCCTCCGCTCACACTGTGTCTCTCTCTCTCAAAAATAAATAAAACATTAAAAAAATTAAAAAAAGTTTTTAGTTTATTTCCAGTTAGTTAACATATAGTGTTTTGTTAATTTTAGCTGTACAATATAACATTCAACAATTCCATACATCACCCAGTGATTATCACTGACAAGTGCGTTCCTTAATCCCCATCACCTATTTAGCTCATTAGCCCACTCACCTCCCCTCTGGGAACCATCAGTTTGTTATCTATAGTTAAGAGTCTGTTTCTTAGTTTCTCTCTCTTTTTTCCCCTTTGCTAATTTGTTTTGTTTCTTAAATTCCACATATGACTTAAATTCCACAAATTATATGGTGTTTGTCTTTCTTTGACTTATTTCACTTAGCATTAGACCCTCTAGCTCCATCCATGTCATTGCAAATGGCAACACTTCATTCTTTTTTATGGCTGAATAATATTCTTTGTGTGTGTGTGTGTATCACATCTTACCATTTTTATTCATTCATCAATCAATGCATACATGGGCTGCTTCCATCTCTTGGCTATTGTAAATAATGCTGCTATAAACATAGGAGTGTGTGTATCCCTTTGATTTAGTTGTTGTTGTTTGTTTTTTGTTTTTTTTTTTTTTGTATTCTTTGGGTAAATACCCCATAGTGCAATTGCTGGATTGTAGGATAGTTATATTTTTAACTTTTTTTTTTTAATGTTTATTTATTTTTGACAGAGAGAGAGACAGAGCATGAGCAGGGGAGGGGCAGAGAGAGAGGGAGACACAGAATCGAAAGCAGGCTCCAGGCTCTGAGCTGCCAGCACAGAGCCCGATGCGGGGCTCGAACTCACAGACCGCGAGATCATGACCTGAGCCGAAGTCGGACGCTCAACCGACTGAGCCACCCAGGTGCCCCTATATTTTTAACTTTTTGAGGAAGCTCCATACTGTTTTCCACAGTGGATGCACCAGTTTACATTCCTACTCACAGTGAAAGAGGGTTCCTTTATCACCACATTCTTTCCAACACTTGTTTCTTGTATTGTTGATTGTAGCCATTCTGATAGGTGTGAGGTGATATCTCATTGTAGTTTTAATTGCATCTCCCTGGTGATCAATGATGTTGAGCAACTTTTCATGTGTTTGTTGGCCATCTGTATGTCTTCTTTGGAGAAATGTCTGTTCGTGTCTTCTGCCCATTTTTAATTGGATTACTTTTGGGGGGTCTTGAGTTTTATAAGTTCTTTATGTATTTTGGATACTAACTAACCCTTTATTGGGTATGTCATTTGGAAATATCTTCTCTGATTTGGTACTTTGTATTTTAGTTTTATTGATTGTTTCCTTCACTGTGCAGAAAGAAGCTTTTTATTTGGATCTAGTTCCAATAGTTTATTCTTGCTTTTATTTCCCTTGCCTTAAGAGATATATCTAGAAAAATATTGCTATGGCCAATATCAGAGACATTATTTCCTCTGCTCTCATTTGAGTTTTATGGTTTCAGGTGTATCATTTAGGTCTTTAATCCATTTTGAGTTTATTTTTGTGTGTGGTAGGAGAAGGTGGTCTAGGTTCATTCTTTTGCATGTAGCTGACCAGTTTTCCCAAACCATTTATTGAAAAGACTGTCTTTTTCATATTGGATATTCTTTCTGATTTGTCAATGATTAATTGACCACATAATTAGGGATTTATTTCTGGGTTTTCTATTATTTTCCATTGATCTCTGTGTCTCTATTTGTGCTGGTACCATATTGCTTTAATTACTAAAACTTTGTAATATAACTTGAGTCCAGAATTGTGACACCTTTTGTGGGGAATAAGCTTAGGAATTCCCTGAGCTTGTACTAATGGGTTAAAAAGGAATAAAGAATTAGAAAGCCATAGGATGCTCACACCCAAGTTTGGGTAAACAAGATTATATAAATAAGTATAGATACGGCAGGGCAAAGGCCCCAGTATAGAACAAAGGTATATGAGGTAAATAAGATTAGGTATACAGGGCAGAAACGCCCCCAACTTAACTACAATAGTAGAAAGCTTCTCTCACAGGAAGGAAGGACCAAATTAGGTGAACAGATAAATAGAGCTGTAGACTGATGCAGGGCAAAGTTGCCCAGAGTGGAGCTAATTAAAAAAAGAAAAGTGCCTTGGTGATCCTGAGGTAGCATGCTCTTTCTTGTCCCCTAGATCAGTTTAGGTAAACAGAGGTGGTGCCTCATGTCTGCTGTAAACATCCTTCCACCCGGCACCAGGGTTTTGTTTTGTATTAAACCAAACCCCTAACCCTGCATATCTTCGAAACCCCCTTTTCCCTCACGCCCATGAGTTAATGTTCACAGTTTCATTGTCTCTTTGTGCACATCCATCACCATGTTTGTAAGCCTCCTGATTCTAATAAAAATTGAGCAAGAACCCTTAATTGGGGCTCTTGTCTTCTCCTGGACATTAGCCATCTCTCACTTTTTAATCCTGTGTCCAGCTTTCTTGCTGGAAAAGAAAGAACTCTAGAGCCAGAGTCTATGACAACCTCCAACTTTGCTTTTCTTTTTCAAGATTGCTTTGGGTATTCAGGGTCTTTTGTGATTGCATACAAATTTTAGGATTGACTGTTCTAGCTCTGTGAAAAATGATGGTGGTAATTTGATAGGGATTGCATTAGATGTATGGATTGTTTTGGTTAGTATAGACATTTTAACAATATTTGTTCTTCCAGTCCCTGAGCATGGAATGTCTCTCCATTTCTTTTTGTCTTCTTCAATTTATTCCATTAATTTTCTATAGTTTTCAGAGTGCAGGTCTCTTTTGTTAGGTTTATTCGTAGGTATCTTACTATTTTGGGTACAATTATAAGTGGGATTGTTTTTTTTTTTAATTTCTCTTTCTGTTGCTTTATTATTGATGTATAGAAATGCAACAGATTTCTGCCCATTGATTTTGTATCCTATGACTTTAATGAATTTTTTTTTATCAATTCTAACAGTTCCTTGATGGAATCTTTTTCATTTTTCTATGTATAGTATAATGCATACTGCAAATAGTGAAAGTTTTACTTCTTACTTACCAATTTGGATGCCTTTTATTTCTTTTTGTTGTCTGATTGCTGTGGCTAGGACTTCCAGTACTCTGTAGAATAAAAGTGGTGAGAATGGGGGCACCTGGGTGGCTCAGTCAGTTAAGCATCTGATCCATGACTTAGGCTCATATCATGATCTCATGGTTCATGGGTTCATGCCCTGCATCTGTCTCTGTGCTGGTAGCGTGGAGCCTGCTTGGGATTCTCTCTCTCTCTGTCCCTCCTCTGCTTGCATTCTCAATCTCTCTAAAAATAAATGAATAAACTTTTTAAAAAGAAAAGTGGTGAGAGTGGATATCTTTGACTTGTTTGTAACCTTAGGGGAAAAGCTCTCCCTTTTTCCCCATTAAGGATGATGTTAGCTGTGGGTTTTTCATATATGGCCTTTATTATTTTGAGGCATGTTCCCTCTGAACTTACCTTGTTGAGGGTTTTTATCATGAATGGATGTTGTACTTTGCAAAGCCTCTTTGTATCATATGGTTCTTATCCTTTCTTTTGGTGATGTGATGTATCACATTGATTTACAAATATTGAACCATCCTTACTACCCAAGAGTAAATCCCACTTGATTGTGGTGAATAATTATTTTAATGTACTGTTGGATTCCTTTTGCTAGTATTTTGTTGAGAATTTTTGTATCTATGTTCATCAGGGATATTTGCCTGTACTTCTCTTTTTTAGTGATGTCTTTATCTAGTTTTGGTATCAGGGTAATGCTGGTCTCATAGAATGAATTTGGAAGTTTTCTTTCCTTTTCTGTTTTTGGAAAAGTTTGAGAAAAATAGGTATTAACTCTTCTTTTAATGTTTGGTAGAATTCTCCTGTGAAGCCATCTGGTCCTGGACTTTTCTTCGTTGGTAGTTTTTTGATTACTGAGTCAGTTTCATTGCCATTCAAATTTTCTATTTTTTCCTGTTTCAGTTTTGATAGTTCTATTTCTTCTTGTTTCATTTTGATAGTTCATATGTTCTAGGAATTTGTCCATGTTTTCCAGGTTGTCCAATTTTTTGGCATATAGTTTTTCATAATCTCTTAAAATTGTTTGTATTTTTATGGTATCAGTTGTTGTTTCTCCTATTTCATTTGTGATTTTATTTATTTGAGTGCATTCTCTTTTTTTCTTGATAAGTCTGGCTAGAAGTTTATCAATTTTACTGATTTTTTCAAAGAACCAGATCCTGGTTTCATTGATCTGTTCTATTGTTTGTTTGTTTTTCCTTTTTTTGGTTTCTATATCATTTATATCTGCTCTAAGCTTTATTATGTACTTCTTTCTTCTGGTTTTAGGTTTTGTTGTTATTTTTCTAGCTCCTTTAGGTGTAAGATTAGATTGCTTATTTGAGATATTTCTTGCTTCTTGATGTAGGCCTGTATTGCTATAAACTTCCCTCTTAGAACTGTTTTTGCTGCATTGTAACAGTTTTGGACCATTGTGTTTTCATTTTCATTTGTTTCCATGTTTTTTTTTTTTTTAAATTTCTTCTTTGATTTCCTGGTTGACCCATTCATTGTTTAGTAGCATTTTATTTAACCTCCATGTATTTGTGGTCTTTCCAGATTTTTTCTTGTAGTTGATTTCTAGTTTCAGAGTGTTGTGGTCAAAAAAGATGCATGGTATGACTTCAATCTCCTTGAATTTGTTGAGGCTTGTTTTGTGGCCTAATATGTGACCTATTCTGGAGAATGTTCCTTGTACACTTAAAAAGAATGTGTATTCTGCTGTTTTAGGATGGAATGTTATGAGTATATCTGTTAAGTCCATCTGGTCCAGTGTGTTATTCAAAACCACTCTTTCCTTGTTGATTTTCTGTTTAGATGATCTGTCCATTGATGTAAGTGGAGTGTTAAATTCTCCTATTGTTATTACATTATTATTGTGTAGTTCCTTTATGTTTGTTATTAGCTGTTTTATGCATTTGGGTGCTCCTATGCTGGGTTCATAAGTATTTAGAATTGTTATGTCATGTCTCCTTGTTTGTCCCCTTTATCGCGATATTGTGCCCTAATTCATCTCTTGTTATAGTCTTTGTTTTAAAGTCTAGTTTGTCTGATATAAGTATTGCTACTCTGGCTTTCTTTTGACATCCATTTTCGTGATAAATATTTCTCCACCCCCTCACTTTCAATCTGCAGGTGTCTTTAGGTCTAAAATAAGTCTCTTTTGGGCAACATATAGATGGTTCTTGATTTTTTTATCCATTATGTCACCCTATGTTTTTCATTAGTGCATTTAGTCCATTTACATGCAAAGTAATTATTGATATATATATATATATATACATATATATATATATATATAGTCATTTTATTATTTTGTGGTTGTTTCTAAAGATTTTCTTTGGTCCATTCTTGTCTTCCTGTCTTCCATGTTTTGCTGATTTTCTCTAGTAATATACTTGGGTTTTTTTCTCTTTATTCCTTATATATTTATTAGTGATTTTTGATTTGTTTTTACCATTAAATTTGTATATAACCTTTTTTTGCATATAGCAGTCTATTTAAGCTGATGCTCATTTAAGTTTGAACCCATTCTTTACTCCTCTCCTCCTCCCATTTTAGGTATGTATATGGCATTATATTTTATGTCTTTTTATTTTGTGAGTTCTTTGATTTTTTACAGAAATATTCAATATTACTGCATTTGTGTTTCCTACCTTTATATTGTAACTTTTGGTCTCTCTTTTCTACCACTGAGTGTTTTTTACATGCCAGACTATGCTAAGTGATTAACATTCAATTTATCATTAAATTTTCTCAGGAGCACTGTAACAGGTTTTTTTTTTTTTTAATTTAAGTATAGTTGGCACACAATGTTACATTAGTTTCAGATATTAAACAGTGATTAAACAGTTCTATACTTTATGTTATGCTATGCTCACCTTAAGTGTAGCTACTGTTTGTCACCCTACAAAGCTACTACAATATCACTGACTATTTCCTATGCTGTGCCTTTTATTTTCTTGATTTATTCATTCCATAACTGTAAGTCTCTATCTCCCACTCCTCTTCACTCCTTTTGTCCATCCCCCCTCTTCTCTCCTCTCTGGCAGCCATCAGTTTGTCCTCTGTATTCATAGGTCTGATTCTGCTTTTTCTTTGTTTATTCATTTGTTTTTTTTTTTTTTACATTACACATAAAACTGAAATCATGTGGTATTTGTCTTTCTGTGAGCAGAATACCTTTAGGTCCATCTATGTTGTTACAAATGGCAAGACCTCATCCTTTTTATGGCTGAGTTATAGTCTATTGAATGCATCTGTCTATGTATCTATCTGTCTATCTATCTATCTATCTATCTATCTATCATCTATCTATCTATGCCAACACTGTATGAGTTTTTTGTTTGTTTGTTTGTTATCATCTCCATTTCATCAATGAGCAAACTGAGGTGGAGAGAGGTTAAGTAACTTACTCAAACTCATGCAGCTTTAAATGGCAAAACAACTATACAAACTCAGGTCTGCTTGACTCCAAAGGCCATGTCCCTGATAGTAATCCTAACCTCCTGGCTGTTCTCGCCTCCATCTGGGCCTGGTGTCTATGCAAAGAATTAGCAATGAACTTTTCCCCACTTTTTATTACGTGCCAGGCCATCCATTTACATCTGGTGAATTCTTACTGTGTGCATAGTCCTCTGTGCTTCTGTGGGAGCATAAAGAGTAAAGACAGCTGTTGAGAGCATGTTAGCAGAGTTGAATGAATTGAATTAATCTCAGCATCTTGGAAGAGAAGCCTTGAAATGAGCTTGTAAAGGACCAGAGAGACATAATTTATCAGAGATGAGGGGATTTGGTGTTGAGGGCTTGGCATGGTGTTTAGAACATTGCAGACTCTCAATACATATTTGTTGGGTGCAGTGAGAGACTTAGAAGGTAAGGGCCAACCACATCATTCTTCCCTCTCCCTGACAGTGAGAGGTATTAAACTAACATTCAACCTCTCTGCCTACTGGCATGCTTTCTGTCTCCTATACTCTTTGTTCCTAGCAAATGGCCAGAGTGCACCTAGCCACGTCCCACCTGAATGGAAAAGAAAAGCACTGTTGGCAGAGGGCAGTGTAGAGGGAGGCTGGGTTTCATTCTCAGTTCTGTCACTTGATAGCTCTCTGACCTTGGGAAATTCACTTAACTTCTTTTTGCTTCAGTTTTAATGTATGTCAAGTGGAGATCATAGTGGTATCCACCTCATGAGGTTGTTATTAGGGTCAAATGATATATGCATGTAGCACTGGGCCTGGCATATAGCAGGCACTCAAGAACTGTTGACTATTACTATTATTAACTTTGTTCAGAAACTTGATGACATCCAGGCAACCTTCAAAAATCTGTATCTCAAAATCCTTTCCAAAAGCAAGAATGCATTGAGTATACATAGTATACATAGTATACATAGTATACATAGATATATATTTTTAATTGAAGTATAGTTTAAATATAATATTGTATTAATTTAAGGTGTACAACATAGTGATTCCATAATTCTATGAATTGCTCCATGCTTACCATGGTAAGTGTAGTTATTATCTGTCACCATACAATGTTATCACAATTTTATTGACTCTATTTCTTATGCTGTACTTTTCATTCCCAGGACTTATTTGTTTTATAACTGAAAGTTTGTACCTCTTAATCCTCTTCACCTATTTCACCTATCCGCCCCCCCCCATGCACCTCTCATATATACAGACGACAAACTAGTGTTTTTCAGTTTGCCTATTTTTGAAGGTAAACATGGACACACACACACACACACACACACACACACACACACATACACATGCATGCATGCACACATGCACAATGTCTGATTTAATTTTAATAAAAGTCTGTATAATTTGAAAGCTCTGAGTTTTGTTGTTAACAAAGTTACAGTACAAATAGGGAAATGTATGAGTTAAAGTCTGAATACCAAGTAGGCACAGGTTAATTGCATGTTATTACCTTAAAAATAAAGGATGCATTTTTTTTTAAAAAAAGGAAAACAACATTTTGGAAAATAATAGGGCATTAGTTGAAACCAGTTTATTTTGAAAAATTTTTCTCCTCAAATAACACCTCAACAAGATTGGAGGATAGATCCTGGATTCTAGATTCCATCTCAGTAAAGAAAATGGTAGTCTAGGTCTATTACCATAAGCTGAGAAGAGTAGTGAACCAATTCATTCATTAGAGTCATGAATATACTTCTGTGGTAAATATTAATGAATAATTTGACCTCAGCTCTCCTGCTTTCACTACTGTCACTAATACTGTCAGTAAACAAGAATATTTTTTGAATTTCTACAGGAAGGAGTGATTGTCACTCTGTAGCAGGGCGAATGTATTCAATAGATTCATGTACAGAATCCATCCACTGATAATGCTAACAAACTGTGGGAAATCAAATAGCTATGTCCTGGTTAGGGAGATTGTAGGGAAGGGATTATACTGCTTTCCAACCCTGCTGGAAACAGCTGACCAGTATCTAGTAAATGCATATTGAGGAGTTGGGTCCTGCCTGTGCTCATGAATTCCTTAGACCGTGTTATTTTGTTCTTCACCCTGCTTTTTTTTTGGGGGGGGGGAGTCTTTTGTAGTATTGGGAATGCCTTGTTTTCTTTTTTTTGCATGCTTTCTATATGTTCTTACTGGCACTAGCCACTGACGTATTGTGCAATGTTTTCCCTATAATGTATGCCTAATAGATACAGGAGCTTGAGAGCAGCTCGGGGAGACTTCCTTTAGCCTCCCTCTGACCTCTCTTGACTTGTGGAGTCTTGACTAATCCTTTCTGCCGCCCTTGGCTTTGCTGGACAAAGCTGAAAGTCGAACCCACAATTGGTGACCCCGATGTGATAAGCTGAACCCACAACAAACACTGATACAGTATTTGCTGCATGCCAGGCACTGTCCTAAGAAATTCACATTTATTAACACATTTAGTTTTAGTAACAACCCATTTTCTAAACTGAGGCAGTGAGAAGTAAAATATCTTACTCAAAGTCACATAGCTAATAATGAGCTGGGATTCAAACCTAGGCATTTTGGTTTCAGAGTTGTTGCTCCTAACATACTACACTATGTTGCCTCACCAAAACAGGCTAAAGAGAATTTTGCTGTATGTCTTATTGATCAGATTCACCTGCTGTCCCAAATATTAGTGTATTCTGGGCTTTCAGGAAATGTGGACTGTTTCTCAGTGTTCTCTCTGCCTTAAAGACTTACCTGTGATATTAAAAAGGAGAGTCCTATAATTTGGTGGTTACCTTCAGAGTGTAGGAGCTCAAGCAGTTTGGGAGTTGAAATATTGAGACAGAGAATAAATAGCACCATCTTCCCTTCCCACGTTCTGAAACAATTGAATTGTAAAGCGAACAGACTACAAAACATTGCCTTTATTCCTGATAAAATGTAGGTTGGGGGAGGTAGCTAAGTGTGAGAGCCAAATGGGCTTGCTAAATGAACTTCAGGGTTAGACAGATGTACCTATCCAGCTACAGCAGGCCCTGTACCACCACAGTAGCATCCTGCAAGGGCAAAACCTTCAACCCTGAACTTGAAACCTAGTCCAAAATGTGGTCTCAGATGGTAGGCTGGTTTGCAAAGAGGAAGGAAGGAAGAGTAAGGTCATGCCTATTTAATGTATTCTCCCTCATTTTTGCCATCCAGTTAAGATCTCCTCTTATAGGAAGCAGTAAGTGAAGAAGGAAGGGAGAAAGATCAGGAGTGTTCAGGCAATGCTCTTCCGGAAACTGAGTTGTGAAGAATTGTCTGCTCTAACACTGGGCCAAGTCCCATGATGCAGAGTTTTGGGGAATTTCTGCCATGGTTGCTCCTTTCTGTTTCTAGACAAACATATGATCCTTGGGTGAGTGATTTTTGAGTGAATCTGACCTTGTGTTTCTGTTAGGGAGTCATTCTGAGGCCACCAGCCTCTGTAAAGGTCAGATCTCAAGGAAAGTAATAGTAGCCAGCAGTTGTGTAGCTTCACCTAGGGTCATGGAACAAACTAACCACAAACTCTGTTCTTGTTTTTGTTTCTGCTTCACAGAGGTTTCATTCTATCACCTTGGAAGCAATTTGGCAGTTAAAACATTTGTGTTCCAATTTTAGCTCCACTACTTCTGGGCTGTGTGGCTTTGGACAATTTACTTTTTAAGCCCCAGTTTTCTCATCTGTAGAGTGGTTATAATAGCACATACCCCATAGGTTTTGATCAAGAATGAAGTGAAGTATAAAGTGCTTAAGGTCATGCCTGCCCTGTAGTAAGTTCTTAGTTAATGGTTTCTATGATTGCTCATGCTTTTTCCTGTTTCTCTATTTCCTGGAAGCCAGTTTAAAGCCTACACCTTACCAGATGTGAATTTGGGGAACCAAAATGGCTAACCCCATACCTTTCCTTCCTCTTCTAGTGTATATTGGCCTTTTTCTTCCCTGGACTCCTCTTATAGCCTGTACTAGACAATTTCATATGATTATTTAATCAATGGTATATATCATTCTGTGGTTGTTTTTACCTAGAATATAGCTGGGCTCCTTGAGGACAGAAAGGTCATCTAATATTTCTTTATAACAATATGAGATATACAGCATTGTGCCTACAGTTGACAATACTGTTTTATATACTCAAAAGTTGCTCAAAAGTTAAATATTCTTACTGCCACCAAAAAAAAAAAAAAAGGTAAATTATGTGAGGTGTTGGAGCTGTTAACCAACCTTATTGTGGTAATCATTTTGCAATATATAGGTGTATCAATTTGCCACATTGTTCACCTTAAAACGCTATATGTTAATTATAGCTCAATAAACCTAGAAAAAATAAAAGAAAAATAATATGAGTTATATAATGCCCATAGTATATATAGTGTCTGCCACATAGTAGGTGTTCAAAGTATTTTTTCTTCCTTCCATTCTTCTTCTTCTTCTCTTTTTGTCTCCTTTCTTCCTGCTCTGCCTGCTTCTTATCTACTGAAGCACTTAGTGCAGTACTGAAGTCCCAAGAAATGCTAAATACATAGCTGTGATCTCAAATTCAGTGTATTTTATGTGAGGCGAGGACTGACCAGAACCATTTATTCTCTCAAAACTGGTAGTTCCTGTTTGTGAAATGCCTGCTGTTTATTCCATCCAACATAATTCCTTTCTTCCCTGTTGACTCTGGGGAGAGAATTAAGCAGCAGCCAAAGTAGAGCCATGTTTTAGTCTAAACTGGACCCTAATAATGTATCTGGCATCCTACTTAGGTTTCCTGTATATATCCTTGTGTGACTGCTGGACTGTAAATTACCCAAAGGTAGGCACTGTGTTGTATTTAGTGCCATATCCCCAGTACCTGGCACAGTCCCCTATCTACAGTAATTGTTCAGTAAATCTTTACAATGACCAATTAAAGAAACTCTGCACTATCAGAAAGTCAGCTGGCTTCTTAGTATAAACTGACATGCTGATCTTAACATTCATATGGAATTGGGAGTAACCCCAAATAGCCAAAACAATATTGAAAAAGAAGAATAAAATAAAGGATTCCCACTTCACTGTTTCAAAATTTGCCAAATAGCTGCAGTAATCAAAATGACATGTTACTAGCTTAAGGATAGATATATAGACCTATAGAGTAAAATTCAGAGTCCAGAGCTAAATCCATACACCTATGGTCAATTCATTTTCAACAGGTGTGTTAAAACCATCTAATTGAGAGAAAGTATATTATTTCTAGCATATGGGTCTAAGACAGCTAGTATCCATATACAAAGGAAAAGTTGGACGCTTACCTCATTCAATATACAAAAATTAACTCAAAATGGATCAAAACATAAATGCTAAGTGCTAGAACTAAAAATTCTTAGGAGAAATCATAAGGGTAAGTATTCATGACCTTGAACTTGGCAACAAATTATTTGATATGACACTGAAAATGAGTGACAAAAGAAAAAATAGGTTGGACTTCTTCAAAATTTTAAACTTTTGTGAATCAGAGGACACTATTAAGAAAAATGAAAACACATCCCACAGAATGGGAAAAGATGTTTATAAATCATATATCTGATTAAGGGCTTTATCTAGAATATATAAAGAATATTTAAAACTGAATAATAAAAAGACAAGTAAGTCAAAATAGGCAAAAGGTCAGAAGGAGATTCTTCCAAAGAAAAGAGACAAATGTCCCATAAGTGTATGAAAAGATGCTCAACATTATTAGTCATAAAAGAAGTACTAATTAAAACCAAAATGAGATACCATTTCACACTTACTAGAATAGTTATAACCAAAAAGGCAGATAGTAACAACTGTTGGTGAGGATGTAAAGAAATTGGAACCCTCATGTGTTATTGGTGGGAATATAAATTGGTATAGCAACTTTGGAAAACATTCTGGAAGTTCTTCAAATAATTAAACATAGAGTTAACTTTGACCCTGCAGTTCCACTTCCTTTCAAGAAAGCTGAAAACATAGGTCTATGTAAAACTTGTACACAAACATTAGTATCAGCATTATTTATAATAGTCACAGGGTGGAAACAATATGAATGTCCATCAGCTGATACATGGATAAACAAAATGTGGTATATTTATATGATGGAATATTATTTGGCTATAAAAATGACTGAAGTACATACTACAATATAGATGAACCTTGAAAACATTATGGTAAGTGAATAAAGCCAGACATGAGAGGCCACATATTTTATGATTCCATTTGTATTAAATGTCCAGAAATTCCAGATAATAAGGTATTATTATTATTCACCTCCTGTAGTTAAGGAATCAAAATACTGAAGGTTAAGTAACTTGCCCAAGGTTACACAGATAGTATGAGTTGGGACTGGGATTGGTTCAGACCAAGGTTTCTTTTTTTGGTTGATGGAAGTGTTCCAAAATGGATCATGGTGTTGGTTGTACAATTCCGCAAATACACTAAAAGCCACTGAATTACACACTTTATTTATTTAATTAATTTTTTAACATTTATTTTTGAGCAAAAGCAGGGGAGGGGCAGAGAGAGAGGGAGACACAGAATCTGAAGCAGACTCCAGTCTCTGAGCTGTCAGCACAGAGCCTGATGCAGGGCTTGACCTCATGAACTGTGAGATCATGACCTGAGCCAAAGTCAGACACTTGACAGATCGGCCACCCACGTGCCCCTATACACTTTAAATGAGTGAAATGTATGTTTTGTGAATTATAGCTCAATAAGTCTGTTAGCAAACAAAATCTATGCTGAACTGTGCTTAATAAATGATGTTGTATTTATTCTTCCAGTGAAAAAATCAGAAGCTTTAGGGGTAGGACCCCAGCTTCAGTAATTTTTAGTTTTTAAACATTTATTTATTTTTGGGAGACATTCAGAGCATGAGTGGGAGAGGGACAGAGAAAGGAAGACACAGAATCTGAAGCAGGCTCCAGGGTCTGAGCTGTCAGCACAGAGCCCAATGTGGGGCTCGAACCCACGAATCACAAGATCATGACCTGAACCAAAGTCAGAGGCTTAACTGACTGAGCCACCCAGACTCCCCTCTTCAGTAATTTTAATTCTAATATGCAGGCATGACTGAGAAACTCTTCACTAAGGGAATGAGTGACTGCATTTTATGTAAACTCTGATTAAGTGAATCAATGAATGGATGGATAGTGGAGGTCAGCCTTGCTTGTTTTGCCTGGCTATGAAGCACAGGCAGCCATAGTGAGTGGAGGATATCAGGTGTCCTACCTGCACCCAGACTACCAGGGCTGCACTGAAGAGACAGCAGGTACATCTGGGGATTAGAACTCCTTACGGAGAAAGAGTTCTGTCAACACAAAGCACATTATTGCATTTTTCTAAAGCTTTATGAATTTCCACATGCCATCTGCCTGTTATTTTTACAAGTTCTTGCCTGAAGTAGGTTTGCATTTATGATGACTGAATTTGAAGGCAAAATTGCAATATTGTTCCTCAGAATTATTATTGTCTTCCTAGTGGTTGTTTTTTTTTTTTTTTTATGAGTTTTATTTTTCTCCCAGGGAAGCCTCCATGAGTGAATTTAATGCATAAAAATGAGGGCACTTAGATCCCATCCTTAGCACAAAGTGGTTAGAAAGTTAATGAGCTAATGTATTACTAATCAGCCCAGCTTACAACATAATTTAATAGAGATAATGGAAATATTGGATAGAATCAAGTATGTTGCATTTTGAACCATTTCTATTTTTCGTTCATTTTCATTAAACAAGTTAAAAGTGTATGCTTGCTACCTTAACTCTTTTGTTATATAAGCTAAAAAGGTAAACCTGTTGGAACAGGTACATACAACTTTTCACCCAAGATCTCTAAGCAGACCTCACCTCTATTGATCAGTAACAATTCTTAGTTTGTAGCACACAATTTGAAAAATCCTAGAACAGTTAGGCCCTGCACAATCACATGTATAGCCATGAAACCTGGGAGTTTTTCTGATCCTGGGTTCAGTGTGACCCTTTTGGAAGGGACTGAAAGATATTTTCAGCACCCTGTACACCAGGCAGAAGCCTTACAGATATGACTACTCCCCTTCAAATGTCAGGCAGGATCCTCAGTGCTTTGTATGGCACCTGACATGATCTGAAATCCTCCTTTCTCCAGGTACTTCCTTGATTTTTTTTCTAGGTATTTTCACTAGCTGACATCCCATCCTCTACCTTGTTTTGGGCCCCTTTGCTCTGTTAGGCCTTACTTTGTAACACCCTTGATCTTAGGGTTCCTGTTCATTTGTGTGCCAGTACATTATCTTGTAATATTTATGGCACAATTTGCATCCAGTCATTTTAAAATAAGGACTGCAAGGTGCAGTGGTGTTACTTATTTTACCAAAATTTTCACTTACACACACACACACACACACACACACTTTCCTTTCTATTCTAACCTCTTAATGCTGTAGAGAAGTATACTAAGTTCATAAAGGCAACATGGAAAACTATAGGTAATCAAAATCTTCAAAATCCTGCCCAAAGTGCTATATTCTTGATTAATATTACCTAGAAGATAGTGTCCAATATTATGGACAATGCAACCACCAAAATTAAAAATGAATAACATTTAAAGACAATGGTGGAGTATATAGTGACCATATTTCAGTTCAATAAATATTTTCTAATAGATTTATTCATCTCACACAAACCTCTGTCTTAGTAATTCCACACAACCTTGAAATACAAAAACAAAAAAGAAACAAAAGCAACAGGCTTCCTCTCAATAGCATATTTTATTTGGAGATTCAGAGCGAAATGCAGATAAGAATTATCCTAAAGGAAAACTGAGCAAAAGTTTGCTGAGCTAATCAGCAAAAAGGGCAGTGGCTCTTATACTTGAGCATGCATCAGAATCATGGAGATTTCCAAGCTCCACTTTCAGAGTTTCTGATTCAACAGGTCTAGGGTGGTGCCCAGTAACTTGCATTTCTAACAATATCCCAGGGGATGCTCCTGCTGGTCATAAGGTAACTAACCATCTTAGTTTGCCTGGGACTGAGGAGTTTTAAGGACTTGGGACATTTAGTGCTTAAAACTGAGACAATCCCAGGCAAACCAGGGTGGTCAGTCATCCTGCTGGTCCAGGACCAGACTTTGAGAGCCAATAGTTTTGGAGGTTGTATGGTAACCAGCAAGAAACCCTACATGTTCAGGCAATACCAGTATCCCATACTGTTTCAGTTCTAGATAGCCAAACTCAGTGATTGAACCAATTCATAGAACAAAGAGGTACTTGGAAATTCAGTGTTGTCTCATAGGCTCTCCCGACTCCATTTCTAGACCTCTGCCCTCTCCAGCCCCTCCCCCACCCGTCTTTGGACTTGAAGGGACCTCCACTTCAGCTCTTCCCTTTCATCAGGTGGAGTCTGCTTTGAAACAAGGAATACAGAACTGTGGGAGGCAATGTGTGGAAAGAACAGGATCCTGGGTCAGAGAGACTTACATTTGACTCTACTACTTCTTAGCCATGCAGCTTTTCTTAACTCACTCAACCTTCCTGACCTTCTGTTTCATGTAGAAAATGAGGAGCATAATGCTTTCCTTACAGGCATTGTTATGAGAGCCCTTGTGAGAATGAAAGTGAAGGTATGAATTGAGTCATATGTATGGTACCTGGCACATAGTAGGAACCAACTAAGTGGAAGCTATAATCATAAAAATCCTAAGGCCTGAGGCCCATTATTGGATAGCTGAAGATCATAGCAAAAATACTAAAGTGGAAAGTTCACCCCTCCCCAAACAGTTGCAGTCACTGATATGAGGTATTTTTACATTGTTGTGTGGCTTGAAGTGAAAGCACAGAAGATATGTCAAAAAATCAGTTATGTTACAAAGAAAAAAATCAAAGAGAAATAACTCCTCTGCCTACCTTGATAGTTAGAAGTGTTAATGAGTTCTGAATCATTTTAAACATTTTCAATTAACAAGTCTTCTCCCTATACCCACGCAGCCACCATCAGCCATATTTTTAAATAGATGGTTCATTTCCTCATCCTCACAGGCATCTAACATGTTCAGGCTACCCCTCTAACTTTGAGTGGGGAAACATTCAGTTTTCTGTCTGCACATCATTCAGGCAGTCCTGTATGTCACTTATTTGATTTTCACACATTGTATTTTTTTCCAACTCTTTGCTCTTATAGACAATAGGGAAAAAACCCATTAACTCAGTATTTATGCTGAGGAATGAATATGTTCAACATAATGAGCTTGAGGTCATGTTTTTACTTAATTTTCTTTACTAACAGAATAAAATTTTGCTTACAAGATGATGCTGTGCTATTCCTTTTTTTTCTATGTGTTTGAATTCACACCTTG
This sequence comes from Panthera onca, assembly GCF_046562875.1. Classification (NCBI taxonomy): domain Eukaryota; kingdom Metazoa; phylum Chordata; class Mammalia; order Carnivora; family Felidae; genus Panthera; species Panthera onca. Next base: position 44,563,445 of record NC_138357.1, on the reverse strand, counting down.
AAACTGAGGAGGTTTGGACTGGAAGATTGTGTTTCCACAGCTCAGAAACTTATTCTTATCAAAATATGTTGGATTCTGTGCATGGGAAATCTGAGCTGCTCTGCCTTTTTAAGGGATGGGTATCTGCCTCATTCACACATATGATGCATGCGTTGTCCCAAAAGGATTAATCATAGCTATGATTTTTATGGCGCTTACTGTATACCAGGTACTGTTGTAACTTTTCTCTCCCTTCTCCTTCTCATATCAAATTTATTGCTTGGAACTCACTTCCAGAGCTTTCATAAGCATCTTTCTAGGGTCTCTCCTTCCAAAGGCAGACTTCAACACTAATGTACATATCTCTATGCCCAACAATGACTACTTATGGGATGTGTGGGTGGATCTTTCATACTTAGATTGGACTGTCCATCCATATACATATAAGACAGGATGGTGCAGTGGGGAGCCAGGAGCAGGAAGAGAAAGGAGGTAGTGGGTGTACTTTCCCTGTGCTGACAAAATTTTATGAACTCTGAGGAGTCCAGGAATTCTGCAAACCTAGACTGCCATGCTGTTATAAAGGTATATTTATCAAGGTAGGCAGATAGAACATATTTTATTTAACAGTTTGTTAAACTTATTTGGACATATGGTATATGGAGCTCCATTTGTACACTTGTCTCAGTTCCCCACACATGATAGGGACAGACTTGTTTAAGGCTGTATAGGTATAGCCAGAAGGTTTGAAAAGAGGTGGGATGGAGGAAGAAGACAAGGAGGACATATACCTGGCTGGGGCTAACTCATTACTTCTCCTCAAAGATATGTCTGGAAAGTTCCAGTGAAATAAGTGATTTAGTACCTAGATTCTTGAACCAGACTCTCTGGGTTTTAAATCCTGGTTCTATAATTTGTTAGCTGTATAACCTTGAGTAAGTCCCCTAACCCCTGTGTTTTTCAGTTTTCTCATTTGTAAAATGAGGATGATATTAATCTATCCCATATGGTACTAAAGTACTTAAAACAACTCCTGGTGTATAGTATGTGCCACACAATTGTCAGCTTTTAAATTTGTTTCTGTTTTAGGCTAGTTAGATGTGATATGAAAATATCTTGGGGGAATTCTCATCAAGGTATCCCTATTCATCTTATGCTTTTTCCAGTTTCTAGGACAGTATGAGCACCCTAGAATATGATGAGAATGGAAACAGGTATTCCTTAAATAGGCTTCTCTATAGGGTGGGAGGAGGGATATTGGGCTAGGGTTGTCTCTCAGTCATGTTTGGCCTCAGAAGGTAGAAGGAAGGCCTGGGTGATGATCCTCTGGGGCAAGTGTTTTCAGTAGGAGCCTCCCAGAGGGTAGCTGTAGCTACTTGGAAGGCTGAGTAGTCACCTGACTATGAAATGGACAGCAGTGGACTTGTATTCTTGTCTTTTTCTCACGATTAGGGTGTCTTGGAAGTAGCTTGACAGAAGCTGTGGTAGTAGCCACATTCAAATAATATATATTCAAATAATATGCCACTTAGACCACAGAGTAGTTTCCAAGGTCCAGAGCCCATAGACAGTAGTGACTTCAGCCAGAGCAAACTTCTGGGTGGGAATAGTTCCTCCTAGGCACTTTTGGGACCTGAGGTTGCAAAATCTTCAGACAGCTGTATCAGTAAGTGATGACTGGGAAGGACTTATGGACACTTGTAAGCACCCCTGAGGATTTCTAGAAATATTCTGTAAAAGGTTGAACTTCTTGTATTCAAACATGCTCAGAGCTATTGTGATGTTGGTAATAGTGTTAACGTGACCTCATTTGTATTCTCTGGTTGTCAAGGAGCCAAGTCTTTTTGAATCCAGAAGGATTTTAAGCAGTTGAAAGATTTTGTTGGATTTGAGACTTCAGACACCCTGGTATTAGTGTAGAAATGGGATAGGAGTTTTGCAGAAGTAGCAATTAAGAAGGGGTTACAATAGCGTTCTGGTGCTAAATGAAGGACTAAAACTAAGTTGGTGAAGAAGAGATGGAATGGAAGGGAGAGACTTAAAAGAATACTTCAGAAACAGACTCAATATGACATCATATTTATTTAGATACAGAAGATGAAAAAGGAGACTCTCCGGGTAAGGGAGAGTTTTGTGAGAGGCCAGTCAAGTGATTCTCATGATGAAATCAAGTAAGAGAATAATTAAGAAATGTCGACTGAATGGGAAAATTAGGAGGTCATTGGGTCTTTGGTACTTTGTCTTCAATGATTCATCCACTCCTGATTCATACTCTTCCTTTATGTTTATGTTTACCTTGTATGTTCTTGGTCCTCATGGAAGTGCTACAATTTGAGTCTGCCTTCTTACTCTGACATTTTCTGAAACCAACTCTCCCCAACTAGAATGTTTCAACCCTGGGTTCCATTCCCTTGGGATTTCCCTAGGTGACACAAAAGTTTCTCACCTGATTTATACTAATGGGATCATATATATCTCTCCCAGGAATCTGAGCATTTTAAAAGGTGACTTTGGGGGTAGTCATTCAACCTAAATGAATTAATCTCTGGTGGTGGAAGTTTCTAGTTACATGGCAAAGGGGGAGGTGGCTTCTAGAGAGGATATTTAACTCGCTTACAAAAAGAAAAAAACTCTAAAATAATAATAGATTTGGGTCCGGCAGAAGATGGCAGCATAAGAGGACGCTGGGCTCACCGCGTGTCCTGCTGATCACTTAGATTCCACCTACACCTGCCTAAATAACCCAGAAAACCACCAGAAGACTAGCAGAACGGAGTCTCCGGAGCCAAGCACAGACGAGAGGCCCACAGAAGAGGGTAGGAAGGGTGGAGAGGCGGTGCACCCTGCATGGACTGGCGGGAGGGAGCCGGGCGGAGGGGCAGCTTGCCGGCCAAGCAGAGCCCCCGAGTCTGGCTGGCAAAAGCGGAGGGGCCTGACGGACTGTGTTCCGACAGCAAGCACGACTTAGCCTCTGGGAGGTCATAAGTTAACAGCTCTGCTCAGAAAGCGGGAAGGCTGGAGGACAAAGGGAGGGAGAGTTGCTGAGCCCCCGGACGCAGAGCTCAGCTTGGCGGGGAACAAAGGCGCTTGCCAGCGCCATCTCCCTCGCCCATCCCCCAGCCAAAATCCCAAAGGGAACCAGTTCCTGCCAGGGAACTTGCTCGCTCCGCGCAAACACCCAACTCTGTGCTTCTGCAGAGCCAAACCTCCGGCAGCGGATCTGACTCCCTCCCGCTGCCACAGGGCCCCTCCTGAAGTGGATCACCTAAGGAGAAGCGAGCTAAGCCTGCCCCTCCTGCCCCCGTGCACCTTGCCTACCCACCCCAGCTAATACGCCAGATCCCCAGCACCATGAAGCTGGCAGTGTGCAAGTAGCCCAGACAGGCCACGCCACCCCACAGTAACTCCTGCCCCTAGGAGAGGGGAAGAGAAGGCACACACCAGTCTGTGGCCCCAGCGGTGGGCTGGGGACAGACATCAGGTCTGACTGCAGCCCCGCCCACCAACTCCAGTTATACACCACAGCACAGGGAAGTGCCCTGCAGGTCCTCACCACTCCAGGGACTATCCAAAATGAACAAACGGAAGAATTCCCCTCAAAAGAATCTCCAGGAAATAACAACAGCTAATGAACTGATCAAAAAGGATTTAAATGATATAACAGAAAGTGAATTTAGAATAATAGTCATAAAATTAATCGCTGGGCTTGAAAACAGTATAGAGGACAGCAAAGAATCTCTTGCTACAGAGATCAAGGGACTAAGGAACAGTCACGAGGAGCTGAAAAGCGCTTTAAACGAAATGCAAAATAAAATGGAAACGTCCACGCCTCGGATTGAAGAGGCAGAGGAGAGAATAGGTGAACTAGAAGATAAAGTTATGGAAAAAGAGGAAGCTGAGAGAAAGAGAGATAAAAAAATCCAGGAGTATGAGGGGAAAATTAGAGAACTAAGTGATACACTAAAAAGAAATAATATACGCATAATTGGTATCCCAGAAGAGGAAGAGAGAGGGAAAGGTGCTGAAAGGGTACTTGAAGAAATAATGGCTGAAAACTTCCCTGAACTGGGGAAGGAAAAAGGCATTGAAATCCAAGAGGCACAGAGAACTCCCTTCAGACGTAACTTGAATCGATCTTCTGCACAATATATCATAGTCAAACGGGCAAAATACAAGGATAAAGAGAAAATTCTGAAAGCAGCAAGGGACAAAAGTGCCCTAACATATAAAGGGAGACCTATAAGACTCGTGACTGATCTCTCTTTTGAAACTTGGCAGGCCATAAAGGATTGGCAGGAGATCTTCAATGTGTTGAACAGAAAAAATATGCAGCCGAGAATCCTTTATCCAGCAAGTCTATTTAGAATAGGAGGAGAGATAAAGGTCTTCCCAAACAAACAAAAACTGAAGGAATTTGTCACCACGAAACCAGCCCTACAAGAGATCCTAAGGGGGATCCTAGGAGACAAAGTACCAGACACATCACTACAAGCATAAAACATGCAGACATGACAATGACTCTAAACCCGTATCTTTCTATAATAACACTGAATGTAAATGGATTAAATGCGCCAACCAAAAGACATAGGCTATCAGAATGGATAAAAAACCAGGACCCATGTATTTGCTATCTACAAGAGACTCATTTTAGACCTGAGGACACCTTTAGATTGAGAGTGAGGGGATGGAGAACTATTTATCATGCTACTGGAAGCCAAAAGAAAACTGGAGTAGCCATACTTATATCAGACAAACTAGACTTTAAATTAAAAGCTGTAACAAGAGATGAAGAAGGGCATTATATAATAATTACAGGGTCTATCCATCAGGAAGAGCTAACAATTATAAATGTCTATGCGCCGAATACCAGAGCCCCCAAATATATAAAACAATTACTCACAAACATAAGCAACCTTATTGATAAGAATGTGGTAATTGCAGGGGACTTTAACACTCCACTTACAGAAATGGATAGATCATCTAGACACACAGTCAATAAAGAAACAAGGGCCCTGAATGATACATTGGATCAGATGGACTTGACAGATATATTTAGAACTCTGCATCCCAAAGCAACAGAATACACTTTCTTCTCGAGTGCACATGGAACATTCTCCAAGATAGATCACATACTGGGTCACAAAACAGCCCTTCATAAGTATACAAGAATTGAGATCATACCATGCATACTTTCAGACCACAATGCTATGAAGCTTGAAATCAAACACAGAAAAAAGTCTGGAAAACCTCCAAAAGCATGGAGGTTAAAGAACACCCTACTAAAGAATGAATGGGTCAACCAGGCAATTAGAGAAGAAATTAAAAAATATATAGAAACAAACGAAAATGAAAATACAACAATCCAAACGCTTTGGGATGCAGCAAAGGCAGTCCTGAGAGGAAAATGCATTGCAATCCAGGCCTATCTCAAGAAAGAAGAAAAATCCCAAATACAAAATCTAACAGCACACCTAAAGGAAATGCAAGCAGAACAGCAAAGACACCCTAAACCCAGCAGAAGAAGAGAAATAATAAAGATCAGAGCAGAAATAAACAATATAGAATCTAAAAAAAAAACTGTAGAGCAGATCAAGGAGACCAAGAGTTGTTTTTTTGAAAAAATAAACAAAATTGACAAACCTCTAGCCAGGCTTCTCAAAAAGAAAAGGGAGATGACCCAAATATATAAAATCATGAATGAAAATGGAATTATTACTACAACCAATCCCTCAGAGATACAAACAATTATCAGGGAATACTATGAAAAATTATATGCCATCATATTGGACAACCTGGAAGAAATGGACAAATTCCTAAACACCCACACTCTTCCAAAAGTCAATCAGGAGGAAATAGAAAGCTTGAACAGACCCATAACCAGCGAAGAAATTGAATCGGTTATCCAAAATCTCCCAACAAATAAGAGTCCAGGACCAGATGGCTTCCCAGGGGAGTTCTACCAGACATTTAAAGCAGAGATAATACCTATCCTTCTCAAGCTATTCCAGAAATAGAAAGGGAAGGAAAACTTCCAGACTCATTCTATGAAGCCAGTATTACTTTGATTCCTAAACCAGACAGACACCCAGTAAAAAAAGTGAACTACAGGCCAATATCCCTGATGAATATGGATGCAAAAATTCTCAATAAGATACTAGCAAATCGAATTCAACAGCATATAAAAAGAACTATTCACCATGATCAGGTGGGATTCATTCTTGGGATGCAGGGCTGGTTCAACATTTGCAAATCAATCAACGTGATACATCACATTAATAAAAGAAAATATAAGAACCATATGATCCTGTCAATTGATGCAGAAAAGGCCTTTGAAAAAATCCAGCACCCTTTCTTAATAAAAACCCTTGAGAAAGTCGGGATAGAAGGAACATACTTAAAGATCATAAAAGCCATTTATGAAAAGCCCACAGCTAACATCATCCTCAACGGGGAAAAACTGAGAGATTTTTCCCTGAGATCAGGAACACGACAGGGATGCCCACTCTCACCGCTGTTGTTTAACATAGTGCTGGAAGTTCTAGCATCAGCAATCAGACAACAAAAGGAAATCAAAGGCATCAAAATTGGCAAAGATGAAGTCAAGCTTTCACCTTTTGCAGATGACATGATAGTATACATGGAAAATCCGATAGACTCCACCAAAAGTCTGCTAGAACTGATACATGAATTCAGCAAAGTTGCAGGATACAAAATTAATGTACACAAATCAGTTCCATTCTTATACAATAACAATGAGGCAACAGAAAGACAAATAAAGAAACTGATCCCATTCACAATTGCACCAAGAAGCATAAAATACCTAGGAATAAATCTAACCAAAAATGTAAAAGATCTGTACGCTGAAAACTATAGAAATCTTATGAAGGAAACTGAAGAAGATATAAAGAAATGGAAAAACATTCCTTCTCATGGATTGGAAGAATAAATATTGTCAAAATGTCAGTACTACCCAAAGCTATCTACACATTCAATGCAGTCCCAATCAAAATTGCACCAGCGTTCTTCTCGAAACTAGAACGAGCCATCCTAAAATTCATATGGAACCACAAAAGGCCCTGAATAGCCAAAGTAATTTTGAAGAAGAAGACCAAAGCAGGAGGCATCACAATCCCAGACTTTAGCCTCTACTACAAAGCTGTCATCATCAAGACAGCATGGTATTGGCACAAAAACAGACACATAGTCGAATGGAATAGAATAGAAACCCCAGCACTAGACCCACAAACGTATGGCCAACTCATCTTTGACAAAGCAGGAAAGAACATCCAATGGAAAAAAGACAGTCTCTTTAACAAATGGTGCTGGGAGAACTGGACAGCAACATGCAGAAGGTTGAAACTAGACCACTTTCTCACACCATTCACAAAAATAAACTCAAAATGGATAAAGGACCTGAATGTGAGACAGGAAACCATCAAAACCTTAGAGGAGAAAGCAGGAAAAGACCTCTCTGACCTCAGCCGTTGCAATCTCTTACTCGACACATCCCCAAAGGCAAGGGAATTAAAAGCAAAAGTGAATTACTGGGACCTTATGAAGATAAAAAGCTTCTGCACAGCAAAGGAAACAACCAACAAACTAAAAGGCAACCAACGGAATTGGAAAAGATATTTGCAAATGACATATCAGACAAAGGGCTAGTATCCAAAATCCAAAAGAGCTCACCAAACTCCACACCTGAAAAACAAATCACCCAGTGAAGAAATGGGCAGAAAACATGAATAGACACTTCTCTAAAGAAGACATCTGGATGGCCAACAAGCACATGAAAAGATGGTCACCGTCGCTCCTCATCAGGGAAATACAAATCAAAACCACACTCAGGTATCACCTCACGCCAGTTAGAGTGGCCAAAATGAACAAATCAGGAGACTATAGATGCTGGAGAGGATGTGGAGAAACGGGACCCCTCTTGCATTGTTGGTGGGAATGCAAATTGGTGCAGCCGCTCTGGAAAGCAGTGTGGAGGTTCCTCAGAAAGTTAAAAATAGACCTACCCTATGACCCAGCAATAGCACTGCTAGGAATTTATCCAAGGGATACAGGAGTACTGATGCATAGGGGCACTTGTACCCCAATGTTTATAGCAACACTCTCAACAATAGCCCAATTATGGAAAGAGCCTAAATGTCCATCAACTGATGAATGGATAAAGAAATTGTGGTTTATATACACAATGGAGTACTACATGGCAATGAGGAAGAACAAAATATGGCCCTTTGTAGCAACGTGGATGGAACTGGAGAGTGTGATGCTAAATGAAATAAGCCATACAGAGAAAGACAGATACCATATGTTTTCACTCTTATGTGGATCCTGAGAAACCTAACAGAAACCCATGGGGGAGGGGAAGGAAAAAAAAAAAGAGGTTAGAGTGGGAGAGAGCCAAAGCATAAGAGACTCTTAAAAACTGAGAACAAACTGAGGGTTGATGGGGCGTGGGAGGGAGGGGAGGTTGGGTGATGGGTATTGAGGAGGGCACCTTTTGGGATGAGCACTGGGTGTTGTATGGAAACCAATTTGACAATAAATTTCATATATTGAAAAAATAAAAAAAAATAGATTTGACTGAAGTCATTCTAAGGAAGAGATGAGGTCACTACTGCTGCATCACTCTCCCTAGTCTCCTTGTCCCTGATAGAACCCCTGCTACCCAGCCTTCTGTATCCATCAGACCCTAAGCACTAGCCCTTGGTGTGATTGATATGTTTTTTTCTTTGTACTCCAGGCTTTGTGTGCTTCAGTGTATTGCTTTTGTCATCTTCTGTGTGATAAGCTTCCCATGATTAGCTTCCAGCTCCTTCTCAGGCCTGCTCTGTCTTGCTGCCAGGAAAATACTCTGATTTGAGGATGAATTCCAAAATGTGTTAATCACCTACAAAAACAAACGGGATAAAGATGCAATAAGTGACACTTGAACAGTGTTTACTTCTGTCTGAGGCCCTTGTTTTGGGTGACAGAAAGTGCATATAATATCAGGTCGGCTGTCAGATTGTGGGTAGTAACATTATCCTTGGAAGGATTCTATAATCAGAGTAAAGATAATTGGGATTTGGGAAAGTGACCAAGGAGTAAGGAAGGAAATATATGGCAGTAGACAATATAGTTTTATGTAGAGAGGAAGCATAGAGAATCTGGCTTTTAAAATGCAAAATTTGAGAGTTTAATCATAATAACAAGAGTGATTACTGTATGCTAAGCACTTTCTATACATTATGTCTCATTTTATCCTCACAACTTTGTAAGGCAGGTACTGATATTATCCTCATTTTACAGATAAAATAATAGAGTCTTAGGTAAATTAACTTGCCTAAGGTCACATAGCTAGTAAGGTGTAGAGCTGGGAATGACACTCGGGCCAAACTTGTCTCCAGAAACCATGCTCTAACCATTTACTATAGACAAAGTACTGTCCTAAGTACTTTACATGCAATTTAGCATTTATCCTTCCAGAAGTGCTATGACATAAATGCTATTATTATCCAAACTTTGTAGATGAGGAAACAGAGATACCTAGAAATTATAAAATTGGTCTTTTTAATAAATGGCAGAGCCAGTGCTCTTATCCATTACTGTGTAAACAAAAGCCATACCTGTTTGGAGACAAACAGGAAAATTCTAAAGCAAAGCGATGGTATAAGCCATGAAAATGAGGAATGGATCATTGATAGGCCACGATGTAAGTCATAACAGGGATGGGTGGCAGTAGATAGTTTGTTAAGGCCACTTGTAGGTTCTTGATGTAGCCTCTTTTAATTATTGAATGAGCTCTATTAGCCAACTTGATTTTAAGGTGGATCCTAATATTCCATAGTACCTTCTGAAGAAGTTAACTCATTTGGATGGCTCACTAATATCTGCTATCAGGTCTTATATAAAGTTCAATTTATGGCTTTGTTCATAATCTTGAAACAAAATGGCAGCCAATGAAATTTCAGGAGACATTAATCCTTCAAGTCCCTCTATGTTATGGGTCCAGCTACCTTTCTCATTTCATATATGACTATATTTTTCATTCTAATCTATCTGTACTTTGAGAACTACAAGTTCATGGCTGCTTATATACCCAATGCCGAGGAAAGTGGTTGCCACATATTAGACACTTAACTATTTGTTGAATGATTAAAAGTTCCTGTATAAATGGAAGAGATGGGATGTTAAGCACAGGTGGAGGAATTTATCTTAGCTAGGAGGAATTCTAGTTCATTTAATATGACAGGAGGAAAGGATGACGATGATGATGATGATGATAATAATAATAATACCCCAAATAGAAAATAAATAGGGCTTACCATGCACCACATACTATTCCAAGAACTTTATACATATTAACTCATAAAATGTTACAGAGTATTAATTAGGTATTAATTTTGTCCATATTTTATAAAAAGACAAAAATCACAAAAAGCCTGTTATTTGATAAAATTCACACAGCGAGTGACTAGTAGAGCTGGCTCTAAACTGTAAAAGGATAATATACACAGGTGTTAAGTAGATATTTATGTTTATAATCAAGAAGAAGACAGCATTTATGTCTAATGGCTTTAATTTTCCCTGTAATTTGCTGAGAGGGAGGAGGATGGAGTCAAGGAATGAAGGTTTGAGGAGAATGGAAAAAATTTGAAGTATCCTCTGGAGGGTGGGGAATGACATAATTACCAATATAGTGACCAAAGGCATATATTAGGATTACAGGTAGTATTTAGAAAATGTGTGAGGCTGGTGGTCATGAACACACAGTAGTCCCAGTCTTCCATGTGTATGACTTTATCTAGCAATTATTGATCACTCTGATACAGACATAGTGAATGTGAACAGTAGTGTTCATCCAGAGTTAAGGATTTGCCAGATATATGCAATGAAATGACAAGAGAAGAGTTAGGGTTTTGGCAAGAATTATTGAAAATATATGACTAACAGATCTACATTAGATAAAAAACAAGGTAAATAAAAACTAGCTGATGGATTGGGAGAGCATAAAGATGTCAGTGAACTGGAAATGTTAATGAAGCCAAAGAATAGTTACAGTGGGAAGTACTTGAACATGCAAAGTAGAAAGAGAAGAGGTTATTGGCAGAGAACAGAATGTTGGAGTTAGTGATATGGAAGGTGAAGTAGATTCAAGGATGTTAGAGATGGATGGTTAAGCTGGAGTTGAAGGGTAGGTCAATAGAAATTCAGAAGTCAAGGAAGTAAGAAGCCAGGGATTTGGAACAGCCATCTATATGGATATTGGTGTCACTAAGAATGATGACAAGGCCTGAGTTGAGGAGGATGATGCCAAGGTCTGATAAACAAAAGAATTGCTGACAGCTACAGAAAGAGGGAGAGAGGGAGGTTGGTATAGTTGTGATGTAAGCCAAAAGAGAGGTTTATAAGAGTAAAGAGCACTAGAAATAGCAATGGGGAGCAAAGATGACACTTTCTAAACTTCTGGCCCTGAGGTACTTGGGGTGTGGAAAATAATCAGCTACAACTTCAGAGTGATGCAGGGAAAGCAGTGTCCACATTCCATGATTTATTTCAGTTCTCATATACCTAAGGGTTCTCTCCTCCTTGTTCTTCTTTCCCCTGATTATTTTCATATATTGACTAGGGTGTGTGTGTGTGTGTGTGTGTGTGTGTGTGTGTGCGTGCACACACACACACACACACACACAATGAAAAGGACTAACTAAGACACACACACACACACACACACACACACAATGAAAAGGACTAAGACAATCACTGACAATATTTTAGAAAAATTCTAGTTCAGGTGATAGGCTCTCACCCAGTTAAGAAAATGTTTTTTAAGATGCTAACAGCTCTTTGGAACTGTAGTTAGAGCAGGGTTAGATGAAAAAAGTTTTCCAAAATAATCTTTAAATGGCCTGGAGGTTCTGCAGCTCTCCTCTACCAGCCTGGAGATGTCAGAAAGCTGTAGTGAGCGTTCTGTGAGTGGCTAGGAGCAAAAGTGGGCCTGCCGTGTGTGTTTCACACAAAGAAGTACCTTAAGGGGCCAGTCAACTGCTGCCTTCAATGCAATTGCTTCAAATAAGTTATTGAAGAGTTAAATGCCTAAGAGTATTTCCTGGCTTGGTAGTGGGAAATGAAATCCTCTTATATTTGGAAAGACCATCACTATTCCTTTCCTGAGTGTGATGGACCAGAGGGAGGGAGGAAGTGAGGGAGAGACAGAAAGGGGAGAAGGGAGAAAGAACAAGAGCGAGTTAACTTACATGCTATTTAAGCAAGAGCCCTGCTCTATTTAGTCTCCTTTACATTGAACAAGCACCAAGTCTTGGATTGTGACTAGATCTCATCTCCTTCAATCAAGTCTTCCTTTGGGCTTTCCTGGTTTAATTAGTTCTGGATATTTGGTCAGTATAGTGAAAATCTTACCTAGGAAGCCAAGGGAATAGTCCCTGTGCTAAACCCAGGTCTAGCAGGGAGCCAGGGCACTGGCTGGCTGTTAGGTCTTTTATTTATTCTCAAGAACCTTATCTCTAAGGAGTTTTGGGTTGAATTCAGAAGCTGGAAATTTTTACACAGTCATTTTGAAACAGATGGCATTATGAGAGCCCTGTCAAACTATAAAAGCACCATTTATTTTTAATTATCAATAATATTCACAGGACATCCTTGATGGGCCCTTGAGCCAGGCTATCCCATACCTCATGCTGAAAGCCTTTATGTGTATAGTTTACTATTTAGCTGTATGGAACAATGGTTAAACCATGTTAACCTAGACTGCTTGGATCTAAGTCCTGGCTCTATCATTTATTAACCATGTGACTCCAGGTAGGATATATGGGCTCTCTAGGCTACAATTCCCTCTTCTGGAAGACGTAATTATGATAATAGTCCCATGGATATGTAGTAGTTAGAATAGTACCTTAGTTAAGCGATTAGTCAATATCAGCTATTTTTATTATTTTATTCTGTACTTAAAATTTTATGAGCATATATTCATTTAATCATCAATAAAGACAAAGATTTTATGAAAACCTACTAGAATTGGGCTAGCCTCTAGTCCTGTTTGAAACATTTCTATAGAGACATGTACTCATACTAAATATATGTACATTTCATAAGAGTTCTGTGGAAACTGTTAAGTCTATAAATGAAAATAAAGGATCATGTTGTGGTTTTTCTGGTAACACTGTCTAATAGATAACTGATCAGATAAAACTTGTATAATTGTGAAGCCTATAAATATCAGAGGTGTCCATCTTCTGGATATTTTAATTGAAACTAAATTTTATTATCAAGCAGTTAAATTTATCATTAAAAGCAAATTGTATCTCTGAAGGAACTCTATAAGAATTTGAGAAGCAGACTTTTCAGAAAGCAAGTGAATTCCTCTTTGCTCAAAGAGGAATTGCTCAGAATGATCAATGGCCCTTTTTGAGATGAGCATGTCTGATAACCATGAGACATTTGGTTAAATGTGGAGCAATTGCAAGATGTGTCTAACCCCCAATCTTATCCCTGACCCCTCTCTCATCTTCACCTCATCTGTGATCCTATTTTTCACATTGAGTTGAGGACCAGAACAAATAAGCAGCAAAAATATAAGGGTCAGTATTCAACCTCCTTTTCTTCTTCTCTACTCTTTTGCTCCTAGATGCCTATTCAAGGTTTTCATCACTTTTGCTTTCCCTGGCTCTCCCTAGTGGTACTCCCTCCATGTTTCCTAACCCAAAAGTCTGCCTTTGTTCTTTATTCTCCTCCCCAACCAAATAGTTCTGTCCTATATTCTGTCCTCTGGTTGATATGATACAGTAATACATACTTTGTTGGTAGCTGATAATTTTCAAATTTTATTTTTTATTTTCAAAATAATATTATCACATTTTAGAAGTTTAGGGATGCAAGAAATAGAGGAAGTGCTATGAGAACATAAAATGGGTGGCCTTAGGCTGATCTGAGGGCACATGGAAGGTCTGTCTGGGGGAAGGGACATTTTGAACAAATCTGAAGTAAGAGTAGGGGGAATTTGGATGAATAAGGATGAGGGTAAATGGCATTCCAGGTAAAGAGACTATTCAAAGACTCAGAGATGGGAAGAAACTTGACACTTAAGAGAAACTCAAAGGCCAGTGTGAATGGAACATATGGATGAGGGTGGGGAAATAGAATGATATAGACCTTATATGCCATGATACAGATTTTGACTTCATCCTAAAAGTAGTGGAAAACCATTAACATGTTTTGAGCAGTAGAGAAACATGATCCAATTTGTGTTTTGAATGAAGAAATATACCTTTTGGGTTCAGCTAGAGCTGGTCCCAGTTTACCTGACTGTGATTCTGTTTTCTTTCCATTTGAATGTGATTCTTCTCTAGAAAGGGAGAGATGATATACTAATTAAGGGAAATTCAAGAGACAACTATTTGATTTTAGAAATGGGTCTTTCTAAATATCTTGTATTTATCTGTTGGGATCACGCCCCTACCCTTTTTAAGCTACTATTCTTGGAGAAGGTGACACACTAAGTCTCCTGAATCAAATTATAAAGGCTCTTAGATCAAGCCCTTATCCTATGGACTGGGTAACAGCTTCTGAATCACTAAAATGCCTCCCAAGTATTCCTAAGACTCAACAGGTCACCATTGGATTGCCACTGCATTCAGTGCTGAAGACACTCAAAATCAATACTATTGCTTTTGGCTTTGAGGCTGAATAGCACATCAAAATTGGTAATTGAATGGTTTACTATGCTTTAGTGTGGTTACATTTCATGGAGACAGACTAAATGGAATCAATTGTGGGCTAATTGAAGTGCTCCCTGCTTCTCTCTCAAGTTTCCCCTTGGGCTTTGGCTGCAATGAGTTGTGTAAGTTGCAGAAAACTGTAAATTATGACTTGGCTTAAAGAAAAATGGATTGCTTTTCTAATATGTATTGAACACTTAAAACAGATGTTTAAATCTCTACAAGTTTTAGATAATTAAAATTATAAATCTGTGCTCTTTGCACAAGAACATGAGTAGGGATCAGAGGTATAAATAGTACCATGCTGAGGTTATTCATCTTGTGGCTTCAGGTTTATTACTGTAACAAGGGCTGTCCCCAGGAAAATAGCAAAGTATAGAAGTTTGTCTTTGCTGCCTCTTTCCCTCCTAGGATTCTAGACCCCCTGAGCTGCCCTATACCTGCCCAGTACTTCCTATTGTAGGACCCATCCAATAGCCAGTTCTTCTTTCTGACATCAAAGGTTTATCTGTACTATATCTCATTCTCTAAAGGCTTTGTTGGATGTGGGAGATAGGGTAATGAGACTGCAGTAACAGTTAAACTCTCAACTCTCAGTTGCTTGACACAATAGTTGATTTTTCATGCACAAAAAGTTCAAAATCAGCACTCCTGATTGTTTGGAGGTCCCTCTCTAGCAACTCATGCTACTTTCATCTTGTGGCTTTATCATCCTCATTATGTCTATCCCAAGGTTGACATGCTTATCTGGATCAAGCTGGCAGAAGAAAGAGGATGGAGAATCATGTGTATGAAATTTTTATGAGCTAGGACTGGAAGTATAGCTTGTGCTCACAGTCTATGGCCATGCGTAACTTCAATGGAGGCTTGGAGGTATGCACTAGGTGTATGTTTAGGATGGAGAGAAAATGGGTTTGATGGATAGCTAGTCAGTCTCTTGGTGACTAAAACAAACCTGATAACTTTGCAGTAGGAGTTAGTGGCTTGCCCTCCTACTTTGGTATTTTCATTTCAATTGGAGCTTTTTGGAAAAAAAAAAGATAGTTAAAAAACTGGTTGATGTATTAAACTGGGAACCACTTTTATTTCATTGACTTTCAGTAACATGTCAAATGTCATCTATCCAAACTTCTCTAAATCCTTGATAATGGCCGAATGAATACGTTTTATGCCATACAGAGTGCTCTCTTTCTGTCTCTCTTGCTGTATCTCTTTCTCTCTCTCTGACACACACACGCACACACACACACACACACACACACACACACACAATGGTAGTGATGATGATGATGTTGATTGAAAAAATAATGAGAAGCATTTCCTGGTCATTTCCCTCTTGAATTCAACTGGGATTTCTGGTCAGGACTGCTGTGATCACAATTCCAGTATTGTTTGCCACTGAAACAGTTGTCTGAGTGTTCGCCCATTAAGTTAATAATCTAATAAGGAATTGGTGGCTTAAGTTGTTTTAAAGCAAAACATGTTCTAACATTTTACATTCACTAAAAGATATGAAAACAGAACAGTATATCGATTTGAAAATGTGAAATGGCAATTTACTCACGTATTATATGTGTATGTATATATATATGTATATATATATATATACATATATATATTTAATTTATACATACATACATACACACACACACACACACACACACACACACATATATATATATATATATATATATATATATATATTCAGTTTTCTTGGTCAAGGATGGGAAATTAACTAATATCTCTGTTCCTTTGTTTATCAGTTTATTAGGATAGTGAGAACTTTAATAAAAATAAAATAAATTTATAAGCTTTATTCAGGTCTTTATTTTTAAGCAATTGATTTCCCTTAAATGGCCCTTTATTTCACTTTCCAGAAACAAGTTCTGACCTTTAAACTATCCTTGCTGGGGGCTAAGAACATCTCTTGTCCTGTACCAATGTCATAATATATAAATACAGTGATTACTTACCTAGTCACTATAGGACTAAAAGAATTTCTTAAAGCATTTGGAGACACATTTTAAGACCAAATACTGTAATACTCCTATTTTTGACTTGGTGAAATTTTAAGAGCTTGACTCACTGGAGTTGTTAAAGATGATTTTGAAGCTGTTGCCCCATCTTGGATAATGTAGGTTTTACATATTCCCAATTAAGAGCCTTTATGATATGTAAGCTCTATTCTCTTATCTGGTTTCACTGTCTTTCCCCATATTAAAACACAAAGCTAAGAAAAATTTCATTCTATAGTGCTATATCTGGTTTTGGTGCACATAGAGTTCTACTTTCTCTGAATCTCCAGGTTAAGCCTATTGTCAGTATAGGGTTCAATATTTTTCCCCCTTCAGCTTGCCCCTCCACACAAACTCTACTTTCTACTCTGCCTCTCAACCAGTATCTGAAACTTAAGTTATTTTAGGCAATAACACCTCTCCCAGTATCTTGCATGAGCAGGAACTTTGTAATATTGATTTCCTAATTATTATGCATAGATTATATATGCCTTCTGTCTTCAAGAAACTTATATTCATTGATAGACATTATGGCTAAACAGACCTATTGAAAATGACTCTTTGGAATTTTTCTATGTGAACTCCTTCCAGTGACACCAGTGTCTTTCAGCAGTTATAGATAGGGCAATCTGGATGTGAACTCTAGAGTCAGACAAGTCTCTATTCAAGTCCAGATCAACCAGTTCCCAGCTGCATGATTTGTGGAAAGTTATCTAATTTCTTTCAGCCTCAGTCTCCTCTTTTGTAAAGAATGATGATAATACCTATCTCATAGGTCATTTTGTGGACAAAATTAGATAATAAATACAAAGTAGCACAGAATAAACACCTCATAAATATAACATGCTATTAATGCAGATGGTACTTATGAAATCCCTGATCATACTGATCCCTGACCAGGGGACTGAGAAATAGAAGATATTTGCCCATATTAAAGAGCTAAATATTTTCTCTTTTCCACTCTTAATTCAGATGAGTTGAGGGGACAGTGGCATGCTGACTTATAGCAATCATCATTCTATGATTTTAGAATGTGGAAGGAGTAGCAGGGTTCATCTCTGGAAACGGTCCAGTGTTTCAGTGTCAAGGAAATTGATTGATTCCTCCTTTCCCCAGGCTGATGTAGGCCAGCACCTGGGCCAAAAGACTTGATTTGGGACTTAAAGGTTTTATTTCCAAAGTGACAAGAAATGGGAGTCATGTACTTACTGAGTGCCAAAAATTAAAATCAAAGAAGCCAACACTTATTTTTTAGGGTAGAAGTAGAAACAGTAGATGAAAGAAAAGACTCAGAAGCAGGGCAGAATTTGTTTGGAGTAGGGGAGAGGTGAGCATGAACAAGAATAGAGGGAAGGTGAGGGAGCAGAGTTGAACACTGGCTTATTTTATGAGTTCATGACCACATAGTACATGAGTTAGTGACCTGGTCTAAATGTATACAGTTGGTTGCACAGCATTTAACCAATTTTGTCACAACTCTGTCCCTGAAAAGATACCTGGTCTTTCCTATGGTCCAGACAAAAATTCCATTTTTGAAAGGGTACAAGGGGAAAGTTGAAGAGCAGATGTGTCTTTTGTTGATGACATTAAAACTTTCTTAGGTTAGGGATGTCCTTCGACTTCCTAGTTTCTATTAGTGTCCTGCATTGGATCTATAATTTCCAAAATATTTATGTATATTCTCTTTTAATTTCCAAATTATTTATATATATTCTCTTTTGAGGGTAACAAATTCTTTGAGTTCATTAGTCATGGTGCAAAGTAATCCTTTTGTTTCTTCTTTTCACCCATTTTTGAATGTGCTTTCTGGATTTTGCTGTTGAAAAATCCTCTTCATCTAGTGCATTTTACTTGACAGCTACCCATCCATTGATCAATCCACGACCAACCTGGCAACGCATTTTGACCTTCTATTATGTGCCCAACATGGTGTTAGACATTGTGGGGGAAATAATAGGAGGAAAAACATCATCTCAGTCTACAGAAAGCCTAAGATTTTGCTGGAGATTGCTTGGAGATGGAAAAATATTAAAGAAACATAAGTCTTATATAATCAAGAGCAGAGTAGCCCCTGGCTGGCTCAGCTGGTGGAGCATGTGGCTCTTAATCTGAGGGTTGTGAGTTCAAGTCTCACATTGGGTGTAGAGATTGCTTAAATAAATAAACTATAAAAAATATCAACAACAGAGACTGCAAGCCTTCTAGGTCAGTGGTCTTATACATTAGTATGCTTCAGAATCACCTGTGATCAGTTAAACACACAAATTCCTGATCTCCAGGGAGCCGGATGCTGCAGGGTGCAGATGGTGCCCAAAAATCTGCATTTTATCAAGATTTCTAGGATATTCTCCTGTCAGAGGCCCCTAAACCATACTTTATGAAGCAGTGGGCTAAAAAAAATATGTGAAAATGGGGAGACACATAGGGCTGGGAGTGACCATAGAAGGTTTGATTGGAATTGGGAAGGGTGAGCTGAATTTGGAGAAGAGGTGGTGAGAGGAGATTTAGGAAAGGGTTACTGGGGGGTGGGGATGAAAATGGGATATGTTGCAAAGACTGGCTAGCTATTCACCAAATCAGTTTTCTTTTACTCCTTGGCACATGAACTACATTTCTTAGCCTCCACACAATGAAGTGTGGCCATTTAACTGAATTCTGGCCAATGGAATGTAGGTAGAAGTTGTAGTGTCACTTTTAATACGGGCCCATAAAATTCTCCCACGTGATCTCCTACTGTTTCTCTTTTCCCTTCTACAGGTTAGATGTTGATGCCTTGAATCAACGGAATCAACGTAGTAAAGCTGGCAAAGCCTCCACCAGTGTGGATACACAAATAAATGTGACTATCCCTCTCCCATAAAGAACATCCATTTTGGGATCATCTGGGTGGCTCAGTTGGTTAAGTGTCTGACCGACTTTGGCTCAGGTCATGATCTTGTGGCTCATGAGTTGGAGCCCTGAGTTGGACTCTGTGCTCACAGCTCAGAGCCTGGACCTTGCTTCGGATTCTGTCTCTCTCTCTCTCTCTGCCCCTCCCCAACTCATGCTCTCTCTCTCTCTTTCTCTCTCAAAAATAAATAAATATTTAAAAGAAAAGAATATCCATTTTGGACTACTTCACTTGAGTAAGACTTCTATTGTGCTAAGCTACTGAGATTTCAGGGTTTATCTGTAAAAGCTTCTAGTGTAAAGTTAACATTAAAGAGGACCAGGCTGACCAAGGCAGAGAGTCTCTGGGGGTAGTCATCATTGTCTTTCTTAGGATTTTTATAGGCTCATCATTACTCAGAATTAATGCATGGACACTAGTCTTTCAGGTCAATTGTCTCATGAATCATAACATTTTTCAAGATGCTTTGTAATTATTTCTATGTGACCTTTATTGATCAGGGATCCCAGCTGGACATTCTATTATCCCTTAATCCCTTTACCAAGAAGGAAAGGATATGAAAACAAACATTCTACTGCAATAGAGAGTTCAGTTTCTCTGGACCCTTTAAAGTCTTGGATAAGGAAAATGTAGCTTAAAGCACATTAACATGCATTGGAAAGGACTTAATTCATCTCCTACCCACA
This sequence comes from Panthera onca, assembly GCF_046562875.1. Taxonomy (NCBI): domain Eukaryota; kingdom Metazoa; phylum Chordata; class Mammalia; order Carnivora; family Felidae; genus Panthera; species Panthera onca. Next base: position 44,543,152 of record NC_138357.1, on the reverse strand, counting down.
TCCTGCCTTTCCCTTGCTCCACACCTGCCTAATGGCTCCTGGGAAGTAGGTTGGCTGGCTGCAGTTAAACTCAAGCACCTCCTCAAGCACTTGGTAAAAAACAGCTTTGGCATAATGATGCTCCTGCTCCTACTCCATAGAAGGAAGGTGAAAAGATATTAGCAATTGACTTAGAAACTTGTGAAGGTCTTGCCATTTGAATTCCCATAATTAGTTGGTTGCTTAATTGTTCCTGGTTATGGGTGTCTTATGTGTATATATATATATATATATATTTATATATTTTTACAGAATTTGTCACTTTTATATTTGTTAATCATTTTTTTAGTAGAAAACACTGACCTTCTTTCAATGGGATGGGTATCGTCTACCCCTGGGTAATTCAGTTTATCTTGCCTGGCAACTTCTCACACTACCCTCTTTTTTTTTCAGGGATGGATGCAGCAGAACCCTGCTGACTGCTGACATGCAGCAGACTTGTGATCTGGACCAGTCCTGCTATTGGATGCTGTTTAAGGTATGTTCTAGAGGCCTCTGTCTATACCAGTTTTTTTCCTGACAAGAAGGATCTCTCCCTGCCTCGCTTTCTAGTATTTTCATTATTGAAGTAACTATTTGGGGGCCACAACATTATCTCCAGAAAGTTTCCAGTTAAGACATAATAAATTACAAGCGCTTGAGTAACCCATTAACCACTAACAAAAGTGAGCTTATTAGCATTGCATGCAAGATAAGACATTGATAGAATGGTATTCAGGGCAGAAAAAACTGAGCAAATAGAGTACTCTCTGCTTCAGTGCAGTGTCCTGGTAGAGAGGAAAGGATTCCTTTTATCTCTGGGGTCAAGTTAGACCACTGACAACTTGGAGAAGTGTACCTTGGAGCCTCAGAAAGGGTGTATTCTTTAAAGAACCAGAAATGTTGGACAGCCACAGAAATTACGAGAAGGAATGAGAAGCTTGAAATGGAAAGAAAGAGGGGGTTCCGGAAGATGGCGGCGTAGGAGGACGCGGGGCTCACAGCGCGTCCTGCCGATCACTTAGATTCCACCTACACCTGCCTAAAGAACCCAGAAAACCGCCAGAGGATTAGCAGAAGGGAGTCTCCGGAGTCAAGCGCAGACTAGAGGCCCACGGAAGAGGGTAGGAAGGGCGGCGAGGCGGTGCGCGCTCCACGGACTGGCGGGAGGGAGCCGGGGCGGAGGGGTGGCTCGCCGGCCAAGCAGAGCCCCCGAGTCTGGCTGGCAAAAGCGGAGGGGCCGGATGGACTGTGTTCCGACAACAAGCGCGACTTAGCGTCTGGGAGGTCATAAGTTAACAGCTCTGCTCGGAAAGCGGGAAGGCTGGAGGACAAAGGGAGGGAGAGCTGCTGAGCCCCCGGACGGCAGAGCTCAGCTTGGCGGGGAACAAAGGCGCCAGCGCCATCTCCCCCGCCCATCCCCCAGCCAAAATCCCAAAGGGAACCAGTTCCTGCCAGGGAACTTGCTCGCTCCGCGCAAACACCCAACTCTGTGCTTCTGCGGAGCCAAACCTCCGGCAGCGGATCTGACTCCCTCCCGCTGCCACAGGGCCCCTCCTGAAGTGGATCACCTAAGGAGAAGCGAGCTAAGCCTGCCCCTCCAGCCCCCGTGCACCTTGCCTACCCACCCCAGCTAATACGCCAGATCCCCAGCAACACAAGCCTGGCAGTGTGCAAGTAGCCCAGACGGGACACGCCACCCCACAGTGAATCCCGCCCCTAGGAGAGGGGAAGAGAAGGCACACACCAGTCTGACTGTGGCCCCAGCAGTGGGCTGGGGGCAGACATCGGGTCGGACTGCGGCCCTGCCCACTAACTCCAGTTATACACCACAGCACAGGGGAAGTGCACTGCAGGTCCTCACCACTCCAGGGACTCTCCAAAATGACCAAACGGAAGAATTCCCCTCAGAAGAATCTCCAGGAAATAACAACAGCTAATGAACTGATCAAAAAGGATTTAAATAATATAACAGAAAGTGAATTTAGAATAATAGTCATAAAATTAATCGCTGGGCTTGAAAACAGTATACAGGACAGCAGAGAATCTCTTGCCACAAAGATCGAGGGACTAAGGAACAGTCACGAGGAGTTGAAAAACGCTTTAAACGAAATGCAAAACAAAATGGAATCCACGATGGCTCGGCTTGAAGAGGCAGAGGAGAGAATAGGTGAACTAGAAGATAAAGTTATGGAGAAAGAGGAAGCTGAAAGAAAGAGAGATAAAAAAATCCAGGAGTATGAGGGGAAAATTAGAGAACTAAGTGATACACTAAAAAAAAATAATATACGCATAATTGGTATCCCAGAGGAGGAAGAGAGAGGGAAGGATGCTGAAGGGGTACTTGAACAAATTATAGCTGAGAACTTCCCTGAACTGGGGAAGGAAAAAGGCATTGAAATCCAAGAGGCACAGAGAACTCCCTTCAGACGTAACTTGAATCGATCTTCTGCACGACATATCATAGTGAAACTGGCAAAATACAAGGATAAAGAGAAAATTCTGAAAGCAGCAAGGGATAAACGTGCCCTCACATATAAAGGGAGACCTATAAGACTCGTGACTGATCTCTCCTTTGAAACTTGGCAGGCCAGAAAGGCTTGGCACGATATCTACAGTGTGCTAAACAGAAAAAATATGCAGCCGAGAATCCTTTATCCAGCAAGTCTGTCATTTAGAATAGAAGGAGAGATAAAGGTCTTCCCAAACAAACAAAAACTGAAGGAATTTGTCACCACGAAACCAGCCCTACAAGAGATCCTAAGGGGGATCCTGTGAGACAAAGTACCAGAGACATCACTACAAGCATAAAACATACAGACATCACAATGACTCTAAACCCGTATCTTTCTATAATAACACTGAATGTAAATGGATTAAATGCGCCAACTAAAAGACATAGGGTATCAGAATGGATAAAAAAACAAGACCCATCTATTTGCTGTCTACAAGAGACTCATTTTAGATCTGAGGACACCTTTAGATTGAGAGTGAGGGGATGGAGAACTATTTATCATGCTCCTGGAAGCCAAAAGAAAGCTGGAGTAGCCATACTTATATCAGACAAACTAGACTTTAAATTAAAGGCTGTAACAAGAGATGAAGAAGGGCATTATATAATAATCACAGGGTCTATCCACCAGGAAGAGCTAACTATTATAAATGTCTATGTGCCAAATACCCGAGCCCCCAGATATATAAAACAATTACTCATAAACATAAGCAACCTTATTGATAAGAATGTGGTCATTGCAGGGGACTTTAACACCCCACTTACAGAAATGGATAGATCATCTAGACACACAGTCAATAAAGAAACAAGGGCCCTGAATGATACATTGGATCAGATGGACTTGACAGATATATTTAGAACTCCGCATCCCAAAGCAACAGAATATACTTTCTTCTCGAGTGCACATGGAACATTCTCCAAGATAGATCATATACTGGGCCACAAAACAGCCCTTCATAAGTTTACAAGAATTGAAATTATACCATGCATACTTTCAGACCACAATGCTATGAAGCTTGAAATCAACCACAGGAAAAAGTCTGGAAAACCTCCAAAAGCATGGAGGTTAAAGAACACCCTACTAACGAATGAATGGGTCAACCAGGCAATTAGAGAAGAAATTAAAACATATATGGAAACAAACGAAAATGAAAATACAACAATCCAAACGCTTTGGGATGCAGCGAAGGCAGTCCTGAGAGGAAAATACATTGCAATCCAGGCCTATCTCAAGAAACAAGAAAAATCCCAAATACAAAATCTAACAGCACACCTAAAGGAAATAGAAGCAGAACAGCAAAGGCAGCCTAAACCCAGCAGAAGAAGAGAAATAATAAAGATCAGAGCAGAAATAAACAATATAGAATCTAAAAAAACTGTAGAGCAGATCAACGAAACCAAGAGTTGGTTTTTTGAAAAAATAAACAAAATTGACAAACCTCTAGCCAGGCTTCTCAAAAAGAAAAGGGAGATGACCCAAATAGATAAAATCATGAATGAAAATGGAATGATTACAACCAATCCCTCAGAGATACAAACAATTATCAGGGAATACTATGAAAAATTATATGCCAGCAAATTGGACAACCTGGAAGAAATGGACAAATTTCTAAACACCCACACTCTTCCAAAAGTCAATCAGGAGGAAATAGAAAGCTTGAACAGACCCATAACCAGCGAAGAAATTGAATCGGTTATCAAAAATCTCCCAACAAATAAGAGTCCAGGACCACATGGCTTCCCAGGGGAGTTCTACCAGACATTTAAAGCAGAGATAATACCTATCCTTCTCAAGCTATTCCAAGAAATAGAAAGGGAAGGAAAACTTCCAGACTCATTCTATGAAGCCAGTATTACTTTGATTCCTAAACCAGACAGAGACCCAGTAAAAAAAGAGAACTACAGGCCAATATCTCTGATGAATATGGATGCAAAAATTCTTAATAAGATACTAGCAAATCGAATTCAACAGCATATAAAAAGAATTATTCACCATGATCAAGTGGGATTCATTCCTGGGATGCAGGGCTGGTTCAACATTCGCAAATCGATCAACGTGATACATCACATTAACAAAAAAAAAGAGAAGAACCATATGATCCTGTCAATCGATGCAGAAAAGGCCTTTGACAAAATCCAGCACCCTTTCTTAATAAAAACCCTTGAGAAAGTCGGGATAGAAGGAACATACTTAAAGATCATAAAGGCCATTTATGAAAAGCCCACAGCTAACATCATCCTCAACGGGGAAAAACTGAGAGCTTTTTCCCTGAGATCAGGAACACGACAGGGATGCCCACTGTCACTGCTGCTGTTTAATATAGTGCTGGAAGTTCTAGCATCAGCAATCAGACAACAAAAGGAAATCAAAGGCATCAAAATTGGCAAAGATGAAGTCAAGCTTTCGCTTTTTGCAGATGACATGATATTATACATGGAAAATCCGATAGACTCCACCAAAAGTCTGCTAGAACTGATACATGAATTCAGCAAAGTTGCAGGATACAAAATCAACGTGCAGAAATCAGTTGCATTCTTATACACTAACAATGAAGCAACAGAAAGACAAATGAAGAAACTGATCCCATTCACAATTGCACCAAGAAGCATAAAATACCTAGGAATAAATCTAACCAAAGATGTAAAAGATCTGTATGCTGAAAACTATAGAAAGCTTATAAAGGTAATTGAAGAAGATATAAAGAAATGGAAAGACATTCCCTGCTCATGGATTGGAAGAATAAATATTGTCAAAATGTCAATACTACCCAAAGCTATCTACACATTCAATGCAATCCCAATCAAAATTGCACCAGCATTCTTCTCGAAACTAGAACAAGCAATCCTAAAATTCATATGGAACCACAAAAGGCCCCGAATAGCCAAAGTAATTTTGAAGAAGAAGACCAAAGCAGGAGGCATCACAATCCCAGACCTTAGCCTCTACTCCAAAGCTGTCATCATCAAGACAGCATGGTATTGGCATAAAAACAGACACATAGACCAATGGAATAGAATAGAAACCCCAGAACTAGACCCACAAACGTATGGCCAACTCATCTTTGACAAAGCAGGAAAGAACATCCAATGGAAAAAAGACAGTCTCTTTAACAAATGGTGCTGGGAGAACTGGACAGCAACATGCAGAAGGTTGAAACTAGACCACTTTCTCACACCATTCACAAAAATAAACTCAAAATGGATAAAGGACCTGAATGTGAGACAGGAAACCATCAAAACCTTAGAGGAGAAAGCAGGAAAAGACCTCTCTGACCTCAGCCGTAGCAATCTCTTACTCGGCACATCCCCAAAGGCAAGGGAATTAAAAGCAAAAGTGAATTACTGGGACCTTATGAAGATAAAAAGCTTCTGCACAGCAAAGGAAACAACCAACAAAACTAAAAGGCAACCAACGGAATGGGAAAAGATATTTGCAAATGACACATCGGACAAAGGGCTAGTATCCAAAATCTATAAAGAGCTCACCAAACTCCACACCAGAAAAACAAATAACCCAGTGAAGAAATGGGCAGAAAACATGAATAGACACTTCTCTAAAGAAGACATCCGGATGGCCAACAGGCACATGAAAAGATGTTCAACGTCGCTCCTTATCAGGGAAATACAAATCAAAACCACACTCAGATACCACCTCACGCCAGTCAGAGTGGCCAAAATGAAGAAATCAGGAGACTATAGATGCTGGAGAGGATGTGGAGAAACAGGAACCCTCTTGCACTGTTGGTGGGAATGCAAATTGGTGCAGCCGCTCTGGAAAGCAGTGTGGAGGTTCCTCAGAAAATTAAAAATAGACCTACCCTATGACCCAGCAATAGCACTGCTAGGAATTTATCCAAGGGATACAGGAGTACTGATGGATAGGGGCACCTGTACCCCAGTGTTTATAGCGGCACTCTCAACAATAGCCCAATTATGGAAAGAGCCTAAATGTCCATCAACTGATGAATGGATAAAGAAATTGTGGTTTATATACACAATGGAATACTACGTGGCAATGAGAAAAAATGAAATATGGCCTTTTGTAGCAACGTGGATGGAACTGGAGAGTGTGATGCTAAGTGAAATAAGCCATACAGAGAAAGACAGATACCATATGGTTTCACTCTTATGTGGATCCTGAGAAACATAACAGAAACCCATGGGGGAGGGGAAGGAAAAAAAAAAAAAAAAAAAGAGGTTAGAGTGGGAGAGAGCCAAAGCATTAGAGACTGTTAAAAACTGAGAACAAACTGAGGGTTGATGGGGGGTGGGAGGGAGGGCAGGGTGGGTGATGGGTATTGAGGAGGGCACCTTTTGGGATGAGCACTGGGTGTTGTATGGAAACCAATTTGACAGTAAATTTCATATATTAAAAAATAAAAAAAACAAAAAACAAAAAACAAAAAAAAAAAAAAAAAAAAAAAGAAGAAATGGAAAGAAAGAGCAAGGATTTGAAAACTGGAAGGCCACATCCCTGGAAGGAAGCACTAGAGTGGATAACAGAATAATAAACCAAGCCACATCTCTGAGAGAATAAAGGCATATTTGGTGCTCCTCTCCCTCAAACCTGACAGCTCTTACCCTCACTGCCACACTAATCCAGTTCTCTTGTGACCCATATATGAAGCAAATATTTAATGTGACTTGTTGGTTATCTTCTTAATATCTGTGTTGAGCCTGCTGAAGCCATTCTGCAACCAGCTGGACTGCCAGTAAAGCTCATAACATTAGCCTCAGAGAGCAGGACATGGCAGTGCCTAGAAGCAATTCAGAGACCTCCAGTGTATCCTTTCTGTGAATATCTAAGACTACAGGCACTATCACATGTTGTCAGAGATAAAAGTACATTCCTGACTAAGTCCTGTCAGTCACCATGAAATTTCTGCTGACATTTCTCTTCTCTCTAGAATTCCTTCTGTAACTGATAGTTACCATTGTTAGGGAGTACTGGCAACTCACAATAAGTTTCACTGAGCCTTGCCAATAAACTGGTATTGTGTTTCTATTTTAGTTCTCAAGGCTAGTCGTAAGTATTATTGCTGTAAATAATAAGTATAAAAAATATAAAATATGTGTATAAGAAAAGGATGTCAATATAATGCTGCTCATTGATCCATAGTAGCCATTACCTATAGATATTATCATTTTTTAAAGTTTTATTTATTTTTGAGAGAGAGAGAGGGACGGAGAGAGAGAGGGGGAGAGCATTGGTGGAGGAGTGGCAAAGAGAAAGGGAGAGAGAGAATACAAATCAGGGATTGGGATTCAGCACAGAGCCTGACACAGGGCTTGATCCCACGAACTGTGGTATCATGACCTGAGCCAAGATCAAGAATCAGACACTTAAATGACTGAGCCACTCAGGTGCCCCAAGAATATCATTTTTAATAGCCACATTTTCCCATGTTAGAGATAAGCAGAGAGGTCCTCAAAAGGTTCATCTGTTTTCTAGAGACTGAAGCCAGCTTAAGTACACAGGAACCCCAAAGATCTGTCTTTTGTCTTTACCTCAAGATCTACTTTTGTCTCCTATTATACTCTTTGAGTGCTTTATTGACTCTTTGCCTTTGTCTTCAGTCAATGAAATCTTGCATCTGGATTAGCACAAGAAATATACCTGCAGTTTATCCTCCATATTTTTTCCAGGATAAAAAACGTTCTTGCCTGTCAGGGGAATATAAGCAATATGTTCCAGTGTGAATACTTATTACTTTCCTGTCAGAAAAAGGTTACAGAAATTTCCCTTTTGGGAGAATGCCATGAAGATTTTTTTTCCTCCTGCCTAGTAAATTTTTTACAGATGTACCTCTCTGGGCACTACAGTTGCAATTCCCTTTGGAAGTTCACCTGGCATAAATGCACCATGGAAGCAAATTCCCATTACAGTAAAATATTCCAAATATTTTTCTCCTGAAATGAATATAGAATGTTTTCCTACTGTGGAGAAGTTCTTGAAACAGTGTGATGTATTGGTATTTGATTTGGAGAGTCATGATCTTTCAGTTAACCATGGGCTACCATGGGGTTATGGGACAAGATTAACATTCTTGTTGGACTCTAAAGCATCTAATAGGAAGCTTTGACTGGAGTTGTTTTGGGCAACAGGATTTGAGCACTGATATATCTAAAATGAAGTAGTATTACCTTGCCTATGAGTACCGATATTCTCAGATCTCAGGCAGACACAACATGAAAGCAAATGTACTAATGCCCAGGGAACATGGAGAGATTTCCCAGCTGACAGCCAGGTTGGCACCTGCCCACCATTGCTTATAAAAGCTATGCCCTGAACTGCTACCCTAGTGACTATCAGGTAAGAGGCCTTCCCCAATTCAGGAGTCAGTAGAGAGTTATTGCTAGGTCACCAGCATCACCTCTTTGTTGTGTTTTGCTATGTTGCACGTGGCTGACGTCATTGCAATATGTCAGCCCTTTCATATAGATTTATTGATATGGATAGAACAACCAGTAAAGTGTTCACCAGCGAACAAAGACCCACAACTACAGCTACACCCTAGTGAGCTAAGCTGACCTAAACCACAGACCAGATGTAATCTCTTTAATATAGACTCTGCCCTGACAGAATTGAATCATTGGAAATATTAGGGCCTTATATCCCTGCAATAATAATAATAGCTAGCATTTATTGAGTTATTACTATGTGCCAGGCATTGGTATAAACAAGCAAATTTGATAAACTTTTCATCCACAATAGTCAAATTCATAGAAGAAAAGAATAGAATGGTGGTTGCTAGTGGCTGGGGGTAGAGGGAAGTAGGAGTTGTTAATCAACAAGTATAAAATTTCAGTTATTCAAGGTCAACAGGTTCTAGAGATCTAGTGTACATTATAGATAAGAATACTGTATCATACACCTATAAAACCTATAAATAGGGTAGATCTCACATTAAGTGTTCTTATCATAATAAAATAAAATGTTAACAAGACATATGTATGTAACCTTGTGTAGCCATCACCCCAATCAAGAAAATGAGCATATCTACCAGCCCCAAAAAGTTTCCTCTTGACTCTCTGTAGCACCCCCACCCACCCCAGCTTTGACCCCAGGCAAACACTGATCTGCTTTCTGTCACTATAGATTAGTTTGCATTTTATATAGTTTTATATAAATGGAATCATATAGTATGTACTTTTTTATGGCCTATTTCCCTCAACATATATATTTTGAGATCCATACTCCTGAATTTTTATTACTGTGAACTATTCTACTATATTGGATATACCACAGTTTGTGTATTCAAGTGTAAGTCTGTGTATACAAAGGCTTTCATTTCTTTTGAGAGAATACCTAGAAATGGAATTGGCTGGATCATGTGGTAGATGTATGTTTAACTTGTTAAGAAACTGCTGAAATTATGGTTTATCCATACAGTAGAACCACTCAGCAATAATAATAATAATAATAGTATTTATTGAGTTCTTACTATGTTCCAGGAATTGGTACAGTAGTTTCCCTTTATCCCCAGTTTCGCTTTCCATAGTTTCAGTTATCTGCAGTCACCTGCAGTCCAGAAGCAGATGATTCTCCTTTCCATGCATTGTCAGAGGTCAGTAATAGCCTAATGCTAATGTCACAATGCCTATGTCATTCACCTTACTTCATTTCATCATGTAGGCATTTTATCATTTCACATCATCATCATCAGAAGTGTGAGTACCTCACAATAAGATATTTTGTGTGTGTGAGAGAGAGACCATATTTACATAACTTCTATTATATTGTTATAATTGTTCTATTTTATTATTAGTTATTGTAGTTAATGGTTAATTTCTTACTGTTCCTAATTTAGAAATTAAAGTTTATCATTGGTATGTATGTACAGAAAAAAAAAACATAATATATATATATAGAGAGAGTTTAGTACTATCTCTGGCATCCACTGGGGGTCTTAGAATGTATCCCCTGCATGTAAGTGAGGACTGCTTGTATAAGCAAGTAGGTATTACTCATGTAATTCTCACTACAATGCAGTGAAGTGATACTATGATTTCCCCCAGTTCATAAGGAGAAAACTGATGCACAGAGAGGTAAATTCACTTGCTCAAGGTCACATAGCTACTAAATCAAAGCACCAGTGCTATGATTTATGATTTCCACATATCAGGAGTCTGACTCCAGCATCAAAGCTCTTCACTACCACATGTACTGCCTTCTTGCTGCTATCAGAAAGGAAGGTAAAAACAGTTTTTTATGCTAGTATTTTGTACTCATACTTCATTTTGCCCATATGGAAACATGCCTGAATTTACAAGTTCTTCAACCAATTTAGAAGCACTAATAGTTAGGTCCCACCACTGACTTGCTATGAGACCTTTGTAGTTCACTTGATTCCCCAAGACCCCACTTCCACATCTAAAATTGTGACTAATAATATTCACTACATCCACCTAAGTTGTGAAGAGATGTGAAATAAAAGTTCTTTGAAAGTAGTTCATCATTTAAAAGTAGTTTTTGTTGAATTTCTCTGTCTGAAGCTTGGTGAATCTCAAACATTAGGCAGCAGTGGAGGTAAAACACAGCAGAGGCTCCAAGTTAAAAGAAAGTGAAGATTAATACAAGTTCAGGCTAGGGAAAGGTGGAAGGGAGGCCGACCTCCAATATACACCAAGAGGACCCAACAAATTAGAAAGCCAACCGGCAGATCAGGGTTAGAGGAATAAAGAGGGAAGAGCAAGTTTGAGAGTAAGCTGTCTCTTTTCTTGTTGATTTGAGTGGTTTACCTTTTCCTGAAAGAATAGCATTATTTGAAGGGAGAAGAACTAGAGGTAGATATCAGGATGTATTGTGCATGAGCCTGTGAAAGTGTGCAATACTCACCATACAGAACCATTCTAAGACCAAACACTCTTTCATGCCAGAATTTTCCTACTGAGAAAATAGAATTGCATTTGGCTCCTGTGGGAAAGGAATGGAGTCATCCAGGACCTCAAAGGATCATAATGGAATTAGAGAAATGAACTACATTGAAAGTATTTTGTCTGACAGAAAATCACATTATGTCCAGGCAGTGTTCTTAAAAGATAAGAGGCTCAATAATATTCATTAAGGGAAAAAATTCTCTTTGACTCACTAGGGCATTTGGTATCCTCTATGTTCATTATAGTTTTATTATAACAAAACAACAATGATAATAATATTTGCTATTCATTTCCTGCTTATAATAGGATATGCTAGATGCTTTATACATATAGTTTCTCACTCTCACGACAATGTTATGAGATAAGAACTATTATTATCCCCATTTTCTAGATGAGAAAACTGACCTTCAGAGATTAGTGACTTTCCCCTTGTCATGTAGCTTCACAAACCTTCTTAGATGCTTTCCATCTTCTTTTTTTTAGAAGTTTATTTATTTTGAGGGAGAGAGAGAGAGAGAGAGAGAATGGGGGAAGGGCAGAGAGATAGAAGAGAGAAAGAATCCCAAACAGGCTTAGCCCTGTCAGCACGGAGCCCAATGTAGTGCTCAATCTCACCAATCATGAGATCATGACCTGAGCTGAAATCAAGAGTCTGATGCTTAACAGACTGAGCAACCTAGGCTCCACGAGGCGTTCCAACTTCTTAGAGGCTTTCTATCCTCATAGTCATTACTACTAAGTATCTGAATTTATTTTTTTTTGCGTGTTTGTTTTCCTGTTTATTATCTTTCTCTTACACCAGGATGGAAATGACATGAAGGTAGACATTTTGTTAAATTCAACAATGTATGCCTTGCATTAGAATAGTCCAAGGCATTAAAAAATATATATTTTAGAATGGTCTGAGGCATATAGTAGATGCTCCTTGTTCATAGCTGAATGAGTGACAAAGTGACAGAAGTGGAACTAAATCCCACATGTAAGCATTTCCAAAGCCTACAAACTTTCGATTATTCCATATTGCTGCTTTCTTTCCATACTTATTTTTTCTATTTAACTAGAATAAAATTTGAAAAGTAGTTTTTTGTTCTTTATCTGTGCTCACTCTGTCCTCAGCAGTGTCAGCAAAAGCAAATAATCAGCTGAGGCTTTTATTTTTCACTTAATTTAACCCCCAAGCAAAACAACAACAACAAAAAAACTTTGTTTTTATAGGAAAAATTCCTCTGAGAAAAGAGAAAGAAACAGGGATATGATAAATGAAAAAGGTAAAGAATTGACTATAATCTGCAGCATGGGAGAGTCAAACTCTAGGGGGTTTTTTATCTGTTGTTATTTGTGGGGGGTGGGGAAGGAATTTAATTTTAATTCTTATCAGCAGGTGGCAGCACTTTTCTTAGGCTGAAAAGACAAAGGGAATTTAGCAAACCTGGTCCAGATGCTGATAGATAAAGAGATTTTTAAAAGCCAAAGTTCGTAAGTTCACCTTCCCTGGAGAATGGCTAACTTCTAATTGAAACAGAGATTGAAAAGCACAATCTGTTGAACATAATGTCAGTGCAGATTTTTTTAACAATTGCATCCTTAAACTATGCTAATCATTTTCAGTCTCATAGGAATTACACAATTCTATCTTAATCATATGCCCCAGAAATGTAATATATTGATCATTCTTGGTTTGCTTATGTAATCTCCATTCTCTGTCCCACCTTTTACAAAATTGCTTAGCTGGTTTACATCATGGTGTGACTAAACCGGAGCCTTCTTCCTCCTTGGTAGGGTTATTCTCTTTCTGTAGAGGATGTTCAGAAGGTGCAGGGCAAGATATATTTAGGTTAAAGCAGACTGAGATTGAGGTTGAATACTATTAGAGCTATATGCTTTGTAATTTTTCTGTAATACAGCCTTCATATGACTGGCTACACAAGAGATGGTCAGTGGTTGTTCATGTACTTGTCTGTGTCTTCACTGGTTTAAAAGCACTTTTAGAAAATGGATCATGTTTTTACTTCTTTTTCTATCCCAGTACCCAGCACAGGACTTGGGGTATTAAATTAAACCTAGGGGGTGCCTGGGTGGCTCATTAGGTTAGGTGTCTGACTCTTGATCTCGGCTTAGGTCATGATCTCACAGCTCCTGAGATTGAACCCTGCATCAGGCTCTGCAGCTGACAGCTCAGAGCCTGCTTGGGATTCTCTCTCCCCCCCTCTCTCTCTGCCCCTCCCCTGTCATCTTCTCTCTCTCTCAAAATAAATAAACTTTAAAAAATAAATTAAAGTTTGTTCTTTGGATACTTGGTTGTATTGTTCTGAAGCTTGCACAGTAGCAGTAACCCTGTTGGACTTTATACATTCTGGTCACATGACTCTGATTCAGTGCTATTTTCAGGAAATAGTTGAAGAAAATGCCTCAATGTACAATCCTGTGTATAAATTTGTACAAATGTGAAGCTTTATTTGGTCAATTTTGTTCTTATTTGTTGATCTTTGAGAGCCTTGAAGGACAAATTGATATACTCACATTCTCATTATCAACATCAACTGAGATTAACTTTATGCTAGACTCTGGTGTTGAAGTACACAGACACAGTTCCTATCTTTCGGGAGCTGAGATGCAAAACAAGGCCATGCAATCATGAGGAATAATACATTTTATCACATATTTCAAGTGCTCAGTTGAACAAGAATGAATAGGAAAAGCTCAGGTAAAAGTAAAAATTGTAGCCAAGATGTTCTGCTACAGAGTATAAACAATCTAGTTATTTGAAACAACCTAGATAACAAGAAATTTTCACTTTTATTAGAAAACTTGTTGTTGTAGATACATAGCCATGCTGTGCTTGGTGCTGAATGTTCACCTCTCTTAAATATCTTCAATGTATAAATTAGCCCCAAAGAGACTAAAAACCTAATGGTTTATTTTTAAAGGGATTCTTTGCTGATTCAGTTATTTTTCCATGTGCTAATAATAGGTGAAAGAACATACCATAAATAGTTTCATAAAGTGATTGTGATTTCAGTTTTTGTAGTTAATTTTAGCCTAAGCTGGCTGAAAAGAAGTGAAAAGCTCCAAGATAAAACCCGTGGTTTGATGAAAAGCAATTGTTTGATTATTTGTATAAACTACTTACAGAAGAGTCATGGTTCTGAAAGCAATGGAACTATATTTTCAAAATACCAGTCATTCCCATTTTGTTTTCTTTAAAGAAATTTCCATATGAAGTACATAAATTTGCAAATAGAAGGTAGAAAGTAAGGGTAATGCCATTTAGTGATTAAAAATATAAAGTTGATTAAAGGGCATCAAAATGATGATAAAACTAAGCAAGCTTTATGAACTATTAAGTGAATCATCTTCTTTGAAGGGAGAAAAAACCCTAATGATTTTCACTGATATTTGCAAATAGCATTTGGGAGTGATTAATACTTATAGCATTTGATATTGTAAGGAATTTACTTTATGCCCCTTTCCAAAAACACTTTCTCACCATTCTTACCCCAGGATCTTATCCAAGATGCATTGATTTCTCTATCAGTGATTTCTTCTGAATAGCTAACTCACTCTTCAATCCTACAAGATTAACTACATCTGCAACTGCTATGGCCAATTTCTGAAGTTTACGGTCCATTTCATAAAGTCTTGTAAATCAGCCCTTGCTTGGTTTTAATTATGTCTCCCTCTAGAATGCATGTGCCAGATTGCTTCAAATTTATATGTGAGGCCAAGAACCAGACAACCTTATCATGGGATAATTGTTTTAAATCCTATTAAGTTCATTCTGTATTAAAATGACTAAGGTTAGGAATAGCAAGTCTGACGATCAACCCTTTTTGTTTTTGTCTGGCACAAAACTGATTATTTCTAAGAAGAATTCTCTGACCAACTATTCTCCAAACATATCCACAACCCTCTCCACACCTGTAGTCTCCCCCACAATATCCCTCAATATTATTCTTTTATTGTACTTCTTGGCATTTAAGCAGACTTTTAACTTTAACAATATGTTTTATACACTTACATTCTGCATTATAGCACAGTAGGTAATAACTTGAGCTCTGGAGTCAGACTGTCAGGGTTTGGTGCTGGTTCTGCCATGTAATTGTAGTGTGATTTGGAGCAATTTTCTTAACCTATTCATGTCTCAGTTTCCTAATCTGAAAAATGGAGATGATAATAATAGCAATTCCCTTATAGGATTATGAGAATGAAAAACGTTAAAATGTATACAGCGTTTAGCACATCCTTGGCCAATAGTATCATGTAGCAAGTAGTAGTATTATATATATTAGCTATTTTGTTATTCTGTTTTTTGATGTTTCCCATTTCTGAATTATTTTTTAAGGCTGTCTGAGGACAAGAACATGAAGACATGTTTTCAATATTCACATACCCCTGATGATAGTTAAACTTATGCATCAACTTGACTGGATTGAGGGGTTATCCAGATAGCTGGTTAAACATTATTTCTGCATGTATCTGTGAAAGTGTTTCTGGATGAGATTAACATTTGACTTGGTGGACTCATTAAAATAGATGGCCCTCCCCAGTGTGGGTGGGCAACATTCATTTAGGGCCTAAATAGAATAAAAAGGTGGAGGAAGGAGGAATTCACCCTGTTTTTCTGCCTCATTGCTTGATCTAGAACATCTCATCTTCTGCTCTTGAACTAGGATTTCAACCTTTGGATCCCCAACCTTCAGACTTGGACTGAATTACACCACTGGCTTCCCTGGGTCTCCAGCTTGCAGAAGACAGACCATGAGACTCCCCAGCCTATAACTGTGTGGGCCAGTTCTTCATAATATAATTCCTTTTATATTAAACTGGTTCTGTTTCTCTGGAGAACACTGACTAATGCACTCCCTCTGTGCCCATAGTGTGATGCATACAGGAGGTCTTATAGTATTTCCTGAAATAATGGACAAGTGAATATATCATTGTAAAGATTCCAGATGTATGTATGTTGTGACTCCAATATAGCTGATATGTTCAGAAAAGATATTTATAATCAAGAAAAAAATTTAAGCAAGTGTCTGTATAAAAGGAGGCAGTGGATGGTTAGGAGTTGGCCAGACTGAACCTGGGTTCAGATCTGGGCATGAAGAAAGTTTTGAGAAGTCTTCCTGGAAAAAGTCTAATCTCAGAATTCAGAAAAGCCTAAAATTTGTGTCCTGAGAAGCAGTGCTGGCAGCTTGAGGAAAAATACTTTGAGGGAGGTAGATAAACAGGTTGTCCTCTGATGCAAGGGAAGGGTTAGCCTTAATCTATGTTGCCCTGGTGTACAGAGCTAAGGCCAATAGATGAAAATTACAGGATGGTATATTTGAACTCAATGTAAAGAAATACTTTCTAGTCACCTGGGCTGCCCGACAATGGAATGAGTAGCCTTGCAAAGTTGTTTGCCTAGATTCACAGGTGGCCACTTTTCCTTTACACAGGACAGATGCAAAGATGGTCACTTCTGTGGTGGGAGCTTTGAGTTGCATTCATGGTCAAGACACAGGCAGGATCAGCTATAGAGCCACACATAAGAGTTAAAATTTCTAATCCTCCTTTCACTTCATGTTAATAGAAGATAGAGGGAGGGCAAAGGTTGTCAGTGCCATAATTCTTGTCGAGATAACATGCTGTGAAAACTCATAGAAAGGAGAGTAGGGTATATTTTCTGAGCCTGGATCATTCAATATTTTGTGAATCTGGAAAAATCATTTAAGACAGTAATAACCAAATTTTGATTTCACAAATTAATACCACCCCCCACCACAAACACACCAAATCGATAGACTGACATAGTGCTACCAACATTTTATCGTGTCAAGTAAGGACATTAAAACAACAACAACAAAAAAAACACCTCACCTACCATCTGCTTATATTATCATTTTATAATTGGCTTACAATAAAAATACTGAATGATTTTAGCATTATGAAAAACATACTTTGTCGCTGTTTTTCTCATTTCACCATGGTCAAGTTATATCATCATGGACTGGCATGACTTCACAAACAAGCACTTGGGAATCACTATTTTGGCTTTAGTGGTATTCTCTACTTGTTTAAATCAGGAGTTCTATACACCTCCCTTCCAGACTTCTAAACCTCTTATGGGACTAAGATTGCTATTTTAAGTGTTAATCCCTAAGAGTAATATTTTGTCCCATAGACCCCACAGAATTCAAAGTGTAAGAAATATCCCCAAGGGTAGATTAGGTCTCAACATAATTTAGTTGTTGCTGGGGTTTGACATCATCTGTAGGGATCCCATGAACATTTATCATTTAGTCAGTAAGTCTGTGCTGGGGTGTCTTCCAACTACTCTAAAGACTCAGAGAATAATATGGTGTAATATTCCTATTTCTGATGCCAAAATTCTAGGAATTATAGATGCCATTAGAAAAATAACTTAATCCATGAATAATTGCGACTTTAGGTCTCCTAAAAACCCTTTGAACTTGCCTGCTATAATAAGTGAGGTAAAATTCCATTTTTCTATAATGGAAAATGTATTAAGGAAGCTCCTGGGGAAAAATGTTCTAAATATCTACTCTGACAAGAGAAGGACTCTTATCATTTTTTAACCTTTAATTCCATTTCAGAAACATTGACATACAATTGCTACTAAGTTGGAATTTGTCTATATGTGAAATCACTTTTTTGAAGCATATTATCTGCTAATGGAATCATAGAGCATTTTCTGGAGAGAAAAAAAGACTAATCTTATGGCTGCACAGTATTGGCAGTAGATTACCATTTGGATTAATGATTTCTATACTGTATTATTTTGCTTTTAAATTCCCAGGTTCTTATTTTAAAATCACATTATTCAGAAGCTCTTATGATATTTTCAACATCTCAGTTTTTAATATAAGGAATGTATTTTTTTTTTTTTTGCCCTTGTGAAAATCCCATGTCTAGTGGGACTCCAAATGGGTATTTTCCCAGAGGGTAACCCTCAGGTTTTGAATTGCTAAGATCCAGCAAATATGTCTATAACATTACAAAGCTGGACAAACCCTGCTGAGATCATTGCTTGGGGGTATTAAGAACATCCTCAGCCAAACCAGACCAACTCTGACTACTGAATAAGTTCCATTATGGCCTATAGCTTGGGGTGCCTGGGTGGCTCAGTCAGTTAGGCATCCAATTTCAGCTCAGGTCATGATCTTGTGGTCCATGAGTTCAAGCCCAGCGTCAGGTTCTGTGCTGACAGCCCGGAGCCTGGAGCCTGCTTCAGATTCTGTGTCTCCTTCTCTCTCTGCCCCTCCCCCACTTGCATTCTGTCTCCCTCTCTCTCAAAAGTAAATACCCATTAAAAAAATTTTTTTATGGCCTATAGCTTGAGAATGCTCCAGGAAGAGGCTCCTTCATATATCACTTCTCTCCTTTCTATCACTACTGCTATCATCACCTTATTCTAGGCTCTCACTTGGACTGTTGCAAGGGACAATAAACTGATCTCTTAAACTTCCATTCTTGTCCACACACAATCCCCACAGAACTTATAGTGATCTTAAAACTTAGATCCTATCACCGTCTTGCATAAAATTCTTCATAAATGGCTTCCCATGGCACACAGAATAAAATGCAAACTCCTAATATTTGCCTGCAAGACCTTGCATGATCTGGCCCCTGCCTACTTCTATATTAATGCAGTTTTTCAATTATTCAACAAATAGTTATAAGTCTCTACCATGTTCAAGGTGAGTAAAACAGATGAAAATCCCTGCCCTGACATTTTGGTTTAGAAGGACAGATAATAAACAAGACAAAAAGGTAAAATATATAGTAGGTTAGATAAAGTGAGTGCTATAGGGAAAAATAAGGCAGGAAAGAGGAATAGGGAGAGTAGTAAGGGGCAGGTAATTTTATTCAATCAAGGTCTTGGCAGGAAAGAGATGGAACTCTCAGACTGGATACTTTGAGGAGTGGTTCCTAAAGGAACTATTTATGAAGGTGTGGGCAAAATAGAGGTAAATCAAAGGATAGTGTACTGTAGGCTTCAGTTGTTACCCCTCAAACTTGAAGGGTCAAAAGAATGGAGAAATCATCAGAATAAGGAGCAACTGAGGATTATGTGGAGAAGTCTTCTGACAAACACTGTGATTTCAGATCAAGGGAATCAGCCACCTCTAGATGATTCTGCAAGGAGGGAATTGGGTTAATAAACATCCAGACTCTCCTTCTCTCTCAGATCTTCTGGTATTTCACTGGCCAGACATAATAGAAAGCCAGAATAGCAAGGAAGCCCAGCTTCAGGATGTCAGTCCTAAAGAGAGGAACAGAGAACAGGATGAAGAAATGCAGAGAGTCTGGAGGACCAATAGAACATATATAGTACAAGGTTGCAATTTTAAATTGGGTGGTCAGGGGAGACCCCAATAAAAATGGGGAAAATGTATGTGCACAACAGTACACATACCTTGAAAACATATTTTTTTAAAAAAATCATAGTATCACATTAAAATTCTTGGCTGTGGAGATAGGGGATGGAAATGCAGGTTAAAGGAAATAAGTCAATAAGTAAACAAATAAATAAAACTAGTGACCACTTATGGTAATGTACCAGGAACCAAAGAATATGGTTAATTCAACTATCTACCTCAGAGTAAAACACCACACACACACACACACACACACACACACACACACACACCAAAAGTTTCCCAGGACTGTATATCATCCTTGGAAACTCTAATGCCACCTTCCTGCCTCAGATTGATTTTTGGTTGCCCAACACTACTTTAGAAGAATGTGGTTTCTTTACTCCACCACTAGTAGCCACTTCAGAAATCTATAAACTTGTCAGGCTAATGATAGCTTAACTAAAATCTTCTTGCCCAGAAGAATCCAAAGTAATAGAATATGGCATTTGCCCTCCACACTGCAAGATTTTCTGTCTCCTTGAATTTTCCTCCAGTGCATCTATTTATATTCAAGCCAAGATCTCTCTGTCAGAAGTTGGTACTTGTCTCAGTCACAAATTCTCAGTTATGTGCTCAGCTAGAGTTGGCTATACAGTAATTGGTTTCTGCTTTCACAAGTCCATTAAATCTTTTGCAAAGGGCTAAGTAAAATGCCTCAGTTTTTCAGGTTCTTTTCGTTGCTCTTTTCTTATCTTTATCCTTATTCTCTTCCTATAGTCTTCCTGGGGTCAGTCTATTGGCCTGAAGTTTCATTTTTCCACCTTGCTCAGACCCTAATAAGTATGACCTCCTGCTGCTAATTTACCCACTAAACTTTTGACTTTTTGGACACTCTGTGCCTTCTATTGCCTTTGAGCCCAACTCCATCTTGCTTGGATGGTTCTGACTTGAAGATTTGCTATAACCTTTTGTTTCTGGTTCCCTACCCTTACTCCAATTCTGGAATGCTCACACCAGCCCCTGCCTTGGGCACTGGGTCCCAGGTCCTTCCCCAGGACTGCCTCATTCTTATGCCACTTCCCTTTCTTCTGTCTCAGACTTACCTCGGCTCTTCTGATCCTGGATCCTACATTTGCACTCATGAGTCACTGCCATATATATTCCTCAGGGCTGACAATCTCATAAACTTCTCCCCACTTGCCCTGCCCAGCCACCACCAAAACAACCAAGGACAGTAGTTTACATTTTGAAGCGGTGTCAGCACCATTTCATGAGCTGTTGGGAGGAGTACACGGGATGAGACCTTTTAGCCTAAATGGACAATATTTCCACTTACCAAATGGAAAATAATAACAATAATTACCAATAAAGAATTTTTTATGCGTGCTTAGTGCCACAGAGGGCAAAAGCCCTTGCTATCACATGGAAATCTGAGAGAGCAGAGGATTTGGCTGTGAAAGAAGGTTTCAAAGGGTCATGTTATGCTTATAGTTCCCATTCTGAGCTTGGCCAAGGAGACAGAGAGCTGCATTGATTTTCATAATGGAAAATAGATTTTTTTCTATTGTGGGGGCAGTAGTGGGGACAGGGCAATGATTAAAAGGAAAAAAAACAATTAATTAAGAATCTCAGGAGTCAATAGAATATGTCAGTTGAAGTCCTCTAGATAGCATGTTTTTTTTTTTTTCTTGATATGGAAGATTTATTTACACAGTTCCAGAATTCACATTAGTATTAGTGAAGGATTTCACGTGTAAATTTCCAGAAAATCCAAAGGAGTGCTAATTCTTTACACCTGGACGGTGCTTTAAGCAATCCTTTTTCCCTCAAGAAATCCTTTTTCCCTCTTAGCTTTTCATAATACAATGGGTAAAAAAACACACAAATTTGGAAATTGCCCTTCCAAATGACATAAGTTACAATAAAAGACAAGGTGTTTCTGAGAAGTTCCTTGCTTCTAAGACATAAGAGGCACTAACATCAGCCTTTTTATTAGCTGCTGTTCAGAGAAAAGGTATTATGTAAATCTAAGGCACAGTCTTATAATTTCCCATTATTATCACTATATATTGTTGAATTTGTTAAGTTAGGTTGATTATTGTTCTGATGTTTCCATAGGAAATGATAGTAGTTATCTGCCTCTATGGATAAAAGAGAAAAGTATCAGCTATTTTCTTATTTCCTAGACTATATGGAGAAATAATTATTTATTTCAACATTCTAAAAAAGTCCACCCAAAATGCTTTCTTACTACATTGGGAATGAGGAGTAGGGAAAAATATGAACCAAAGGTTAAAATTGAAAGGAGGCAGATTTCAGGTCAATACAATGAAAAGTTTTTCAAGTATTAGATCTGCTTTTAAATAGATAAGGCCCTCCACTCCTGAAACCAATACTACACTATATGTTAATTAACATGAATTGAAATTTAAAAAGTGAAAAAATTAATAGACTCCATTGGCAGGGAGTGAGTTTTATGTCAGTGGAAGTATTCAAATATGTTAGGGAAATTGTGCAAGAGATCTCTGTATCAGCTAATGTGAATAATTTCTAAGATCCCACTCAAGTCTGAGGGTTTTTTAAACAAAATTTCAAAGTATTTGGAGGAAAGGAATCAAATTTTTAGTTTTAATAAATGATTATACTCAAGAGCATCAGAACCATTACACATTTACCCCTTTCTAAAAACACTTTTCTTATTTTGAAGTAATTACAGATTCATATAAATTGGAAAAATAGTACAGAGAAATCCCATCCATCCTTCACCCAGTTTCCCCCAATGGTTACATCCTACATAACTGTAGTACAATATCATAACCAGGATACTGACATAGTACTTTTATTAAAAATTGTACTTCCCTGGGGCACCTGTGTGGCTCAGTTGGCTGAGTGCCTGACCTCAGCTCAGGTCCATGAGTTCAAGCTTTGCTTTGGGCTCACTGCTGTCAGCGTGGAGCCTGCTTCTGATCCTCTGCCCCCCCTTCTCTGCACCTCTCCCTCTTGTGCTCTCTCAAAAATAAACAAAACATTAAAAAAATTGTACTTCCCTTAAATAGTCTGAGGTCACCAGAGAATTTTTTTTCATTTTTTTAAATGTACACATGATTACATCATATTTTCATGAATGGGAACTGTGTTAGGTAGGAGTCTGTGTATGTATAAGGGAGTGTAGAAGAAATATGCCTGCAATCTAAGATCCTCTACATTTTCCCACTGTTCTCTTTTTATTTCAGCTTCATAACTACTAGGTATAATGAAGTTCAATGACTTGATCATTATCAGAAATCTGGTAAGTGAGGTTGCAGAGCAAGAACTAAAACCTAGGTCTGGCTGACTGTACATCTCAGATTTTGTGGAGACACTTCTGTATCTGTTGATTTGTGAGTGATGTGATGGTTAACAGGCTTCTTTAGACAAATACTGGGTGTTAAGTTATAAGTGGGAAACTGCCCTCTCTGCTGAAATGATTATAAATAGTAGTAAAAGTTTAAATCCAGGATCCCAAGAAAACATCTAAAAAATTGACCTTTGTTTATTATAAAATATGATGATGCCCAGGTGCACAAGGGGCTTTGCTATACACAGTGGCAGCTTATATCGGGTTATGCCTGTTGTAGAAGAAATACATTAATAGTCTTTTTTAAACTTTTATTTTGAGATAACTATAGATTATTATACAGATTTAAGAACTAGTGAGATCTTGTGTACCTTTTACTCAGTTCCCCCCAAAGATATCTCGCAAAACTATAGTACAGTAGTATATTATATATATAATATACATTTATTATATGTAGTACTATAATATAACATATAGTACAACTAGGAAATAGACACTGATATAATACATTGGTCTTATTCATATGTATTTAGTTTTAAATGTGTTCATTTGTGTGTGTTTGCATGTACTTAGTTCTATGTAATTTTTTTAAATTTTTAAAATTTATTTTATTTTATTTTTTATTTTTTAAATTTACATCCAAATTAGTTAGCATATAGTGAAACAATGATTTCAGGAGTAGATTCCTTAATGCCCCTTACCCATTTAGCCCATGTAATTTTATCGCATGTGTAGATTCTTGTGACCACCACCGAAGTCGTTACAGAACAGTTCCAGCAGTACAAGGATCTCTTGTGCTACCCTTTTATAGTCACAGCCATCTCTCCTTCTCCCTCTTTCTAACTCCTAGCAACCACTGCCCTGTTCTCCATCTCCATAATTTGTCATCTTAAGAATGTTATATAAATTGCATCATACAGTATGTAACGTTTTGAAATTGGCTTTTTCACATACAGAGAAAGACAGATACCATATGTTTTCACTCTTACGTGGATCCAGAGAAACTTAACAGAAACCCATAGGGTAGGGGAAGGAAAAAAAAAAAGAGGTTAGAGTGGGAGAGAGCCAAAGCCTAAGAGAATCTTAAAAACTGAGAACAAACTGAGGGTTGATGGGGGGTGGGAGGGAGGGGAGGGTGGGTGATGGGTATTGAAGAGGGCATCTTTTGGGATGAGAACTGGGTATTGTATGGAAACCAATTTGACAATAAGTATCATATATAAAAAAAATTAAATTGGCTTTTTCAGGCAATGCAATTCCCTGGAGATTCATCCAAGTTGTTTTGTATATCAATAGTTTGTTTCCTCCCCACCCGTTTGTTTGATTTTTTTGTTTTGTTTTGTTTTTTGAAGAGTAGCGTTACATGGTATGCATTACCAGTTTGTTTAATCATTCATCTATTTAAGGACATCTGGGTTGTTTCCAGTTTTTGGCTATTACAATCAAAGATGCCATAAACATTCATGTACGGGCTTATATGTGAGCATAAATCTTCATTTCTTTTGGATAAATGCCCAGGAGTACATACAAATTTTTGGTCATATGTTATTTGTATGTTTAATTTTTAAGGCTCTGTTATACTCTGTTATAGAGTGGCTGTACCATTTACATTAAACGTCTTCTATTGAGTAGTAACTTATTTTATGCTATCTATGTTCCAGGTCCTGTGCTAAGTACTTAACATGCATCATCTCATTTAATCCTAAAAAAATAAAAAACAAAAACAAAAAGAAAAACAAAAAACCTTCCGTTTTAACATATGAGGAAATTGAAGCTCAGAGAGATTAAGTAATGTTTTCAAGATCACACAGATGGGAAGTTGCAGAGCTGAACTTCAATCCAGGCCAATCAGATGCCAGAGCATGTATGTACTCTTAAAAATGACACTATCCTACTTACTCCATTGGAAAAGGGCTCCAAGTAAAGCAGATGGTAAGTTTTTCAATTTGTCATACAGCAAATAAATAATGCAACATACTTCTTAGAAAGTATTGGTTCGACATTTAGGCTTAAAAACTCTATTTTGATGACTCAGAAAATATCTGGAAAACCCGTTTCTAAGTTTGTAGGGACATGATGATTCTACTTTGGTTGCGTTAAAATTTATACTCCTAGTGGTAGGGGCGCCTGGGTGGCTCAGTCGGTTGAGCGCCGACTTCGGCTCAGGTCACGATCTCACAGTCCATGAGTTCAAGCCCCGCATCGGGCCCCTCTGTGCTGACAGCCTGGAGCCTGTTTCAATTCTGTGTCTCCCTCTCTCTGACCCTCCCCCATTCATGCTCTGTCTCTCTCTGTCTCAAAAATAAACGCTAAAAAAAAAAAAAAAAAAAAAAAAAAAAAAAATTTATACTCCTAGTGGTTTGGCTGTGGTGGAGTGGGAAGTACAGTAGACATGTAATTGAACAACTGAGGTCACATTGTGTATTTCTTATTAGATGTGTGATCTTGAGACTTAAACTCACTGAGACTCAACTATGCCCTCATCTATGAAATGGGGCTAATAATCCCTTTCTCACAGAAATTTTTATGAAGATTAGATGAGCCAGTGGATATAAATGCACTTTAAAAGCTATAAAGCACTGTATAATTGTAAAAGATAAATGCTATTATCTGAAATGATTATAGCAGCATTGCAGATGTAATGTACAGGACAACTTGGATGTGCAGAGAAAATCAACTTGTACAATTGTGCCTATATCTAATCTGGCCTTTCTTTTGAGCCCATCTATCTACCCACTTAAGAAGAGTGGGTACCAAAATTATATATATCTAATTTGCTTAAAACTTAGTCTGATTTGGTAATTTAAACCATGGATTGGCAAACTTTTCTGTAGAGAACTACATAATAAATATTTTAGGCTTGTGAGCCTATAGTCTCTGTTGCAAAGTACTCAACTCTGAGAATGAAGGCAGCTATATACAGTATACAAATGAACAGGAGCTGCTAAGTTCCAAAAAACTTTATTTACCAAAACAGGTGGCAGATTTGACCCATGGACCATTGTTTGCCAACTTCCAATTTAAATGATCTTTTTAGATAGTGTTCAGTTTCTCTTAAATAAAAATGCAGTGTCGGATAACCTTTCCCTACTTTTTCCATAAGATGGTGTCTGAGTATATGAGGAGAGGGCTTGTGGAAGCTCTTAGTGTTGTTAAAAAGAAAGCCACAGGCACAAGGTGGAGTCATTTGCCCCCAAGGTAGCAAACCAAGACTTAAGTGCAGTTTCAACCACTCCAGGAGTAGTATTTTAAGTCAGTGAATCTGGAAATTTTCTAGTCAGCACCAATGAGGTAATTGTCACATGGGCCCTCTCCATCCCCCAAAGCAAGAGGAAGTAATAAGACCTAGTAAGACCCTTTCCCTTTCCCCTAGGGGAAGGTGACCTTTCCTGAAACAATCCTTTTTTTTCCCCCTTTGCTAATAACTTCCTGCCCCACCCTCTTTCCTATAAAAACCTTTCCATTTTGTACAACTCCTATGAGCATATTTCTGCTTGCTGTGTGGGATGCTGCCCCATTTACAAATCACTTAATAAAACCAGTTAGATGTTCAGATTTACTTGGTTGAATTTTGTTTTCTTAACAGTGTAAGGAGAAGATCAGGATTCTTGGATTCAGGTAGCCTTTGTGCTCTGGTTCTGGTGGCTGACTGATGCCCCTTGTCTCCTGTTTACTGCTTGTTCCACTGGTGTTTACAGCTGAAAGTTCCAGTTTCACCAATTGTAACTTGACTCCCTTTTCTTGGTTTGGTCAGAGCCTGGAAATGTGCCCTGTTTGCCTCAGCTTCCTCTCAGCCCCTACTGTCTGAGTCTCTGCCAAGTCTTCTAGCCCACTGGCAAGTCTCTGGAGTGGACTCATTTCTTTGCCACAGTGGTTTTCATGGCAGGCACAATGTCTCTTACTTCCATATCCATTCCTCCTGAAACTGAAGTCCTTTGGGGAAAACTAAGCTCCAGGGTCTCTCTGCCTTACCAAAGAGATTTTAATGTATATGTCTATAGGGAAGTATGTGAGGTAGCCTCTCATAGTTTAGCTGGGGAGTAGTGTTACCCTTACTTACCTTACTATGCTTCTCTCTGCAGACTTATCTCTCTTTCCTGCCTCTGTCTCTCTTTTATTCCTCTCATAATTTCCCCCAGACTGGGAAAGTAGAAATATTCTTTTACCTCTACTAGGTTGTATCCTAGTACATAGGAGTTGGCCTATGCTGTCACGAGGAAATGTCTTTTTCTGGGGCACTCTGTAACCTGAATCATTAAGACTTAACCCTTGATTTGCTAAAGGAGGAGACAAAGGAATTTGGAATATATATATATATATATATATATATATATATATATATATATATATTTCCTAGCAAAGAAATGGAAAATAGACATGTAGGTAATAGTAAAAATCCTATCAATTACACTTGTTACTGTCATAAGACAAAAGCCTGGATTATAAGGCTATTGCCCTACTCCATAATCTTATTTTTTATGTTAGAAGTGAATACTGCCCTGACTTTCTCTTCATTTCTTCTCCTTCTGTCATAAATGCTAATGTCTCCATTCCTATCCTCTCACCAAATGATTTCCTCAGGCAGAATAAGGTGTAAGTTAAGTACTCAAGAAGGCAAAAGAGAAAAGCACAATAATTTTCTAACTATTACTTCTTTTAAATATTTTTTTTTTTGCCTCTTGGAAGAATTGATCTGACTGAATGGCAGTAAAATATAGTGATCAAAAGCACAGGCTTTGGAGTCATACATATTGGTTTGAAGTCTCAATTTCATTACCAGAAGTTAAACAATTTCTCAATGCCTTAGTTTTAAAAACTGTAAAATGCAGGTAACAGTAAACAGTGAAGGTGAAATGAGATGGAACAGGTAAAGTGCTTTGCAACAATAAGTAATCAATAAGTAGTAGTGGTTTGTTTTATTGTTTGCAACAACAGTATACCTATTGAGCAAATGAGCTAGATTCTGTATCTGGGTCACTATCTCAAGATCTGGTCTCAGAATGTTAGATGAAATTCATTTCTACCAGGAGAAATGTAGGAAAAATTGTGCAAGTACCAATTTACATGTAAGACTTAAGGTGGTTAGGAGAAAAGAGAAAAAGGAATTTTTCTCATTTTTTTTCCTTTTTTCAAAAACTCACACTATCTTCCAGGAAGGTAGAAAGGGCAAACTGGAAGTAGAAAAAGGAAGAGGAGGCACTAAAGTGTGGCTTTCCCTCAGAATGGATCCAGAACACAGTTACATACTTCTCCCAGAACACCTTCCATGCATTCTGGTACCACAACAATTAGAGAAGACCACTGCAATTTTTGCTCAAATCAAAGGATACTGGAGGGTCTCAACCACATGAAGTCCAAGCAGTATAGTTGTATAGGGCTCTTCCATGGAAATACAAATGAAGGTAATGTTTTATGTTGGTTTACAAAGAACTGCACAGGGAGAGGTTTAAAATATGTCAGAAAAGTAGAAAATCATATTTATTTGATCTGTTGCATTACTTGTGTATCTTGAAAGGGGAAAAAATAATTGGCTATAAAAGATTGGGCTCTGATGAAAGTTTGTTAATTTTGTGCTGTTTTGTTTCTGTCCTTTGATACTGAGCATTAGTTCACAGTAAGGAAAAAATAGTGTCTGCATTTTTTTTTTTCTTGCACCTAACACCCTTATATTCATTAAAATTGTCTCTATATCTTGGGAAGTGAACACCCTTATATTCATTAAAATTGTCTCTATATCCTGTGAAGTGAGGCTCATTGCTCCTGTTCCCTGAAGTAGGGGGGAAAAAGTAAGAGCTGGAAGAAATGGAAGGTGAAATGTCAAGTACCTAAGTTATTCCTCTGGGCAGGGCAGAGGGCCAGCTACTGAATGCAGAAAGTATTAAGGCAAACTCTAGAATGTGTTTTTATAATGGGATGGCTTGCAAGCCCTGCTGACAGAGGGCTGTACTCTCACAGCTCTATTTATTTATAACTCCCCCCACCCAAATGCTACAGAACAAGTATTCTGACAAGTTGGAATGCTAATAGATTATGCAAAAAGCAAATCAATAAAAACTCTTTTCAAAATGTCTGCCTTCCTCCAATAATTAGGAAATGGGAGACTGAGTGTTCTTTCTCATATCTAATGAAATAAGGATCAGGAAGTTTGGTAGGGATAAAATACACGCCTTTTGACCTGATCTGTAAGATAGGAGGGATTCCGTTAGATTTAGAAATTCCACCCAGTATTTCATATTTATACAATTCTATTCTTCTGGCCAGTGCCTTTGTGCCCTCTAATTCCTATGGTTGGGTGGTCTTTGAGACCAACTCTCTGTATCATAGTCTTTAAATTTGGAGTGTTGTTCTAACCAACAACAGAGTAACTATTTGTTGGCTTTTTAAACTTGGCCCTGATTGGTCTATCTTTGGTCAATGATTTTTCATTTAGGAAAAGCTATTTACTATATAGACATATGGGACCATACTAGATGCATAAGGGTGTTTAATAATTAGGGACAGCTGCTTCAGGTAAATGCAGTTTGCAGATGGCAAAGGAATACCAGATTATGCTCATTTTTCCAAAATAACTTTTTCAAAAGCTTATTAACAGAGCAGAGTCTTATGCTGTGTTCCTGAAACAATGATAATGCAAAGAGTAATGACAGTAATGGGCATGGGTGGTGTCTATCCTCTCTTTCCCTCCACCCTGTGATTACAGTCTTGGATGATTTTGAAGTATAGTCCAGAAGGCAAAATACACCAAAGTGAAGGAAGCAATCCGCTTATTTATTATGGTTCATGTTAACTAGCACCATGTTCTTTGAGCTTCCAGCACAAAAACATGGCATAACACCCAAAATGAAGCCAACCTTATAGACCATGAAGTGTATTTTTGCTCATCTCGTACTGTGGCTTTAGCCTGGCACAACTGAGGGGTTTCAGGAAAGTCCTGAGGCCTGAGTTCTAATCTTAGTTAAGCCACTTGTGTGACCAGGGGCAAAGTGGCCTCTAGGTTTCTATTCATTCATCTTTCAAATGGAGCAAGGTGAGTTCACAGAAATATATTGAAGATGCAGTTAGTTAATACAAGTGCTTTGAAGAAAATACGTAAGTCTTTAAACAAAACATTAGTTTAGTTATTTTTCAGTGGCTCAGTGCTAGAGATAGTTTTTTAAATTTTATTTTACTAAATAAATTTCTGTTTATGTTTCCCAAAATCTTAAATGCCATTTTCAGGAACACATTTTACTCTGGTCACTCCATTTGCTTGCTAGCCCTGAGTATTTTGCCCCCACTACATAAAGTGACACCTGCTCTAGATTTTCTTATAAGCATTATTCTGGTCTCTTTATGATGTGTCCTGCCTTTTTACTATTAGAACAGTTCTCAATGTGTGGTCCTTATGCCACCTGCACCAGAATTACCTGTTAAAGTGTGAGTTCCTGTGCGAGTGCTGTAAGATCCACATCAAGGAGGTCTGATGAGGACTTTTGCAATCTAAATTTTCACACTAAAGTTTGAGACAGATAATGTTAAGCTTGCCTAGGCCAGAGATAAATACATGATTTTTTCCCTTTATCTGTTCTAGTCTAACCAGTGTCCAGCAAACATGGACAGCTAATTTGTACATGTTATTACATACTTTACCCCCTCATTTCTCACAAGTGTGGGTTACCATTCCGTGTAAACTTGCATAGTTCTAGTAAAGGGTGGAATAATACTCTGTGATCATTTCCTCAGATTGGCACAGGCAAACAGGAATCTTATTTTTCTCTCTTGTTGTATGCCCTAGGAGGATTTTTGATCTATGGAGTCAGAGTCAGAGTCAGAGTCAGGCAGGCTTGCATCAGTAAGATTCCAAGCCTCTTCACCACAGTTTCCAAAGCAGTGGTTCTCAAAGTGTGGTCCCCAGACCAGCAGCATCACTGTCACCTGGGAATTTGTTATGGAAATGCAAATTCACAGCACTCTCTTCTCCACTAGACCTACTGAATCAAACTTGAGTGTTCTTAGCATCCATGTTTTGACAAACCCTCCAGGGAGTTATGATGCATGCTGAAATTCAAAAGCAACTGCCCTAAAGCATTTATTACCCCAAACTGCATTCTCTCTAAACCTTGAAGCAGCTGGAAAGGTAAAGGAGGAATTGATTTGAGCAGGAAAATATAGGTATGGATTAAGGAATTAGGTAATTAAGGAATTAATTACTTAATCACAAAGATCTTGTTTAGGGTATTTGTGCTTAAGGGAGATCAGATCTTTAAACAGCAACTTTCCTGAAAATGGCTATAAATATTGTACACACACACAGAATTACAACATTCAACCATATATGTATATATGTATGTGTATGTATGTGTATATATATATATATGTTTGTATATGTATGTAAATATGCATATATGTATGCATATAATTACATATTATATACATAATTAAAGCAAATTGACTAAATTAAAATAATCTTTAGAAAGGAACAGAACATAGCAATTACCAGCAAGGAAATTGAATCAGTAATCAAAACACTCCCAACAAACTAAAGTCTAGGATCACACTTCTTCACAGGTGAATTTTACCAAACATTTAAAGAAGAGTTAATACCTATTCTTCTCAAACTATCCCAAAAAATAGAAGAGGAAGGAAAACTTCCAAATTTATTCTATGAGGCCAGCATTATGCTGATAACAAAACCAGATAAACACAGCACTAAAAAAGACAGCCACACAGTTGGAGGTTCCTCAAAAAATTAAAAATAGAACTACCCTACGACCCAGAAATTGCAGTACTAGGTATTTATCCAAGGGATACAGGTATGCTGTTTCAAAACGGCACATGTACCCCAGTGTTTATAGCAGCACTATCAACAATAGCCAAAGTATGGAAAGAACCAAAATGTCCATCAATGAATGAATGGATAAAGATATGGTATATATATATATACACACACACACAATGGAGTAATACTTGGCAATCAAAAAGAATGAAATCTTGCCATTTGCAAATACATGGGTGGAACTAGAGGGTATTATGCTAAGTAAAATTAGAGAAAGACAAATATCATATGACTTCACTCATATGAGGACTTTAAGACACAGAACAGATGAACATAAGGGAATGGAAACAAAAATAATATAAAAACAGGAAGGGTGACAAAACATAAGAGACTCCTAAATATGGAGAACAAACAGAGGGTTACTTAAGGGGTTGTGGGAGGGGGGATGGGCTAAATGAGTAAGGGGCATTAAGGAATCTACTCCTGAAATCATTGTTGTACTATATGCTAACTAACTTGGATGTAAATTTAAAAAAAAGAAAAAAAAAAGAACTACAGGCCAATGCCTTTGATGAACATAGACGTAAAATTCCTCAACAAAGTCCTAGCAAACTGAATCCAACAATACATTTAAAAAAATCATTCACCAAAATCAAGTGGAATTTACTTCCAGGATACAAGGGTTCAATATTTGCACATCAGTCAACATAATACATCACATCAATAGGAGGATAAACGACATGTGATCATTTAAATAGATGCAGAAAAAGCATTTGACAAAGTACAACACACATTCACGATAAAAACCCTCAACAAAGTAGGGTTAGAGGGAACATACCTCAACATTTAAAGGCCATGTATGAAAAACCCACAATTAACTTCATCTGCAATGGGGAAAAACTGACTGAGAGATTTTCTCCTAAGGTCAGGAACAAGGATATCCACTCTCACCACTTTTATTCCACACAGTACTGGGAGTCCTAGCCACAGCAATCAGACAATAAAAAGAAATAAAAGGCATCCAAATTGGTAAGGAAAAGTAAAACTTTCACTATTTGCAGATGACATGATACTATATATAGAACACCCTGAAGACTCCACCAAAAACTGCTAGAACTGATCAACAAATTCCGTAAAGTTACAGTATTCAAAATCAATGTACAGAAATCAGTTGCACTTTTATACACTAATAATTAAGCAGCAGAAAGAGAAATTAAGAAAATAGTCTCATTTACAGTTGTACCAAAAATATTAAGATTCCTAGGAATAAACCTAACCAAAGAGGTGAAAGACCTGTACTCTGAAAACTAAAACATTGATGAAAGAAACTGAAGATGACACAAAGAAATGGAACACAGTCTATGCTCATGGATTGGAAGAACAAATATGGTTAAAATGTCTATAGTTCCCAAAACAATATACACATTTAATGCGATCCATATTAACATACCAACAGCGTTTTTTACAGAAATAGAAAAAAAGAATCCTAAAATTTGTAGGGAACCATAAAAGACACTGAATAGCCAAAGCAATCTTGAAAAAGAAAAACAAAACTGGAGGTATCACAATTCCATACCTCAAGGTATATTGCAGAACTGCAGTAATAAAATCAGTATGGTACTGACACAAAAATAGATACATAGATTCCATTCTATTGAATGGAATAGAAAGCCCAGAAATAAACCCACAGTTATATGGTCAATTAAGCTTTGACAAAGGAAACAAGAATATGCAATAGGAATAAGAGAGACTCTTCAACAAATGGCATTGGGAAAACTGGTCAGCTACATGCAAAAGAATGAAACTGGACCACTTTCTTGCACCATACACGAAAACAAACTCAAAATGGGTTAAAGACCTAAATGTGAGACCTGAAACTATAAAAATCATAGAAGAGAGCACAGGCGGTAATGTCTCTGACATTAGCCATAGCAACATCTTTCTATATATGTCTCCTGAGGCAAGGGAAACAAAAGGAAAAATGAACTATGGACTACACCAAAATAAAAAGCTCTGGAAATCAAATGAAACAATCAACAAAACTAAAAGACAACCTACTCAATTGGAGAACATATTTGCAAATAATGTATCTGATAAAAGTTTAGTGTCCAAAATATATGAAGAACTTATACAAATCAATACCAAAAAAAAATCCAATTTTAAAAATGGGCAGAAGATATGAACAGACATTTCTCCAAAGAAGACATAGAGATAGCTAATGGCTACGTGAAGAGTTGCTCAGTACTCATAATCAGGGAAATGCAAATCAAAACTACAATGAGATATCACTTCACACCTGTCAGAATGGCTAAAATCAACAACACAAGAAACAAAAGATGTTGGCAATGATGTAGAGAAAGGGAAAAGCTCTTGCTCTGTTGGTGGGAATGCAAACTGGTGTAGCCACTCTGGAGAACAATATGGAGGTTCCTAAGAAAGTTAAAAATAGAACTACCCTACGATCCAGAAACTCCACTACTGGCTATTTACCCAAAGAATACAAAAATACTAATTCAAAGATATACATGCACCCCTATGTTTATAGCAGCATTTTCTGCAATAGCCAAATTATGGGAACAGTCCAAGTGTCCATGGATTGTTGAATAAATAAAAAAGTTGTAGTGTATATGTATACACACACACATACAATTGAATATTACTCAGCCATAAAAAAATGAGATCTTGTCATTTGCAGAAACATGGATGGTGCTAGAGGGTATAATGCTAAGCAAAATAAGTGAGAGAAAGACAAATACCATATGGTTTCACTCATATATGGAATTTAAGAAACAAACAAGTGAAGGAGAAGAAAAGAAAGAGGAAGAGACAAACCAAGAAACAGACTCTTGAGAACAAACTGATGGTTACCAGAGGGGTTGTGGGTGGGGGGGCGGGATGGGTGAAACAGGTGATGGAGATTAAAAAGTACATTTATTATGATGAGCACTGAGTAATGTATTAAATTATTGAATCACTATATTGTATACCTGAAACTAATATAACACTGTATGTTAACTATATTGGAATTAAAATAAAAACTTAATAAAAGAAAAGAAAAAGAACAAAAAAAAGAACAGAAAGAGTAGAGACCTTTGAGTGTAATAAAATTCTTAGCGAGAGCGACTGATAAAAAAGAAGAAGAAAGCAAGTGAACAAATTTGAAATATATACTAATCAGCAGGTCCAGATAATATGCATTCTGGGATCTTGAGGGAATTCACTAATGATTTCACTAAGACACTGACAACTGGAAAACCTGAGAAAACCCACTTGGGTATGCACCACGTTTTGCCCTGTCAGCATTCTGCATAATGGAGGTATTCTGGAAGCTGTATTCACTGGGCCCTGTCTGCCCTCCATCCCCCTCCCACCAAGGAAAGAAAATATTCAATTTCTAGGTATAGATGATATAAAAATTAACACAATATACTTTAAAAAAAGTTATTTTTATATAAATGGATCCTCCTCAGCACTGCATGCTGTAATTCAAGACCCTGGTGTGTAACACATGACAAATGTTTTTCCCAAGGCCTACACAGGGCAGCTGGGCCTATGTGGCCTTCATCTGCTTGTGCTGAGATTTACTAGTTTACAATATGGCAGTGGGAATGTAGAGAGCAAGATAGGAGCTTTTCCACAGAAAAGGGAGTTTGAGATCAAGGCATATTGCATCCTGATGATGTTTTCTCCTTTTGTATGGTCCTGAGACTAAATATGGAGAGACTGGAGAGGCTGGAGTGGCTGAAGAAATATTTGGCTGGAGATACAAACTTCTCAGGGATGAATGAAATTCTCTGATTCCTGGTGCTTCTGGAAACCAAAGGGTTGGGGTGGGTTGGTCACTTCATCAGACCTAAGGCTTAGAAATTCAAGATACAAGTTGGTATCACTCCTTCTACAAACCAGCTAGTGTCCCCACCATACATTAATAGGTCACACTCCTGACCCTAGCCATATGTTTTATCCTTAGTGATATCCATTCACTTCAGAAGTTACTGGGAACAATGCTAGAGCATTCTGTGCAATCCCATCCTGGGGACAAAGAACTCTAAATATGTATTCTTCATGGACAGCACAGATGTTTTGTGGTGATTAATGATTC
This sequence comes from Panthera onca, assembly GCF_046562875.1. NCBI lineage: Eukaryota > Metazoa > Chordata > Mammalia > Carnivora > Felidae > Panthera > Panthera onca. Next base: position 44,507,185 of record NC_138357.1, on the reverse strand, counting down.
TAGAGAATGTTGGATAGGGATTTGGTGTGTTAATGTTCTTTTCCTGGATACATTTACATATTCTTAACTAGCTTTTCTCATATTCTAATGAAATCTAGCCTTTCTCTCAGCTCATTTTTTTTTTTTCCCAACTTTTTTATTTATTTTTTTGGGACAGAGAGAGACAGAGCATGAACGGGGGAGGGGCAGAGAGAGAGGGAGACACAGAATCGGAAACAGGCTCCAGGCTCCGAGCCATCAGCCCAGAGCCTGACGCGGGGCTTGAACTCACGGACCGCGAGATCGTGACCTGGCTGAAGTCGGACGCTTAACCGACTGCGCCACCCAGGCGCCCCTCTCTCAGCTCATTTTGATGTGTTGTTTCAACCTCTTATGTAACTTCATGGACCCATACCAAAAAAAAAAAAAAAAAAAAGTAGAAACAAGGCCATGTGTATTTAGATTGTCATATGTCAGTGGTAGTGATCATTAATGGAAAGTTCTATTAATGGAATTACTGATCTAGGGGGTTGTTTATTATCCCAGGACTATCACTATCTAGCTTGGTCATCGTGGAGTCATCCTTTTTCCATTATTTGTCCTCAATTTCCTCATTTATAAAGGGTAGGTATTGGATAACATGACCTCTAATATCCACTTCCCCTTCTAAATGGAAGTGAATTGTTTGTAGGAGATCATTAACGGATATAATTTTATCATTTGTTGTGTTGACTCTTTAAGAATAACACTTCATGTCCATGGTGGATAAGTTTGTCATTTTGTTAAGACATGAAAGTGAATTTCATAGATGAGGCTGGGGTTTGGGAGAGAGTTGCCTAGCTAGTGAGTGAGCCTAACTAACAACCTAGCACCTTCCTCTCAACAGGGTTATATTCTCCTCTATTAGATAGTTTCATGAGGGAAATTAGATGCAATGGTGAATTTGGAAACATAATCCTTGTTTACATGAATGGCCTATTAGTAGACATGAGACTGAATGTCACTGCATATAAAGCCAATTTGGTCTTACATTCTTTGTACCTTAATTTCATCTGTTAAATAAGGATGTATTGATCAGAGGCTTATTTCTCTGTCATGCAAAGCTGATATGGAGAATAAAGACAAGGATACAGCATACCAGCTTTTACGTACTTTGGCCTCTAAATGACACATCACTTCTGTTCATAATTCAATTGGCCAGAACCAATCACAAGGCTCTACCCTTACTGCAATGGAGACTGGGAAATATAAGAGAATAAATGGACTCTTTGGTGGATACCAATAGTCTCTGCCACTAGTACCTGCAAAGATAAAGGGATTACTCTTTTCCTCTCATAGCATACAGTGATGTTAACAACAACTACTACTATTTATTTTGAGCCAGATAATTTGCTGAGTGTTATGCATACATTATCTGAACAAATACAACCCTGTAAGGTAGGAATTATTATAACCACAGTTTACAAGTAAATGACAAACTTTGGCATGTAGCAATTAAAAGACTAGCCCAAGATCACGTGTGTAATAAGTATCTGAGCCCAGGTTGAGATAGAAGTACATTTAGAATGTAGCAAAGTTCTCCTTCTAGGAAACTAGCTGTCTATCCCATTGATTTTAGACAATGGTGCATAGTACCTAGGCCTGCTCCTGGATTAGAATTCTTAATAGGATTATATTGCCAGAAGGGGTTGTTTTGAAATTTTGTCAGGGTGTTTTTAGTGGTCACATGTTAAAGGGCTCTACTCAGTAAAAGGAAAGGTCAGTAATGTTAGATGTTCTGCAATGAGGACATTCTAACACAATGAAGAATTGTCCTAATTATGTCCCACAAGACTTTTGAATGTTAAGGTGTTCAAGTAGGTGTAAGGCATGTTTAAAATTACCCAATCCTAGAACCTAAGTAAATTTTGTTTGTAAACAGTTTGCTTGCACTTTATTAAGATATGCTAAATTTTCTGAGAATGAAATGGTTGGAGTGCCTGTGTGATTCAGTTGGTTGAGCATCTACTGATTTCAGCTCAGTTCATGGGATTGAGCCCCACATCAGGCTCCGTGCTGAGCATGGAACCTATTTAATATTCTCTCTCGCTCCCTCTACCCCTCTCACCCACTCATGCATGCACTCTCTCTCTCTTTCTAAAAGAAAAAAAAAAGAATGAATGGTTTATTGAACAAAGATTTTACTTTGTTAGAACTTTATTAATAATAATAGCTAATATTTATCCACCTTACTATGTGCCAAACATTGTTGTAAACATGTTATATATATTAACTTTATTGATCCTCACAATACCCTAAAAAGCACATACTATTATTATTCTCATTTTACAGATGAAGAAACTGAAGAGAAGTTAAATAACTTGCTCAAGGCCAGCCACACAGCCTTAGTAAATTGCAGTCACCATTTCGGAAAATTCTGTTACTGATGGCAATGCTTCTCATAGTATTTTACTTCATTTTCTAATTTTTATTTTTATTGGTTTTATACATTTATTTATTTAAATTCACACTGTTAACATGCAGTGTAGTATTGGTTTCTGGAGTAGAACTCAGTGATTCATCACTTACATATAACACCCAATTCTCATCCCAACAAGTGCCCTCCTTAATTCCCATCACCCATTTAGGCCATCCCCCCATACACCTCCCCTCCAGCACCCCTCAGTTTGTTCTCTGCATTAAAAATTCTATTATGGTTTGCCTCCCCCTCTGTTTTTATCTTATTTTTCCTTCCCTTCCTCCATGTTCTTCTGTTTTGTTTCTTAAATTCCACATGAGTGAAATCATATGATATTTGTCTTTCTCTGACTGACTTATTTCATTTAACATAATACACTCTAGTTCCACCCATGTTGTTGCAAATGGCAAGATTTCATTCTTTTTGATTGCTGAGTAGTGTTATTTTATATATGTATACCACATCTTTTTTATCCATTCATCAGTCAATGGACATTTGGGCTCTTTTCACAATTTGGCTATTGTTGATAGTGCTACTATAAACATTAGGGTGCATGTGCCCCTTTGAATCAGCATTTTTGTATCCTTTGGGTAAGTACCTAGTAGTGTAATTGCTGGTTGTAGGGTGGTTTTATTTTTTTATTTTTTACGTTTATTTATTTCTTTTGACAGAGACAGACAGAGTGTGAGTGGGGGAGGGGCAGAGAAAGAGGGAGAATCTCAAGCAGGCTCCCCTGTCAGCAGGGCCCATGTGGGGCTTGAACTCATGAAGCTGTGAGGTCATGACCTGAGCTGAAATCAAGAGTCAGACACATACCCAACTGAGCCACCCAGGCACCCCTCTATTTTTAATTTTTTGAGGAACCTCCATGCTGTTTTCCAGAGTGGCTGCACCAGTTTGCATTCCCACCAACAGTGAAAAACATTGAGACTGGTGTGAGGTGATATCTCATTGTAGTTTTGATGTAAGGGAAACAAAAGTAAAAATAAACTATGAGGACTTCATCAAAATAAAAAGTTTCTGCCTAGTGAAAGAAACAATTGAAAAAATTAAAAGGCAACTGATGGAATGGGAGAAGATATTTGCAAATGACATATCTAATAAAGGGTAGGTATCTAAAATCTATAAAGAACTTACAAAATTCAACACCCAAAAATGAAACAACCCAGTGAAGAAAAGGGCAAAAGCATCAACAGAAACATTTCAAAAACAGATATCCAGATGGCTAACAGACATATGAAAATATGCTCAACATCACTCATCATCAGAAAAATACAAATCAAAACCAAAATGAGATACCACCTCACATCTGTCAGAATCGCTAAAATTAACAACTCAGGAAACAGGTGTTGTTGAGGATTTGAAGACAGGAGAACCATCATACCCTGTTGGTAGGAATGCAAACTAATTTAACCACTCTGGAAAACAGTATGGAGGTTCCTCAAAAAGTTAAAAATAGAACTACACTACAATCCCGCAATTGCACTACAGGTATTTACCCAAAGGATACAAAAATACTAATTCGAAAGGATACATGCACACTGATGTTTATACCAGTGTTATCAACAAAAACCAAATTATGGAGAGACCTGTGTCCATCGGTTGATGAATGGATAAAGAAGATATGATATATATATATATATATATATATATATATATATATATATATATACACACACACAATGGAATGTTATTCAGCCACGTCATTTGGATGGAGCTAAACAGTATTATGCTAAGCGAAATAAGTCAGTCAGAGAATGATATGATTTCCTTCCTATGTGGAATTTAAGAAACAGATGAACATAGGGGAGAGAAAGAAAAGACAGGGAGACAAACTATCAAAAAGACTTAATTATAGAAAACAAAATGATGGTTACCAGATGGGAGGTGGGCAAGGGTGGGGGGATGGGTTAAAATAGGTGATGGGTATTAAGAAGGACACTTGTTGTGATGAGCACCAGACGTTATAATGTAAGTGTTCAATCACTTAATTCTACAAGTGAAACATATTATCCTGTATATTAAATGCAATTTAAGAAAAACCTGGAAAATAACCAAACAATAGCCACTTCAGGATTGGTACTATATTTTCCAAATTTTCTATAGTGAACAAACATTACTTTATAATCAGGAACTAAAAAAGAAGACTTGAGGGTAAACAAATAAAATAAAAACAAAGAATTCCCCAAGTTGTATTTGTAAGGCTTTATAGTTGACAAATATTTGGATAATTAATTTTATTGTACTTTTAATTTATTTATTGTTTAATTTACATCCAAGTTAGTTACCGTATGGTGCAACATTGATTTGAGCAGTAGATTCCTTAATGCCCCTTACCCATTTAGACCATCCCTCCTCCCACAACCCCTCCAGCAACCCTCTGTTTGTTCTCTATATTTTAGAGTCTCTTATGTTTTGTCTCCCTCCTTGTTTTTATATTATTTTTGCTTCCCTTCCCTTATATTCATCCATATTGTATCTTAAATTCCTCATAGGAGTGAAATCATATGATATTTGTCTTTCTCTAATTTCGCTTAGCATAGTACCCTCTAGTTCCATCCAAGTATTTGCAAATTGCAAGATTTCATTCTTTTTGATTGCTGAATAATACTCCATTGTATATATGTACCATATCTTCTTTATCCATTCATCCATCGATGGACATTTGGGTTCTTTGCATACTTTGGTTGTCAATAGCACTGCTACAAACATTGGGATATATGTGCCCCTTTGAAACAGCACACTTATATCCCTTGGATAAAAACCTAGTAGTGCAATTACTGGATTGTAGGGAAGTTCTATTTGTGATTGTCTGAGGAACCTCCATACTGTTTTCCAGAGTGGCGGCACCAGTTTGCATTTCCACCAGCAGTGCAAAAGAGATTCTCTTTCTCTGCATCATAGCCAACATCTGTTGTTGCCTGATTGTTAATGTTAGCCATTATGACAGGTGTGAGGTGATATCTCATTGTGGTTTTAATTTGTATTTCCCTGATAATGAGTGATGTTGAGCATTTTTTTCATGTGTCTGTTAGCCATCTGGATATCTTCTTTGCAAAAGTGTCTATTCATATCTTTGGCCATTTCTTCACTGAATTATTTGTTTTGTGGGTATTGAGTTTCATGAATTCTTCATAGATTTTGGATACTAACCCTTTATCTGATATGTCGTTTGCAAATATCTTCTCCCATTCTCTCAGTTGCCTTTTAGTTTTGCTGATTGTTTCCTTCACTGCGCAGAAGCTTTTTTATTTTGATGAGGTCCCAATAGTTCATTTTTGCTTTTGTTTCCCTTGCCTCCGGAGACATTTTGAGTAAGAAGTTGTTGTGGACAAGATCAAAGAGGTTTTTGCCTGTTTTCTCCTCAACGATTTTGATGGCTTCCTGTCTTACATTGAGGTCTTTCATCCATTTTAAGTTTATTTTTGTATATGGTGTAAGAGAGTGGTCCAGTTTCATTTTCCTGCATGTCGCTGTCCATTTTTCCCAGCACCACTTGCTGAAAAGACTGTCTTTATTCCATTGGATATTCTTTCCTGCTTTGTCAAAGATTAGTTGGCCATACGTTTGTGGGTCCATTTCTGGGTTCTCTATTCTGTTCCATTGATCTGAATGTGTGTTCTTGTGCCCGTACCATACTGTCTTGATGATTACAGCTTTGTAACACGTCTTGAAGTCCAGGAGTTTGTTGCCTCCAGCTTTGCTTTTCTTTTTCAAGACTGTTTTAACTATTCGGGGTCTTTTCTGGTTCCATACAAATTTTAGAATTATTTGTTCTATCTCTGTGAAGAATGCTAATGTTATTTTGATAGCAATTGCATTGAATATGTAGCTTGCTTTGAGTAGTATCAATATTTTAACAATTTTTGTTCTTCCAATCCAGGAGTATGAAATGTTTTTCCATTTCTTTGGGTATTCTTCAATTTCTTTCATAAGCTTTCTATAGTTTTCAGTGTATAGATTATTCACCTCTTTAATTATGTTTAGTCGTAGGTATTTTATGGTTTTTGGTGCAAATGTAAATGGGATCAATTCCTTGATTTCTCTTTCTGTTGCTTCATTATTGGTGTATATGAATGCAACCGATTTCTGTGCATTGATTTTATATCCTGTGACTCTGTTGAATTAATGGACCAGTTCTAGCAGTTTTTTGGTGGAACGTTTAGGGTTTCCATATAGAGTATCATGCCATCTGCGAAGAAAGTTTGACTTCCTCCCAGCCTATTTGGATGCCTTTTATTCCTTTGTGTTTTCTGATTGCTGAGGCTAAGACTTCCAATACCATGTTGAATAAAAGTGGCCAGAGTGGACATCCCTGTCTTGTTCCTGACCTTAGGGGGAAAGCTCTCATTTTTTCCCAATTGAGGATGATATTAGCATTGGGTCTTTCATATATGGCTTTTAGGATCTTGAGGTATGATCCTTCTATCCCTACTTTCTTGAGGTTTTTTTTTTTTTTTTAAATCAAGAAAGGATGCTGTATTTTGTCAAATGCATTCTCTGCATCTATTGAGAGGATCATGTTCTTGTTCTTTCTTTTATTGATATGATGAATCACATTGATTGTTTTGCAGATATTGAACCAGCCCTGCATCTCAGGTATAAATCCCATTTGGTCCTGGTGAGTAATTCTTTTAATGTATTATTGGATCTGGTTGGTTAGTAACTTGTTGAGGATTTTTGCATCCCTGTTCATCAGGGAAATTGGTCTATAGTTCTGCTTTTTAGTGGGGTCTTTGTCTGGTTTTGGAATCAACATAATGCTGGCTTCATAGAAAGAATTTGGAAGTTTTCCTTCCATTTCTACTTTTTGCAGCAGCTTCAAAAGAATAGGTGTTAACTCTTCCTTAAATGTTTGGTAGAATTCCCCTGGAAAGCCATCTGGCCCTGGATTCTTGTTTTTTGGGAGATTTTTTATTACTATTTCGATTTCCTTACTGGTTATGAATCTGCTCAAATTTTCTATTTCTTCCTGGTTCCGTTTTGGTAGTTTATATGTTTGTAGGAATTTGTCCATTTCTTCCAGATCGCCCATTTTATTGGTGTATAATTGCTCATAACATTCTCTTATTATTGTTTGTACTTCTGCAGTGTTGGTTGTGATCTCTCCTCTTTCATTCTTGATTTTATTTATTTGGGTCCTTTCCATTTCTTTTTGATCAATGTGGCTAGTGGTTTATCAATTTGTTAATTCTTTCAAAAACCACGTTGTGGTTTCATTGATCTGTTCTACTTTTTTGTTTGTTTGTTTTGTTTTGGTTTCAATAGCATTAATTTCTGCTCTAATCTTTAGTATTTCCTGTCTTCTGCTGGTTTTGGTTTTTTTTTTTTTTTTTCTGTTCTTTTTCCAGCTCTTTGAGTTGTAAGGTTAGGTTGTATTTGAGACCTTTCTTCCTTCTCTAGGAAGGCCCGAATTGATATATACTTCCCTCTTATGACCACCTTTGCTGCATCCCAGAGGTTTTGGGTTGTGGTGTTATCATTTTCATTGGCTTCTATGTAGTTTTTAATTTCCTCTTTAATTTCTTGGTTAACTGATTCATTCTTTAGTAGGATGTTCTTTAGTCTCCAAGTATTTGTTATCTTTCCAAATTTTTTCTTGTGGTTGATTTCGAGTTTCATAGCGTTGTGGTCTGAAAATATGCACTGTGTGATCTCATTCTTTTTGTACTTGTTGAGCGCTGATTTGTGTCCCAGTATGTGATCTATTCTGCAGAATATTCCATATTCCCTTGAGAAGTATGTGTATTCTGTTGCTTTAGGATGAAATGTTCTGAATATATCTGTTAAATCCATCTGGTCCAGTGTGTCATTCAAAGCCATTGTTTCCTTGTTGATTTTCTGTTTATATGATCTGTTCATTGCTGTAAGTGGTCAGTATAATACCATACTATTATGATATTATAGTAGTTTCTTTACATTTGTGATTAATTGATTTATATATTTGAGTGCTTTCATATTTGGAGTATAAATGTTTACAATTGTTAGGGCTTCTTGGTGGATAGGCCCTTTAATTATGACATAATGTACTTCTTCATCTCTTGTTACATTCTTTATTTTAAAATCTAGATTGTCTGATATAAGTATGGCTATTCCGGCTTTCTTTTGGCGACCATTAGCATGATAGATGGTTCTGCATCCCTTTATTTTCAATATGAATGTGTCTTTAGATCTAAAATGGGTCTCTTATAAACAGTATATAGATGGACGTTATTTTATTATCTGTTCTGTTCCCTATGTCATTTGGTTGGAGCATTTAGACCTTTGACGTTTAGCTTGAGTACTGAAAGATATTAATTTACTGCCATTATGTCCCCTATAGAGTTGGAGTTTCTGGTAGTATTTTCTGGTCCTTTCTAGTCTTTGTTGCTTTTGGTCTTTTTTTTTTTTTTTTTTTTTTTTTTTTTTTTGTCTTTTTTACCCTCAGAGAGTCCCCCTTAAAATTTCTTGCAGGGCTGGTTTAGTGGTCACGAACTCTTTTAGTTTTTGTTTGCCTGGGAAACTTTTTATCTCTCCTTCTTGTTTGAATGACATCCTTGCTTGATAAAGAATCTTGGATGCATATTTTTCTGATTCAGCACACTGAATATATCCTGCCAGTCCTTTCTGGCCTGCCAAGTTTCTGTGGATAGGGTCTGCTGCAAACTTGATCTATCTTCCCTTGTAGGTTAAGGACTTTTTTTTTTTCCCTTGCTGCTTTCATGATTCTTTCCTTGCCTGAGTATTTTGTGAGTTTGACTATGATATGCCTTGTTGATGGTCGGTTTTTGTTGAATCTAATGGGTGTCCTCTGTGCTTCCTGGATTTTGATGTCTGTGTCTTTCCCCCAGGTTAGGAAAGTTTTCCACTGTGATTTTCTCACATAAATTTTCTACCCCCTTTTCTTTCCATCTTCTGGGACCCCTATGATTCTGATGTTATTCCTTTTTAATGAGTCGCTGAGTTCTCTAATTTTTATTTCATGCTCTTTTGCCTTAGTGTCCCTCTTTTTTCTGCTTCATTATTCTCCATAAGTTTGACCTCTGTATCACTGATTCTCTGCTCTGCCTCATCCATCCTTGCCGCTGTGGCATCCTTTGGAGATTGGAGCTCAGTTATAGCATTTTTTATTTCATCCTGACTAGCTTTTATTTCTTTTATCTCCACAGAGAGGGATTATAATCTATTTTCGACCCCAGCTAGTATTCTTATTATCATGATTTTAAATTCTGGTTCAGACATCTTGCTTGTATCTGCGTTGATTAAGTTTCTGGCTGTCATTTCTTCCTGTTCTTTCTTTTGGGGTGAATTGCTTCATTTCATCATTTTGAAGGACGAAAAGGAATTTGTAAAGTAAGAAAAAACCCTTAAAAGTAAAAAATTAAAAATAACACAAAGAAATCAAAGGATGCTAGATTCTAGGTGTGTTTTGGTCTGGTGTTGAAAGGAGCTTGATGGATACAGAAAAAAAGTGAAATATAAGAAAAGAAAAAAAAGATAAAAGAAAAAAGGGGAAAAAGGGAAAAAAGGGAAAACATTTGAAAATTTGAAAAAAATGAATAAAATAAAATAGAATAAAATGAAATGATGAAAGTAAAATAGAATTCAAAAAATTACAAAAAATTAAAAAAATATACTAGAAAAAAATTAAAGAAAAATGTTTTTAATAAAAATGGAAAATAAAAATAATTTTTTTCTCTTTCTGTATTCAAGAGAAAAGAAAAAGAAAAAAAATTAAATAAAAGGACCAGCCAACAGAATGAAGTATGTTTGAAATTACATCTAGTTTCCCATAGAAGTCAAGCTATGAAGCACTTTATATTTCATAAACTAAGCGGCGGAGAGACTTGTATGTGTCAAGAGTGCTGTTGGCCCAGTTGGGCCGGGTTTAGTATAACAGCTCCTTTCTCCACTAGATGGTGCTGCTTAGCTTACTGGGGTGAATTGCTGTGGCATGTCTAAGTGTGTATGCACATGCGTGGGAAGGGTGAAAATGGCATCACCCAGCTACCCAGTCTCTAGTATCAGAGTTCTATGCTCTCCACAACCAGCAACCAAGCACCCCCATTTGTCTCCAGCTTCCATCCACTGTCTGCTTCTACACTGTCTGTGACCAAGCCATCAAACTGCCAGGTAGCACCTCCTTCCTGAGTTTTATCTCAAATGGGGCTGTGTTTCCTGATCCCTCACTTATGAGAGACTGCAGCTTTGACCCACTCAGACCTTCTGAGGGAGCATCTCACTGAGCAATGACCGGGTGCTGGCCTGTCCCCAGGAATGTTTGGGAGACTGCGATGCTGCAGATGCCCAGAGACTGTGGCTGGGTGTCAGCCCGCCCCAGAAAAAGTTCATGCAATCTTATAGAAGCAGCATTTCAAGGTTTATGGAAAATCACAACACACATCTGGTCCCAGGCTTTACCCTTAATGTCCTTATTCTAACACCAGCAAATGAGGTTGTTCTCTGTGGTGCTGGGACCTTTGCCTGTGGGATGGACACACAGCCTCTACCGAATGACCTCCTAGCAGGGGAACCACCACTCCCCATGTGGCCCATGGACCCCTTGGACCATGCTATCTGATCCTGGGGATTCATCCTTCCCACCAGAGCACCACCCGGTATAGGACTGCAGGGTTTCAGACTCTGCACTCCCCCTGTTTATAGAGTCCTAATGGAATTTATACCAACTCCTTTCTCCTTTATCCCTTTTTTGTTCAGTCCCTGCGGCTGTTTCCACTTTTTCACTTTCTCTCCAGTTGTTTTTGGGTAGGTGGGGCGGGGGGATGCTTTCCCATACTCTCCCCCTGTCTCTGTCCTCTCTCCACAAACAAAAACAGCTTTCCTCTGTGGCTTCTCTCTCCCCCAGCTCACCTCTCAACTCCACATACCTGCTGAGTTCTGTGGTTCAGGTTGTGCAGATTGTTGTGTTAATCCTCAAATCAGTTTCTAGGTGTGCAGGATGGTTTAGTGTTGATCTGGCTGCATTTCTGGGATGAGAGATGAAAAAAAAAACAAAACTTTCATGCTTTTCTGCCATCTTGGCCCCTCTCAGAAAATTTATTTTATATTGTGTATTAAGAGTAAATAATGACTTAACGTATCGTATTCAATTATCCTTCCATAGAAAGAAATATTTTAAAATGTTTATGAGTGGACAATGTCTTTGAGATTTAAGTACCTACTTTGAACATTTTAGGTACTGTAGGGACATTCTAAAGTAGGTGATATTTTAGGAGCTTTGTAGTTTTGTATTGCTGCACAATAAGTTTCACCCAAATTTATTTATTTTTATTTATTTTTGTTTGTTTGTTTTGCATGATCACTTTATAGGTATCAGTGTGTGCTTTCTTTTACTTTTTTTTTATTTTTTAATATATGAAATTTACTGTCAAATTGGTTTCCATACAACACCCAGTGCTCATCCCAAAAGGTGCCCTCCTCAATACCCATCACCCACCCTGCCCTCTCTCCCACCCCCCATCAACCCTCAGTTTGTTCTCAGTTTTTAAGAGTCTCTTATGCTTTGGCTCTCTCCCACTCTAACCTCTTTTTTTTTTTTTCCTTCACCTCCCCCATGGGTTTCTGTTACGTTTCTCAGGATCCACATAAGAGTGAAACCATATGGTAGCTGTCTTTCTCTGTATGGCTTATTTCACTTAGCATCACACTCTCCAGTTCCATCCACGTTGCTACAAAAGGCCATATTTCATTTTTTCTCATTGCCACGTAGTATTCCATTGTGTATATAAACCACAATTTCTTTATCCATTCATCAGTTGATGGACATTTAGGCTCTTTCCATAATTTGGCTATTGTTGAGAGTGCTGCTATAAACATTGGGGTAAAAGTGCCCCTATGCATCAGTACTCCTGTATCCCTTGGGTAAATTCCTAGCAGTGCTATTGCTGGGTCATAGGGTAGGTCTATTTTTAATTTTCTGAGGAACCTCCACACTGTTTTCCAGAGCGGCTGCACCAATTTGCATTCCCACCAGCAGTGCAAGAGGGTTCCTGTTTCTCCACATCCTCTCCAGCATCTATAGTCTCCTGATTTCTTCATTTTGGCCACTCTGACTGGCGTGAGGTGATATCTGAGGGTGGTTTTGATTTGTATTTCCCTGATAAGGAGCGACGTTGAACATCTTTTCATGTGCCTGTTGGCCATCCGGATGTCTTCTTTAGAGAAGTGTCTATTCATGTTTTCTGCCCATTTCTTCACTGGGTTATTTGTTTTTCGGGTGTGGAGTTTGATGAGCTCTTTATAGATTTGGGATACTAGCCCTTTGTCCGATATGTCATTTGCAAATATCTTTTCCCATTCCGTTGGTTGCCTTTTAGTTTTGTTGGTTGTTTCCTTTGCTGTGCAGAAGCTTTTTATCTTCATAAGGTCCCAGTAATTCACTTTTGCTTTTAATTCCCTTGCCTTTGGGGATGTGCCGAGTAAGAGATTGCTACGGCTGAGGTCAGAGAGGTCTTTTCCTGCTTTCTCCTCTAAGGTTTTGATGGTTTCCTGTCTCACATTCAGGTCCTTTATCCATTTTGAGTTTATTTTTGTGAATGGTGTGAGAAAGTGGTCTAGTTTCAACCTTCTGCATGTTGCTGTCCAGTTCTCCCAGCACCATTTGTTAAAGAGACTGTCTTTTTTCCATTGGATGTTCTTTCCTGCTTTGTCAAAGATGAGTTGGCCATACGTTTGTGGGTCTAGTGCTGGGGTTTCTATTCTATTCCATTGGTCTCTGTGTCTGTTTTTGTGCCAATCCCATGCTGTCTTGATGATGACAGATTTGTAGTAGAGGCTAAAGTCTGGGGTTGTGATGCCTCCTGCTTTGGTCTTCTTCTTCAAAATGACTTTGGCTATTCGGGGCCTTTTGTGGTTCCATATGAATTTTAGGATTGCTTGTTCTAGTTTTGAGAAGAATGCTGGTGCAATTTTGATTGGGATTGCATTGAATGTGTAGATAGCTTTGGGTAGTATTGACATTTTGACAATATTTATTCTTCCAATCCATGAGCAGGGAATGTCTTTCCATTTCTTTATATCTTCTTCAATTACCTTTATAAGCTTTCTATAGTTTTCAGCATACAGATCCTTTAAATCTTTGGTAAGATTTATTCCTAGGTATTTTATGCTTCTTGGTGCAATTGTGAATGGGATCAGTTTCTTTATTTGTCTTTCTGTTGCTTCATTGTTAGTGTATAAGAATGCAACTGATTTCTGTACATTGATTTTGTATCCTGCAACTTTGCTGAATTCATGTATCAGTTCTAGCAGACTTTTGGTGGAGTCTATCGGATTTTCCATGTATAATATCATGTCATCTGCAAAAAGTGAAAGCTTGACTTCATCTTTGCCAATTTGGATGCCTTTGATTTCCTTTTGTTGTCTGATTGCTGATGCTAGAACTTCCAGCACTATGTTAAACAACAGCGGTGAGAGTGGGCATCCCTGTCGTGTTCCTGATCTCAGGGAAAAAGCTCTCAGTTTTTCCCCGTTGAGGATGATGTTAGCTGTGGGCTTTTCATAAATGGTTTTTATGATCTTTAAGTATGTTCCTTCTATCCCGACTTTCTCAAGGGTTTTTAATAAGAAAGGGTGCTGGATTTTGTCAAAGGCCTTTTCTGCATCGAATGACAGGATCATATGGTTCTTCTCTCTTTTTTTGTTAATGTGATGTATCACGTTGATCGATTTGCGAATGTTGAACCAGCCCTGCATCCCAGGAATGAATCCCACTTGATCATGGTGAATAATTCTTTTTATATGCTGTTGAATTCGATTTGCTAGTATCTTATTGAGAATTTTTGCATCCATATTCATCAGAGATATTGGCCTGTAGTTCACTTTTTTTACTGGGTCTCTGTCTGGTTTAGGAATCAAAGTAATACTGGCTTCATAGAATGAGTCTGGAAGTTTTCCTTCCCTTTCTATTTCTTGGAATAGCTTGAGAAGGATAGGTATTATCTCTGCTTTAAACGTCTGGTAGAACTCCCCTGGGAAGCCATGTGGTCCTGGACTCTTATTTGTTGGGAGATTTTTGATAACCGATTCAATTTCTTCGCTGGTTATGGGTCTGTTCAAGCTTTCTATTTCCTCCTGATTGAGTTTTGGAAGAGTGTGGGTGTTTAGGAATTTGTCCATTTCTTCCAGGTTGTCCAATTTGTTGGCATATAATTTTTCATAGTATTCCCTGATAATTGTTTGTATGTCTGAGGGATTGGTTGTAATAATTCCATTTTCATTCATGATTTTATCTATTTGGGTCATCTCCCTTTTCTTTTTGAGAAGCCTGGCTAGAGGTTTGTCAATTTTGTTTATTTTTTCAAAAAACCAACTCTTGGTTTCATTGATCTGCTCTACAGTTTTTTTAGATTCTATATTGTTTATTTCTGCTCTGATCTTTATTATTTCTCTTCTTCTGCTGGGTTTCGGCTGCCTTTGCTGTTCTGCTTCTATTTCCTTTAGGTGTGCTGTTAGTTTTTGTATTTGGGATTTTTCCTGTTTCTTGAATTAGGCCTGGATTGCAATGTATTTTCCTCTCAGGACTGCCTTTGCTGCGTCCCAAAGTGTTTGGATTGTTGTATTTTCATTTTCGTTTGTTTCCATATATTTTTTAATTTCTTCTCTAATTGCCTGGTTGACCCACTCATTCGTTAGTAGGGTGTTCTTTAACCTCCATGCTTTTGGAGGTTTTCCAGACTTTTTCCTGTGGTTGATTTCAAGCTTCATAGCATTGTGGTCTGAAAGTATGCATGGTATAATTTCAATTCGTGTAAACTTATGAAGGGCTGTTTTGTGACCCAGTATATGATCTATCTTGGAGAATGTTCCATGTGCACTCGAGAAGAAAGTGTATTCTGTTGCTTTGGGATGCAGAGTTCTAAATATATCTGTCAAGTCCATCTGATCCAATGTATCATTCAGGGCCCTTGTTTCTTTATTGACTGTGTGTCTAGATGATCTATCCATTTCTGTAAGTGGGGTGTTAAAGTCCCCTGCAATGACCACATTCTTATCAATAAGGTTGCTTATGTTTATGAGTAATTGTTTTATATATCTGGGGGCTCCGGTATTCGGCGCATAGATATTTATAATTGTTAGCTCTTCCTGATGGATAGACCCTGTAATTATTATATAATGCCCTTCTTCATCTCTTGTTACAGCCTTTAATTTAAAGTCTAGTTTGTCTGATATAAGTATGGCTACTCCAGCTTTCTTTTGGCTTCCAGTAGCATGATAAATAGTTCTCCATCCCCTCACTCTCAATCTAAAGGTGTCCTCAGATCTAAAATGAGTCTCTTGTAGACAGCAAATAGATGGGTCTTGTTTTTTTATCCATTCTGATACCCTATGGCTTTTTTTGGTGTATTTAATCCATTTACATTCAGTGTTATTATAGAAAGATACGGGTTTAGAGTCATTGTGATGTCTGTATGTTTTATGCTTGTAGCGATGTCTCTGGTACTTTGTCTCACAGGATCCCCCTTAGGATCTCTTGTAGGGCTGGTTTAGTGGTGACGAATTCCTTCAGTTTTTGTTTGTTTGGGAAGACCTTTATCTCTCCTTCTATTCTAAATGACAGACTTGCTGGATAAAGGATTCTCGGCTGCATATTTTTTCTGTTTAGCACACTGAAGATATCGTGACAATCCTTTCTGGCCTGCCAAGTTTCAAAGGAGAGATCAGTCACGAGACTTGTACATCTCCCTTTATATGGGAGGGCACGTTTATCCCTTGCTGCTTTCAGAATTTTCTCTTTATCCTTGTATTTTGCCAGTTTCACTATGATATGTCGTGCAGAAGATCGATTCAAGTTACGTCTGAAGGGAGTTCTCTGTGCCTCTTGGATTTCAATGCCTTTTTCCTTCCCCACTCAGGGAAGTTCTCAGCTATAATTTCTTCAAGTACCCCTTCAGCACCTTTCCCTCTCTCTTCCTCCTCTGGGATACCAATTATGCGTATATTATTTCTTTTTAGTGTATCACTTAGTTCTCTAATTTTCCCCTCATACTCCTGGAGTTTTTTATCTCTCTTTCTCTCAGCTTCCTCTTTTTCCATAACTTTATCTTCTAGTTCACCTATTCTCTCCTCTGCCTCTTCAATCCTAGCTGTCGTCGTTTCCATTTTGTTTTGCATTTCGTTTAAAGCGCTTTTCAGCTCCTCGTGGCTGTTCCTTAGTCCCTTGATCTCTGTGGCAAGAGATTCTCTGCTGTCCTCTATACTGTTTTCAAGCCCAGCGATTAATTTTATGACTATTATTCTAAATTCACTTTCTGTTATATTATTTAAATCCTTTTTGATCAGTTCATTAGCTGTTGTTATTTCCTGGAGATTCTTCTGAGGGGAATTCTTCCTTTTGGTCATTTTGGATAGTCCCTGGAGTGGTGAGGACCTGCAGGGCACTTCCCCTGTGCTGTGGTGTATACCTGGAGTTGGTGGGCGGGGCCGCAGTCCAACCTGATGTCTGCCCCAGCCCACCGCTGGGGCCACAGTCAGACTGGTGTGTGCCTTCTCTTCCCCTCTCCTAGGGGTGGGATTCACTGTGGGGTGGCGTGGCCCATCTGGGCTACTTGCACACTGCCAGGCTTGTGGTGCTGGGGATCTGGCGTATTAGCTGGGGTGGGTAGGCAAGGTGCACGGGGGCAGGAGGGGCAGGCTTAGCTCACTTCTCCTTAGGTGATCCACTTCAGGAGGGGCCCTGTGGCAGCGGGAGGGAGTCAGATCCGCTGCCGGCGGTTTGGCTCCACAGAAGCACAGAGTCGGGTGTTTGCACGGAGCGAGCAAGTTCCCTGGCAGGAACTGGTTCCCTTTGGGATTTTGGCTGGGGGATGGGCGAGGGAGATGGCGCTGGCGAGCGCCTTTGTTCCCCGCCAAGCTGAGCTCTGCCGTCCGGGGGCTCAGCAGCTCTCCCTCCCTTTGTCCTCCAGCCTTCCCGCTTTCTGAGCAGAGCTGTCAACTTATGACTTCCCAGACGCTAAGTCACGCTTGCTGTCGGAACACAGTCCCTCCGGCCCCTCCGCTTTTGCCAGCCAGACTCGGGGGCTCTGCTTGACCGGTGAGCCGCCCCTCCGCCCCGGCTCCCTCCCACCAGTCCGTGGAGCGCGCACCGCCTCGCCGCCCTTCCTACCCTCTTCCGTGGGCCTCTCGTCTGCGCTTGGCTCTGGAGACTCCGTTCTGCTAATCCTCTGGCAGTTTTCTGGGTTCTTTAGGCAGGTGTAGGTGGAATCTATGTGATCAGCAGGACGCGCGGTGAGCCCAGCGTCCTCCTACGCCGCCATCTTCCCTCGATCCTATCCAGTTTCACCCAAATTTAGCAGCTTAAAACGTTAAACACTTATTATCTCATAATACCCAAGGGGCAGAGTTCAAATGTGTTTTATTATTTATTTATTTATTTATTTATTTATTTATTTATTTTTAATTTACATCCAAATTAGCATATAGTGCAACAATGATTTCTGGAGTAGATTCCTTAGTGTCCCTTACCCATTTAGCCCATTCCTCCTCCCACAACCCCTCCAGTAATCCTCTGTTTGTTATCCATATTTAAGAGTCTCTCATGTTTTGTCCGTTTCCCTGTTTTATATTATTTTTGCTTCCCTTCCCTAGTGTTCATCTTTTCTGTGTCTTTAAGTCCTCATATGAGTGAAGTCATATGATTTTTTACTTTCTCTGACTAATTTCACTTAGCATAATACCCTCCAGTTCCATCCACGTAGTTGCAAATGGCAAGATTTCATTCTTTTTGATTGTTGAATAATACTTCATTGTATGTATATATACCACATCTTCTTTATCCATTCATCCATCGATGGATATTTGGGCTTTTTCCATACTTTGGCTATTGTTGATAGTGCTGCTATAAACATTGGGGTTCATGTGTCCCTTTGAAACAGCACACCTGCAATCCCTTGGATAAATACCTAGTAGTGCAATTGCTACCTAGTAGTGCAATTGCTGGCTCATAGGGTAGTTCTATTTTTATTTTTTTGAGGAACATCCATATTGTTTTCCAGAGTGGCTGCACCAGCTTGCATTCCCACCAAGAATGCAAAAGAGATCCTCTTTCTCTGCATCCTCACCAACATCTGTTGTTGCCTGAGTTGTTAATGTTAGCCATTCTGACAGGTGTAAGGTAGTGTTGCATTGCAGTTTTGATTTGTATTTTGCTGGTGATGAGTTATGTTGAGCATTTTGTCTTGTGTCAGTTGGCCATCTGGATGTCTTCTTTGGAGAAATGTCTATTCATGTCTTTTACCCATTTGTTCACTGGATTATTTGTTTTTTGGATGTTGAGTTTGATAAGTTCTTTATACATTTTGGATACTAAACTTTTATCTGATATGTCGTTTGCAAATATCTTCTCCCATTCTGTCAGTTGCCTTTTAGTTTTGCTGACTGTTTCCTTCACTGTGCAGAAGCTTCTTACTTTGTTGAGGTCCCAGTAGTTCATTTTTGCTTTTGTTTCCCTTGCCTCTGGAGACATGTTGAGTAAGAAGTTGCTGTGGCCAAGGTCAAAGAGGTTTTGTCTGCTTTCTCCTCGAGGATTTGGATGGCTTCCTGTCTTATATTTAGGTCTTTCATCCATTTTGAGTTTATTTTTGTGTATGGTGTAAGAAAGTGGTCCAGTTTCATTCTTCTGCATGTCACTGTCCAGTTTTCTCAGCACCACTTGCTGAAGATACTGTCTTTATTCCACTGGATATTCTTCCCTGCTTTGTCAAAGATTAGTTGGCCATACGTTTGTGGGTCCATTTCTGGGTTCTCTATTCTGTTCCATTGATCGGAGTGTCTGTTCTTGTGCCAGTATCATGCTGTCTTGATGATTACAGCTTTGTTGTATAGCTTGAAGTCCAGGATTGTGATGCCTCCTGCTTTGGTTTTCTTTTTCAAGATTGCTTTGGCTATTTGGGGTCTTTTCTGGTTCCATACAAATTTTAGAATTATTTTTTCTATCTCTGTGAATAATGCTAGTGTTATTTTGATAGGGATTGCATTGAATATGTAGATTGCTTTGGGTAGTATTGACATTTTAACAATATTTGTTCTTCTTATCCAGGAACATGGAATCTTTTCCCATTTTTTTTGTGCCTTCTTCAATTTGTTTCATAAGCTTGCTATAGTTTTCAGTGTATAGATTTTTCACCTCTTTGGTTAGATTTATTCCTAGGTATTTTATGGTTTTTGGTGCAAATATGAATGCGATAGATTTCTTGATTTCTCTTTCTGTTGCTTCATTGTTGGTGTATAGGAATTCAACGGATTTCTGTGCATTGATTTTACACCCTGCAACTTTGCTGAATTCATGGATCAGATCTAGCAGGTTTTTTTTCATGGAATCTTTTGGGTTTTCCATATAGAGTATCATGTCATCTGCGAAGAGTGAAAGTTTGACCTCCTCCCGGCCAATTTGGATGTCTTTTATTTCTTTGTGTTGTCTGATTGCTGAGGCTGAGACTTCCAATTCTATGTTGAGTAACAGTCAAATGTGGTTTTTAGTTGGATTATTCTGGCTTTGGATCCTTTATGAGGTTTTAGTCAATCTGTAATCCAGGGCTGTGGTCGCCTGAAAACTTGACAGAAGCTAAAGGGCATACTTCTAAGCTCAGTCATGTGGCTGTTAGCAGAAGTTTTCAATTCTTCCCCATGCGGGCCTTTCCACAGTGCTGCTTACAACATGGCAGCTGGTGAGAGAGAGAGAGAGAGAGAGGTATAAAGGAGAGAGAGAGAGAGAGAGGTTCTGGTAAAGTGGAATAGAGGATGGCTAATGTGATGTGGTTTGAGAATCAGGGAGGGAGAAATTCAATACCTAGGGTGCTTGCTTAGAGAGGACTCACCTTAGGAGGCAGCATGAGAGAACTGGGGAAGGCAAGCAGTGGGTGCTGGAAGGTGACAAATGGGAAGAGAGTTGTGAGTACAGAAAGGTTAGGTGACAGCCAAAGACACCCCAATTAATTCTACAATTTTTTCTGAGAATCTGATGAGTGTGTGTTGTATGTTTCCTTGAAGAAAAAAGCCCTTTAGTCTTTCTTGGTGTAGAGTGTATTGCAAAAGTGCCACATTTAGACAATGATATTGGTAAAACCTTTTCCCTTCAACTTCAAAGCATGCATGTTTCACACAGTTATATGCTGGGTGCTTCTTTCTTGTGATTTCCAACATGGGAATTTCTCAAAATGCCCAGCCATCTTACCTTCAATAGGAGCATTTGGTATGTACCCCCTAAAAGTATCTTCACTTGGATCAAATGGTGTGGTGGGATGGAAATTATTCTGTAATAAGGAGGGATTTTCACATCATTCTTGCAGGTATTTCTGGATTCCTTTAGACTTTTTAGTGCAACCTTGGCTTTCACTGTCAGATGCATCAGGTGCTAAGGAAATCCCCATCTCCATTCCAGCACAGTAAAGCAGACGCTATGAGCTATGAGCACAAATACCATGGACACTCACATTCTAGGGTCAGAGACTAAATGTGATATGAAAAAAAATCCATGCTGAATGTAGAGTTTTCATGTAGATCACAATTTGCCTTTCACTTTCCAATCTACTCTGTGCTACTGCTTTAAAACGATTTCTGACAGGAGGCTAGTCTAGAAAAACAATACCAAGTGCATAAACAAACCCCAAATCCCTCATTAAGCTATTAGCACTAATAGAGCTCATTATTTTTCACTTCCAATTATTGACTTTTTAAATTAGAGAACATGCTCAAAGCTGAACTGCACCCAGTACTTTCTGCAGAACTTCAAGCCAATTTTGCTATATTAAAATTTTACTTTGCAACAGAAAGCTTGGAAAAACCAAAGTGGCTTGGAAGGAATTTTCACTCTTTCTATTGTGTTCTTTTTCAGATTCAAATAAGAAACATTCACATCTATGTGACAAGATTTGCTTGCTGTATTAATAGCTAAAAAGTTATCAGAGCTCAAAATTACCTCTTCTTAATCTAGAGATCTCAAATTACATTTTACTCCTTTGCCACCTTAAAATTGGATAGCAATGCACAGTGCAAGATGTTTAAAGAATAGTGACAAATCAGTGTGATGTATTTTTAACTAGCAACACAGGTGATTCTGATGCACTCTAAGTTTGAGAATCCCTGATTATGGCAGATGTTTTCAAAATCTTGGAAAAGTCACTTCAGTGAATTTAATTTGTGGAAGAATGAAAATAGTGAACATAGAAGGAATTAATTGAATTTACTAAGTGGAAAGATATATATTTAAACCTTAAAGCATCTGTGAAAAATGTTTTATCTGTACATTACATGAATCACAGGACCCTGAAGAGGTTAATAAGCTCAGATTCCTGATTCCAGCAGGTGAATATTTAAATAATCAAAGGGGGGCACCTGGGTGGCTCATTCAGTTAAGTGACTGAGTTCTGATTTCGGATTAGGCCATGATCTCAGGAGATTGAGTCCCACATTGGGCTCAGAATGGAGCCTCCCTCTCTCTCTCCCTCTCTCTCTTTGGCCCTCTCCCACTCACACACACTCTCTCAAAATAAATAAACTTAAAAAAATAAATAAACCATCAAAGGGCAGATGATAATGATGATACTATCAATAATAACAGCAACAGTAAATGACAGCAATAGATAACACACGGCCTCTATTTTCATGGGACTTACAGCAAAGCAAAGAATGTGGACGTTAAGTGAATTGTATGTAGGATGAGAGTTATTAAAGGAAAGTAAAGGGTGCTATGGTAAGTCCAGAAAGGGATCCTAATCTTATTTGAGGGGTAATGGGGGAAGGCCTGCCTGAGTAGCATGAACCCTAAAAGCTAAGAGAGGATAACCAAGGGAAATGGGAGAAAAGTGTTGCAGGCAGAGGAAATGGCATGTTTAAAGGTACACAATAGAAGTTAAAAGTGTAGTATGACTAAGGTAGGCCAAGGCAAAAAGTAGATAGAGAAGGGTATGTTAATATGTTCCCTGAGAGTAATAACTATCTTTCACCTCATTGTGTATCTCTCTCCTTGGAATACTCTTCTACCGGAACTTGACTGCCTCCTTTTCACCATTCAGAACCCACCTCCAATATTACCTCCACATCAAAGCCTTTCTTGACCACCTTGGCCATGTCTTTCTATCACTTTTCACTCTATCATGTTGTTTACTATACTCATCAGTAACTGAAACTATCATTTTATGTTACCTTATTTATTGCCTGTCTTCCTCACTGGAACATAAGCCCATTGAAGGTACAGACCTTGTCTATGCCATTCACCACTGCATCTCCACTGCCTAGAATAACACTTGGCAGAGAAGAAGTATAATTGATATTTTGTAATTGATATTCAATTAGTGGCTGACCACTTCTACTCATATTTAGCCAAACATGGATGCTCAAACTAATGTCCCATGACTTTGTATAGCTCCTCACAGCTTCAGATAGGGCCAAAAAACAAATGTAAAGAAAAAAAATACCACCTACTATCAAATGATTTTGTGATTAAAATTGACTAGGTAGTTTTCAATACATAGAATTATATAGCAAAATAGAGACACATGACAAAATTTAAAAGATCAGAGTAGTATTTTTATTACAATAGTAATAGTATTTAAGTTGTCCTTTGTATGTAAGATTTAGATTCATCGTGGACCTTCATCAATGATAGTGGTGAATTCTCTTCTTACTGTTTTTTAAGCTATTATCCTTGGTGTAAGTTCAATCTCCCTTAGGGCATGTGCCAAATACTGCAATATAAAACTTCTTAATTATATCCAGTGACATTTCACCTGCTATATCCCCATATTTTTTCAGAGGTCAATTCATAGGGAGATTGTTATAATTTGTTATAAGTTTCCCTGCACAGAAGTGTGTTGGTTGCTACCTAGAATCTGAATCTCTTCTAAGTGATGATGTCAGCAAGGATTTACTAAGCATCAATCATAAATCCCACTTTGTTCCTGGTACTAGGGAAAGAAAGAGTAGTTCGCTTTTCATATTGCAGTGAGTTAATGAGCCACAAGTAAAGTAAACCAACGTGTTTTAAACTTGGTGATCTACGCTGTGTATTATAGGCTTGGACACTGCTAAAGGAGATAGCTAAGGCTTCACATCTGCGAGTTTTCTAAATTTTAATGCTCTTTTCAGATGGTCTCGTCCTTCCTATGGTCTGACATGCCATCATTCCTTCACTAGTGGCTTTTATTTTGGATAACTGATAACACCTGGACATTTTCAGAAAGACCAGGAAAAGAACTTTGCTCAGTCACCTACTCTCAGCTTTTTCTCCTCATTTATCTGAGGGGCATCTGAGCATGTTCTTTGGTCCTTTTTTACCTTGTGTGATCTTGGAATGTTTTCCTGTTATCTTTTATGTCTTATATTATTTGTTTTTACTCTTCCTTAGAGATCTAATTTGGTTTTCCCTTTTTTGTGGCTTTCCTTTTTCCCTCTCAGGTAACTATATTACATTAGTTTTTAACCAACTTGGCATCTGGTAACGTTGTAAAACACCCCTGAAATGTGATATTAGAGTGAAATTACTTTTCTGTGAATCTTTTATGTTCCATTAAAACTAATTTATTTTTAATGTTTATTTATTTTTGAGAGAGAGAGAGAGAGAGAGAGAGAGAGGAAGAGCAGAGAGAGAGAGAGAGGGAGACACAGAATCTGAAGCTGTCAGCTTCAGAGCTCGATTCGAGGCTCAAACCCGTGAACTGTGAGACCATGACCTGAGCCACAATCAGGCACTTAACCAACTGAGTCACCCAGGTGCCTCAAAACTAATTTCTAAATAACTTCTCCCATAGCCACCTAAGAGATAGGTTGGTACATGAAAATATACTTTCTGTTTTCCTTATGAGCATTTTATCCAGAGCCAGTGTTTTAAGAGGGCAGATGAATGAGGCAAGCTTATATAGTCCTGTCTTAGCACAGGTTGCCATAACAAGTACCAAAGACTGTGTGGCTTAAACAACAGACATTCATTTCTCACAGTCCTGGAGGCTGTAAGTCCAAGACTAGGGTGCCGGCGTAGTCAGATTTTGGTAAGAGCACTCTTCCTAGCTTGCAGAAGACCACCTCCTCACTTTTTCCTCCTATGATATAGTTGTTAAGAATAAAGACTGGAACAAAATTACCTTGGTTTGTCTCCCAGATAGCACTTTCTAGCTGCAAATCTTTCACTATCTATGTACCTGGGTTTTTTCGTGTGTAAAATGAATATAATAATAGCACTTACCTCATTAGTTGTGCATATTACATGAGTTAAACATATGAATATTAGAACAGTGTCTGGCACATAGTAGTTGCTCAATAATTGTCATTATTAATATAACCACTGTAATTGTTAATGTAGTCTCTGTTCTAACTTTGCACTCATTCTGGTCTGTTCTTGCCTCAGAAGGTGCAAATATGAGGTCACCCATCTTCTCCCACCCCTAAAACATTAACTGAGAACCTGAGATTGAAATGGAATTTTTTCATTCATCTCTTGGAGGGGGACCTGTGTGAGTCTGGCAGGGGTTCTGGTCAAGTATGCAAGGGCCTTAAAGGAGTTTCAGAGTCTGGAGTTGGACTCAATGTGGAGTGTTAGTTATTACCTATTGCTGTGGTGTGAACGTTTGTGTTCCCTGCCAAATTCATGTGTTGAAACCTTAATGACCATTGTGATGGTATTAGGAGGTGTGGCCTTGGGAGGTGATTAGGTCATGAGGGCAGAACCCTCACAATTGGGAATAGTGCCCTTATAAAAGAAGACTGAGAGAGCTAGCTCATCCCTTCTGGCATATGAGGACACAACAAGAAGTCTGTGACCCAGAAGAGAGCCCTCACTAGCTATTCTGGCACCCTGTTCCCGGGTTTCCAGCATCCAGAACTATGAGTAATAAATTTATCTTGTTTATGAGCCACCCAGTGTGAGGTATTTTGTTATAGCAGCCCATATGGACTAAAACACCGAGGGAGGTGAGAAGTAGGAATAGCCAGAGATAAAGATCTTAAATAAAAGCATCGGAAGTACAGTTCTTTCTGTCTTCTGAGGGGCAAGGGAAAGCACATAAACAAAAAAGGAAGTCAAAAGGATTAGCAGCTGGTTGACATTGCAAAACAGCTAAGAGCAATAGTCCAACATGGGACATGAAGCCAGAAGTGATTCCAGAATCATTTCTGTGAGTGGGGCTGAATAGCTTAATCTAGTTTTAACTGATACTGGCTTCCTGAGTGAGTCTTGTTCAAAGGCCTAGGATCAAGGTGAACAGAAGTGGATGCTGAGTTCCTTCAAGGATGGAGCCAGTTGCAACAGTGACCATTCTTATTTATATTCTGATATTACTTATTGTCAAAAATTAAAAGCATTAAATCCAAACCCAAGGCATTGGTCATTTGAAGATAGCCTTTCCTATTAAATTGCGAATTATAAATTTCTTGCGATCTGCTTAAATCAAAATACATGTGACTTGAGACCATTATTTTCTAGGGAAAGATACCTATGTTACCAGTTTCAAATGAATGTCTCATTCAGCTTGTTGGGAAGTAACCCTTCCTTTTAAAGACTTAAAAGTCAAAACATAGAGATCCCCTTCTCCTCTTCAATTTTAAAAAAGTAGTAACTCTTGCATTAGAACCTATCTCTTAACTAGAAGTACGAGCTTACTTCTGCTTAAGAAAATTTGATATGTTAAAAAATGCTTTGTAAAATAAAGCAGTTAAAAGGAGAGGGGGAGGGCAAACCAAATAGAAGACAACTCCAAAAGGAAATTTAGTATATTGACAACACTAATAAACTGCTTCTACCAGGGAAAGACCAGAGGGAAAGGAATGGGTTTTCAAAGAGGCTGCTCTTCAAACTTTGAACTTCCATTGTTGTACTTCCCAGAAATCCATCTTTTTCAACAGTGCTCCTCAGCCTGGCCCATGATGAGTAAGTCAGTCAATGACACTATTTCTTTACTGCAGCATGTAGTGGTTTTAAAGTACACTCTACATACAAGTTGATTAGTTACAGGACATGGATCTCATCACTTAATTCTCATGACACTGGAACTCACTAGTAAGCAGAATTAAGTTGACTGACTCACCCCTACAACTCTCCCAGTCCTCCAAAATTTCTCCTTCACTTTTATCCTGGGCCAAGTTTACAGCTGTAAAGCACAGAGTTGGGTGTTTGCGCGGAGCCAGCAAGTTCCCTGGCAGGAACTGGTTCTCTTTGGGATTTTGGCTGGGGGATGGGCGAGGGAGATGGCGCTGGCAAGCGCCTTTGTTCCCTGCCAAGCTGAGCTCTGTCGTCCGGGGGCTCAGCAACTCTCCCTCCCTTTGTCCTCCAGCCTTCCCGCTTTCCGAGTAGAGCTGTTAACTTATGACCTCCCAGACGCTAAGTTGCGCTTGCTGCCAGACCACACTCCGTCCGGCCCCTCCGCTTTTGCCAGCCAGACTCGGGGGCTCTGCTTGGCTGGCAGGCTGCCCCTCCGCCCCGGCTCCCTCCCGCCAGTCCGTGGAGCGTGCAGCGCACCGCCTCACCGCCCTCCTACCCTCTTCCGTGGGCCTCTCGTCAGCGCTTGGCTCTGGAGACTCCGTTCTGCTAATCCTCTGGCGGTTTTCTGGGTTATTTAAGCAGGTGTAGGTGGAATCTAAGTGATCAGCAGGACGCGCGGTGAGGCCAGTGTCCTCCTATGTCGCCAACTTCCAACCTCATTGGGCTCCTCCTTTCTTTACTCAGCAGATGTGCCATCTCTGTGTTATATCAAAGTTTCATTCATGGGTGGGTATGTTTCCTCTATCCAGCTGATTATTTGATCTATCTCTGCTCCAATACTATACTGCCTTAATTATTACAGCTTTATAATACAGTAAAACACTGGAATGCAAGTAACATCTTCTGCAAGTATTCCACAAGATGAGCAATCATTGCTAGTAAATTTTAACTTGATAAATGAGTGATGTCTTATAATACAAGTAGTATGTGACATTGAACATCACATGATCACAACTGAGCCAATGGTTGTTGAAATTTGCTTTGATATATCAGTGCTTTGGATTACAAGCATGTTTCTGGAATGAATTATGGTCACAAACCAAGGTTTTACTGTAATTCTTAATATCTGGTAGGGCAAATGCCCTATACCTGTTCTTCATCATCACTTATGTTCTGACTTATCATTGAACCTTTTGTCTTCAATACAAATGTTATAATAATCAAGTCATGTGAAAACAGAATATAAGTTCAAATTTCATTGAATTTATTTCTAGAGAAATTTGGAGAAACCCAGTATCTGTAAGATATTAAATATTCTTTTCAATAAGCATTTTTAAGATCTTTAAAAACATATATTAATAACACTATAATTTTCCCTATAGATGTCTTGTGCATCTTATATTAGGTTTATTCCCAGATACCTGACATTTCTGATACTATTGTAAATTGTGTCTTCTCTATAAGTATACTTTTAACTATTTGGTGTTAGTGAATAGAAATGCAAAATACTCATATATTAACCTATCTTAAGCCACTTTGATAAACGCTTCTGATATATCTAATGATGTGAATGTATTTTTAAAAAATTACTTTCCAGGTTTATTTACTTATTTTGAGAGAGAGAGCGCGCGCACAAGTGGGGCAGGGCAGAGAGAGAGGGAGAGTGAGAATCCCAAGCAGAATCTGTATTGTCAGTGCAAAGACTTAGGTGGGTCTTGATCTCATGAACTGTGAGATCATGACATAAGCTGAAATCAAGAGCTGGATGCTTAACCAACTGAGCTACCCAGGCACCTAATGTGAATGTATATTATTTGCATTTTCTAGAGAAATTATCACATCATCTACAAATAGTCGCAATTTTTTTTTCCTTTCCAATCCTTGTATACATTATTGTCTTACTTCACTGGATAGAACTTCCAGTACAATACTGAATAAAAGTGGCAATAATGGGTTTCTTTGTCTTGTTCCTGATTTTAGTGAGACTGCTTCCAATATGTGCTCATTTAAAGTAATGCTAACTTTAGGATTAATTTACAGATGCTTTTTTTCTTAATTTTTTTTAACGTTTATTTATTTTTGAGACAGAGAGAGACAGAGCATGAACGGGGGAGGGGCAGAGAGAGAGGGAGATACAGAATATGAAACAGGCTCCAGGCTCTGAGAAGTCAGCACAGAGCCCGACGCGGGTCTTGAACTCACGGACTGCGAGATCATGACCTGAGCCGAAGTCGGACGCTCAACCGACTGAGCCACCCAGGCACCCCCAGATGCTTTTCATCAGGTTAAGAAATCTCTTCAATTTCTTTTATTTATTTATTTATTTATTTATTCATTCATTCATTCAGTTATTTTTGAGAGAGCATGTGTGCATGAGTGAGCAAAGAGCAGAGAAGGAGTGAGAATCACAAGGCGCAGAGAGAGAGGAAGAGAGAGTGTGGAGCCAGGAGCAGGGCGCAAGCTCACCTGATGTGGGATTTGAACTCATGAACCGTGCGATCATGACCTGAGCCAAAGTTGGATGCTTAACTGATGGAGTCACCAAGATGCCCAAGAAATCTCTTCTATTTCTAATTTAAGAAGAGTTTTCTTTTTGTCATAAATAGGTTTCAAATTTGATGAAAAGTCTTTTCATATGTACTGAAATGATCATGTGATTTTCCATAAAAATTTGTTAATATATTAAAGTATATTTATAGATTTTCTTGCATAGCTGGGATAAAGTCCATCTGGTTATAATAAATTGTATTTTTATATGCTGTTGCATTTGATTTGCTAATATTTTGTTAGGATTTTTCATCTGTATTCATAAGTTAATGTAATCCATAATCTTCATTTCTCATAATTCTTTGTGTTCTGATGTCAGGGTATACTTGTCTTGCAGAATAGGTTAGGTGATAATCCCTCATTCTATTATATTAAAGTGATTGTATAAAATTGGAGCTATCTCTTCCTTGAAAGTTTGGTAGAGCTTGTCTATAAAACAGTCTTCATCTAGTGTTTCCTTTGAAGCAAGATTTTAATCACTATATCTTTAAAATAGTTTTAAGGTGATTTAAGACTTTTAAATTCCTTTTTGAGTTCTGGTAAGTTATGTTTTTTGACAGATTTGTCCATTTCTCCAAAGTTCTCAAAAGTGTTGGCCTTCAGTTTTGATGACACTGCTTTATTATCTTTTAAAATACTATTATTTGGAGATCCAACATGGCAGAGAAGTAGGGGGACCCAAAATTCCCTCATCCCTCAAACACAGCAATGTTGAGGCTAAAGGACTTTGAATTCCAAGAGTACAGGCTGTAAAGTGACAGAGACATCTCCAGGGGCCCATGGGGACAACCTGGCAGGCCATAGGTGTGTGATTCTGAACTGGGAGAGATAAAACGGTCAGTGTAGGCACAGATGGGAGGGATCCCCTTCTGTGGAGAGAAAAAAGGAAGAGGAAGAGAGATTGTGGAAGTGTGTATCTGGACAAGAGAAAAACAACAGACCAGGACAGAGAATGATCCAATCTCTAACTGCGGGGCTTTCTCCGGACTGGGGCCGGCTGCCCTGTTCACACACCTGGGGAGGAGGGGAGCCAGCCCTGGGCTAGGTAACTAGTCTAGAGGTGCAGTCTGCAATACGAGAAAGCAATTACCTCCCTGGAGTGCTGTGGGAAGAAGGTATATAAACGTTCAAAGGACAAAGACTGCCTGTGCCCACCAGCCAGAGGCGATATATTGGCGACATGGAGCAGCACTTCCCTGGAACCAGGTGCATGGAGCAGGACACTAAAAGATATCAGGGTTTAAAGCCCAGCCAAGTGCCAGGGAAGCGTGGGAGTCAGCAGAGTAGGACAAACTGCCTCGTTTGCGCCCACAGCACTGTGAAGATGGCCTGAACAGAGTGGTTTGTGACACGTGGTCCATGGAGGAGTGACTGAGGTGTCACCATTTTTCTTCCCATCACCAACAAGGTGGGGCTTCAGGGAATGGACAGTGGGCCCACAGTGGAGGCAGGACCCGCCTACACCAAACCACACCCCTCCACGCCAGGTAACTGCATATCTACTAGAGCAGGATTGACGCTGACCAACCAGGCAGCCCCTCCTCCAGACCAGCACTGCCACCAGTTCCAAGGCACACAGTAGTTTTGCATTTTCTGATTTAGTTCTTGGACAAAATATATTATATATATATATATATATATATATATATATATATATATATATATTTCCTTCCTCTTCTCCCTCTTATTTATTCCCTTCTCTAGTCTCATTATTCTGGTTTTTGGTTTGTTTAAGAAGACATATTTAATCTATTCTCTTTATACCTGTTCTATATCCCTTTCTTTATCTCTCTCTCTCTCTCTCTGGGTTAAGCTGTATAGTTTTTCTGCCTGGTCAATTTTCTTTTCTTTTATTTTTCCCTGCCCCTGTCACTTTTTTCTTTGTATGGGATAAGGCCCTTTCTTTCAACACTGCCCTCACTCTGGTGTTTTGTTGGTGCTGGTGTTTTTGTTTGTTTTCCTTTCCAGGGCTTTGTAAAGGAACAAGTCAAAGCACACCTGGTGGAGAGTCCAAAACATCACTACAAGTAGGGAGATAAAGCAACCATAGTCACAACAACAGAGAGAAAGTAACACACTCCAAAAAACACCTCCTGAAGGGCCAGGCCCTGGACAGTGTATGACCCCTCTTTACTATAGTAGTGCTCACAGGTGTAGGGCACATAACAAGCTTTTAAAACTCATAAGGGACAGAAAACTAGCCAAAATGATGAAATGAAAGAATTCTCCTCAAAAGAAATTCCAGGAAGAAATGACAGCTAAAGAATTGATTAAAACAGATATAAACAATATAACTGAACAAGAATTTAGAATAATAGTCATAAGATTAATTGCTGGGCTTGAAAAAGGCATAGAAGAAAGCAGAGAACCTATTGCTGCAGAGATCAAGGAACTAAAAGTCATGATAAATTTAAAAATTCTGTAAAGAGGTGCAAAATAAACTAGAGGTGGTGACAGCAAGGATTGAAGAGGCAGAGGGGAGAACAGATGAATTAGAAGATAAAATTATGGAAAAAGAGGAAGCCGAGAAAAAGATAAAAAAAATTCTAGATCATGAGGGGAAAATTAGATATCTAAGTGACTCAGTGAAATGTAAGACTATCCATATCATAGGAGTTCCAAAAGAAGAAGAGAGAGACAAAGGGGAAGAAGGTGAACTTCAACATATCATAGCTGAGAACTTCCCCAATGTGGGGAAGGAAACAGACATTGAAATCCAGGAGGCACAGAGGACTCCCTTCAATCATAACAAGAATAAGTCTTCTGTACAACATATCATAGTGAAACTAGCAAAATACAAAGATAGAGAATTCTGAAAACAGCTAGTGACAAACGGGCCTTAAACTACAAGGGTAGACACATAAGGGTGGTAGCAGACCCATCTACTGAAACTTGGCAGGCCAGAAGGGAATGACAGGAAATATTCAATATTCAAATATTCAAAGTGCTGAATGGGAAAAATATCCAGCCAAGAATCCTTTCAGCAAAGCTGTCATTCAGAATAGAAGGAGAGATAAAGGTTTTCCCAGACAAACAAAAACTGAAGGAGTTCATCATCACTAAGCCAGCCCTCCAAGAGACCCTAAGGGGGACCCTGTGAGTGGAATGTTGCAAAGAGACCACAAAGGACTGGAGACATCACTACAATCGTGAAATCTACAGATAACACAATGACTCAAAATCCATATCTTTCAATAATAACACTGAATGTAAATGGACTAAATGTTCCATTCAAAAGACATAGGGTATCATACTGGATAAAAAAAAAATACCCATCTATTTTCTGTCTACAAGAGACTATTAGACCATTTTAGAACTGAGGACACCTTCAGATTGAAAGTGAGGGGATGGAAAACCATCTTCATGCTACTGGAAGTCAAAAGAAAGCTGGAGTAGCCATACTTATATCAGACAAACCAGACTTTAAACTAAAGGCTATAACAAGAGATTAAGAAGGGCATTACATCATAGTTATGGGGTCTATCCATCAAGTAAAGCTAACAATTATAAATGTTTATGCACTGAATTCAGAAGCACCCAAATATATAAAACAATCACAAACATAAGCAATCTTATTGTAAGAATGTGGTAATTGCAGGGGACTTTAATACACCACTGACAACAATAGACAGATCACCTAGACAGAAAATCAATAAAGAAACAATGGCTCTGAATGATACACTGGACCAGATGGACTTGACAGATATATTCAGAATTTTTCATCCTAAAGCAGCAGAATAATTCTTCTCAAGTGCACATGGAACATTCTCCAAGATGGATCACATACTCGGTCACAAAACAGCTCTCAATAAACACAGAAAACTGGGATCATACCATGCACATTTTCAGATCA
Organism: Panthera onca; assembly: GCF_046562875.1. NCBI lineage: Eukaryota > Metazoa > Chordata > Mammalia > Carnivora > Felidae > Panthera > Panthera onca. The sequence continues at coordinate 44,474,443 of NC_138357.1, read as the reverse complement.
CAATGCTATGAAACATGAAATCAACCACAGGAAAAAAGTTTGGAAAAACTCAAATGCATGGAGGTTAAAGAACACCTACTAAAGAATGAATGGGCCAACCAGGCAATTAGAGAAAAGATTTAAAAAAATATGGACAAAAATGAAAATTAAAACGCAACAGTCCAAACCCTTTGGGATGCAGCAAAGGCAGTCATAAGAGGGAAATATGTTACACTCCAGGCCTATCTCAAGAAAAAAGAAAAATCCCACATACAAAATCTAACAGCACACCTAAAGGAACTAGAAACAGAACAGCCAAGAACCACAAGGTCAGCAGAAGAAGAGAAATGATAAATAGCAGGGCAGAAATAAACCATATAGAATCCAAAATAACAGTAGGAAAGATCAATGAATCAAAGAGCTGTTTCTTTTGAAAAAATAAAATTGATAACCCCCTAGCCATACTTCTCAAAAAGAAAAGAGACAGGACCCAAATAGATAAAACAATGAATGAAAATGGACTTATCACAACCCTCAGAAATCCTAGAAATGTCCAGAAATGGATAAATTCCTAGACACCCACACACTACCAAAACTCAAACAGGAAGAAATAGAAAATTGAGCAGACCCATGACTAGTGAAGAAATTGAATCAGTTATCAAAAATCTCCCAACAAATAAGAGTCCTGGGTCAGATGGCTTCCCTGGGTAATTCTACCAGACATTTAAAGCAGAATTAATACCTATCCTTCTCAAGCTGTTCCAAAAAATGGGAACAGAAGGAAAGCTTCCAGATTCATTCTATGAAGCCAGCATTACCTTGATTGCCAAACCAGACAGAGACCCTGCAAAAAAGGAAAATTACAGGCCAATATCCCTGAAGAACATGGATGCAAAAATTCTCAACAAGATACTAGCAAATCAAATTCAGCAGCATATAAGAAGAATTATTCACCATGATCTTATAGGATTAATTCCTGGGCTGCAAGGCTGGTTCAGTATTCATAAATCAATGTGCTACATTACATTAATAGAAGAAAGGATAAAAACCATATGATCCTGTCAATAGATGCAGAAAAAGCATTTGACAAAATACAACATCCTTTCTTAATAAAAACCCTCAAGAAAGTGGGAATAGAATGGGAACATGCCTAAACATCATAAAAGCCATATACAAAAAGCCCAAAGCTAATATCATCCTCAATGAGGAAAAACTGAGAGCTTTCCCCCTGAGATCAGGAACACCACAGGGATGTCCACTCTCAGCACTGTTGTTTCACATGCTTTGGAAGGCCTAGTATCAGCAATCAGACAAAAAAATGAAATCAAAGGCATCCAAATTGGCAAGAAGTCAAGCTTTCACTTTTCACAGACGACATGATACTGTACATGGAAAACCCAATAGATTCCACCAAAAGTCTGCTAGAACTGATACATGAATTCACCAAAGTTTCAGGGTACAAAATCAATGTACAGAAATAGGTTGCATTTTTATACATCAATAATGAAGCAACAGAAAGAGAAATCAAGAAATTGATCCCATTTACAATTGCACCATGAATCATAAAATACCTAGGAATAAACCTAACCAAAGATGTTAAAGATCTGTATCCTGAAAACTATAGAAAACTTAAGAAGGAAATTTAAGAAGACACAAAGAAATGGAAAAACATTCCATGTTCATGGATTGGAAGAATAAATATCATTAAAATGTCAATACTACCCAAAGCAATCTACACATTCACTGCAACCCCAATCAAAATTGCACCGCCATTCTTCTCAAAGCTAGAACAAACAATCCTAAAATTTGTATGGAACCACAAAAGTCCCTGAATAGCCAAAGTAATGTTGAAAAAGAAAACCAATGTGGGAGGCATCCCAATCCCAGACTTTAGTCTCTACTACAAAGCTGTAATCATCAAGACAGTATGGCATTGGCACAAAAACAGACACATAGACCAATGGAATAGAATAGAGAACCCAGAAATGGACCCGCAAATTTATGACCAGCTAATCTTTGACAAAGCAGGAAAGAGTATCCAATGGAAAAAAGACAGTCTCTTTAGCAAATGTTGCTGGGAGAAGTGGATAGCGACATGCAAAAAAAATGAAACTAGACCACTTTCTTACACCATTCACAAAAATAAACTCAAAATGGATGAAAGACCTCAATGTGAGATAGGAAACCATAAATACCGCTAGAGAAGAAAGCAGGCAACAACCTCTTTGACCTTAGCTGCAGCAATTTCTTGCTCAACACACCTCCGAAAGCAAGGGAATTAGAAGCAAAAATGAACCTTTGGGACCTCATCAAGATAAAATCTTCTGCACTGCAAAGGAAACAATCAACAAAACTAAAAGGCAACCTCTGGAATGGGAAAAGATATTTGCAACTGACCTATCAGATAAAGAGTTAGTATCCAAAATCTATAAAGAACTTACCAAACAAAATCAAATGCAAATCAGTTGCATTCTTATACACTAATAATGAAGCAACAGAAAGACAAATAAAGAAACTGATCCCATTCACAATTGCACCAAGCAGCATAAAATACCTAGGAATAAACCTAACCAAAGATGTAAAAGATCTGTATGCTGAAAACTATAGAAAGCTTATGAAGGAAATTGAAGGAGATACAAAGGTATGGAAAAACATTCCGTGCTCATGGATTGGAAGAATAAATATTGTTAAAATGTCAATACTCCCCAAAGCTATCTACACATTCAATGCAATCCCAATCAAAATTGCACCAGCATTCTTCTCAAAGCTAGAACAATCAATCCTAAAATTTGTATGGAACCACAAAAGGCCCTGAATAGCCAAAGTAATTTTGAAGAAGAAGACCAAAGCAGGAGGCATCACAATCCCAGCCTTTAGCCTCTACTACAAAGCTATAATCATCAAGACAGCATGGTACTGGCACAAAAACAGACACTAGAACTAGTTCTGAACTAGAACTAGTTCTGAAACCCAAGAACTAGACCCACAAACGTATGGCCAACTAATCTTTGACAAAGTAGGAAAGAATATCCCATGGTAAAAAAGACAGTCTCTTTAACAATTGGTGCTGGGAGAACTGGACAGCAACATGCGGAAGAATGAAACTAGACCACAGGTTTTTTCCTGCCTTCTCCTCTAGGGTTTTGATGGTTTCCTGTCTCACATTCAGGTCCTTCATCCATTTTGAGTTTATTTTTATGTTTTCACTCATATGTAAAACTTGAGAAACTTAACAGAAGACAATGGGGGAAGTGAAGGGGAAAAATGGTTACAGAGAGGGAGGGAGACAAACCATAAGGGACTCTTAAATACAGAGAACAAACTGTGGGTAGAGGGGAAAGTGGGTGATGGGTGTTTAGGAGGGCACTTGTTTGGATGAGCACTGAGAGTTGTATATAAGTGATAAACCATGGGAATCTACCCCCCAAACCAAGAGCACACTGTACACACTGTATGTTAGCCAATTTGACAATAAATGATAGTATAAATAAATAAATAAATAAATAAATAAACAAACAAACAAATAAATAAATAAGAAACTACCAAACAAACAAAATACTATTATTTGTAGTTATGCCCCCTCTTTTCATTCACATATTTTATATCTTCTCTTTTTCTCCCCCCTTGATCAATCTGGTTAGAAGTTTGTTTATTTTGCTACTTTCCTTCCAAGGAGAAAATGCACTGGTTGTGAATATTTGTTTGTTTTAAATATCTTTTAAATGTTTATTTATTTATTTTTTTTTAATTTTTTTTTAACGTTTATTTATTTTTGAGACAGAGAGAGACAGAGCATGAACGGGGGAGGGTCACAGAGAGAAGGAGACACAGAATCTGAAACAGGCTCCAGGCTCTGAGCTGTCAGCACAGAGCCTGACGCGGGGCTCGAACCCACGGACCGTGAGATCATGACCTGAGCCAAAGTCGGACGCTTAACCGACTGAGCCACCCAGGCGCCCCTAAATGTTTATTTTTTTTTACAGAAAGAGAGAAAGTGTGTCAGCACAGAGCCTAATGTAGGGATCAAAATCACAAACCATGAGATCATGACTTGAGCCAAAATGAAGTGTTGGACACTTACCTGACTGAGCCACCCAGGCACCCCTGTATATTTGTGTTTTTTAATTTCCTTCATTTATAGGCTTGCATTTATTATATCTTTCCATGTATTTTCATTGGGCTTATTCTCTTGGGTTTTTTAAAAATAACTTCTTAAGAAAGACAATGATCTCATCATTTTTTTTTACTTTCTCTTTATTATAGGTTTTTAAGGCTATAAATATCCCTAAAAATACTGCTTTTATTTATACCCTGGAAGTTTTATTATATATTTTTACTTTATTCAGTTCTAGGTATCTTTAAGTTTCCATTGAATATTTTGCCATTAGGGCCCAAGTGATTGAGCTGCTTGCTTTGCAGCCTGACCATCCTGGAGAATCTCCTAATGCTCTGGGCCTCATTCAGAGCATTGACAGAATTGACAGAATTATGAGTTACCTGCTAAATGAATCAAATGAGCTCATTAAAATATGGTATAGGTTGCCACCAAATTACAAAGAAGCCCCCAAGTATTGTGCCTTTTTATTTAGTGGTTGAAGCTGTGAGATTCAGAAACTTATTTTTCTCATTGGAGAGAATACCCCAGTATATCTCTGGCCAGTGGACCTCTAGAAACTTCAATGAGGTAGCAGGCCCCGATTTTCATGGATTTTAATCTTCCTACCACCAAGGCATCTGAAGTTCCTGAAAATCCCTATCACCATGATGTCATCAATAATAGTATACTATTTGGAGTGCCTGGGTGGCTCAGCCTGTTGAGCATCCAACTCTTGATTTCAGTTCAGGTCATGATCCCAGAGTTGTGGGATCAAGCCCCACTTCAGGCTCTATGCTAAGCATGGAGCCTGCTTGGGATTCTTTCTCTCTCTCCCTGTGCCCATCTCCCTTGGTCAATCAATCTCTCTCTCTCTCTCTCTCTCTCTCTCTCTCTCTCTCTCTTCCTCTCAAAAATAAAATAAAATAAATAAAACAAAATAAAATATTATTCTAGCATCATTAGCATGATGTCCTATGGGGTAATCAATGTTCTCATGTTCTAAATTATGACCAAAAAGTTTATGTATCCCTGTAATAAAAGTGTCCATCTAAGATCAGTACCTGTTATATTAGGACAAGTTGCTTCTGGTCTTTCCTGCTGAGTGGTACAGAGGTAAATAAGCATTTGCCAGATTGATAACTGCATACTAGGTGCTGAGAACTGTGTTGATTTGCTCCAGTCTCTTTAAGAGGCTACATCTAGAACAGCAGCTGCAATTTGGAGTTTTTCACTGATTAAGCTGTCAGTCCCAAAGACCTGAGTCTTCAGCAAAGGCAAATAAACTGCTTAAATGGGAAGTGATAGGGATCACACTCCCTTCACACATCTTGGATATCACTACTCTGTGTGCTTTTCCCAGGAATATAGTGTTAACTCTTAGTGTACTCTTTTGGTGGGGAGAGAAGTTCCATACGCCTTCACTTGGCCCTTCTTTCTGTAATAGTCCTTGCTTTACAAGTTTGGGGGATTTGGCAATTACCAAATAATAATTTCAATTTATGCATTTGGGAACTGGAGAAATAGTCACACGATCAGTTTACAGACCTACTGAGCCCACTGTGAGATGGCCAGAATTCCATTTTGTCATCTGATTCCTATAAGCCCCTGCTTATAAGCACCAGTAAAACACAATGATGTTTTGGATCCCCTGGGATGAGCATAATGCAAACCATGTCCAATGATCCCTAAAGGTTTTAGGTATTTCCCTTTCCCCAGTAGGCAATAATCCTGGTAAGTGACTACAAGTTCCTTTTGGTAAATCTATGAAGAAAGATGTATAGTACATACTCATCATGGTATTATAGGATCCTCCCTAAAGGGGCTTTGTCCTGGGAATTGTCTCATGTTTGGGAATTGGGTAAGGAACCATGTTATATACATCCAGTAGGAACTTAGTAGGCTGCTCACCTATTTTATTCCAAAAGCCTCATGAATAATTAACTACTATCTAAGTCCTATGCAGGTCAAACCATTCTGAATAATATTCTTGCTCTGCTGCCTATTACAGTAAACATGCTCACCTTGCCTCTGGTGGTTAGGTAGGTGTTGCTTGTTGCTATCTGCATTCTTTGATGCCATCATTCCCACTGAAATAGGGGGTTCCATTTCCCACCTTCATCTCCAAACTACAGCCAGTATAGTGGTTATTTTAAATCCTTTTTTGGGGTAAAATATTACACACACTCAGAAAAATGCTTAAAATAAAAATGTACAGCTTAGTGAATTATGGTAAAGTGAATATTTGTAGATCATGCAAATTACAAAATAGAGCAAAGACTATACCCAGAAATCCTCTGCATGCCATTTTCTAGTCAAATAACTCTCCCTTTCACCAAGGTATAACGATCATCCTACTTTTTATCCAAGCATTACATTACATTTATTTATAATTTTACCACCTTAACATGCATCCCTAAACACATAATAATATTTGGCCTATTTCTGAACCTTGCTTAAATGAGGTATATATTGGAAGTTTACCTTAAATGGGAGTCTATATTATTTTATCTGGTTTCTTTTGCTCATCTTTATAGTTATGAAATTTATCCAAGTTGTCGCATGTAGCTATAGTTCATTTTGATTGCTGTATAGTATTCATTTCATGAATGTACTACAATTTATACATTCTGTTGAAAAACATCTGGGTTATTTTGTTTGGTGCTGTTACAATAATACTATAATGAATATTCTTCTATATGTCACTTGATGTACATGTGCATGCTTTTCTGTTGGGCATATACTCAGAAGCAGAATTGTCACCCTCCCGTTTATTTTCCCATACTATTGCCTCTCCATGGATCTTTCTCGACATGTTCTTCAAACTATATTTTTGTTTACAAATTCTCTCTTCCTCTGCATCTAAACTCCGTTTAATTCAACCACTAATTATTTTCTTTAAAGTTGTTTTTAATGTTTATATATTTTTGAAAGAGAGACATAGCACAAGCAGGAGAGGGGCAGAGAAAGAGAGGGAGACACAGAATCAGAAACAGGCTCCAGGCTCTGAGCTATCAGCACAGAGCATGATGCGTGGCTTGAACTCACAAGCCAGGAGATCATGACCTGAGCTGAAGTCTTACAACCATCTGAGCCACCCAGGCGCCCGCTAACCACTAATTCTTAATGTCAATTATTACATTTTGTACTTATAGAATTTCTATGTTTTTAATTTTTTTAATGTTTATTCTTGAGAGAGAGAGAGAGAGAGAGAGAAAGAGAGACAGAGAGAGAGAGAGAGAATGAGTGGGTAAGGGGCAGAGAGAGAGAGAGAGGGAAACACAGAATCTGAAGCAGGCTCCAGGCTGGAGCTGTCAGCACAGAGCCTGACATAGAACTCGAACTCACAAACTGCGAGATCATGACCTGAGGCAAAGTCTGACACTTATCCAAGTGAGCCATCCAGGCGCCCCTAGAATTTCTATTTTTAAAATCTGCTTTAGGGCCCCTGGGTGGCTCAGTTGGTTAAGAGCCAGACTTCAGCTCAGGTCATCATCTTATGGTTTGTGAGTTCAAGCCCCACATCCGACTCTCTGTTGTGGGCACAGAGCTCTCTTCAGATCCTCTGTTTCCCTCTTTCTGCCCTTTCCCTACTTATGCTCGCTCTTGTTCTCTCAAAAATAAATAAACTTTTTTTAAAAGAATGCTTTATATTTTCCTGCCCCTGATCTGTTTAAATTTTCAATCATTTCCTTTATCTTTAGAAACTGGCAAACATAGTCATTTTAAAATCTACATCTCAAGATTTCAATATGTGGAGTCACATGGGTCTTTTTCTATGCTCTGTTTTTCTTCTATTTCTTGATCAAGTTGCCTGCTTTGGTTTATCTTTCATGTATTCCAGATGCTATATTAAAACATTTGATTTTAGAAATAATGTGAAGCTTGAAATAATGCTATCTTCCAGAAATGGAGTATTTTTTGTTGCTTCTGCCAGTTACCTGGGAACACTAGCAGTCCGGGTTCATGTTAATCCAATATTAGGATCGAGATTTTCTGGGTCATCACAATGACTCAGAGCTGAGCTGCAATCTGTACGAAAGTTATTTTACTTCCAATCCTAGGGTGCAATTCTCTAGGTGTCTGAGCTAGCACATTGAAGTCAGAGATTATTTTAGTTATACCCATTTCTACAAATCCTATCAAAAAGTATGCTTTTTCCCCTTGACTTGTGTCCTTAAATCCTTTCCTACTTATATGCCACAAGTTTATGCTGACAAAAATTAACAGCATATTGGAATGCTTTCAGCATGTGCTCGTTCTTTTCTCAAATCAGACTTTGAGGGGTGGTAGCACTATGGGATATTTCAGCAATGCAGGACCACCTTCATCAATAAGTGAGAAGAGGCTTCTTATGCTGGCAAAGGAAATTCAATGGACTTTGGAGGTTCAGATTAATTATCTTGCTACGAATTATCTCAATTTCTAGGTGTAATATTCAGTAATTTTTCAAACTGGTGTGTTGGAGGCATTGACCAATTATAATCAACATCTGATTAATTAGTATGGATACTCACTACTTCCAAGTCACCCATCATGTTATCTTCTTAATGAAGAATGTTATGGCCACATCACTTAAAATTTCATCTTGCTCCAGACTCAGCACTGCCTATCCCTCTTATTTTACTTCAATAGCACTTTCACTTTCTAGCATACAATATCATTTACTTTTTTATTTAAGTTTATTTATTTTGAGAGAGACTGAGAGAGAGAGAGAACAAGCAGGGGAGGGGCTGAGAGAAAGAGAGAGAGAGAGAGAGAGAGAGAGAGAGAATCCCAAGCAGGCTCTGGTCCATCAGCACAGAGTCCCATGCAGGGCTAAAACCCACGAACCATGAGATCATGACCTGAGCAGAAATCAAGAGTCAGACACTTAATTTAGTGAACCACCTAGGCGCCCCATGATATCATTTACTTTTAAAAGATATATTTATGGAGAACAAACAGAGGGTTACTGCAGGGGTTGTGGGAGGGGAGATGGGCTAAATGGGTAAGGGGCATTAAGGAATCTACTCCTGAAATCATTGTTGCACTATATGCTAACTTGGATGTAAATTTAAAAATAAAAAAAAGATATATTTATTATTTTCTGTGCCCTTCCACTAGAATGTAAGGTATTCTGTGAGGGCAGGGATTTTTATTTGTCATGTTACTGTAATAAACATGGTATCAGTATTCACTTATAAGAAATAGAACCACTCTGGCAATTTTAGGCAACAAATTATTTAATATAGGCAACCAGGTGCTTACAAAATTCTTGGCTAGAGAAGTGAGTTCTAGGCTAGTTTTCCCCAATCAACACTGTCAAACTGTCTCATCTGGGGTACTTCTAACTCTGCTACATTCAGGAAGCTTAGGAGTGACAGCAATGAGGAAGCCATGCCTGGAACTTTGAAGTCGACCCTAAGAACCATGTTGGCATATCTGCAATCCAGCAATACGGAATTTACTGCCTTACTATAACTACTTCTCAATACTCACAAATCTAGTGATTGGACCCTGGAATGTTGCTTCAGCAAGACCCAGTGTTTCCAGATCTTGCTTGTGACGATTAGCAATGGTCAAATTGGCGGGAAGATGTCCCTGTCTCACTTAAATTTTCCTAATTTGCAAATTGCCTCCAGCACCCTGGAATTTCTAGTCTTCTAGTATCTGTATTATGGGCAGGGATACTAGGAGGACACAGGAATGGATGCTGTGTGCGAATTTATTGTATCTACTACATCAAACAAAGCAGGGTGTGTGTATATTATAACTACCTATAATGTGCTCTTATTCAAACATCACTATTCTCTTGCAAAAAAAGGGGGGGGTAGAGCTTATTATTATTCAAACCTAGTATAGTTAAAGAATGCCTTCTTTCCCTAAATTGTTTTAACACCTCTGGAAGATTCTTTATGCAAAGATGTATTTCTTGTTCTCTCTGTTGTGAAATTAAAGTTGAAATCAACAGATAGCAATTGCATTTCCCCCACTTGTTTATGAAAGTGATTATTCGTTAGCAGAGGCATACTAAGAGAAGAAGGCAGTGGGAGCAATCTGCCTTGTGAGATTTTATCACTTACATTGTTTAAAATGATGGCACATGGTGATGATGAAAAGCAAACTGACTTTTAGTTAGTTATATTATTGTTTAAGATTCTCTACAGAATATATACTCCTTATTGTCTGCACCCAGGGCAGTTGCTCCATTGCCCTATCCTTGTTACATCACTGTTTGTTAGTATTATTAAGGTTATTTTTACTTAGAATAAGTGATTTTCTTCTTGCTCCCTAGGTAAACTCTAGAACAGATTTAAAAACAAAATTATGAGGTGTGAAGTTAGAGGACTAATATTAAAAGCATAGACGTAGAACAGTGATTCCCAATTATGGCTGTACATTAGAAAATTCTGAAGAGCTTCTAAAAAATGCTGATCTGGGTCCCACCACCATACATTCTGATTAAATTCTTCTGGGACGAGGACTGAGCCTGGATACTTTTTAAAAGCTAATATGATTCTAATCTACAAACAATGTTGGAAAGTACTTTTTTCATACAAGTAAAGCACTTGTGGGGTGTATTTTAAGCTCTAAGTGTGGATGTTTGTAGATGGGGTAAAGTGAGCATTCTGCTGCTGTGCATTAAATGACCAAGGCTTCCTAAAGGAAGTAGGCTTGATACATGGTATAGGGTAGAGCAGCAGGAGAGATTGGTAACATGGCAGTTTCAGTCCAGATTTGGAATTGGATGGTGATGAGAAAGCAAGCTTTATTAGAAGGGTAGGAACTAATTGGGAAAAAGGTAGCAATTTTGGAGGTATTTGGAAGTCCCTGATTTGTGGCAACATTCTAAGGTTATATATCTATTATATATGATCAAGGCAATGGATTCTATTAACCTACTATTATCCCAGGAGTGGAACCCATCTGGAGCTCTTTCTAAAGTTTGGTGGCAGGGTTACACTTGTATCTAGGTCAATGGTTATCAACCTTGGATGTACTTTAGGATTACCTTGGCAGCTGTAAAAAATACTGGTACCCAGGCCCCAACTCTCACAGATTCAGATTTAATCAGTCTGGAATGGTACATGGGGAATTAATATTTCCTGTTTTTGTTTTTATTTTGTTTGATCTCACTTAAAAAATCTCTTCAGAAGGTCCAGTGCACACACAGGATTGAGAACAACTGACCTAGATGGATCACAAAGCCTTGCAAGGATGTCTACCCCAAATAGATTTTCTACATGTTTTTCATAATGTTCTCTTCCTTTTTTCAACATGTTGTATGAACATCAGATTTCGCTGATAACCCTACCCAGACCCCAATAATTTTTCCCTCTTATGCTAATTTAGTACTCTCCCAAGCAGTTATCACCATTTGACATGAGTAAAAATGTTGTAACCAGTCTACTTCTCAACATCTCCATGGCTGCCACTCTGGTCTAAGCCACCATCATCTCTTAGTTGGATTTCTGCTTCTGCCTTTTCACTCTTTACTGTCTATCTCAATACAGCTACAGAGTGATTTTTAAGATATGTGTCAGATCATGTCACTGCTCTGCTTGAAAACCTGCCAATGGATTTTCATCTCTCTCAAACTGAGTCAAATTCTTTACTATGGCCTACAAGGTCCTACATGATCCTTACCTCTCTGAGATTCTATTACTGTCTCCCTCACTAACACTGTTCCAGTCACAGTGGCCTCCTTGCTGTTCTCTGAATATACCAGGCATCCTCCCACCTGACATTATTTGTACTTGCTGTCTTCTTTGCCTGGGATTATTTTCCCCCAGATATCTATATAGATTTTTCCACCTTGAGCACCTTATTTAGTATTGCAACTCTCCCTGTCTACCCCACAAAAGTTATTCCTTTGTCATTGCTTTATCTCTCTTCATATCACTTATCAACATCTGACATTATATATGTATATATATATGACATGTTTTATATTTTATATTTTATATCTATATATACCTGTTTATTTTTTAGGGTCTGTATCTCTTCATTAGAATATGAAGCTTCACAAGAAAATAGGAGTTTATCTATTTTGTTCAGTGCTAATCCCTGGAACCTAGAAGAGTGCCTGCCACTCTTTGATTTGATCCACAAATATTTTGTTGTTTGAATAGAAAAATCAGAGAGATTGGGTTATAACTTCACTATGCAAATATAAATGTGTTTTCTTTTCTCATTTGGGGGAAAAGGAAATAGCACTTATTGAGTATCTATCTGCCAATATGATAGGTACTTTTCACATGATATATTATTTAATTCTCAAAATATATCTAATGAAGTAGGTATGATTATTATTATACCCGTTTTACAGATGTGGAAATGAGGCACAATTAGACTACTTTGCCCAAGTTCATATAGCTTATAAGTACTGGTGCTGCTAGATTTTGAATCCAAGTTTATCCAACATCAAGGTTCATGTTATTGCTGTAAATGACCACCCCTCAAACTCATTATTGGAAATGAGTTTAACAAATTAGTTCTTATTTTAATGATTTTGGGGGAGGACAAGGAAGGGACGGTGAAAGACAGAAAGGAGAAGTAGAAAGCTTATTGGCTGATGAGCTTCAATGGAGCAGTTAGGGACAACAAGCTCTGGAGGGGACAGACACTTGTGGGGAAGGGTCAGAGTTAGGAGTGTGTCACTAAAAAAAATCTCCATGGTTGGACTGACCATTTGGTTTGGCATTAAGTCATTGACCTATATCCCAGGAGCAAAGTAGAGGCATCCCAGCCCCTTTAATAGGAGTTAAAGGGTCTATAACCATTAATAAGACTATGGAGATTGTTCCTACACCTGCCCTGGGTTTCATGTACTGTAGCTTGCATTCTCCTCCTCCCCTCATCCTCATTGTGCTTGACATTACAAGGGGGAAAGGGTTGTGGCAATGGCTGTAACAGTCACCTAGTCTCAGGGCAGGGATGAGACCTTTAGATGTCCTAAGCACTAAAATTTTGACTCCATAAAAACTCCAAACCTTAAAATAATGAAAGAAAGGTTTTTTTTCTCCCATATGACTAAATTGATGCTTTTCCCCCTTTATTTATCAAATATCAACATCTTTCAGAATTTGTTCTTCTTGATAAGGTAGTGAGTGGGCATAGCTGATTTGTTAGTGCTTTAAGTAGCACTCTGTGTGCATTTGGGTAAATAGAGAGCAAAGACTCAAGAGGCTAGAGCAAAGAGAAGTTCAAGTTTGAAGGGTGAGAGGAGAAGGGGAAAGGCTTCAAGTGTGGAGTGCTACTGGGAAACAGAAGGACCAGGTGAAGTGACTAAATGGGAACCGTTGGACAGCTAGAGGGGCATTCTGGGCTTCTGGGGGTCTGGGTAGCAAAAGGAAGGAAAAGCAGCATCAAACTGACCATTTTTACTAAAGATTCCCCCACCTGGGTATTGATGCCGAGTGGGTGAGCTGTGGCATGGTGATGGTACTACAGAGAGGGCTTAAATAGGGCCTTTGTCTCATCACTATTTCTGTGCCAACCCAGAACTCCAGGGAGACAAAACTGTGACCTTGTAAGGGTTAGATCTATAGCTTCCATTACACCACTGATTCCTGGTCCTCACCCTTGCCCGTTCTTCACAGCTAACTAGGCATGAAGTGAGAAATCTGTGCTCACCAAGGTCCTTAGGGGATAGGAGAAAAGTGCACAGGCAAATTGTAGTAACAGGGAAGAAGAAATAGGTCCTTAGTGCAGTGTTATCAAATAATGAATTTGATAATTCATAAAAATCATAAAATAAAAAATTGATTTTATGATTTTTAAGAAAATCATAAAAATAAAAAAAATTATAAAATCAATAAACCTCAAAAAACAAAACCTAAAATGTTTGGATGTCTAAATTCTATTTTAATCAATGGTAACATTTTTGAGAACTCATTCTTTATTCTATCACACAGTAAATGCTCAATTTCGCTGGAAGTATATTCTCATCTGATTTATATTCTACAACATTGACATTTCTCTTTTCATTCACTCTTAAGCCTATTCTGAGTAAAGACTGCCAACTGTATCATATTAGCAGTGGCTGTGAAATGGACTATTTTCCACTAGTGGCTAGGATCAGACCAGAATATGGAATATAAAGCTAGTTTTAGAAATTCAATTTGCAGTAGATATGTATGAATAATTTATGTGTCCTTACATTATAACATAATAATTAAGGTACCATTGATTTATTATAAAAAGTTAAGGTATGTTCAATGATACCACTTTATCTTTGCATTTAAAATTAAAATATAAATCAAAGGTATCATTAAAAATAATTTCACCTTACTGTATATTTCAAAGTCCATGGGTTATTTTATTCCAATGCTTCTAATCTCTTAATTCAGCTAAAAAAAGAGATGACTCTAAGAAGTGACATGATAAATAATTTAAAGCATAACACTTTTATGCCATAATCCTGACTACAGAAGTGAAAGATGATCCAAAGTGGCAGAGGTTCTAAATTGCTGAAAAGGTATTAGCATTCTTGTATGAAGTTCTGGCATATGAAAGTGAAGTTCTGTTTATTGGCACCTTCTTATTGAAAGATTTAGAAAGATTCAAATTGATAATGGGTTTGTTGATCTGGAATGGATTTGTACGATCACTGTTGTGTCTAGAGCTTGTGACTACAACAACAAAAAGAGAAACAAATTTGAGTCCTGGTCATCATATAAGGTGATTCACTCAGAGGACTTGAAACTGATGTCTGTGATGATTCATGGTGGAATAGCAATACTAGGAAGAAGAGAAAGAAAAATATCAAGATCCAGATCCATTCTTCTATGGAAAAATGTATTTTATGTTATCCTAGCATTTTCACTAAATGTGTCTGATTATTTTTAGCTTATTAATGATACTATAATAGTAGCTAGTTGGTATTTATCTCCAAAGCATTCTAAATGCTTTGCAGGCATTTTCTTATTATTCTATGCCATATTCTTGTCAGGTGACAATATCTGCCATCCCCACCTCCCAAGGCAATTTAAGAGAGAGAAAAACAGAGATACTAAATGAGGAAACAACAGCAGCAACAGAAAGTTTTCTCAGATTTTCTGATTCCTACCTAGTATGTTCTGCATGGAGATTTGCTGCATTGCTTCAATGTGTATGATCTAAAATAACCAGCATGTAGTGCAAGTCCAACAATGTGAAATTTTCTTTTTTGAAAGTTAGTGATGTTTTTGACAAATGTGAGTTCTCTTTTGTATTTTCATGGGAAGTAAATACAGCTACCCAGATCCCTAAGATGTTGTCTTACATTCTAAGAAGAGAAGATTCATATTGGTGGGGGTGTTTGGTGAAGTTCTTATTGGAAGCTTTCAGTGACTCCTGGTATTTTTAAGTTAAGCTGCCAGTTCAAAATGGGCACTTTTAGAGACTAGGGTTTTTTTACGGACTGAATGCTTGTGCCCCCCCCATTTATATGATGAAATATGAACCCCCAGTGTGATGGTATCAAGAGGTGGAACCTTTGGGAGGTAATTAGGTCATAAGGTCAGAGCCCTTATTAGTGAGACTAGTGCATTTATGAGAAGAGACAACAGAGAGCTTACTTCCTTTCTCTTTCTGTCTCCATTATGTGAAGATAGGAGGAGGCCAGAAAGAAGACCATCACTTAGGACCCAATCATGCTGGCACCCTGATCTCACACTTCCAGGCTACAGAATTGTGAAAAATACATGTTTAAACCACCTAGTCTATGGTATTTTTGTTATAAGAAGCCTGAATTGACTAGCACAGGGTTTAGAAATTTTGTTAAAGGAACTTTGTCTTTAAGTTTCGAGATTACAAAGCTATAACATGCAGTAATAGAGCTAATCCTGCTTTTTGTTCTTGTTCTTCAACAATCCTTTCTAGTAACACATGATTCTTCTTGTGCTAAAATATCAGTTATTGGGTATGGCTAAGGAAAATGATGTTCAGGTTGATCCAGCATTATGGTTAATAAAAGGTATCATGCATATGCCAGTTTTCAAATACTGAGAGAGTAGTATCATATACTTGGAAGTAAATTGATGTCAAGGATACATAAATTTTTCTCTGATCTAAAATACACTACATAATCACAAGATATTGTCAGGGTATCTTAATAAATAAAGGAGTTTTCCTAGTGCCACAAATAAGCTAAAGTGACAGCTGAGAGTTTCAGTTGCTAGAATGCTGTATAAAAATGTTTATCTAGAAACACACAGCAATGATTAATTTACCTTATGGAGCTCCTTTTAAGATTGGACCCAACTTCTCAGTGCTTTAAAAGTACTCATGTCAAAATCAGAAACCTTAACCTACAGCATTGCTATTTGAAACTCAACTCCAATTCAAAGCATCATTATTGAGACAGTATTGGTTTCTGATGTAACAAAACCAGTTCCCCAAGTGTCACAGGTGCTTCTTTAAGCTCTGGATTGATGCTTTTTGTTGTTGTTGTTGTTGTTGTTGTTGTTGTTGTTGTTGTTGTTGTTCTATGGTGGGGTTGTCTTTTATTATAATACAGAAGATTTTCTTCTTTTAGTGATAAAAGCCTGAACTCAAACCAATTGATTTAGAAAGCTGTTTTTAACTGACTTTACCCTTTCTGGAAAATGTGCTGATGCTTAGTGATATCAGACTTTCCTTTGACACAGGGATCCTTGGTGATTATAAAAATAAATAAATATTGACTTCCTTTCTTTGATATTGATAGAGGTTTTTTAGTCTGAGGCTTATTTTTATCTGTTCTCTTCAGAAACCCAAGCTGATGGAAGAGTTACTTGCTTCTCTAAAGAATAAACCAAAGGTAAAGGGATTTAGGTGAAATGTAAAGAGAAGTTTCCTGACAATATAGTAAAACATGGGAGTTAGTTTTGTCAAAGCAAGCTGTTGCATATTAAGAAGGAATATCCTCCCCACCAAGAAGTCAATCAAGGCTTGAGATGGGAGAGGGGAAAGCCAGTGCAGTGGATATCATTGCCTGTACCCACATTCTGATGCTTGACCTTGCTGCTTGCCCACTTTAGGCCTCAGTAGGGAGATGGAGATAAAACAAGGAGGAGGATAAAGAGAGAAGAGAAGTGACATATACTACCTCCTTATGAGTCTGGATTTTGAAGTATAATACCTATGAAACTCCTTCTCACTGAGTTAAATACAAACTTCTCAACCTGACATTTGAGGCCCTCCACAATTTGGCTCCAATCTATTGTTCCAGGTTTTTCTCTCACTCGTCCTTTGTAGGGACGCTGGGCCACAAACCACATTGGATAGGCCCCTTTCCTAATAAAATGCACCACAGATTTCTGCTATATATACTTACTTATTCTTAGACTTTCTGGCCCTTCTGCTGTTTCATTGAACTTGAATTCCACCACTTTTTGCCTCACTTCGTCCTGGATGGGCATATTCCCTTATCTCCTTTAAGACATTCCTCAAACCTTGATTTTTCTGTGAGGCCTTTTGTGACCACTCTATAGTCTTCTTGGTTCTTTCTATATCACCTACCCTACTTTACTTTTTTCATAGCACCATTCCCTGCTATATTATACCACTTGCTTATATGCTATATTTCTTATCAGAATTTAAGTTTCATTCTGGCAGAGATATTTGTCTGTGTTGCTCACTGCTATATACCCAGTACCTAGAAACAGTGTCTGGCATATAGCGGTCTCTCAATAAATATTCACTGAGCAAATGAATGAATTAATGCTATGCCTTCTGTCTGAAATACCCCTTATTCATATCCACTTATCTTTTAAACTACATTAAAATGGTACCTCCTTAGTGAAGCCGTTCCTGATTCCTCCCAACAATATTTTCCCTCCTGTGACTTCCTACAATTTCTCTTCTTTGAAGTGATCTTACTATATTTTCACCTGTGCCATTGGGATCTATGAATTTTCTTCTTCCCTCCGGTAAACATATGCTTCCTGAGGGCAAAGATTGTGTTCATATCCATACCCCCTTCACAAAGGCCTTCAAAACTCATTTAAGAGTTCCATTTCTGGAATGGCAGCATGAGGAACTCCATGAGGAGCTCTGGAAATTGTCCTAGGGGCATACAGCAAATAAAGAAATATTTATTTAAAAAATCTAACTCTTGGTAAGAGCAGTTTGGCATTGTGGCACTTGATCCATGACCCATTCATTCCCTCCTCCTCCTCGACTCAGCTCAGCTTAATAAAAGCTTCACTCCATGTATATGTGGCCGAGAGGACAGGGCTCCCTCTTTCAGTTCCCAATGAGGTGGTATAATATCTTATTAGGAGGAGCAGGTCACCAGCATTTTGTATCTGATCCAACTTGAACTTGAAGATGCTAAATTCCTGGTGAATGTGGCTGAGTGATTAAGAGCTTCTTTTTTCCACTCAGCCCACACTCAGCATGGAGACTCTAACCAAGCCATAGCAGGATGGGAGTACTGGGGCTCTGACCACACTCACAGTAGCTATATGGTAAGGGACAGTTTCTTGCCATGGAAGACAAGCTAAGAAGATCAAAGGCTACAACCCTCGCCTGGAGTAGTGGCTCAGAGATTTTGCCAAGGTAGAGAGACAGCCCATAAGAACAGAAAATTCTGAAGCTTTCCTGAAACGAACGGACTTAC
The DNA here is from genome assembly GCF_046562875.1 of Panthera onca. Lineage (NCBI taxonomy): Eukaryota > Metazoa > Chordata > Mammalia > Carnivora > Felidae > Panthera > Panthera onca. The sequence continues at coordinate 44,455,802 of NC_138357.1, read as the reverse complement.
ATGAAAAAGAATGTGAGGGAAGTTCAAGCTTAAAGGCACCTTTGAAAACAATAACGATTTTGGTTGTAAGCAAATAAGTAGAGGCTAGTAGCTCCTCTTAAGAACAGCAAGGTAAATTATAGCATAGCTAGTTCACTAGAGAGAATCAGAGAAAGAGCTATGAAGAGCCCCCCTGGGGTCAGAGAAAATCTCAAAGATGGCCCCCAAAACTAGTCCTGCCCAAATTTACCTGTGTAAGACCATGGAGCAATTTATGCTCAGGGCATCATTGAAAACAATAAAGGAACCCAACAGTGGAGCATGACAACTGAGTATGATACCAAATGAAGCACACACCCTAACAGAGAGGTCAAGGAAAGATACAGAGCCCTGGTAAAAACTGTAGTCAGCCCAGGATAATTGAGTGCATGGTCAGATCTTTGTCTTCCGAGGAATGACACCAAATACTCTAGCAAGAAAAGACAAAAACAAGCCCCAGAGAGTGGGGAGGGGAATAATTTTTCAATGTTACTGTATTACCTAAAATCTCCAACTTTCAACTCAAAATTATAAGATGTGAAAAAAGTGTGACACATATACAAGAAGGAGAAAAAAACAACAACAATCAGGCAACAGAAACGTTCTGTGAGAGAGCCAACATGACCAATTTAACAAAGACTTCAATAAGTCATTATAAATGCTTTAATAATTAAACTATGATTAAAGAAGTAAAATAAGTTATGATGAACTTGTAATCAAATAGAGAATATCAATAAAGAGATAGAAATTGTTCTTTAAAAAGAACCAAATAAAAATTCTGGAGTTGAAAAGTATAGTAACCAAAATGAAAAATTTGTTAGAGGAGCCCAACACTCGATTGGAACTGGCAAAAGAAAGAATTGATGAACTTGAAAATAGATAGTTATATATTAATATCTGAAGGACAGGGGAAAAATAATGAAAAAAAAAGAATAGGGTCTTGGTGAAATATGGGACACTATTAAAACACACTAAATTATGTATAGTGGGAATACCTGAAAGTTAAGAGAGAAAGGAGCAGAAAAAACAATTGTGGAAATAGTGGCTGAAAATCCATTTGATGGTTATCGGTAATCTATATATCCAAGAAGTTCAGTAAACTATAAAGGATAAACACCAAGAGATCCATGTGTAGACACATCATAGTAAAATTGTTGAAAGCCAACAAAGAGAAAAATCCTAAAAGCAGCAAGAGAGAAATGACTCACCACATACAAGAGAACCCTAATAAAATACACAGATAATTTCTTTCAGAAACAACGGATGGCAGAAGGCAATGGGATAGCATACTCAGTGCTGAAAGAAAAAGAAACTATCAATGAAGAATCCCTCTACATTCAGCAAAACTAGCTTTAAAAAATTAAGGCAAAATAAAAAACATTCTCAGATAAAATAATGAGAAAATGTGTTGCAAGAAGACCCATTTTGTAAGAAATACTAGTTGAGGTTCTTCAGTATGAAAGCAAATGACCCAACAAAGTAATTTCAATCCACATGAAAAAACAATACCAGAAAGATAATTATATATTTATAAAAGGCAATATAAATATTTTTCTTTATTCCCTTCAGTTATTTAATTGTATAAAATAATACATATCCATATATATGTATATATATATATATATATATATATATATACACACATACATACATATGTATGTGTGTATATATTCATATATGCATTATATATAATTATGTTGCTGGGCTTATAACATACAGAAATGCAATATATTTGACAATAACAACACAAATTGGGTGGGTAGGAACAATGTTATATTAGAGTAAGGAAATTGCACCAGATGATAAATTATATCCACAAAAGAAAATGAAGAGAGCCTGACTTGTTTTTGAGAGGTCACTGGTTCCTTCCCCGTTTTCTTGGCCTCTTGTTCCGGTTTGGACTCTTTATTCTTACATTCCTCAAATTCTTTGAGATCTCTTCATTTAACCACAAACCAGACCAGTAGGAAGGATTAGCCAAACAAGTGGCCCTCTTTGATGGATAGGAAGAGCCTTTTCCCATCCAAAGCAAACCCATTGATATTCCATGGTCCCTTAAATTCCCAGTTCTGGAAAGTCTTCTTAAGATCTTGGGTGAAGGATGATATTACTCAGGAGAGTAAGGTAATCCTGCCTAGTCATTTATCAGACTGGAAAACCCACCACGCTCAGCAGTCCTCTACTGGAAGATGGTAAGTACACAGAGAGTAAGTTTTGATGGCATGGGAGGGACAAAACTTGGACACATAAAGGGACACAGGGTGTTAGAGTGAAGCTGGGTGAAATTAGGTAAGGAATCCATAGGATAGGAATATGGGGCTTTTGTTTTTTGTATTTTTTTAATGTGTTGTCTACTTCACAATTTGCCAAAGGATATTATTGGCTGCTATCCTCAATGAGCTCCCTTCACTCCTACTGCTAGCTCCTTAACACCCTAAATGTGAGACACCTCATGGTTTGGCCAAAAGGCCTTACCCATGAGAGCCTAGCTGCTCAACTCAGGCCCAGGGTCTGAGGGCCTGGTCCTTTTAAAAGGCTAGATTGGACGCACCAGGCACCCAACAAGACAGGTTTACCCTGCGTTGGTGCAGTCACTGGCAGGATGGAAGCATATGGCATTGAACACAACATGAATATAGGTCAGGCAGGCTGGAAGCAGTGAAGCAGGCTGTGTAGGGCAAGTACACAGGCAGAGGGAAGTTTACATGAACTTTCTAGCAAAGAGGAAGGGAAATTGGCTGTCTAGTACCTGTCAGAAGAATGGGTTTTTACCTTAAGTGTTGTTACAAAACAAGAAAAAACTGTAGCACATTTCCCCTGTTTCAAAAATATAGTCTCCTCACCCACCCCCACCCTATGCATATAAACAACAAAAATCTGGGAGGGTAACTTAATATTGGTTCCTGCTGAAAGGACTTTTCTGAAGTGTCTTGATTCCCCAACTTAACCTCAATCGCAGAAGGAATTTTTCAGGGTGGGGTTTGGAGGGATATGATGGGTGAGATGGTTCATGGGAAAAAAAGAATGCATAAACTTGGTAGGAGAGGTGAGGAAGGGACTGTAATTTTAATTGTGCACAGGCTCAGGCTCAGACTTTAAAAATCCAGTTGATGGTGGACCAAAGCTAAGTGGCCAAGGAAGGCGGGCTTGGGTCTGTGCTGCGCACCAGGCACAGAGTTCTCAGTTACCCCCTCTCAGTCCCTGTCTCCATCTCTGGCTCATTTCACTCTCCGTAGCTAACGCAGAGCATGGAGCAGCCTCAGGAGAACAGCTGGAGAAAGCTCAGAGAAAGACAGATAGGATCCCAGCGCAGCAGAAAATGCTTGGGCACAGCGCTCAGCTCACCCCTTACATGAGCAATCCTGTTAAGTGTGTTAATCAGCAAGAAGCCCGTGAGCCAAGTGGAACGCTCTGGGAGATACCTGGAACTGAAACGGGACTCTTCCTGGGCTGCAATTCAGATCCTGATGGTTTCTAAGTCGCAGTCCCTCTTCCCTATCACTCTTAAAGGAGCTCCTGAGCTGTGTGACCTTGGAAAGCAGGTGGTCAGGATCTTCTCTGGTGAGCCTCAGGCATTCGGCCTGAACAATCAAGGTCCAGGTTACACCTCCAACCCCCTCCTGGGGTCCCAGAACCCTCCTGCTCACTGTTTGGTTGTCAGGGCTGGAAAACCCTGAGATTTAGGGATCTCTAACGTGGGAGGGGTGGAAAGGAGTTCTCTCTGGGACTGGGAAACTCGCATTATGAACACAATTGGACTGTGTTATTTTTTTTTTTAATTTTTTTCTTAACTTTTATTTATTTTTGAGAGACAGAGACAGAGCATGATCATAGGAGGGACAGAGAGGGGAGGAGACACAGAATGTGAAGCAGGCTCCAGGCTCTGAGCTGTTAGCACGGAGCCCAATTGGGGGCTCGAACTCACAAACCAGGAGATCACGACCTGAGCTGAAGTCGGATGCTCAACCGACTGAGCCACCCAGGGTTCCCCGGACTGCGTTTTTAATATTAACTTCTTGCCTGGGGGGAACCGAGCCGGTAAACTCCTGGTTGAGCTAGATACCTATTCAGTGTTTGGAACTAGGGACCAGGATTATTGAAAAACTTTGCTTTGTGGCTTCCTAGCCTGCACTCAGTTGAGCGCTCCCCCCAATTCTGTATGCCGGCCTACTCTGGTACGGACACTAGACGGCGCTGCCGGGACGCACTTTCCTTCTCCTAGGAAAGGTAAGAGGGAAGTGCCTTTTTTTTTTTTTTTTTTTTTTTTTTTTTTTTTTTTTTACCCGGGGATGGGGGGACTCGGGTTTGGCAGCCTTTCCCAGTCTCCCTCCCCTTCCCTCCCCGAGCTCCCAAATCCAAAAGGGTGTGGAAGAGGAGGAGCAGTAGCAACCCTTTTCCGTGACGCGCCTGACCGGTGCTTTCTAATCTCCACCTCCCTCCCGGTGCAATCAGTCAGCCCGGAGGCACCAAACTGTTAGCGTCGGAGACGCAGCTCTAGGTGATTTCCACTACCTTCATACCCCCACTCTAGGCCTTTTGGAGGCAGCAACAGCCGTGGCAGAATGTAACGCGAGCCTGGAGCGCACTTCCGGGGCGCTGCTCCCTCTTCGGAGCGAGGAGGGACGTGTAGGTTTTTGCGCGCAGACTGGAGAGAGTTCCGGGGGAAAGCCTGGAGCAGCGAACCGGCGGGAGAGAGGTGGGCAGGCAGAGTTGGCACCTGCAGCCTGCGCTGCGGTCTGGGCGGTAGGGCTGCTGCCCTTTAGGGCATGCGTGCCTCATGAGGAGAGAGAGCCACAGGCTGAGGCCCCTGCATCCCTCGGTGTACCATTTGGCCAAGACAAGGTGTGGCTGGAGCACTACTGCTCCGAAGCAAAGTCGCAAAGGAAGAGGTTGAGAGGCAGGCGACTTAGAAGAGTCTGGTCACGGAGCCAAGAGGAGGCTCCCGAGGTTCTAGCGAAGGGGAAGAGTAATTTAGGAACCCGTTTTAGCCTCTCCCTGCCCAGCTCCCCCTAAAGTCCACAAAAGCTCTCCTGAACTCTAGAAATCCTCCCTGGGTGGGGACAAGTTTCCTAGCATTCTCTTTGGCTAGGACCGGGAGTGGGCTCCCCTCCACAGGCGGGGCTGCTCCTTCTGCTGCTCTCAAAGACACGTTTTCCTCCAAGCCGCCTTCAGCTCCAATCGCCTTTGGGTAGCCTCCCTTTTCGCCCTGGAAGCTCAAGCCCACGCTGTTTGGAACCCAGCTCTCCATTTAGCCCTGGACTGCGGCCCATCGCCCCAGACGTGGAACTGCATGCCTGAGCCCTGCTGGACGTCGCCGGTTGCTGTGCAAGACTCAGGTAATGCTCCTGTGCATAACGGGACAGTTGGCTGGGGAGGAGAGAATGTGCTAGGCTCTCAGGTGACAGAAGGGAGCAGGCTGGTTGCGGCCAACAGAGACTCTACCTCTCCTTCAGCCCTGGTTCCTGCTCCTGGAAACACTTGACAGTTTTGTTTCTCTCCCTTCACCTTTCCCAGAAAGTTTAGGGACTCCCAAGGCCAGGGGCTCCTCGCCTTGAAGGAGCGCGCGCTGCCTGCCAGGTGCAGGAGAGCAGTTGCGTTGCATTCTTGCGACCTTATCTTTATGGTTTCTTCTTCTGACGCGGGACTCTGTAGCCTGGAAGGCACTTTCCCACTGGGCTCTTCTGATTCTGCCCACATTTTTGCCCGCCGCCAGGAGAGCAAGCAGTGCAAGGATAGGGCTCAAGGAATCTCCTAGGCGAAGGAGCAGCGATGTGCTCCAGCTCCTGGGGGATTCCCAGCAAGCAGGGGAGAAGAGAGAGCTCGGTGATCTGAGACCATCTCTACCTGCCTTCAAAACCCAAGGGACCCCAACGCAGACTCTGGGACCCTCAATTTTCTCTCCCCACAGGAATCCCTGCTCCCCATTGAGCCGGTTTTTCAGGTTGAGTGACCCTATCAGAACCATTGCTGAAGGGCTTGGAGAGGACCCACCTGCCCTAAGCAGTGCTTCAGACTTCCCGAGAAGGAACCCTTGAGAAGGAGGGAAGGGTGAGGAGGGACAGCCACTCAGTGTGACCTGCCTTGTTGCTCTGGGTCCGGATTGGAGTAACCAACTTGATTTGTTACTTACTGTCAGACGTCTAAGAAAAATGCTTTGGCAAAGAAACCTAGCAAAGGAAGTGTGTATTATAATTCTTTGCTGTAAGGGTTTCTCCTGGTTTCTACAACCGCTCCTCTTCCCCATCTCTGGGACCCAGGGACCAAGGAGGGGAAAATTAGTAAAGGGGTATTTAAGGTTTTCTCTATGACACCCACAAAAGTTGTGGCTGGGCTGAAGTGCTAGAAAAGTACCTCTCAGCTAAAAGCTACTTTTCGGACTATTATGGGTGTTTTGTTTTTTGAGGGGTCTATTCAGGAATAATTTACCCCCTCCCCCCACCATGACATTCAATCCCACCTTCTGTAGACTTCCAAGAAGAAATCCTTCTCCCTGTTCCTGGCCAGGGGAGACAAGTTGTGGATTACTGAACAGGTGGCACAGCTAGGCATCAGATGTCAAGTAAGGAAGGAGGGAGGAAGGAAAAGACAGGTACCTCCCTGAGGTCTTGCAATTTCAGCCTCAGGAAGGCTACCTCAGTTACAGGGCCCCTGGGAAGGAAGGAGTTAAGTGTCCAGGACAGGTGTGGGGACTGGGGGCCATTTCCCCACTGACACCCTCAGGCTCTCAAGAGTTGGATGAAACATAGTGCTCATGCAAATGCTGCACAACTGGGCTCTTTCCCAACAGGGTAATAGGCACTTCAACTTCTGTGGGTCTTGCACCTCAGAACATGTTTTTGTTTTTTTTTCAGAGCTCCTTACTTCCACAGACAGGAATTAGGCAACAATTCTGGGGCCTGGAGAAGTGAAATTCCCAGGTATGCCTCACCCAGAGTCTTCAGGGGAAGTTTCTACCTGCTCCCATTTCACTCTTTCTACCCCTCCGCAGAGTAACCCCTACTATAGGGCCACTCCTATTTGGCCACAGTTGTCTTGACCCATGCGGTGGCTCCAACTCTGAGCTGCTGTCTCACTATGTGAGCTCTCCAATTTGGGGGCTACCTTGGGCTAGACAGCCTGCAATACCAGTGGTGGAAGCAGATGATTTAAATAGAAAGCATTTATGGGTGAGTAAAAGGCTTTGGCACCAAAGGCTCCTGGTTCCCGTATTCTAGCTCTAGCTGGTCTGGTCAGAAGGAGGGGCAGGAAGCAACCAAAGCTTCCTCAGTGACAGCCCAGCCTTGGCAGCCTTTGCTTCTGCCTGATAGGCCAAGGACAGGCCTTCAGAGCAGTAGGGCTGGGAATTTAAGCCAGGCTTTGCAGTATGGTCACTGCTGCCCTCACAGATTTCTGGGTGGTCTTCACTCAGGTTGAGCAATGGGCCATTATCATTTTCTATGGGACTCCTAAGCCCTCTCTATGAAGAAGCTAAAGGCACTGGTCAGACATGGGGGTGGGATGTAGGGTTTTTACAGGTGAAATCAGGTTTGAGTCTTGATTTACCCATTCACTTCCTGAGGCCTGGCTTTTTAATTGAGTAGAACTTTCTTGTGTGTCAGTAATTGGTGATATAGTCCAAGCAAGCATATGCTGCTTGCCAGGTGAAGGGATGGTGTGGCTATCTGGAGAATAGCCCAAATTACCCACCTGGCGTGTGTTTCTATAGGTACAAAGCTACTGGAAGTTTTATTTAGCTTTAAGAAGACATATACCAAAGAGTCCAGCCTTATAAAAGAGGTGGATTTTGAAGTGACTCTTCCAATTTCATTTAAAACAATAAACTTCACATTACCAATTATGTTGGGTTGCATAGTTCACTGAAGTGGCTCAGGGTAAAGCATTTGCCATTTGAGAGGGGGAAAAGCAGGGAAGGTGAAATAAAATAAGATTGAAGTGATCACATGCTCAGTAAAACAGAATTGTGTGTTCACATCTGCCCCTTAAAGGAAATCGTCACTGTGTGCAGTTTGGTCTGTAGTAGATTCCGTGACAGGTTGTTGCAGCATGATGAAACTTAAAGGAGAAAAATACATTTTCTCCTTTGTACTTGGTGATTTCTGTAACTACAACAGTACTGATTATAGCCAGGACTGTTAGAAGAATACACACGTTGCCTTCTTCATTTGAAAAGTGCCATAAGCTATTTGATGAAAATGCACCACAACCAAGTAGAAGGAAAAAAAAAGAATCCTAAGTTTCAGCTGTTTAGTAAAAAGGTGTAAAAGTAAGAAAAAATCACCAAACCTCAAGGTGTGGGCTAATGGGGCTTTTTAGGACTGGTTTCTAGCTGTAGCCAGTAGCCCACACCCTTTAATCCCTAAGGTTTATTTCTTGAGCCTATAGCAAGAAGCCATGATCAGAGCTAACCTGGTGGAGAAGGAGAAATAAATGTTAAATGTGCAATGTGTACCTTAATTATCCTGAGATAGGACTTGAAAATAAGCTTTTTATTAACTTTACACTCAGAGCTGTCAGTGCCAAGGGATTTGCCAAAGTGAAACATGCCTGGCCAATATAAGATACAGAGATGTACTGCATGGGTCCATTTGGCTAAAGCTATTTATGAATTCAGACTCTGGACTGGTTCACTTTGAACTGGCTCCCAATGAGCTTGGAGGCACTGGAGTGAGTCCATTATGGGTCAGTTTCTCTTCGGTCAGTCTCTTCCCTAGTCACAGACATAGCTCCAAATCTTTGATCAAGTAACCTAAATACATATTCTCTCTGCCAAGGAGCCAAGCTTTACCCTTCTTCTTGCTTTATTTTCCTCCTTTAATCTGACCTCTTCATGTAGCAGTACCTTGGCTTCCCTCCTGAGTTCTCAAATGCTTTTTGCCTGGCTTGCTTTATTCTTCTATCTGGGTGTTTTATTGGCATGTAAAATATATTCAAACACTATTTTGGCGTCCCTTTCCCTTCAATCTCATTCATCTGTGACTTCTGAATGTCTCCTCCATTCCTGCCTCCTGCATCCTATCTTTTATTAAATGCCCTGAATTTTGTCTCTGGAATAGCTTTTCTCTTTACATTCCTACCACTACCACTCCCTGTCAAATCCTTTAGATTCTTTCCTTCTTTGTTTTCCTTTACTTTTTCCCCCTTTCTTTCTTTCCCTCACCTCCCTTCCCTTCCGTCCTTGACCTGGCCTGCTATAAAAGCCTCTTTTTGTTTTTAGTCTGCTCTCCAATTCACTATGTCCTGCATATTAGGACTAATCTTCCTGAAGTCCATTTAATTCTTAAGAGCACTGATACCTAGTGAGTGGATATTAAGTGGTGTGGATTTTTATGGAATCTGAGAGTTTCTAACAATAAGAATTGCTTGATACATTAAATACCTTCCTGTTCACATGATGGTTTAGCTGGACCAGGCCACTCACCATTATCCAACATAACTTTTGTTAGTCATACTGTGTGCCTCTGCTTATGCCATTCTTTTAACTTGGAGTATCTTTCTCCTCCTTTTCCCATCTCTACTTCTCTGCTTGTTGAGAATGAACCATATTCAAGAAGTAGTTTAAGTGACACCTCTTTCATGCAGCCTTCCTTAATTTCTCTTTCATGCTCCATAGCCAAAATAATTTCTCCCTTCTTGAAACTCTCTTGATACTTTGTCCATTCTTCTTTTATGGTACTTACCTTATTCTGAAAACATTATTGCTATTTATCACTTTATCTCCTCTACTAAAGTTTAAATTTCTTGAAGGCTATGATATCTGTCCCTTATTCTGCAAGAGTGCCATGCATACAGGGGCCATCCATTATATATTTAATTGAACTGCCATCGTGATCTCAGGGTTAGCCTTAACATTTATTGAAAATATCTATCTAAATTATTGTTTCAGTTTAAATAATTGTCAAATCTATTATGATCCAGCAATGCTATGAAACAGTATAATAGGGCAGTTATTTTTTAATAGTTAAGCTTTAGAAGTGCTCTGTCCAATAAATACATGGTTGTATAAATTTAAATTGGTTACAATGAAATAAAACTAAAAAATTGGTTCCTTAGTCACACCAGCCACATTTCAACTGTTCAGTAGCCACATGTAGCTAATGATTACTGTATTGGAAAGTGCAGCTATAGAACATTTCCATTGCTCTAGAAAGTTCTGTTGGGTAGTGCTGTTGCGCAACAAGGGTTCTCCATGTTTTTTTCCATCTAGAAACATGTTCACAAAGGCAACTGTTTTTATGGTTTTATGCAGAGTTATTCAGTCTTTAATGCCATAGTGTTGCCACTTTCCTTCCCTCTCAGAACACAAATCAGTAACATAAGAATCACTTTGATTCCATTTGAGAGAGAAAGGAAATATTTATATGACATCAAACACCAAAATTCCAGATGAAAATCTGAAGAATAATTACAAGGAACTTGCTCTTTCACATATAAATTGTATTAGAAATAACACTAATTAAATACTATGGTACTTGTGTGGAAGCAGACAGACAAGTAACTGAACAGGGTCTCTTTTGGAAATAGTAGACTATTTCCAAATACACTATGGATTTTTCAATAAAGAGCCATTTCATACCTGTGGACTGGGGGAAAAGATGTTTTTTCCCAATAAATGTGATTAGGACAGGACTAGTCATTTAAAGGAAATTTAATAAGCCTGTGTGTATATTCAGAATTTAGATCAAAATTAGTTCCAGCGATCAAAGATTTAAATGAAAAAAACTATAAAGGTACTAGAAAATATTTTATATTTTAAATTTTATTTAGTTATAATTTAACATATTTATAATATTTTTAGAGTTTTGAGACTGAGGGTTTTCTAATCATTTTATGAAGACTGAAGGCTTAAAGATTAGTAAATTTTACCTTCAAAGAATCTGTATGGCAAAAAAAAACTAGGAAATATCTGTGACCTATAACAAAGGGTAGATATTCTTAGTATATAAATAACTCCTACATATTAAAAAAATAAATGTCCTAATAGGAAAATGGTGAAAAGTTATGAACAGAATATTAATAAAAAAGGAATACCAATAGACAAACTCACTTTGCAAGTAAAAAATAATAGTTTTTACCTATCAGATTAGAGAAAGTTTAAAATGTAGTTTTGGTAAGGTTGTGGGAATATAGATGATCTAATGCACCATTTAAATTGGTACATTTCCAGAGGTGTATTTGGCAATCTGTATAAAAATGTAAAATGTACATACCTTCTATGATCTAGCAATTTCATTAGAATTTATTCTAAGATAAAGTGCTAGAAGATATATACATAAGAATATTCATTAACATTTTGTGTATAGTAAAAAAAAAAAGTGCCATAAACAACCTAACTGGCTCTAATACTGGATTGACTAGTTAAATTGAGATCTGTTTTAGCCAGTTACTACATACACATTAAAGATAATGTAAACCTACATTTATTGATATGAATTGATATGGCAAATACAGGTTACAACACAGCATAATTCAATTTCTATATACATCTGTGTATTTCTATACATCTACATGTGCATATAAGCATATGAAAATGAATAGAAAATTATTCACTGAAATGCTAGTTATAGGTGGAGGGATTTGGAATTTTCTTTAAAAAAAAAAAACATTTGTGCTTGGGGCGCCTGGGTGGCTGAATCATTTAAGCGTCAGACTTCAGCTCGGGTCATGATCTCCTTTGTGGGTTCGAGTCCCAGGTTGTTCTCTATGCTAACAGCTCAGAACCTGGAGCCTGCCTTGGATTCTGTGTCTTCCTCTCTCTCTGCCCCTCCCCTGCTCACACTTTGTCTCTCTCTCTCTGTCAAAAATAAACATTAAACAAAAATAAAAATGCGATTTTAGTTATTTGTATTTCCAGGGACAATGATAAAAGCATATGTGATATTAATGCATATAAAGTTCTGATCTCAGCACACAGTACTCAAATACTTAATGCATGGTGGTAGTTATTTTTATGCTTATATCATTGACAAGATAAGCTAGTCAGATGTAAATTTCAGAAGGATTCAAGTGTTAAATGTGAAAAAAGGAAAATATGTAATAGCTAGAGTAAAATAAAAGTGACATGGAAGGATTTTGTAATAAAAATAAAGGAAGAAACAAGAAAAATGGGTCATTTTATTTAACATTGAAAATGTATATGTGCAAAAACCACAACAGAAACGTAAAGACAAATTGGGACAAATAATCACAATATGTGATAGATTGAGACCTATATTTACTCCAAAATATAATTATCCATCAGCTAACCACCCCCAAATAATAAAGTGTTATTTGGATTCTTATTTTTTTATATTACAAATACATACATACCAACATATGCTTATTGCAGTATTTCACATCCCAATTCTAATAACACCTGCAGTATTTCTGGTGTTACGGATTGGTGGGGAAAGGACCACACATTGTAATGTCCTGATTTACTTAGGGAGAAAGCTTCATAAGGTGGCAGCGGATGCAGAATATCCTGTCATAGACTTACCCTGATCCCTAGTTCCCTATAGATTTATACCTGCTAGTGCCACTATCTGTACAGGGAATAGTCCTGCCAGGTCTGAAAATATAGCTGATTTTCCCCTGAAACATGAGTTTGTTGTTATTTTTTTTTATACTCAGAGTCTATGTCACCATTCTGAAAAAAGAAAAAAACTTGTGTTAATAATCTGTGAACTTCCATTTAAGGGGATGTTTAGAACTAACAGACTCTTCTGGTTCTTGAATCAAACTCATCATTAACAAGGGCACACTCTCAGATGGGGAAAGAAAGCCATATCAGTGCCCAGATAACCCTGTGCAAAACACCTGCCTTCAGCTTTCTAGGATACAAAAAGTCTATTTCCCTAAGGTCTAATCCAAAATTCTTATTTAATACCCTTTTTAATGGGTTGCTTAATATATTTTTTTCTTTCTGACCTTTTAATACTCATTGGAAAAGACTATTTTTTAAAACTTTTTTTTTTATTTAAATTTTTTTTAACGTTTATTTATTTTTGAGACAGAGAGAGACACAGCATGAACAGGGGAGGGGCAGAGAGAGAGGGAGACACAGAATCGGAAGCAAGCTCCAGGCTCTGAGCCATCAGCCCAGAGCCCGACGCGGGGCTCGAACTCGCGGACCTCGAGATAGTGACCTGAGCTGAAGTCCGAGGCTTAACGACTGAGCCACCCAGGCGCCCCTTTTTAAAACTTTTTAAGGTTAATATGATAAAATTAGGAAGAATAATATGAACCCCATGTATCTATGACACATCTTCAACAATTATTTAATACGTTGTTTTGATAGTGAGTTTGAACCAAGGACTGTGACCAAAATCTCATATATATGTATTGAAAAATCTCATATATATTTATTTGTATATAGCTATTAAAATGACTGTTCTGGGATAAGAACCCAGCCAGTCTAGCTCCAGAAACCATTGCATTTAAACATGACACAAAACTCTATATACATATATATGCTAAAGTAATTTAGTTATTTTTTTTCCTGAAGGCCTTTATAAGAGGTTCTTTGGATTCCTTTGTGTAGCTTTCAAATTTTCTATATTAGGGTATGTTACTTCTATAATCATAAAAATGCATGATATTAAAATTGACTTAAAGCCTCAGATTGTGCCATGGACATAAATCTTTCAACTCTTCTATTTTGTCTTTTTTTTTCTTTTTTAAAAAGGTAATATGAGGCATTAGTAGTATGATACATATTAATCAAAAGCCCAATTATTATTTAGAGGTATTACTTGTAGTCTGATGATAGAAAGATAACTGCATTTTGCAACTGAAAAGAGTAATGGGAATACCCCTGAACCTTTTGCTTTGGAACCTAAAATGTACAATTATTTTCAAGTTGAGCCTAGTGAGAAGCCTTGTGACCCTTTTGTGATATTGTTTCCTTTCTTACCCAGCCTAAACCCTGTAGTATGTTCCTCTTGCTAATATCGTTATCTAATTCTAGATTCATCTTGTCACTAAACCTGCCCATACCCCCACCTACCCAACCACCATTCTTGGATCCATCTAACCACCACTTTCTATGCTCCAACATCTATGGCTGAACTATCCTTGCAGAAAATCATACTTTTATCAGGTCTAGTGCCACAACCAGTGTATGGTCTCCAGCCTCATCTGGGGTCTCCAGAGCTGCTAGGAAGACTTTTTATATGTGCCTATTAAACTTTATCTCCCATCAGTTCTCCATTGTAGCTATTCCAAATATTCACCATTTATCTCAAACTATATTCCCCATTCAAGCCGATCCTGTCATCTTTTATTTCACTGTTATACTTGACTTTCTAGCTCTATACTTGCATGTGAGTTTGTGTGTGCACACACCTCCCTTTCCCCTCCTTTCCTTTACTCCTCTAATTCTTAGTGTTTTGATCAAAGTAAATAATTCTACTGGATTCTGTGTTCAGGAATTTCATGTCTTTCATTATCCTCCTAGGCAGATAGGTTAACATTATACAGAAGAAGGACCCTCCTCAATTATAACCAAGGAGAAAGATATACGTGTGTGTGTGTGTGTGTGTGTGTGTGTGTGTGTGTGTGTCAACGGTGTGGTGGAAGGAAGTAGATCTTTCATTTCACTTCTGTTATTTGATATCTTCAACTTTTGTTCCATTGCCCATCCTTTTCTTTCCATTGAATCGTTTTGGTGAAACTCAACCCTGGAATAATTGTCCATTGCCTCCTTTCTTACAATTGAGCACAGTTGGAAAAAAATCACACAGTTTTGTAGACTGGTATCACTTATAAATTCATGACTTTTCACCTCATTTGAACCCTCAATGTTACCTAGATATTCTGTGTTCACTAATGACTTCTTTCCCTCTAGCCCCAAACTGACTATTTCAAATTTCCTTTTCAACTACCTCTCTACTCACTCAACAGTTGACACTGTCTGCTACTTCACATAGAAAAAAGAAGTGAAATGAAAGCTCCCTCAAATAAAAATGAGACAATTACTAACTCCAGCGAAAACAAAAAGTTGTATAAGAAAGGAAATTAAGTTATAATATACTATTTAGTTTGGAAGTAAATATTCCTAATCGTGTAAAACTTTGGTATAGCTATATCTGAAGAATTGAGGGAAGGTAACCGGTCATTATCTTCCATATTAAGAAGTCAGTAGTAATATATAATATTGGCTAATTAAGTAAAACTAAAAGCATATTATTTGTAACCATGGAGATAAATAACAAAAGAAATAGCTTAAAAAGTTCAAAATTGTCTTTAGGAAGAAGGACTCAGGAGGAGGGAGCAGAATACTGCTGTTTTATGTTAATCTTGTAGTACTATATAAATATTTGAAAAAAATAATTTTCAAAAAGTTAAGGTATACTGTCTTTTGTGGCACCTTGGAGGGGGTAAGCTGCTTTAGGATTAAGATGAACATCTCTTTCCCAGTTACTGGCTGCCAGAAACTCATTGAAGTGGTAGATGAGTCCAAACTTTGTATCTTTTAGGAGAAGTGTATGACCATAGAAGTTGCTGCTGATGCTCTGGGTGAAGAATTGAAGGGTTACATGGTCTGAATCAGTGGTGGCAATGACAAACAAGGCTTCCTCATGAAGCAGGGTGTCTTGTCTCATGGCTGTGTCTACCTGCTGCTGAGTAAGGAGCATTTCTGCTACAGACTAGGGAGGAATGGAGAAAGAAAGCACGAATGTGTTTGGGGTGCATTATGGACACCAATCTCAGTGTTCTCAACTTGATCATTGTGAAAAAAGGAGAGAAGGATATTCCTGGACTCACTGATACTACTATGCCTCATTGCCTGGGGCCCAAAAGAGGTCACAGAATCTGAAGACATTTTAGTCTCTCTAAATAAGATGACGTCTGTCGGTATGTTGTGAGAAGGCCCCTAAACAAGAGGGCCAACAAGTCCAGTCAAAAAAGAGATGTTCTAAGAGTAACAAATAAGATCAGAAATCAGGGGAAAAAAAGTTAAGGTGCAGAGCAATGAGGATGGTATGATTCATGGTAATGGGTTTGCCCTGAGTCTTTTTGATAGGCATGTCAACTTTCACTTAGAAAAATTTCTACTACCTTTTAGTCATGGCTGAATCTCACCTACTTTATGATTTCCCTCTGATCAAAAACTTGGGAGAAACTGTTTTCTAAGAGGAGCTGGCTCCTTTAAATAGATCACAGTGGGGGTACACAGTGGTTTCAGAACCTTGGATAGGAAATGTCACTAAACAGCTTCTTTGGCCACCAAAAGTCCATGGTTGGAGAGTTTTCCAGTTAGGCTTTTTTTCAACATTTGGGTCAGGAACCACAGAGACCTTCCTCCTGGGTCTGGTATTCTCTTCTTGGGCCTTATATTTGCTACTTTATACTTGTAGCAAACAGTGCCAAAATAGAAGACGCTTTTATTATCTGGTTCACACAGGACAAAACTTAAAAAATGATAACTTTTGAGCATTTAAGATGTGTCAGACACACTTATAGAGCAAGTCTGTGAGAGAAGTATCTATTCACAGGGAAAAGGTGAGGATGTGACAAAGGGTACCCAAGGTAATGAAAAATGCTATATTGGGATTCATAACTCAGCTCCCTGTGATTTTATCTCTGACATACTCTGTGACCTTGAGCATGTCACTTCCCCATGCTAGTTCTAAATTTTCTGTAGAATGGAAAGGTTGGACTACATAATTCTCAAACTTTAGGATACATTGGAATTACCTGGGATGCTTGTTACAAAGGCAGCTTCCTATGGCCTCATCCCCAAAAGTTACTGAACTAATTAGGTTCTCTGGAAGTGGTGGGGGGGGGGCAGCAATAGATATTTTTAAAAAGCTCATTCGGTGTTTTTGATATATGTGGGTCTTTAATCATAAATGAATGAATCCTGGACTCCGTGTTCTTTTCCAGCTCTAATATTTTTGACATAGTATCCAGGTGGCACTGATAAGGATATGACTGAAAGGAGAGGTAGGGGTTGAAGGAAACCTTTCTCTCATTCATTGATTCACTGAATCAGGAAATATTCAAGTGCCTATTATGTACCTATTGAAGAGCTATTATCTGGTTTTTCTATATATGTTTTATTAATTTTGGGTGACTTGGCAAGGAATTGGGAAATCAAGAATGGTATCTTTTAATATCTGGACAAGTGCTTAGATATATGTACATTAGAAACTAATGTAAGAAGTGATATGATTTATCACAATAACTAAAAAGTGAAAATGACCCAAATGTCCATCAACTGATAAGTAGACAAATTTTGGTATATAGATATAGTAGAATATTAATCACCCATGGAAAAGGAATGGAATGTTGACACTTTCTACAAAATGGGTGAGATTTGACAACATTATGTTAAGTGGAGGGAACCAGATATAGAATGCCATATATTATATAATTCCATTTTTATGACATGTTCAGAATAGGAAAATCAATAGAGGTAGTAATATTAGTTGTTGTCTGGGGATGAGCTTGGGGCATGGATTTGCATCAATGGGGAGTAACTATTAAGTGGTATGAGGGTTCTTTTTGGAGTGATAAAAATGTCTAAAATTGATTATATTGATGATTAAGCAAATTTCTGAATATACTAAAAACCAATGCCTTGTACACTTTAGATGGTGAATTTATGGTATGTTACTTATATCTCAATAATATTATATATATATTATTGACATTTTGAGATTATATATATATATACATTGACATTTTAACATTATTGGGATATAAATAACATACCATAAATTCACCCATCTAAAGTGTGTGTGTACATATACAAACATATGTATATGTATATAATTATAAACTAAAATTATTTGTTGCCTGTTCACCATGTTGGAAGAAAGTATACCAACCCTTAATATGAATGGAAAATCAAGCTCATGCTAGTTTTATCAGTCTCTTTTTAAATATTTATTTTTTAATGTTTATTTATTTTTGAGAGAGAGAGTCCATGCATGTGTGAACATGGAGGAGCAGAGAGAGGGTTACAGAGAATCCCAAACAGGTTCTGCACTGTCAGTACAGAGCCTGATGGGGGGCTCTAACTCAGGAACTGTGAGACATGACCTGAGCTGAAATCAAGTGTCAGATGCTTAACCTTAACTGACTGAACCACCCAGGCACCCCATCAGTCTCTTTTTTATGTACACACATTTTCAATCTCTCTTTGTTCCCACTTCAGATGGGTTTTAGGGGTCCATCTCATTGAATTTAGTTGGGTACTTTGAAGCAATTTGTTCACCATTAGTATGTAATCCTTTGTTACTTTTGCTTTAGTTACATTTGAACATCTTTGTCCATTAACCAACCACAGCAGCTGGTATGGTTGCTCTTGACCTTGCCTGCTTTTGTAGTTGTGTAAACAGTGGCACAGTGTGCGTGCCTTGAAAAAGGTATATCAAAATAAATAGAATGTCCCTAGTGTATTATTTAGTCAGAAAGTAGTGTAATTCAGATTGAATAAAAATTCCAAGTATATTCTTAAATTCCTTCTTCCTAGGGTACTGATCAATATCCCTATCACCACCTCAGGGAGGGTTTGGATATCTTTACCTTCCATTATTTATTCTAAATATAAGTCTTAGTGTCATAGGAGATGACCATGGTTTCTCTATTTTAGAATGCATCAGCTCTTAAGATAAGGACATTTCTTTTTCATCTTTCTGTTCCCAGCAATTAGTGTGTGGCACCTATTGAGTTCTTAATGGATGCTTGTTTTTTTTTTTTTTTTTTTTTTTTTTAATTTTTATTTTATTTTATTTTTTTTAATATCTGAGCAAAAGCTTTATTTATTTATTTTTTTTTAATATATGAAATTTACTGGATGCTTGTTTAATAAAAAGAATGTCTTCTGCAGTGTTTCACTTGGGCATCTGAATAGTTTCCTTCATGCAAATAAGATTCTAGGCTTGCCTTTGGATTCAGTGTTTCTGAAGTGAATATGCAGATTCAGCTCCTTGCTATATACACACAGGCATGTAGCACATGAATTTTCAAATACCTAAATATTAACCTCATGCCAAAACCTATTAACTAATAGCTGGTCTATAAACCATGTAAAGAGATTAGAAGCATACATGAAAGTGTCCTCCCCATCAGAAAGCATTGCAGAATACAGATTGAAATTTAATCTAATTTTGCTCAGTTTCAACTCTCCTATCATTTTTATTAGTCTTCACAGTAAAAGCTATTCAGGGGGCCCACATAGCAGTGAAAAGATTGGCCTAGCCACTTATGTGCCCAGCATTTCTAAACGGCTTAGAACCTTCTTAATAAAGATCATAATTTGAACCTTTTGCTCTTCTGCTTCTGAAAATTGGAACAAAGTAAAATCATATGTCTTGGGACTAATCAGAAATCGAAGCCCAGAAATCCATTTGCTTGGTTTTGGAGAGCACATGCAAGTTGTTGGTTATATTTGGAGATGCATAATTGAAAACACTTTTATATTTGTATAGAACATTAAAGTTTTTATAGCCTTCATATATCAAATATTTCAATTGAGCCTTGGAACAACCCTTCAAGATAAACCAGACCTTGGTGCTAAAATCATAGGGATCAAAGACATCTAAAAGCAGGTAGTTTAACTGCCCACCCTACTTGGCAGGTGCCAAAACTGAGACACAGAGAGTGTCACTGGTTGGCTCAAAGTGGTACTGCAGGTTTTCCTATGTGGGGCATTCACTTTATAAATGCCTGATGATACTCAGAGGTGGAAAATGTCATTGAAGCCACTATAGTGCTCAAGGTTGGCAGGCAAGGACTAGAACCTGGAAGTCCCTGCCTTGGGGTATGAAGCACAGAGTTCTCTCTCCCTCAGTACCTTTTAAACACATCAGCTTGACTTTTTCCTATCATTGACTTTACTATAATCCTCTAAATATATATACCTCCTGCAGCTTCCAAAGCAGTTAAACTCCAATCAGTGGACATAAAATTTCCTGGTCTGACAATCTTAGTTTTATGTTGCCCTCAGTATTTCAGGTTGCCTGAAGTGCCATATTGATTAAGCTACATTCTGGAGAACTAAATATATGTAGAATATTACATGGCTCTCCTGCTGAACACAAAACTGTAAATTAATGTGTCTTATGTCTCTCTTGTTGACATCATAGAGTATGTAGACCTAAAGTACAACTGTAATATTCTTTGCAGGACCATGTATTTTACTTGTAATGTTTATAAAATGAATGGTTGTTCAAATGTAGAACCTATGACAAAACACGGATGTTTATATAGGAGGTGACACAGTGGAAGAAGGATTACAGTGAGGACATGTAAAGTGAGAGGCCAAAAAGGGCTGGAGGAAGAAAATAATAAAATGGACGAATTTCAGGGCACCTTTCCACTGTGGAGGTCATGGCAAAGTTCAGTCAGTACATCAATCCTGAATATGGTTAGTGGTGTATAAACATGTTTTGCTTTTTTTTTTCTATTGGTGTTTTGTAAGTTTCTGTGTTATCAGTATAACTGAAACCATGGCAGAAATGTAGAGCCTAATAATTTGGGAGATTAATTAGAAGTGCTGCAGGGGCACCTGGGTGGCTCAGTTGGTTAAGTGTCTGACTCTTGATTTCCGCTCAGGTCATAATCTCATGGTTGTGGGATCTTGCCCTGCATCCAGCTCCACACTGACAGCACAGAGCCTGCTTGGAATTCTCTCTCTCTTTCTCTGCCCTTTTCCCACTTACCCACACATGTGCATTCACTCACTCTCTTAAAATAAATAAACCTAAAAAAAAGTGCTGCAGATGACAGGACATTTGTAACTGAAGAGGTAGAGAGAGATTCTGAGACAAATGGTGCTGAAAGTAGCACAGAATGAATCCTAGTTTGAGAAAAGTGGCTAAAGTAGATATTGGTGCACATATATTTTTCCCTTCTGCTCTTTTGGCTCCTCCCTCCAAAATCTCCACAGTAGATTGTTCTGCCTTTAAGATACCCCCTTTCCCCCAACGCTGCCCTAAGTTTCAATAGACAAGTTTCTCAGGTTAGTATTTTGTGATATATGGCTTAAATTATTCTAAATTTCTAATGTATCTGGCTCCTCCCAGTTCTTAAATTATTTCTACTAAACTAAATTGCTATTGGGACTGTTAAACCTCATCTCCTGCAGTAGCCAGCTACCAGATCACAAAAAAAACCTTATCTGAACACCACAAGAATTTTCTTTGGGCTACAAAGTCAAGCATCTAGGTTATCACATAAGCATTAATTTTTAGTGCTTTAATTTGACCCAGAGCATTTTGTTGTGTGTGATGAGCTTTCTACTTCTTTTGCTTTGGAAAAATCTGAAGTCTAAGTGTAAGCATTTTTTCTTTCTTAATTCTAAAAGCAATTTTCTGTGTTTTTCCTTTGAGTAGGAATGAAAGCATTTGACTAAAGAACCTTGAACACTTATTCTTTTTTTAGTTTAGTTTCAGTTAATCCTTCTTAGGTTGTTGACAAACAGCTCCGCAATTCTGAACACAGTGAAGGAAAGGACAGCATCCTTTTAGGCTCTGGATGCCTCACCATGTGAGAGATCAGAGAATTTATAAAATGTGGTATCCCTGAAAGGACTTGAAATCCATCTCTAGGGCAACAGTATTCCACACAGGAATGCACCACTGCAAGATCATTGCTTAGTAGCACTGTAATTATGGGCAGGTCACTTCTGTGAGCCTGCGTCAGTATCTATGCATAATGAAGTAATTATCTCAAAGGGTTGCTGTGGGGATTAAATGAGGTAGTACATGGTCTGCTAGCATCTCATTAACAATATTTTATTACCACTGCCACAGATGCCCAGGACTATCCTCAGAAGAGATTTTGACTCAGTAGGCCTGGAGTTGTGGTACAGGCATGTGAATTATAACAAAGGTCCTTGGGTGTTCTGATGGTGACCTCTTAAGGACTACTGCTCTAGGCACTGATTCTCAAACATGAAGTATTTTATAATCACCTGGGGGAAGGGGACTTATTATAAAATGAACCTGTAAGTCCCACCTCTAGAAATTGTGCTACTACTCTAGATCTGGTAGGAGGGCCCAAGAATGTGCATTTTGACTATAACTCCAGGTGATTTGAATGCTGGTGGTCTACAGAGCACCCTTTGGGAAACATTGCTACAGAGGAATCACATTATCACCCTGTTATGGACTGAACGTTTGTGTCTCCTTCCCACGCAATTCATATGTTGAAACCCTAACCCCCCAGTGTGATGGTATTTGGAAGTTGGGACTTTGGGAGTTAATTAGGTTTAGATGATTTCTAAGGATAGAGATAGAGGTCCCATGATGGGATTAGTGCCCTTAAGTGAAGAGAGACAGAGACAAGAAATCTGGGGCAGGCACACACACCAACATACACACACACTCTCTTTCTGCCACATGAGGACACAGGGAGAAGGTGGCTGTCTGCAAGCCACGAAGAGGATACTCAACCAGAAACCTAATCTGCTGGCACCTTGATCTGGTACTTGTCAGCATCTAGTACTGTGATAAATAAATTTCTGTTGTTTATACCACTTGGTCTATGGAAGTTTTTAGTAGCAGCCCAAGCCAACTAAGACACATACCCCTTCTTCACTGCATTTGTCTATAGCAATAATCTTTTAAGATTGCTAAGGTACCATTAAAATGGCCCACATCACACAGGTAATGCTGCTGACTCACTTTCAGTGGAACAAAAGGCACAAGCTATAAAGTATTCTTTCAGTCACAGTAAGGAATTAGCACAGAAGTGTATCCTCTACCTCCTGACAAAGGGCATGTAATTGTAAGGTGGCTGCAGGAGGCATATATAGTTTGTAGCGATAGAATGAAAGAGAAAAGCCAATTAACTATGTGGGAAGAGAGCCTTTGACAATATACCTTTGACCCTTGGGTCATTAGCATTGTGACCTAATCAATTGAGCTTACCAGCCAGTAGCCACAAGAAAACCATAGGAAAAAGGAAGCAGGATTACATAGAGTTTTTATTAGCCATTCATTATGTGACTGGTACTTAACGAGCCTGGTGACATTTTTTTAGTGACAAAATGTTTTATTTGATTTCTTTGAAATACATTTTCATTCTGTCATACCTGAAAAGAGAAAAATGAGGGCTTTCAGAAATTTTGAATCCTCATTTGTCCTTAGCCCATGTTGCACAACACCTGGTTCTCTACTCATTGTAGAAATGGAACTTTCCATTCATACTTATTTCTAGCTCTCTATAGCATTTTGAAAACCCACTAACTGCAAAGTTCTACATGGCTTAATAACTGCCCCCTACATACAGACATACCCTGTTTAGCTTCTTGTCTTCTCTTCTTTTTGAGCACTGTCTCAGGTCAATGGTACCCCTGAACTTTCTGACAAATGTGTAAAAGACAGAAGTTTGTGTGGTTGTTTATCCTCCAATTGTAAATTCTTGTGGTCTAGGCTATACCCAGGATCAGCACTTGTGTGGAAAAGCTTAAGGGAAGTGCATTCTTGAAAGTCTATCTTTTTGAAATACAGCAGAAATCTTCAGTCTTACACTTCTGGAACCTAGAATCCTAAATTACCTTAGATCCTCACAAGTTTTGTTCACTTTCAGGTTTTTCAAGTGTTCCAGGGAAATTTGCTTAGAAGTTTATAGAACTAACTCTTCTAAAACATGCTCTATTTGAGGGGTTCCTAGATAGCTTAGTTGGTTAAGCATCTGACTCTTGATCAAAGCTCAGGTCAAGAGATTATGCCCATGTGGGGCTCTGTGCTGACAGCACAGAGCCTGCTTGGGATTCTCTCCCTCCATCACTGCCCCTCCCCTGTGTGCTCTCTCTCTCTCTTTCTCTCTCTCAAATAAAATTTAAAATAAAATGTGATCTCTTTGAAATAGTATACTAAGCAAAGTTCAGTAAACTAAATTAGGTTGATGGACAGCTTCATGAAGACAAGTAAGTTATTTATTTCTCCAGATTTCTGTATTTCTTAAGTTCTTGGAATCTTGGGTTCTAAATATTCTTTACTTGTAGTTTTCAGAGAGCAGTGAACATTGCTCTCTAAGTGCCTGAATTTTTTGCCATGGGACAACCATATTTCTTGAGCTATGCATTCAATTTGACTCTTAAGAGGGGAAAAAGATTATTTCTAAGACATGATTTCCACAAATTAAGATTAAAAGGTATTTATTTTTTTCATTTGTGTAGAATATAGCTGTCCACAGTCTGCATTTTGGAGAAAACACTCAAAGGTTAGTGTTAATAGTTTTTTACAAGTTTATTTTCAGTGGCAGGGAGGGGGGAGGAGAGAGGGAGAGAGAATCCTAAGCAGGCTCCTGCTCAGCATGGAGCACAATGTGGGGCTTGATATCACGAACCCTGAGATTGTGATCTGAGCCAAAACCAAGAGTAGGGTGCTTTACTGACTAAGCCACCCACATGCCCTTCCAAGGTTAGTTTTATAATTTTGTGTCATATGGATACAAACTCATCTCTTAATACCATTTGATTTTTTTAATGTTTCATGTTTTTATTTGAATTCTAGTTAGTTAACATATAGTGTAATATTACTTTCAGGAGTAGAATTTAGTGATTCATCGCTTTCATATAACACCCAGTGCTCATCACACCAAGTGCCCTCCTTAATACCCATCACTCATTTAGCCCGTCCTCCTACCTACCTCCCATCCAGCAACCCTCAGTTTGTTCTCTATACTGAAGAGTCTCTTTGATGGTTTGCCTCCCTTTATTTTCTTTCCCCCATGTTAATCTTCTTTGTTTCTTAAATTCCACATATAAGTGAAATCATATGGTATTTGTCTTTCTCTGACTTATTTTGCTTAGCATAATGTACTCTACGTCCATCAATGTCATTGCAAATGCCAAGATTTCATTGTCTTTTATGGAAGAATAATATTCTATTCATCAGTCAGTGAACATTTGGACTCTTTCCATAATTTGACTATTGTTGATAATTCTGCTATAGACATCAGAGTACATGTGCCCCTTCAAATCAGTATTTTTGTATCCTTTGGGTAAATACCTAGTAATGCAATTACTGGGTCATATTGTAGTTCTATTTTTAATTTTTTGAGGAACTTCCATACTGTTTTCTGGAGTAGATGCACCAGTTTGCATTCCCACTCAGTGAAAGAACGTTTCTTTTTCTTCACATCCTTGCCAATACTCGTTTCCTGTGTTGTTCATTGTAGCCATTCTGACAGGTGGTATGTCATTGTAGTTTTGATTTGTATTTACCTGATGAAGAGTGATGCTGAGTATCTTTTCATGTGTCTGTTGGTCATCTGTATGTCTTCTTTGGCTTTATGAACTCTTTTCCACTTTATGACATGGACAGTTTCTTTTGGTAATTATTAGTAAGCAATACTTGTTGTGTAATAACTTAAATAGGACTAATATCTTCAGTAAAGGAAAACCATTAGCAATTACATGAACCAGGATATATGCTATAGGTTAAGAGATTTAATTTTTTTAAGATTGAAAAACAAAAGAAAAAGAACCTGACATACGTTGTGTTGTGAAAGTGAACCCCTTGTTTGTCTTAAGATTTTCTACTTTGAGACTAGTTATCAGATTTAGCCTTTATTTCTAGAGTGAAATAAAGATTCACTGAGATTTTAACAAGTTATCATTTGTTAACTGACATTAATGTAAACAGGAGGTCTTATTTCAAACAAATTGTTAGCATTGACCATATAAAGATTAAGTAAATTCAAATTAATATGTTATTTACCCTCTTTATCATCCATATTAGCCTGAGTTTGGTCTTCATCCTTAACACGCTTATCAGACTAGTTTTGCATATTTCACCACAAGGCTTTTGATAGTACTCATTAGAAAATCACCACTTCTTGAATGAATGAACCTATTGTTCTTATTATCTAGATGGAATATTCTCAAAAAGATGATGGGAGCTCTAAGACATATTCCCTCTTCCTCCATCTAAATAGAATTAAACCTTGTACTGCAGTGATGAAGAAAGGGACATCAGTACATGAGCTTCTTGTGTTTTGTTTTTTTTTTTTTTTTTTTAATATAGCACATAATAGGAAAGCCAAACCATGATCTGAATCTTAGCATGACCAAGGGTGCCAAAATAGTGCTGGGCTGTGGGTCAAGCGATTTGGGTTCCAGGCTGGGTTCTGCCACTGTGTGATCTCACACAGATGCTTTTTGGCCTTGATTTTCTGACTTGTTTTCAAAGAGATAGATTGTTTTAGATGACTAACTACTTTGTTCTCTAACAGTTAAAAGCCCATGATTCTATGCTTTACATTGCTATCTATGAGATGATTTTACTCCCTCAATTTATTCACACCCCTTCCTTGCATCCCATTGAGTACATTTAATATACAGGTGATGGAACACATTGACCTCTATTCTGGAAAATAGTCCCAGACCAGGACATTTTTCATAACTCCAATAATTTCTAGGAATATAGGACTCTTCCGCATCCAATTACCAGAAAGGATACACATAAAAGGAAAATAAGTATATTCTAGAGACTATTGGACAAATGCCTGAAATTATTCTGACCTACCTAGAAACCATCTTATTTTCATTCTCTTTGCTGTATGAGTTGAGGCAATATGGTTGATCTGCTTCCATTCCTTTGACTTTATAATTGTTTAGGAAAACACAAATACTATTAGTGTTGGGCTAGCATTAAACAGCAAAGAAGGAGAGGCTTAAACATCTGTATCTTCCCACCCCCAAGACCCCCATCACCAACAAAAACCTATAGAAACACAAAAGGAACAAGCACTACAGTGAACCTCTGTGCCTCCACAGCATGCATACAAAATATACCATAGTCTATCAGATTATTTCTACATTTTTCCTAGCTGTAAGTCACAAGTCGTTTCGGTACAAATAATACTTGTGAATAAGCTGTATAAAATACTCACCAAGCTACACCAGAACTGTCCCTGGAAGTGACAACTTGCTGTCATGAATGATGAAATATCCTTTACATAAAAGGCAATTTTGTTTATTGTAGAAGAGGAAATGAGCTTTCTTAGGTTTCTTCCTTATGTGATGGTGGTTTTTAAACAGGAAAGCTCCTATAAAGTCATGTTAGGACATATTTTTCATTTCAACTTTCATTTACAGTTGTCATTGTTGTGGGGAAAAAACATTTTAATCAGTTTCTGCATGAAGGTCAGATAAAACTGTGAACAAAAGTAATTTCTTTATGATAATATCAAAACAGAAGCATTGCTACACTTAAATTATGAAACATGTTTCTCTTATCTGCAATACAGTTGTGTGTATGACTTAATAGAATCTGGGAATATATCTTATTTATGCTACCAGAAAGCTCAAGAAATTCTCTTCCCTTCAAGGCCTGAAGTTCTGATATTGTCTAAGAATGAGACCAGATACTATATCATGGGTGTAAACTAAATTATTTTTTAAAGGAGGTATGGGAATTATTTTAGGTTTTGGGGGTTTTGTTTAATAAACTGAAGTTGTATTGAAATTTTTTGTGCTTTAGAAGACATCATATGATTTTTTAAAATACCTGTGTGTGTGTGTGTGTGTGCGTGTGTGTGATTTTTTTTAATAAAATTTATCGTCAAATTGGTTTCCATACAACACCCAGTGCTTATCCCAACAGGTGCCCTCCTCAATGCCCATCAACCACCCTCCCCTCCCTCCCACCCACCATCAACCCTCAGTTTATTCTCAGTTTTTAAAAGTCTCTTATGGTTTGGCTCCCTCCCTAATATTTTTTTCTTTCTTTCCCCTCCCCCATGGTCTTCTGTTAACTTTCTCAGGATCCACATAAGAGTGAAAACATATGGTATCTGTCTTTCTCTCTATGACTTATTTCACTTAGCATAATACTCTCCAGTTCCATCCACGTTGCTACAAAAAGGCCATATTTCATTCTTTCTCATTGCCAAGTAGTATTCCATTGTATATATAAACCATAACTTCTTTATCCATTCATCAGTTGATGGACATTTAGGCTCTTTCCATAATTTGGCTATTGTTGAAAGTGAAGCTATAAACATTGGGGTACAAGTGCCCCTATGCATCAGCACTCCTGTATCCCTTGGGTAAATTCCTAGCAGTGCTATTATTGCTGGGTCATAGGGTAGATCTATTTTTAATTTTTTGAGGAACCTCCACACTGTTTTCCAGAACGCCTGCACCAGTTTGCATTCCCATCAACAGTGCAAGAGGGTTCCCATTTCTCCACATCCTCTCCAGCATCTATAGTCTCCTGATTTGTTCATTTTAGCTACTCTGACTAGTGTGAGGTGATATCTGAGTGTGGTTTTGATTTGTATTTCCCTGATGAGGAGCAACATTGAGCATCTTTTCATGTGCCTTTTGGCCATCTGGATGTCTTCTTTAGAGAAGTGTCTATTCATGTTTTCTGCCCATTTCTTCACTGGGTTATTTGTTTTTCAGATGTGGAGTTTGGTGAGCTCTTTATAGATTTTAGATACTAGCCCTTTGTCCAATATGTCACTTGCAAATATCTTTTCCCATTCTGTTGGTTGCCTTTTAGTTTTGTTGATTGTTTCCTTTTCAGTGCAGAAGCTTTTTATCTTCATGAGGTCCCAATAGTTCATTTTTGCTTTTAATTCCCTTGCCTTTGGAGATGTGTCAAGTAAGAAATTGGTGCAGCTGAGGTCAGAGAGGTTTTTTCCTGTTTTCTCCTCTAGGGTTTTGATTGTTTCCTGTCTCACATTCAGGTCTTTCATCCATTTTGAGTTTATTTTTGTGAATGGTGTGAGAAAGTGGTCTAGTGTCATCCTTCTGCATGTTGCTGTCCAGTTCTCCCAGCACCATTTGTTAAAGAGACTGCCTTTTTTCATTGGATATTCTTTCCTGCTTTGTCAAAGCTTAGTTGGTGTGTGTGTGTGTGTGTGATTTGAAGTAACACAGTGGGGCAGAAGTATTCATAACAAAAAATGTTATTTTATCTGGTTTTTGAGTATAAAAGACACCCATTTAGTAGATACACACAAACATGCATCCTGAACTGTTCCCTGCACACATCATCTTTGTTTCCAACCTCCCCTACCATATAGGTCTTATCATTTACCTGCAAATGAAAATCTGAGACTGTCAACTCCCAGATGATGGGAAATTGATTATAGTTGCCAATGTAGACTACTGACTAAATACTTTAGTAACACAGTAGAGGGCAAGACGATGTATATTGATAATACATAAACACACACTTTCACATTCCCAAATACCCTTTCTAGTCCAATGTTTGAAGACATTCCACTAATATAGGCTAGGTACTAAAGCACAAAAAGAGTTAAAGGTTGCCCAGAAAGTCACAGAAATTGTGGTACTTTCAAGAATTTAACCTAGGAGGTTTTTACTCCATTTTATTCTTATACTGTAACCACAAGGCATTTCCCGAGACCCTCAAATTCTTCTCCATATCTTTATGAAGCTATATATGCTTCAGAGGTAAGAAACATTACCAGTTACATTTTGGGAGTCTCCTTTTGAAGCACTGTAGCTACTTATTTCACTAGTGTGAATGCTGGGTGAAAATAACATTTAATCTTTCATGAACATTTCTAGGATTACGTAGAGAGAAAAGAATATTTTAAATGTTCTTTAGCCACTGGAATATAATGTGGCAATCAAACAACTCCTGTCTCCCTATAATATCTAAAAGTGATTCAGAGACTTATTTTGTTTTTTTCAGATGGGTTCTGTGAATCACATTGGTCAAAAGAAAAGATTATCTAGTAATGTGGGGAAAACGTTAGCTGTCTTTAATACCTAGTTGAAATCCCTAAAAAGCGGAATTACTGTCTTTCAACATCTGTAGCACTGTTGACATTGAAAAATTATAATGGTGAAAATTATATATATATATAATTATATATAATATATATTTATATATGTATAAATATATTATATGTTTTATAATATATTTATATATTTTATATTTTTATATTTTAAAATATTTTTTATTTTTATATATTTTAAATATATATTTAATATATTTATATATTTTATAAATATATTTGTAATATATTTATATATATTTATATATATATAATATATATAATATTTATGTATATATATATATATACACACACACACACACACACACACTATATCATCAGGCCTCTGGGCCATTCCACTTTAGAGCTTCTTAATCTCCTTTGACTAAACAACAATTTTAAAAGGAACTGGTAGTATTCTGGCATCTGATAGCCGGTAGAAATATTTTAAAATACTTTCAACTTGCCTTTGAGGATGAAATATAATACTTAAAAAACATATTTGGGATGCTTCCATATCTTGGCTATTGTAAATAACGCTTCAGTAAATACAGGGGTGCATATATCTTTTCAAATTAATGTTTTGGTTTTCTTTGGGTAAATACCCAGTACTGGAATTACTGGATCATATTATAATTCTATTTTTAATTTTTGAAAACATTTTTAATATTTTTTATTTATGAGAGAGAGAATGAGAATGAGTAGGGGAGGGGCAGGGAGAGAGAGAGAGGGAGACACAGAATCTGGAGCAGGCTCCAGGCTCTGAGCTGTTAGCCCGATGTGGGGCTCAAACCCATGAACCACAACATTATGACCTGAGCCAAAGCCAGATGCTTAACTGACTGAGCCACCCAGGTACCCCTCTATTTTAATTTTTTAAGGAATATATATATATATATATATATATATATATATATATATATATATACTGTTTTCCACAGTGGCTACACCAGTTTTCATTGCTACCAGTGGTGCAAGAGGGTTCTCTTTTCTCCACATCCTTGCCAACATTTATTATTTCTTGTCTTTTTGATTTCAGCCATTCTGACAGGGGTAAAGTAATATCTCATGTGGTTTTGCTTTGCATTTCCATGATGATGAGTGATACTGAGCATTGTTTCATGTGTCTATTGGCCAACTGTACATCATCATTGGGAAAATGTCTATTCAGGTCCTCTGCCCATGTTTTTTTTTTTTTTTTTAATGTTTCAAGATTTTATTTAAATTTTAGTTGACATATAGTGTAATATTAGTTTCAGGAATAGAATTCAGTGATTCATCACTTACGTATAACACTCAGTGCTCATCACAAGTGCCCTCCTTAATACCCATTTAGCCCATCCTCCTGCTCACCCCACCCCCTCCAGCAACTCAGTTCTCTATACTAAAAAATCTCTTTGATGGTTTGCCTCCCTTTTTTTGTTTCCCCTATGTTCATCTTGTTTCTTAAATTCCACGTAAGTGAAATCATATGGTATTTGTCTTTCTCTGATTTATTTTGCTTAGCATAATATACTCTACTTCCATCCATGTCATTGCAAATGGCAAGATTTCATTCTCTTTTATGGCTGAGTAATATTCCATTTTATTTATATACTACATCTTCTTTAGCCATATTCCATTTTATATATATACTACATATTTTTTAGCCATTCATCAGTCAATGGACATTTGGGCTTTTTCCATAATTTGGCTATTGTTGATAATGCTGCTATAAACATCGGAGTACATGTGCCCCTTCAAATCAGTATTTTTGTATCCTTTGGGTGAATACCTAGTAGTGTAATTGCTGAGTTTTAGAGTAGTTCTATTTTTAAATTTGGGGGGAACCTTTATATTGTTTTCCAGAGTGGCTGCACCAGTTTGCATCCCCACCAAGAGTGCAAGAGGGCCCCCCCTTTTTCTGCATCTGCACCAATGTCTGTTGTTTCTTGTGTTGTAAATTTTAGCCATTCTGACAGGTGTGAGGTGGTATCTCATTGTGGTTTTGATTTGTATTTCCTTGATGATGAGTGATGTTGAGCATCTATTCATGTGTCTGTTGGCCATCTATGTATCTTCTTGGAAAATGTCTATTCATATCTTCTGCCATTTTTTTAACAGGATTATTTGTGGTTTTTTTTGGGTCTTGAGTTTTGTAACTGGTTTATATATTTTGCATACTAACCCTTGATCAGATATGTCATTTGCAAATATCTTCTCCCATTCCAATGGTTGCCTTTTAGTTTGGTTCATTGTTTCTTTCACTGTGCAGAAGCTTTTTATCTTGATGAAGTCCAAATAGTTCATTTTTGCATTTGTTTCCCTTGCCTCTGGACGTGTCTAGTAAGAAGTTGCTATGGCAAATGCTAAAGGGATTGCTGCCTGTGTTCCCTCTAGGAATTTGATGGTTTCCTGTCTCACGTATGCCCATTTTTAAATTGGGTTATTTGTGCTTTTTTGGTGTTGAGTTGTATAAGTTCTTTATTTGAGTATTAACTCCTTATTGGATAAATTATTTGCAAATATGTTCTCCCATTCAGTAGGTTGTATCTTAGTTTTGTTGATGGTTCCTTTTTCTGTGGAAAAGTTTTAATATGGTGTAGTCCAAATACTTAATTTTGTTTTTGTTTCCTTTGTCAGTGGAGACTTAACATTTCCACTGCCAATGTGAAAGAAACTAGTTTCTATGCTTTCTTTTGGGAATTCTATGGTTTCAGGTCTCACGTTTAGGTCTTTAATCCATTTTGAGTTTATTTTTATGTATGGTGTAAGAAAGTGTCCAGTTTCATTCTTTTGCATGTAGCTCTCCAGTTTTCCTAGCACCATCTGTTGAAGAGACTATCTTTTCCCCATTGTATATTCTTGCATCCTTTTTTGTTTGTCAATTAATGACCATAAAAGCATGGGTTTATTTCTGGGTTTTCTCTTCTGTTCCATTGGTATATATCTTTTTTTGTGTGCCAGTACCATACTGTTTTGATTACTACAGCTTTGTAGTGTGTCTTGAAATCTGTGGTTGTGATACTTCCAGCTTTGTTCTTCATTTTCAAGATTGCTTTGGCCATTCAGGGTTTTTTGTGCTTCCATGCAAATTTTAGTATTATTTGTTCTAGTTCTGTGCAAAATGCTGTTGGTTATTTTGATAGTGATTACACTGAATGTTTAGATAGCTTTGGGTAGTATAGACATTTTAACATTATTTGTTCTTCAAATACATAAGCATGGAGTATCTTTCCATTTGTGTTATCTTCAATTGCTTTCATCGGTATTTTGTAGTTTTCAAAGTACAGATCTTTCACCTGTTTGGTTTATTTCTAGGTATCTTATTTTTATTTTTATAAATGGGATTTTCTTAATTTCTCTCTCTTCTACTTCCTTATTCATGTGTATAAATATAACAGATTTCTTTATATCAATTTTGTTTCTTGTAACTTTAACTGAATTCACTTTCTGTTCGTTTTTTGGTGAAGTTTTTAGGATTTTCTATATATAGTATCATGTCATCTGCAAATAGTGAAAGTTTTTTTTTTTCCTTACCAATTTGGATGCCTTTTATTTCTTTTTATTGTCTGATTGCTGTGACTAGGACTTTGGGTACTGTGTGGAATAAAAATGGTGACAGTTGATGTCCTTGTCTGTTCCTGACCTTAGAGGAAAAGTTCTGTTTTTCTCTATTGAATATGATGTTAGCTGTGGATTTTTCATATATGACCTTTATTATGTTGAGGTATGTTCCCTCTAAACTTACTTTATTGAGAGTTTTTATCATGAATATACGTTGTACTTTGTCAAATGCTTTTTCTGCATCTATTGAGATATCATATGGTTTTTGTCCTTTCCCTTATTGATGTGATGTATTACATTGATAGATTAACAAATACCAAGCCAACTTTGTGTCCCTGGAATGAATCCCACTTGATTGTGGTGAATGATTTTTTAAAATGTACTGTTGGATTTTGTTTGCTAATATTTTGTTGAGTATTTTTGCAGCTATGTTCATCAGAGATATTGGCCTGCAGTTTTCTTTTTTTTGTAGTGTTGTCATCTGCTTTTGGTATCAGGGTAATGCTGGCCTCATAGAATCAATTTGGAAACTTTCCTTCCTCTTTTATTTTTTTGGAATATTTTAAGAAGGGTAGGTATTTTTCTTTAAATGTTTGATGGGGGGTACCTGGGTGCTCACTTGGTTGACTCTCAGTTTTGGCTCAGGTCATGATCCGAGGGTTGTGGGAGCAAGCCCTGCATTGGGCTCCACATTGAGCATGGAGCCTGGTTGAGATTCTCTCTCTTTCTCTCTCTCCATCTGCCCCTTCCCTGCCTATACGCATGCTCTCTCTCTCTCTCTCTCTCTAAAATAAAAATATAAAAGATTAAAAGTTTAAAAAAATTGGTGGAATTCATCTGTGAAGACTTCTGGTCCTGGACATTAGTCTGTTGGGAGTTTTTTGAGTAAATAAGTCCAAGTGTCCATTGACAGATCAATGGATAAAGAAGATGTGGTATGTATGTATGTATATATACATATATATATATACACACACACATATGTATATATACATACATATGTGTGTGTATGTATATATAGATACCTATATATAATCAAATATATTTAAATAAATATATAATGGAATTCCATTATATATAATGGAATATTATAATTCCAATTATAATTCCATTATATATAATGGAATATTAACCTTAAAAAAGAATGAAATCTTGCCATTTGCAAAAACGTGGATGGAATTAAAGAGTATAATGCTAAGTGAAATAAGTTAGAGAAAGACAAATGCCATATGATTTCACCCATGTGTAATTTAAGAAACAAAACATTCACAAACAAAAAGGAGACAAACACTAGACTCTTAAATACAGAAAAGAACTGGTGGTTGCCAGAGGAGAGGTGGGGGGATGGGTGAAATAAAGGGGATTAAGAGTATACTTATCTTGATGAGCACTGAGAAATGTATAGAATTGTTGAATCACTAAATTGTACACCTGAGACTATTATAACACTGTATGTTAATTATATTTCATTAAAAAATATATATTGGAGACAATCCAGTGATAGAGAACCTCAACTCAGAAAACATGGATTTCATCAA
Source organism: Panthera onca (assembly GCF_046562875.1). NCBI lineage: Eukaryota > Metazoa > Chordata > Mammalia > Carnivora > Felidae > Panthera > Panthera onca. Next base: position 44,421,000 of record NC_138357.1, on the reverse strand, counting down.
TAAGTAGTTGTGTAACCTTGAGAAAGTCCACAAGAAATTTGAAATTTAAACATCCTTTTCCATAAAATTGAGGAACTAAAGCTATATGAACTATTGCAGTAGTCTCCTTATTGATCTATCTGCTTCTGGATTCAGTCTCATCTTCCATTTTGCATTCCTGTTGCCAAAAATAATATACAAATCTGACTAATCTCTTCCAATATTTGTTACAATTTTGTACTTTGTACAAATTTTTTGTACAATTTGTAGTCCTTTCCCCTCTAGCTTTAACCACTTACCTACTCCCATATTATGCTCCCACTACACCAAATGACTTGAAATTTTCTGAGTATATCATGCTGTTTTACCCTTTTATTCATCTGAACATATACTGCATGGATTCCCAATCAGCCAAAACTTCTACACCAATATTTCCAACAAATTTCCAGTCATTTTTGAAGCCTAGCTTAGATGGGTGCTTCTTAATGAAACATTTTCTGTCTACCACTGACCTCACTCTCTCCTCTGGGCTATATTTGTAATTTTGTTTATACTTCTATTATTGTTCTTATCTAAATTTGTTGTAATGGATTTGTTTCTTATCTGTCTCCTCTTTGGTGTTAAGCCCTGGCTCGTGCTTGTCTTCTTGCCTGCATTTCTTCCACAAATATTTGCAGAACGCTTACTTTTGTCAGGCACTGTTCTAGGCCTAGAGGGATACAGAAATGAACAAAACATACAAGAATATCTGTTTTTATAGAGCTTCTATTTCTTATTCATGTATCCTTAGAACATAGTACAGACACATGTAGTATGTAAGCAAGAAATAGTTGTTGGATTGAAGTCAAGAAACTATTATGGCTAAATCTGAAATATCCACATTTTCTTCTCCCTTCTCACACTGTATGTGATATTCTACTTGTACATGAATTAATGTTTAGTTCTAATACTCAATCGGTGTTTCTTACGTTCCTAATTTTGTATACTTTTGTCTCCATCTGTTGTGTCTATCAAACACCATTGCGTATAAAACAGCTTCTGAAAGTGCTATGATGTCTTGGTTGCCTTGTTTAGACCTGGCGCATTGAAAGAAGTGCTCATTCATTCATTCATTTAATCAGTAAATATTTATTGAACACCTGCTATTATTAGGCACTGTGAAAGACATGGAGTATAAAATGTCAAACAATATAGGTGTATTGCTGCCTTCTTGGAGCTTACAATCTAGTGATGAAGATAAGCAGTAAACAAGTATCTAATTATAGTAGCATATGACAATTACTATAGAGAAAATAAGCAGGGGACTGTGATAATGTTGGAGGAGTCACCAACTGAAGTACAATGGTTCATGAAGGCTTCTCTGAAGAGGTGATATTTAAGTTGAAACTCCTGGGATGAAAAATACACAACTATGTAAACTGTTAGGGGACTAAGCATTGGGAGAAGAAGGAACCGAATGTGCCAACCTCCTGAGGTGGCAAAGAGCACCTGCAGAAAAGTGCAGTGTAGCTGGACTTTAGAGAGTGAGTAAGGAGGTAATTAGAGAAATAGCAGAAGGCAAAATAATGCAGGGTCTTATGTGCCATGCTAAGGCACTTAGAGTATATCCAGAGGAAACAAGGAATCATTGAAAAGTTTTGAGCTGGAGAGTGACATAATCAGACATGTGTTTTCAAAATCTCACTCAGGAAGCTGTGTAGGGAATGGAGTGGGTGAAATGAAGATGCGTGGATAGTAGTTGGGGGCAGCTTCAGTGGTCCAGGAGAAAGATGGTAGTGACCTTAACTAGTGTGATTCCAGTGAAGATGAAGAGAAATGTCAGATTGTGGAATTTTGGAAATCATATTAATTACACTTACAATTGGATTTAATGTGAGAGTGGTGAGTTAACAGTGCTGGCCAGGTTCTGGCTGGGTGGAGATGTCATATGTTGAGATAGGGATTACATAGGTTATAGGAGACAAGTCGGATGGGTGGGAAATGCATTTTTAATGACAATGATCATGATGATAATAATGATGACACAGTGGAAGCAGTGGTGGTGGTCTTACCATAGTTGGAGAAAAGATAAACAGGAAATATGGCAACTGTCAATGATTTTCTTTAGCTTGCTGAAGAAAGTCCAACGTATTTCAAATATTTCAATTTTGCAAGTCATCTTGATGCTTGAACTAAGAAAATATGTTTTTTCTTGTCTATTCTCCCTCCCAAAAGTGACCAGGATTACATTTTTCTCTAAATATTAAGAATTAGGATATCCCTCTCACAATCCAGAAAGCTGTGAGAATATTCAAGTCATAAAGAACAGAGTACTTCCCAAAAGGTAACAATTTCTCATTTTTTTCACACTTTTATTATATACTTATTTTTTTAATTTACATAAAAGTTAGCATGTAGTGCAACAATGATTTCAGGAGTAGATTCCTTAATGCCCCTTACACATTTAGCTCAGCCCCCCTCCCACAACCCTTCCAGTAACCCTCCATTTGTTCTCCATATTTGAGTCTCTTATGTTTTTTCCTCTCCCTGTTTTTATATTATTTTTGCTTCTCTTCCCTTATACTTTGTTTTGTATCTTAAAGTCCTCATAAAAGTGAAGTCATATGATATTTATCTTTCTCTGACTAATTTCACTTAGCATAATACCCTCTAGTTCCATCCACATAGTTGCAAATGGCAAAATTTCATTCTTTTTGAATGCCTAGTAATGTTCCATTGTATATATATACCATGTCTTTTTTTAAATTTTTATTTATTTTTATTTTTTATTTTTTTTGCAGACTTATAATTTATTAATTTTTGTTTTCAATATATGAAATTTATTGTCAAATTTGTTTCCATACAACACCCAGTGCTCATCCCAAAAGGTGCCCTCCTCAATACCCATCACCCAACCTCCCCTCCCTCCCACCCCCCATCAACCCTCAGTTTGTTCTCAGTTTTTAAGAGTCGCTTATGCTTTGGCTCTCTCCTACTCTAACCTCTTTTTATTTTTCCTTCCCCTCCCCCATGGGTTTCTGTTAAGTTTCTCAGGATCCACATAAGAGTGAAAACATATGGTATCTGTCTTTCTCTGTATGGCTTATTTCACTTAGCATCACACTCTCCAGTTCCATCCACATTGCTACAAAGGGCCATATTTCGTTCTTTCTCATTGCCATGTAGTACTCCATTGTGTATATAAACCACAATTTCTTTATCCATTCATCAGTTGATGGACATTTAGGCTCTTTCCATAATTTGGCTATTGTTGAGAGTGCTGCTATAAACATTGGGGTACAAGTGCCCTATGCATCAGTACTCCTGTATCCCTTGGGTAAATTCCTAACAGTGCTATTGCTGGGTCATAGGGTAGGTCTATTTTTAATTTTCTGAGGAACCTCCACACTGTTTTCCAGAGCGGCTGTACCAATTTGCATTCCCACCAACAGTGCAAGAGGGTTCCCGTTTCTCCACATCCTCTCCAGCATCTATAGTCTCCTGATTTGTTCATTTTGGCCACTCTGAATGGCGTGAGGTGATATCTCAGTGTGGTTTTGATTTGTATTTCCCTGATAAGGAGCGACATTGAGCATCTTTTCATGTGCCTGTTGGCCATCCGGATGTCTTCTTTAGAGAAGTGTCTATTCACGTTTTCTGCCCATTTCCTCACTGGGTTATTTGTTTTTCGGGTGTGGAGTTTGGTGAGCTCTTTATAGATTTTGGATACTAGCCCTTTGTCCGATATGTCATTTGCAAATATCTTTTCCAATTCCGTTGATTGCCTTTTAGTTTTGTTGGTTGTTTCCTTTGCTGTGCAGAAGCTTTTTATCTTCATAAGGTCCTAGTAATTCATTTTTGCTTTTAATTCCCTTGCCTTTGGGGATGTGTTGAGTAAGAGATTGCTACGGCTGAGGTCAGAGAGGTCTTTTCCTGCTTTCTCCTCTAAGGTTTTGATGGTTTCCTGTCTCACATTCAGGTCCTTTATCCATTTTGAGTTTATTTTTGTGAATGGTGTGAGAAAGTGGTCTAGTTTCAACCTTCTGCATGTTGCTGTCCAGTTCTCCCAGCACCATTTGTTAAAGAGACTGTCTTTTTTCCATTGGATATTCTTTCCTGCTTTGTCAAAGATGAGTTGGCCATACATTTGTGGGTCTAGTTCTGGGGTTTCTATTCTATTCCATTGGTCTATGTGTCTGTTTTTGTGCCAATACCATGCTGTCTTGATGATGACAGCTTTGTAGTAGAGGCTAAAGTCTGGGATTGTGATGCCTCCTGCTTTGGTCTTCTTCTTCAAAATTACTTTGGCTATTCGGGGCCTTTTGTGGTTCCATATGAATTTTAGAATTGCTTGTTCTAGTTTTGAGAAGAATGCTGGTGCATTTTTGATTGGGATTGCATTGAATGTGTACATAGCTTTGGGTAGTATTGACATTTTGACAATATTTATTCTTCCAATCCATGAACAGGGAATGTCTTTCCATTTCTTCATATCTTCTTCAATTACCTTCATAAGCTTTCTATAGTTTTCAGCATACAGATCTTTTACATCTTTGGTTAGATTTATTCCTAGGTATTTTATGATTCTTGGTGCAATTGTGAATGGGATCAGTTTCTTTATTTGTCTTTCTGTTGCTTCATTGTTAGTGTATAGGAATGCAACTGATTTCCGTACATTGATTTTGTATCCTGCAACTTTGCTGAATTCATGTATCAGTTCTAGCAGACTTTTGGTGGAGTCTATCGGATTTTCCATGTCATCTGCAAAAAGCGAAAGCTTGACTTCATCTTTGCCAATTTGGATGCCTTTGATTTCCTTTTGTTGTCTGATTGCTGATGCTAGGACTTCCAACACTATGTTAAACAACAGCGGTGAGAGTGGGCATCCCTGTCGTGTTCCTGATCTCAGGGAAAAAGCTCTCAGTTTTTCCCCATTGAGGATGATGTTAGCTGTGGGCTTTTCATAAATGGCTTTTATGATGTTTAAGTATGTTCCTTCTATCCCGACTTTCTCAAGGGTTTTTATTAAGAAAGGGTGCTGGATTTTGTCAAAGGCCTTTTCTGCATCGATTGACAGGATCATATGGTTCTTCTCTTTTCTTTTATTAATGTGATGTATCACGTTGATTGATTTGCGAATGTTGAACCAGCCCTGCATCCTAGCAATGAATCCCACTTGATCATGTTGAATAATTCTTTTTATATGCTGTTGAATTCAATTTGCTAGTATTTTATTGAGAATTTTTGCATCCAATTCATCAGGGATATTGGACTGTAGTTCTCTTTTTTTACTGGGTCTCTGTCTGGTTTAGGAATCAAAGTAATACTGGCTTCATAGAATGAGTCTGGAAGTTTTCCTTCCCTTTCTATTTCTTGGAATAGCTTGAGAAGGATAGGTATTATCTCTGCTTTAAACGTCTGGTAGAACTCCCCTGGGAAGCCATCTGGTCCTGGACTCTTATTTGTTGGGAGATTTTTGATAACCGATTCAATTTCTTCGCTGGTTATGGGTCTGTTCAAGCTTTCTATTTCCTCCTGATTGAGTTTTGGAAGAGTGTGGGTGTTTAGGAATTTGTCCATTTCTTCCAGGTTGTCCAATTTGTTGGCATATAATTTTTCATAGTATTCCCTGATAATTGTTTGTATGTCTGAGGGATTGGTTGTAATAATTCCATTTTCATTCATGATTTTATCTATTTGGGTCATCTCCCTTTTCTTTTTGAGAAGCCTGGCTGGAGGTTTGTCAATTTTGTTTATTTTTTCAAAAAACCAACTCTTGGTTTCGTTGATCTGCTCTACAGTTTTTTTAGATTCTATATTGTTTATTTCTGCTCTGATCTTTATTATTTCTCTTCTTCTGCTGGGTTTAGGCTGCCTTTGCTGTTCTGCTTCTATTTCCTTTAGGTGTGCTGTTAGATTTTGTATTTGGGATTTTTCTTGTTTCTTGAGATAGGCCTGGATTGCAATGTATTTTCCTCTCAGGACTGCCTTCACTGCATCCCAAAGTGTTTGAATTGTTGTATTTTCATTTTCATTTGTTTGCATATATGTTTTAATTTCTTCTCTAATTACCTGGTTGACCCACTCATTCGTTAGTAGGGTGTTCTTTAACCTCCATGCTTTTGGAGGTTTTCCAGACTTTTTCCTGTGGTTGATTTCAAGCTTCATAGCATTGTGGTCTGAAAGTATGCATGGTATAATTTCAATTCTTGTATACTTATGAAGGGCTGTTTTGTGACCCAGTATATGATCTATCTTGGAGAATGTCCATGTGCACTCGAGAAGAAAGTATATTCTGTTGCTTTGGGATGCCGAGTTCTAAATATATCTATCAAGTCCATCTGATCCAATGTATCATTCAGGGCCCTTGTTTCTTTATTGACCGTGTGTCTAGATGATCTATCCATTTCTGTAAGTGGAGTGTTAAAGTCCCCTACAATTACCACATTCTTATCAATAAGGTTGCTTATGTTTGTGAGTAGTTGTTTTATATATTTGGGGGCTCCGGTATTTGGTGCATAGACATTTATAATTGTTAGCTCTTCCTGATGGATAGAGCCTGTAATTATTATATAATGCCCTTCTTCATCTCTTGTTACAGCCTTTAATTTAAAGTGTAGTTTGTCTGATATAAGTATGGCTACTCCAGCTTTCTTTTGGCTTCCAGTAGCATGATAAATAGTTCTCCATCCCCTCACTCTCAATCTAAAGGTGTCCTCCGATCTAAAAATGAGTCTCTTTTTTTTTTTATTTTTTTTATTTTTTTATTTTTTAATATATGAAATTTACTGTCAAAATGAGTCTCTTGTAGACAGCAAATATATGGGTCTTGTTTTTTTATCCATTCTGATGCCCTATGTCTTTTGGTTGGCGCATTTAGTCCATTTACATTCAGTGTTATTATAGAAAGATATGGGTTTAGAGTCATTGTGATGTCCATAGGTTTCATGCTTGTAGCGATGTCTCTGGTACTTTGTCTCACAGGATCCCCCTTAGGATCTCTTGTAGGGCTGGTTTCGTGGTGACAAATTCCTTCAGTTTTTGTTTGTTTGGGAAGACCTTTATCTCTCCTTCTATTCTAAATGACAGACTTGCTGGATAAAGGATTCTCGGCTGCATATTTTTTCTGTTTAGCACACTGTAGATATCGTGCCAAGCCTTTCTGGCCTGCCAAGTTTCAAAAGAGAGATCAGTCACGAGTCTTGTACATCTCCCTTTACATGTGAGGGCACGTTTATCCCTTGCTGCTTTCAGAATTTTCTCTTTATCCTTGTATTTTGCCAGTTTCACTATGATATGTCGTGCAGAAGATCGATTCAAATTACGTCTGAAGGGAGTTCTCTGTGCCTCTTGGATTTCAGTGCCTTTTTCCTTCCCCAGTTCAGGGAAGTTCTCAGCTATTATTTCTTCAAGTACCCCTTCAGCACCTTTCCCTCTCTCTTCCTCCTTTGGGATACCAATTATGCGTATATTATTTCTTTTTAGTGTATCACTTAGTTCTCTAATTTTCCCCTCATACTCCTGGATTTTTTTTATCTCTCTTTTTCTCAGCTTCCTCTTTTTCCATAACTTTATCTTCTAGTTCACCTATTCTCTCCTCTGCCTCTACAATCCGAGCCGTCATGGTTTCCATTTTGTTTTGCATTTCACTTAAAGCGTTTTTCAGCTCCTCCTGACTGTTCCTTAGTCCCTAGATCTCTGTAGCAAGAGATTCTCTGCTGACCTCTATGCTGTTTTCAAGCCCAGCAATTAATTTTATGACTATTATTCTAAATTCACTTTCTGTTATATTATTTAAATCCTTTTTGATCAGTTCATTAGCTGTTGTTATTTCCTGGAGATTCTTCTGAGGGGAATTCTTCCGTTTGGTCATTTTGGATAGTCCTTGGAGTGGTGCGGACCTGCAGGGCACTTCCCCTGTGCTGTGGTGTATAACTGGAGTTGGTGGGCGGAGCCGCAGTCAGACCTGATGTCTGTCCCCAGCCCACCGCTGGGGCCACAGTCAGACTGGTGTGTGCCTTCTCTTCCCCTCTCCTAGGGGCGGGATTCACTGTGGGGTGGCGTGGCCCATCTGGGCTACTTGCACACTGCCAGGCTTGTGGTGCTGGGGATCTGGTGTATTAGCTGGGGTGGGTAGGCAAGGTGCACGGGGGCAGGAGGGGCAGGCTTAGCTCGCTTCTCCTTAGGTGATCCACTTCAGGAGGGGCCCTGTGGCAGAGGGAGGGAGTCAGACCCGCTGTTGGAGGGGTGGCTTCGCAGACAGCATTGGGTGTTTGCGGGAGCAAGCAATTTCCCTGGCAGGAACTGGTTCCCTTTGGGATTTTGGCTGGGGGATGGGCGAGGGAGATGGCACTGGCGAGCGCCTTTGTTCCCCGCCAAGCTGAGCTCTGTCGTCAGGGGGCTCAGCAAGTCTCCCTCCCTTTGTCCTCCAGCCTTCCTGCTTTCTGAGCAGAGCTGTTAACTTATGGCCTCCCAGATGCTTGCTGGGAGCAAGTCCCGCTTGCTGTCGGAACACACTCCGTCTGGCCCCTCCGCTTTTGCAAGCCAGATTCAGGGGCTCTGCTTGGCCGGGGGGCAGTTCCTCCACCCTGGCTCCCTCCCGCCAGTCCGTGGAGTGTGCACCGCCTCGCTGCCCTTCCTACCCTCTTCCATGGGCCTCTCATCTGTGCTTGGCTCCGGAGACTCCATTCTGCTAGTCTTCTGTTGGTTTTCTGGGTTAGTTAGGCAGGTGTAGGTGGAATCTAAGTGATCAGCAGGATGGCTGGTGAGCCCAGCGTCCTCCTATGCCGCCATCTTCCCTCCCTCCCTATCTTTTTTTAATATAATTTATTGTCAACTTGGTTTCCATACAACACCCAGTGCTCATCCCAAAACATGCCCTCCTCCCTGCACATCACCCACTTTCCCCTCTCCCACACCCCCCCATCTACCCTTAGTTTGTTCCCAGTCCTTAAGGGTCTCTTATGGTTTGCCTCCCTCCCTCTAACTTTTTTCCCCCCTTCCTCTCCCCCATGGTCTTCTGTTAAGTTTCTCAAGATCCACATATGAGTAAAAACATATGGTATCAGTCTTTTTCTGCCTGGCTTATTTCACTTAGCATTAAACCCTTCAATTCTATCCACGTTGCTGCAAATGGTCAGATTTCATTCTTTCTTATTGCCAAGTAGTATTCCATTGTTGTATATATACCACATCTTCTTTATCCATTCATCCATCGTTGGACATTTGGGCTCTTTCCATATTTTGGCTATTGTTGAAAGTGCTGCTATAAACATGGGGGTGCATGTGTCCCTTCAAAACAGCACACCTGTATCCCTTGGGTATTTACCTAGTAATGCAATTGCTGGGTCTTAGGGTAATTCTATTTTTAATTTTTTGAGGAACCTCCGTACTGTTTTTCAGAGTGGCTGCACCAGTTTGCATTCCTATCAACAGTGCAAAAGAGTTCCTCTTTCTCCACATCCTCACCAACATCTGTTGTTGCCTGAGTTGTTAATGTTAGCCATTCTGAAAGGTGTGGGGTGGTATCTCATTGTGGTTTTGATTTGTATTTCCCTGATGATCAGTGAGGTTGAGCATTTTTTCATGTGTCACGTGGCCATCTGGATGTCTTCCTTGGAGAAGTGTCTATTCATGTCATTTGGCCATTTCTTCACTGGATTATTTGTTTTTTGTGTGTGTGTTTGAGAAGTTCTTTATAGATTTTGTATACTAACCCTTTATAGGATATGTCGTTTGCACATATCTTCTCCCATTCTGTTGGTTGTCTTTTAGTTTTGCTGATTGTTTCCTTCACTGTGCAGAAGCTTCTTATTTTGTTGATGTCCCAGTTCATTTTTGCTGTTGTTTCCCTTGCCTCTGGAGACGTGTTGAGTAAGAAGTTGCTGTGACCAAGATCAAAGAGGTTTTTGCCTGCTTTCTCCTCAAGGATTTTGATGGCTTCCTGTCTTACATTTAGGTCTTTCATCCATTTTGAGTTTATTTTTTTGTATGGTGTAAGAAAGTGGCCCAGGTTCATTTTTCTGCATGTCGCTGTCAAGTTTCCCCAGCACCATTTGCTGAAGAGACTGTATTTATTTCATTGGATACTCTTTCCTGCTTTGTCAAAGGTTAGTTGGCCATAAGTTTGTGGGTCCATTTCTGGGTTCTTTATTCTGTTCCTTTGATCTGAGTGTGTTTTTGTGCCAGTATCATATTGTCTTGATGACTAAAACTTTGTAATTCACCTTGAAGTCCAGTATTGTGATGTCTACTGCTTTGGTTTTCTTTTTCAAGATTGCTTTGGCTATTCAGGGTCTTTTCTGGTTCCATACAAATTTTAGGATTATTTGTTCTAGCTCTGTGAAGAATGCTGGTGTTATTTTGATAGGGATTGCATTGAATATGTAGATTGCTTTGGGTAGTATTGACATTTTAACTGTATTTATTCTTCCTATCCAGGAACATGGAATCTTTTTTCCATTTTTTTGTGTCTTCCTCAATTTCTTTCATAAGCTTTCTATAGTTTTCAGTCTATAGATTTTTCACCTCTTTGGTTAGATTTATTCCTAGGTATTTTGTGGTTTTTGGTGCAATTGTAATGGGATCAATTCCTTGATTTCTCTTTCTGTTGCTTCATTGTTGGTGTATAGGAATGCAACCGATTTCTGTGCATTGATTTCACATCTTGAGAGTTTGCTGAATTCATGGATCAGATCTAGCAGTTTTTTGGTTGAATCTTTTGGGTTTTCCATATAGAGTATCATGTCATCTGTGAAGAGTGAAAGTTTGTCCTGCTCCTGGCTGATTTGGATGCCTTTTATTTCTTTGTATTTTCTGATTGCTGAGGCTAAGACTTCCAATGCTATGTTGAATAACAGTGGCGGGAGTGGACATCCCTGTCTTGTCCTGACCTTAGGGGGAAAGATCTCAGTTTTTCCCCATTGAGAATGATATTAGCATTGTGTCTTTCATACATGGCTTTTATGATCTTGAGGTATTATCCTTCTATCCCTACTTTCTTAAGGAACAACTTCTCATTTTTTATTAGATTGTACAAATAGAATACCATTCTCAAGCTAGATAATATGACCCAGGCAATATATTCCTAAATTAGTGTCTATCAAAAAAAGGTCAAGAACTCCCTACATAAAAATCACCTGGGAATGCTTGTTTATAATGAGAATGCCAACAAACTAATTAGTTGCCAGCAAACTAATCAGAGTCTCTGAATGGGGCTCAGGAATCTCAGTTGTGTTATAGGCTGACATTTGAAAAGTATTTCTATAGTGGAGGTATTCTCAAACTTTTTGGTGCTTTGGTCCCTCTTAGTAGCCAGGTGAAGCCTATGGATCCCTCCTCAGGAAACTGTTTATGCATAAAATAAAATACATAGGACCACAAAGGAAGCCAATTATATTGAAATTCACTTGTTCAAAATTTTTTTAAAAAATATGTATAATAATTGACATGCTTTTATTAACACATTAATGAGACCTAGTAGCAAGTATTATACTATCATAGTTTGAAGTAGAGGATGAGTGTAAATAATAATCTAAGACCTCTGCCACAATTGTAACACAATATAAAATTATCTGTGATTTCTATTAGTGATGAAGTTACAGGCTTAGTTAATGCTACTATGGTTTATTGCCTAGATTCATAATGGAAAGAAATGCTAAATTTTCTTCAGAAGTAAGTGGAAATAATGGTACAATTTTTTTCCATCCAAGTTCATACACACCAGGCTTAGAATCCCTGACTTGGAAGTTGTACGCAAGTAGTACAGAGATTAGTGAGGATGTAGTGAAGATAAGAGCTGGACTGGAGATACTAGTCAGGGGAACAAAGTTGAGGTATGCAGGCAGGGGACCTCAGTATTTGGTATCATTAATTTAAATAATTAAAGGAGAGGTTGGGGACCCAAATATTCCTCCATTGTTAGACTTTCAATTATTTTGTTTGGCTGTTATGCCCTTGAATGTAGCTGAGTGGGATTATCTGCACACCCTTGTTGTTGTCCCCTCCTCTTGCAGCCAGGCTCCTTCAGAGGCTAGCTATAAGTTTAGATTGTCACTTTTTTGTGGCTCTGAGAGAGGAACAATTTACAGGATGGAGAAAGGCATTGGAGGATGAGGGACTAACATGTGCAGTAATAAGAGTCAGAAAACAGGCTGATATTAAAAACAGAAGTTCAGAGTAGCTGAGGTTGTGGGTAGGTGAGTGAAGAAGCAGAAGATGAAGCTGGAGAGGTGGGCTAGCCAAAGTTTATAGAGGACCTTCCAACTGCATATATGACTTTGGATTTCATGATGGTATTAGCAGGGAGCCAGAGGAGAACTTTATGATAAAGAAAGACGTGGTAAGGTGTATTTCTTATTAAAATAAATCTGCACGCAAAATGAAAAATGGATTGGAAAAAGGCAGGCTATTTCTGAAGCTTTGGTAAGAACCCAATGAGAAAAATATGTGCTCTCTGAAGTAAGGTGATGGTGATGGGACAGAGAAGAGGAAACAGATATGAGAGATGTTAATAATTGATTTTGGGATAATGCTATGAAGAAGAGGAGTTTGGGGTTTCTTTGAAGGTTGTAGCTCTGAAGTTCAGGTGAATGGAAACACCTTGAATAGAGGTACCAATCATGAGAAGCGCAGCAAGTGTTTGGGAGATTTTTAGTTTTGTTTTGGATAGCCTGTTTTTTTTTTTTTTTTAAGATTCTATTTTTAAGTAATATGTACACCCAATATGGGGCTTGGACTCACAACCCTGAGATCATTGTCACATGCTCCATCAACTAAGCTGACCAGGTGTCGCTGGATAGCCTCAATTTTAACTGCCTTCTAAACATCAAATAAGTTGAATAGAGTTTTCATTTTTACCATTATTCTTAGTAATCCTTTAGGCAAATGATGTGAAACATTCTTTTTCTCTAGAAACTGACAGATTGTCTTTCCAGGAACTATTGGACAGTTAGGTTTCAGAAATACATAGGATTAGGCATTGTATTGTTCTTTTAGTACACTTTAATGAAATGTCAGTCAATGGCTCTCCTTCAAATAGTTATAGTTGTATAGTTAATTCTTCTGGAAAAAAAAATACTTCATAGACTTGTGGTAATGGATTGTGGCAGTGGAGAATCTCAGTAGGCTTGTCTTCTCATATCAAGTGCTTAGACATTTTTTGTATTCTCCATTGCCTTTCTACCATAGCTGCTTGGAGACAGAAGATTGTAGGTAGGGTGGGAGCAAGAAGCAGAAGTGGTGTTTAGCCAGTTTTTACAAAAGTTATGTCGCTTGATTATTATTCCTACCAATTGGTGTAGACATAAGGGGAAATGACTAGTTGCAGTCATCTCCATATTCATTGTCCTTTCAGGTTTTGGAGTCTAGGTTAAGGGGAGTGTTTTACTGTGAAAATGGGATGCTAAAATGCAGCATTGACTTTTAAAAGAATTGTGAAGGAAGTGATGTTGTCTTTGGTGTTCTTTTTCCTCTGTCTGGCTATCCCTGTACTTGGTGCCTTTGTGTTAGGTCCTAGTAGGGTCACAGACCCCACTTCAGGATCTTGCCTAGACTTGCACTCTGTAGTAGACATCATTCCTTTGGCCTTTCTCATTCCATGATAAAACTTGCTGTTCCTATATTTGATAAACTATGCTCTGTACATATTTATGGTTAGTCATACTTCAAAATGTGCTATAACTTCCAAGTAACAATTTAATTTTAAGAAGGGTCTTGAAATAATGCTTTAACCTAAAGAAGTTACTCTATTGGTAGGGACTGTAGGTACTATGTGGTTGTGGCTCAGTGGTCTTTCCTATCGATTCTTAAGAATTATTGATAGCATACACATGTGAAAGACATTCAGAATATACAGAAGAAAATGTATTGTTTTTATAAAGGCTGAGGGAATAGTGAGTAGAAGTAGATTTATAAGGCAGACTTCATTTGTAGAAGCTTTAGCAAAGGAGAGATGAGTTATTTTTGAAGATGGTAATAGAGATATTTCATATTTAGCAGAAATGACTTTGAGGGAAGGGATTATGCCTTAAGTTTGTGTTTTTCATGGAGCCTGGAAGAGTAATGTATGCACAGTGTGTAGTGAAATTTTAAATGAATGAGCAAATCCATGGAGGATAATTACTGATTAAAAAAAAAAAAAACCTTCTATATGTTTATTTGTACCTTGAATAATCTCCCAAACCAAGATAGAATTTTTAAAAATTTCCATGGATTTAGTATATATGTAATCATTTAAAGAGGTTGGCTTAAATACCCAATGAATTGGGAAAAATGAAAACCTGCTTATTCCTCAACGAACTCCAGATTGAAGGAAATTCTATGACACCTATTAAGTAATGCTGATGAAGGAGTCTTTAGGTTGTCTGTTTATCTCCATATGAGAATGTAAGATTATTTGTGTGTTTTGTTTGGCTTTTTAAATGTTGACAAGAAGCACATTTTGAAGAAACTTTTTAACAGGGACTTTGCAATGTAAGCAGGTCACCTTATAATATTCACACTTCTTTAACTGCAATATTGTGTATGTGTCTTTGATGGGTCTCTTATGGAAGGTGCATTGACATTCTTCTCCCTCCTAGTGTTGGTGTAATATTTTTACAGGACAGCAGAGGGTACTGTGAATATATCCTGATGTAAGGTATGAACAGGAAGAAATATGTTTGCTTTAGCTTTGATTCATACTCTAGAGCAGTTGCCCAGAATGATGTAGGAGACTGTCAGTCATGTAGCAAACCCTGCCCACATTTCCTGTCTCTTTTCAAAACTGCAGTAACTAATAACATTTGCCTACTTAAGGTCACTAACATGTAGTTTTTGTATATAAAGATGATGATAAGCCACCAGCAGTTGATGGTAGCTCTGATTTTTTTCACTAGTAGATGGGTTGCATTTGAGCTTTTCACTTAGTGTATTTCCCTAAGGACCAGTATAATGCCTCAGGGACAATGGTCAAGGTGAGGCTTTTGGTCCATGACTGTGCTACAGAACAAATTTCACTGGCCTACATGGGATCTAACTGTAATTTTGACCTCAGTGTTTTGCTCAATTTAGCTGAGTAAGGTTGCTTGGGGAAATCAATGGATCTCAAAGGGCAGAACTCAAAAAACTGTGCCACGTCTATTTAGTCAATGGACAAAAATATAGTTGAAGAGCAAGCAGATGTCACCTGTTGAGATGACAACATACATTTTTACGACCTGCTTTATGTATCTCTTAAGGAAATAAGATCCTGGAATTTTGTATTCAGTTTCTACCCACAGTATCTCATTGTTTTCTTTAATGTTAGCCTTGTAAGTCAAAACTGATCATCAAATTGTTTGTCACAACTTTCAGCTTGATTGAGACTTTGTAAGCTTTTAAACAATGTTTTATCTTTGTAAGGTCTAAAAATTGCCTTTATGTTGCTTTGTCGTTTGCATTTAGCCATAGCCTACAATAATCTATTGATAGCATACTTCCCTTACTATTTAAAAGTAAAATACTATGATCTATTAGGAAGACTGTTTTATAATTTTCTAGATTAAGGTCAACAGCAGTAACATGAGCTCTAGACATTTCGTATCATGGTCTGTCATCTAGGGCATTTTCTCAGGCTGCTTGGTAGAAGTCATCCATTCTGAATATACATTGGTTCCAGGGGACAGTTTGCTTGTGAAATAGTCCAAAATTACACTGTTAGGCTTATAAAATAGAGTTAAGGGTACTAGTCTGCTGGAACCTACAGATGTATTACTTACATCTTGAAAGTAATATAACATTGTATGTTAACTACACTGGAATTAAATTTTTTAAAAATTGGAAAAAAAGAGGTACCTGGGTGGCTCAGTTGGTTAAGCATCTGATTCTTTTTTTTTTCAAGTTTTTATTTTATTTATTTATTTATTTATAATTTATTTATTTTTTATTGTTTTAAATATATGAAATTTATTGTCAAATTGGTTTCCATACAACACCCAGTGCTCATCCCAACAGGTGCCCTCCTCAATACTCACCACCCCTCCCTCCCACCCCCCATCAGCCCTCAGTTTGCTCTCAATTTTTAAGAGTCTCTTATGCTTTGGCTCTCTCCCACTCTAACCTCTTTTTTTTTCTTCCCCTCCCCCATGGGTTCCTGTTAAGTTTCTCAGGATTCCAGACCCATAACCAGCAAAGAAATTGAATCAGTTATCAAAAATCTCCCAACAGATAAGAGTCCAGGACCAGATGGCTTCCCAGGGGAGTTCTACCAGACATTTAAAGCAGAGATAATACCTATCCTTCTCAAGCTATTCCAAAAAATAGAAAGGGAAGGAAAACTTCCAGACTCATTCTATGAAGCCAGTATTACTTTTATTCCTAAACCAGACAGAGACCCAGTAAAAAAAAAGAAAACTACAGGCCAATATCCCTGATGAATATGGATGCAAAAATTCTCAATAAGATATTAGCAAATCGAATTCAACAGCATATAAAAAGAATTATTCACCATGATCAAGTAGGATTCATTCCTGGGAAGCAGGGCTCGTTCAACATTCACAAATCAAGCATCTGATTCTTGATTTTGACTCAGTCATGATCTCATGGTTTGTGAGATTGAGCCTTGCGTTGGACTCTGCGCTAACAGTGTGGAGCCTGGTTGAGATTCTCTGTTTTCCTCTCTGCCCCTCCCTTGCTTGCTCTCTATTTTTCTGTCTGTCTCTCTCCCTCTCAAAATAAATAAATAAACATTTAAAAAATAGAAAAAAAAGTTGATTGTGTACATTTTTCCCGATGTTGTGTTGAATGACATAAGAGTGGTAGCCTTAAATTAACTATGGTAGGACTACTTACAGTACGAGAATAGGCAAAGGATGTCAACCAGAGCTTCCCCTCCCTTTGGAGACCTGGTTGTTTAACATTTACCAGCACACCACTGCCTAAGGGCCATTATTCCAGCCACTGAGGCATATCCCCGAGTGGACTTGACATATTTCATTCTAGTCCTAGGATTGAGCCTGACCCAGACTTCCCAGGGTATTTTTGGCAATCTTGAGTAATAAGTCATTCAAATCCATATTTATTTTGAAATTTTTTATGTTTATTTATTTTTGAGAGAGAGAGAGAGAATGAAGGAGGGGCAGAGAGAGAGGGAGATACAGAATCTGAAGCAGGCTCCAGGCTCTGAGCTGTCAGCATAGAGCCCAATGTGGGGCTCAAACCCATGAACTATGAGACCATGACCTGAGCCAAAGTTGGGTGTTTAACCGACTAAGCCATCCAGGCGCCCCTCAAATCCATACTTTTGAAACTGAGAAATCACTAAGTCATTTGAAGGATGAAGGGTGAGGATGGGGCTGAATTACCACTCAGTTTATTTGCATTCATAGCAATGTTGTCTAACAGACTGATTCCAGGTGCTAGCCATTTACTATAAATAAGAAATGTGGAGTCTTTTGTTGCTGAAACAATTTACCAAACAAGTACCTTCCTGTCCATTCATGGCAAAGGAATGAGAGGAACAAAAGAAGTCCTCAACTTAAGTATATTCTGTAAGTGGTTTAGCTCCCTGGCAGGCACTGATGTATTGCATGTGTATCCATCCCATCCCTGAAGATTCTCTTGGCTTAATTATTGTCAAAACACTGTGTAAATAGTCAGTGAAACTGAAGATAGCAATTTTCATAAACTGTATTCTTTATTTTTTGACAAAAAAGGACTTCCTGTCTTTTTCAGAAGAATGCCTCAGACACCTGGGTTTTAGTGCTTTCATTTTTAGAATGAACATTCGCCCTACTTGGCAGTTAATATTTTTGACATTCAGAACACTTTTGGAATAGTTTTTGACTTTACAAACTTTTTTACTGATAGAAGTATTTATAACACATATATTAGAAAAATGTATAATTTTATTACAAAGCATTTCAGAAGCAAATACATGAATGGAAATTAGGACAAAAGATATAAATGAAGCTATTTACAGAAAAAAGGAAATATAAGTAGTCAATAAATATGCGAAAAGATGCTCTATCTCACAATTGAAAATGCAAATAAAAATTAAAGTAATATAATCTGAGAATTTATCTTATAAAAATATATGATTATAATACACATATACATATGATTATAATACACATATATGCATGCATGGGTATTCATTATAACATTGTTTTATTTATATATAAAATGTCTGGAAGGATACGTATCAAGCAGTTAGCATTAGATACCTCTGTTGATTGTGGAAAGTTGATATGAAAAGGGAGGATAACACTCTTCACTATATATACTTCTGTACCATTTGAATATATAATAATTACAGATAATTACTTTTGTGTCTAAACTATATTGGAAATAGTTTTGTTTTTCTACTGTTCTATAAGCTTGTGCCTCATTACCAACAATGTACTTTGAACTTGTTTCTATTTCACTCTTCTTAACTGCTACACAAAATTTTGCCTTGTAGATGAGCTATCATCCATCCATCCATCCACCCACATATTCATCTATTTGCCTCCCTGCCCACTAAATTATTTTTTGCTTGCTTATTTAAACCATTTATTTTCCAAGTTATAGACACAATGCTTGTCCTTGGCTAAAACAAAACAAACAAACAAATAAAAATAACAAAAAAAAGTGGGGTGCCTGTGTGTCTCAGTAATTGAGCATCTGGCTCTTGGTTTCAGCTCTGGTCAGGGTCTCATGGTTTGTGGGTTCAAGCCCTGCATCAAGCTCCTGCTTGGGAATATCTCTCTCCCTCTCTCTCTTCCCCTTCCCCACTTGTGCACATGCATGCATGCTTTCTTTCTCTCTCTAAATAAATGAATGAACATTTAAAAAAATTAACAAAAAAGAATGCAGTTGGAGAAGACTACAGAAGGAAAAAACTACAGCCCAGTCTCATTCTCCAAAGGCAACCACTGCTAACAATTTCTGTTCTAGTGGTTACTTTTATGACATTAAACAATATGCTTATTATTGTAACAGTATTGATATCAATATTGTTATAATAAAACATGCTTATACCTTCATTGTCTCTTTTCCTCTCCTCCCCACCTCTCCTATTCCCTCATTCCCCCACTTTTTTTTTTGTTTTGTTTTTGTACCATGCTCAGAAGAAGTCCATATGAGAAAATCTTACCCTGACATAGTTCATAATTTGGGACATTTGACCAAGATAGGGAAAGATGTATAAGTAAAGAATACAATTAAAGGGTACTCAGCCTTGAAAAGAATGGGCAGAATCAGAGAGGGAAATAGATACAGTTAGAGCATGGAGAACCAATCAGGAAATGTAGGCCTTTCCCTGTACCAGCCCCTTACCTAGAACCTGAGAGGGTAGGTTGCTCTTTAGTGTTTCAGCAATAAAGTCTCACCCAGGGTTCCTGGTACTCTTAATGGCATGATAAAGTGGAAAGAACATGGGTTTGGAGTCCAAAAGACTTGATTTTGAATCTTACCTCTACCACTATTTAGCTATGCGATCTTGGGGGCAATTTGATTAAACTTTTTGGGTCCCAGTATACTTATCTGTAAATAGGCAGTAATATTTTGCTCAACACTACTCTTATGAGATTTAGATGATGAGGATGATGGCAATTAATATTTATTGACTATTTACTATATAGCAGGTTTGATTCTTATTTTTTTCTTCAGTTTATTCATTTATTTTGAGAGAGAGAGAAAGTGCAAGTCAGAGAGAGAGGGTGAGAGAGAGAATCCCAAGCAGTCTCCACAATGACAAAGCAGAGCCCAGTGTGGGGCTGGAACTTACAAATGAAATAGTGAGATCATGACCTAAGAAAAAGTCAGAGGTTTAATCTACTGAGCCACCCAGGTGCCCTACCAGGTGTGATTCTAAATGCTTTATGCTTAGGAAGTGCCTTATGTAACAGTACCTAGAAGAGAAAGTTATTGTTGTTATCTCATTTACAGATGAAAATGTATCAGATGCAAACAGATTAAATAACTTGCCCAGAGCCTACAGCTAACAAATTACACAGGCAGGACTTATACTGAAGCAATCTGATTGCAGATTGTACAGTTATACTGCAACACACATATAAAGTAAAGCACCTGGTATGGTATATTACACATAATAGTGTTCAGTATATATTTGTTTTATTATTTTCCTTCTTAGAATGACTGATTTTGCTCTTTCAACCCAAAGGAGACTGTGTGACATTATACAAGGTCATACTCCTCTTTCTATTTTTTTCAGAGAAGCAAGATATTAAATACTTTGCCTTAAACTTTGAATTTCTATACAAAGTATTAGGTATTACTGTTTAAGGCATTAACAATACCTTGGATCAGAGTAACCAGTTACGCTTCCTAAAGATATGAGCAATAGCCTATCACTTTCTGCCTGCAGCATTCAAACTCACGTATGTAGGAAGCTTGACAACATTTCCTAGATACATTCCCCATAGTGTCCAGAGGAATATGTGCAAATCGAGCCACAAAAATAGATCCATGCCTTCTGGAGTTCCCCAAAGCAGATAGTCAAGTCAAGTAACAAACCTGTTTCACATAAGAAATACATCTGTATTTTTGTGAAAAAAACTATGGCCCCCAGAGAAGGAGAAAAAAATAGTGAAGGAAACAATGGTAGGTCTCAGAGAATTTATTTGGAAGTCAGATGAGAGAAATGTCCAAACTCATCTTCCTGCATTCATTTTTTTCTACTCCAATCAGAGGGGTAGCCAGGATCTAAAACTAGGCAAAATGAATCTGTGGCTCTGGAAGATCAAGCAAGTAAGAAAGTACCACTTTTTGACTACCACTTTTTTTGCTACCATTTTTGTATGTTTTAAGCTACTTTCATACTGCTTCAGCAAAGTTTTTTTCATCATTTTCTTAATGTCCATCATTTAAAACATGACACTGGTTTTTGAGAATGCTACCCAACTAACTTTGCTTCTGATTTTAATCCATTCTTAGCAGCTAGAGTGATCTGTTCCAAAATGGTAAGTCAGATCATCTCACTTCCTTAAACCTTTGGTTCCCACTGCACTAAGGATAAGGTCCAAATTCCTTACCAAGGCCTATGATACTCCACAGATTTTGCCTCCTGCTTACTTCTTATGACTTTCTCTCCTACCACTCTTCTATACACATTCTCTGCTCCAATTACATCGATCTGTCTTTAGTTTCTGAATCAGACCATTCTAATCCAGCCCTTGCTATCTTATTCCCTCTAGCTGGAACATTGTTCCTTTGCCTAGTTAAACCTTACCCATTCTTCAAAGCTCATATCAAGTGTAATTTCTTCAAGCAAGACTTCTTTGACCACCACATACTATACTGGAGCTCTGAGCACCATGCATATCTCTTTTTCATGCTTTCTATAATTGTAATTAATTGTTTAAGATGTCAGTTTCTTTCAATAGAATGTTAGCTTCATGAGGACAAGGATCATTCCTGTCTTCCTCAAAATACTGTATCCTCAGTGTTTGTGAAGTACATATTGTTGATTTTCAGTATTAAGTGAATTAAATTAAGGGATATTTAGGTTGTGGTTGTCTTTTGTGGGTATGTGCATGAGCATGTATGCATGAGCATGTATATATGTGTGGAAGTGGAATTTATGACCCTCTCGCATAATCCTGTAATTGACCTCAAAGTTAGTAGTTCAAATGGTTTATTTCTGATTTACCAACATCCAAACATTCATTTGGTAGGCCCAATTGAATATAAAATATAAAGTTGAAAATATTTGAAGGATTAATAAATTTCTTATGAAAAAAATATCTCTATATAGGTATACACTGGGTAGCAATATATGCCCAGAATTTAGCTCCTTTATTAAAGTTTAGAGAATAGAGCAATTTGTTAGGGAGTATAGATCAGTATGCTCAATAAAAATCTTGCCAACTTTTCTATCTATAAAGCGTGCCTTTAGGCTATAACTCAGTAAAAAATAAAGTGCTCTTTTAATTACAGATGAATTATCAGTTCCTGCCAGTTTGTTGCTTTAAAGATAACGCAATTTGCTAAGCTCAGTTGGACCACATTGTCTCTTATTGAATCTTTGATTCTTATTGAATCTTTGATAGACATTTGAATTATTTTTACTTTTTGGCTATTATGAATAATAATGTTATAAACATTCTTGTATATTTTTTGTGTGTGGATATACATTTTCAGTTGTTTTAAGAATATACTTAGAAATAAAATTGCTGGATAATATGGTGATTCTATGTTTAACCTTTTAAGGAACTGCCAAAATGTTTTCCAAAGCAGTTGTACCATGTTACATTACCACCACCAGTGTATGAAGGCTTCATTTTTTTTTTTTTACATTCTCACCAAAACTTGTTATTATATCTTTTATTATAGGCATCCTAGTGGGTAAGAAGTGGTATCTCATTGTGATTTTCATTTTTTAATGGCCAATGATGTTGAGCATCTTTTCATGTGGTTATTGGCTATTTGTATACCTACCCATCTGAAGAAATGTCTATTCAAATACTTTATGACTTTTTAATTGGATTATTTATATTTTTATTGTTGAGTTGTAAGAGTTCTTTATTTATCCTAGATATAATTCCCTCATCAGATATATGATTTACAAGTATTTTCTCTCACTCTATGGGTTGTCTTTTTATTTTCTTGATAGTATGATTTGTAGCATATAGTCTTTCATTTTCAGGGAATTCAATTTATCTACTTTTTAAAAAATTTTTCTAATGTTTATTTATTTTTGAGAGAGGGATACAGAGCTCAAGTTGCGGAGGAGCAGAGAGAGAGGGAGGAACAGAATCCGAACAGGCTCTGAGCTGTCAGCACAGAGCCCGACGCAGGGTTTAAACCCACAAACTGTGAGATCATGACCTGAGCTGAAGTCCTTTGCTTGACTAACTGAGCCACCCAGGCACCCCTTCAATTTATCTATTTTTTGATGCTTGTACTTTTTTTAATTATTTTTATTTTTATTTTTTAAATATATTGTCAAGTTGGCTAACATACAGTGTATACAGTGTGCTCTTGGTTTTGGGGGTAGATTCCCGTAATTCATCACTTACATACAACACCCACTGCTCATCCCAACAAGTGCCCTCCTCAATGCCCATCACCCACTTTCTCCTCTCCCCCTCCCGCCGCATCAACCCTCAGTTTGTTCTCTGTATTTAAGCGTCTCTTATGGTTTTCCTCCCTACCTCTCTGTTTGTAACTATTTTTTCCATTCCCTTCCCCCATGGTCTTCTGTTAAGTTTCTCAAGTTCCACATATGAGTGAAAACATATGGTATCTGTCTTTCTCTGACTGACTTATTTCACTCAACATACCTTCAAGTTCCATCCACGTTGCTGCAGATATGATG
This sequence comes from Panthera onca, assembly GCF_046562875.1. Taxonomy (NCBI): domain Eukaryota; kingdom Metazoa; phylum Chordata; class Mammalia; order Carnivora; family Felidae; genus Panthera; species Panthera onca. The sequence goes on along the minus strand of NC_138357.1, from coordinate 44,397,764 downwards.
CTTATACTTTTAATGTCATGTCTAAGATTTTTCACCTAAACCAAAGTCACAAAGATTTATTCCTATATTTTATGCTAAGTATTATACTATCTTAGCTCTTACATTTAGGCCTATGATCCATTTTGAGTTAATTTTTGTATGTGATGTAAGATAGAGGGCTAAATTCTTCTGGATGTAGCTATCCAGTTGTTCCTGTACTATTTGTTGAAAAGGCCATTTTCATTGAATGGTCTTGGTAGCCTTGTTGAAAATCAATTGATCAAAAATTATGCTCTGAACTCTCGATTCTGTCCATGGATCTTCATGTTACCCTTATATCAGTACCACACTATCTTGATCTGATACCTTAGGATTTTTTATATACATGATAATGTCATCTGCAAATTGACATAGTTTTATTTTTTCCTTGAATCTGGATACCTGTTATTAATTTTCTTGCCTTATTTCCTGTTTATAATCTCCAGTATAATGTTGAATAAAAGTGGTAATAGCAGACATCCTTGTTTTTGATCTTAAGGGGAAAGACTTCAGTATTTCATCATTAAGTATAATGTTACCTATGAGTTTTTTCGTGGATAGCCTTTATCAAACCAAGGACAAAGGATGTTGGATTTTTTGAAATGTTTTTTCCGCTTCTATTGAAATGATTATGTGATTAATTTTCTTTATTGAGATGGTGTATTACATGGATTTATTTGTAGATGTTAAACCAAGTTTGCATTCCTAGGATAAATCATAGTTTGCCATTAGGTATAATCTGTTTTATATGTTGCACAATTCAATTTGTCAGTTTTCTTATTTATTTTTATTTTTTAAATAAAATTTATTGTCAAATTGACTAACATACAGTGTGTAAAGTGTGCTCTTGGTTTTTTCCCACGGTTGATTTCCATGGTTAATCACTTACATACAACACCCAGTGCTCATCCTAACAAGTGCCCTTCTCAATGCTCATCACCCATTTTCCTCTCTCCCCCACACTCCCATACATCCTCAGTTTGTTCTCTGTATTTTTTTGAGACTTTTTGGTCTATGTTGTTAAAAGATTCAGGTCTGTAGTTTTCTTTTTATGTGATGTCTTTTCCTGATGTTGGTATCAGGGTATTACTGACCTAATAGAAAGTGTTGGGAAATATTCTCTTTTATATTTTTTGAGAGAGTTTTTGAGGAATTGATATTAGTTCTTCTTTAAATAAATTCTTTTAAAACTGGTGGTAGAATTCACCAGTGAAGCTATCTAGGCCTGGGGTAGTCTTTCTGGTTTTTTTTTTTTTTTTTTTTTTTTTTACTATTAATTCAATCTCTTACTTGTTATGGGTCTGTTCAGAGTATTATTTTTTTCTTGGTCATCTTCAGTAGTTTGTATCTTTCTACAAATTTGGTCCTTTCATCTAAGTTATCTAATTTTTTGGCATAGCATTTTTCATAGTATTCCCTTGTAATCATTTCACACCCTCTATGTTCAGTGATGTCCCAAATTAGTTCATCTGATTTAAAAATACATATTTATTTTATTATTTTTAAATTATTTTTTAAGTTTATTTATTTATTTTGAGATGGAGAGAGCAGTGTGTGAATGGGAAAGGAGCAGAGAGAGCGGGAGAGAGAGAGAACCCAAGTAGGCTCTGCACTGTCAGTGCAGAGTTCAATGTGAGGCTCAAACTTAGAAAATCAAGGGTCCGATGCTTACCACCTGAGCCATCCAGGTGCCCCCAAAATACGTATTTATTTTAAGTGTCTGTTTTTAGGGGCACTGGAGTGCCTCATTTGGTTGAGCAGCTGACTCTTGATTTTGGCTCACATTATGGTCCCAGGGTCATGGGATTGAGCCCTGCATCGGGCTGCATATTGAGCATGGGGCCTGTTTGAGATTCGCTAGCTCTCCCACTCTGCTACTCTCCTCCACTCACAAGTGCTCTCTTGTTCTCTAAAATAATTAGTAAATAAATAAATAAATAAAATGTTTTTAGGGATGATATTGATAATGATGAATATAACATTCTCTATAATTGCACTACTGAAATATAATGTAAAAATTAAGTACATTTCCTTCTAGGGTGTGTGTGTGTGTGTGTGTGTGTATGTGTGTGTGTGTATTAATAATAGGTAGTCTGGGGTGCCTGAGTGTGTGCACATACACACATAGAGAGTTAGCCTTATAAAGTAAGTCTTACTATTACCACCATTTTCAGATGAGTAAATGAATGGAAGGTGAAAGTGTATAGGTAATTAGGCTAAGGTCATACAGCTAATAAATAAAATTGGGGCCCAAAAGGCTACATTGACAAAAGTCAAAAGGCTAGTTCACATTAGTCAATAACCCAGGTAAAGGTGCATCACTCAAAAAAGAGACCCTGTTGTACAGCTCACTTAATATGACAAAAATACATTATTTTATACTTGCTCATGGGACACAATGTTTCATCATCCTTTTATAATTAAAAATATAGGAAACAAGATTTTAGAACTAGGTACTGTCATTTATCTAAACATAGAAGCTCAATTAGATGCATTGCACTATTAGAGGAAAGTTCATTAATATAACTGTTCTTTCTGACAGCACCATGTTTTTTTTTTTATTACTTGGCACTTATAGTTATATACAGTGCCCTTCATGCTGACTATTTCAAGGAGTTTAACTCCATTTCCTGTCTATTTGTCTATTTATTTATTAACAGTCAACAGTCACTGCTGTTTCTGATAGACAAGAAAGATATTTTACAAATATGAATTACTTATTCTGCCTGCAACTGGCTTCTTGTAATAGTGAAAGTTACTTACCTCACTGACTCTCAGTTTCCCTGTATTTTACACAAGGGTAATGAGGTTAAATTATTTCTTAAAATACCACAAAACCTCAATTAACTGTAGTATGGCAAAAAGAATGTATAAGAATTAATGTGATTAGAAAAAGTTAATTGGTGTGTTGGTTACCTTGGAAGGTGCCCTTGTAGCTGCTTCCACTCAATTCTTATGAAAATCTTTTTACATGGAGTCATAGAAACAATGAAAGTACAAGAGTATTAGGTATAGTCAAATGTGTTAGTTAAAATCAAAAACAAAACCTTGGACTCCAGAAACTTAAATTAGTGAACTTAACATCCAATACTAGAGTGAACTGTTTAACTTTTGAAAAGGTACAGGTTTCCTCAATCCTCCTACCTGACCCTCTCTTTAGATAAACTTGCCAGCTGTTTCACAGAGAATGTAGAAGCCACAAGATGGCAACTTCCCACCACTAAATCTACAAACTTACCTATACCTTCACCTATCATTTCTGCCTTCCTTCCATTTCTAACTGAAGATCAAAAAAAAAAAAATCCTCCTGTGTATGGCACATATTTCCATTTGCGGTTCAGAAACTTTTTCTTATCCATGTATTTCTTTAGGGTTTTTGCTGTGTAAATTAACCATGTGTTGTCTTTTTCTTCAGCTATTTCCTGTTGTCTTGCTCCTTTCCCTCAGCATTTAAAGCTTGCTCAAATCTCTCTTACTCACCAAAGATAAAAACTATTCTGGTATTCCCCAAAACTTATAACCTCAGTCTAATCATGAGAAAAATAGCAGTGTACTTTTAAAAATCCTCTGGCCCTATGCTGTAAATGTACTGTATCTCACTCTTTCCTATCACAGCTAATCTTTGTGATAGTTGTCTCTACTCATTCACTGTTTTACTTCCTTACCTTCAATTTACTCTTCAGTTTATACAGTCTGGTTCTAGCCCTGATATTCCACTGATTTGTTTTTGGCAGTCTTCTCTTGACTAGCAGCCTTTCCTTGGCTACATATAAAGGATACTTTTTAGTTTTTGACTCACTTGATTACCCACCCAGTAGCATTTAACATAGTTGTCATTCTTGAAATATGTTGTTCTCTTGGCTTTTGTCCTGGTTTTCCTGGTATCTGTCTTGTTACTTTTTTTTTTTCAGTCACTTTTGAAGACTTCTCTGAACCTGCTCATCTTTTTTTTTTTAAACATTTATTCATTTTTCAGAGATGGAGAGAGACAGAGCACGAGCGGGGGAGGGTCAGAGAGAGAGGGAGACACAGAATCCAAAACAGGCTCCAGGCTCTGAGCTGTCCACACAGAGCCCGAGGCGGGGTGCGAACCCACGAACTGCGAGATCATGACCTGAGCAAAGTTGGATGCTCAACCGACTGAGCCACCCAGGCGCCCCCCCTGCTCATCTTTTAAGTGTTGGTGTTTCTCAGGAATCTACCCTTAGCCAGTTTTTTATTTTGCCTCTATCCTTAGGTAATTTGGTGACCCTGTGACATCTTTATTCTTGAAACTATGAAATATATATCCCCAAGTCCCTTTCCTTAATTCCTATCAGTATCTCCAATTTCCCACTGAACATCCATGCTTAGATGTACTATAGGCAACTTAATCTCCACATGATCTGACCCTTGCTTACTTCTCCAGTATCAACTCTCTCTTATCTATATATCCAACACTCTATGGTTCTGCTGCATTGAACTCATTTCAGTTCTGTGAATGTTCCAGGCTCTCTGAGAACAATCTTTCCTTTCATGTTCTCAGTTTAAGTTTAGAAGTCACTTTCCCCAGAAAGCCTTCTATTTTTCCTAAATGTGCATGTAATTTCTCCACTTACTGCCCTCAAAACACTCTGTATCTCTCTTCTCATTACATTTAAAACAATTCATTATTACCTGCTTGTTTTTCTCTTCTACTAGACTGTGATTACATAGAAGATACCATACTTATTATGTTCCCATTTGTATCCCTGTTGTTGGCACACAATAAATTCGTCAAATGCATAAATTAATGGATCTTAGAATCAAGTCAGGCTAAATAAATCTGTTATATTTTGGTAGAGTTATTACACTAATATATGAAAGCTTGGTTTATCAAATGAGTAATCTCCCATGATAAAATATCCAAATATGGGCCAGTTAAATGGATTCTAGTACAGTTAAGTGAATTCATGCCCAGCTGGTCATTAAGATTAATGATCAATGCCAACATGTAGAGAGGTCTATAGTGGTGGTCTATAGGTCTCTGTTTTGTGTCTTTATTCGGAATTTGCTATTATTGACTTAATTGAGGGCAAAAAGAACAAGCTTATGAAATGTTCAAGTGACACAAAGATGAGAGAGTAAAAATGAATATGATTTGAACTGATTTTGAGTGAACTAAAACTAATATATTGACATTTAATAGGGATTAATATAAAACTACAAGTTAAGGTAAAAATTATTTAGTACAAAATTCAAGAAGAATGGTTGTATGCCTACTGTGTTCTAGTCACTGGTGCTCAGGATGCAAAAAAGAATAAATCATAGTTTCTGCCCTTTAACTGGTTGCATTCTAAAGAGTATATTGAATCTAGATCATGGCACATAATATTATGTCTCATTATATTTTGTGTTGTCCATGTACAGAATATTGTGTGCTGTTCTAGGCATATTTTTATAATGTACCCATAATGTATATTTATCTCAATGTAAATTTTAAGTATTTCAATTGTATCAGTCAGAAATATTTAGATTATGCTGTTGTAACTATCCCCAAATCTTGGTGGCATATAACAGCAAAATTTTATTTCTGACTTATGTAACATGTCAGCTGGGAGCTCTGCTCCAAAATTTCTCATTTTATCACCCAGACTGATGGAGCAACCACTATTTTGAGCATTACCATTTCACTATGGCAGAGGAAAAGATGTAGAAAGCACATTGACAAATAAATGTTCTGACCTGAAAGTGAAACACAAGTGTGAGCAATAACTTTTGTTTACAAGTAATTGGCCAGAATCAGTCATATGCTCCATCAATCACAATGGGGCCAGGACATGCAAAACTGTCCTATACATGAAGGCAAAGAGATATAAATTTTGGAGAAAAGAAGTAATGACTATCATGACTAGATAAAGAATGAAATTTACCCTTCAACATTAGACTTTTTCCTACTCCCCTCCCTACATTAACTTTTTCTATAAATTTCCATATACACATGCATATATATACATACATAGATTTTTCCATTATATATGGGATCATGTTTATTTTCCATACATTTTATAGTTATACTCATCTATGCACAATTCTTACTTCAGTCTCTTTAATAGCTATAAAGTATTCCATAGTATGCATATACCATACTTTATTCAACCACTCCTCTTTGTTTTCTTTTTTTAAATATGAAATTTATTGTCAAATTGGTTTCCATACAACACCCAGTGCTCATCCCAAAAGGTGCCCTTCTCAATACCCATCACCCACCCTCCCCACCCCCCATCAACCCTCAGCTTGTTCTCAGTTCTTAAGAGTCTCTTATGCTTCGGCTCCCTCCCTCTCTAGCCTCTTTTTTTTTCTTCCCCTCCCCCATGGACTTCTGTTAAGTTTCTCAGGATCCACATAAGAGTGAAAACATATGGTATCTGTCTTTCTCTGTATGACTTATTTCGCTTAGCATCACACTCTCCAGTTCCATCCACGTGGCTACAAAAGGCCATATTTCATTCTTTCTCATTGCCACATAGTATTCCATTGTGTATATAAACCACAATTTCTTTATCCATTCATCAGTTGATGTACATTTAGGCTCTTTCCGTAATTTGGCTATTGTTGAAAGTGCTGCTATAAACATTGGGGTACAAGTGCCTTATGCATCAGCACTCCTGTATCCCTTGGGTAAATTCCTAGCAGTGCTATTGCTGGGTCATAGGGTAGGTCTATTTTTAATTTTTTGAGGAACCTCCACACTGCTTTCCAGAGCGGCTGTACCAATTTGCATTCCCACCAACAGTGCAAGAGGGTTCCTGTTTCTCCACATCCTCTCCAGCATCTATAGTCTCCTGATTTGTTCCTTTTAGCCACTCTGACTGGCGTGAGGTGATATCTGAGTGTGTCAACCACTCCTCTTTGGAGGGGTATTTGTTTTATTCCCAGATTTTGACCATTATAACACATACTGCACTGACTGTCCTTGAACATGCGTATATTTCTGTGCATATGTATTTGAATTTCTGTAGTATAAGTTATTAGAAAAGGAATTCCTGAGCACTTTAAATTTTGTCATGTCCTGGCAATTTGCCTTCCAAAATGCTGTACCAATTTAAAATCTCATATATAGTGTATGAAAGTGTAAATTATATTTTGAGAAAAATGTTGACATTTGTATTGAAGGAAGGAAGAGTTGGATAACGAGGGATTTAGAAACCACATAAAAATGAGTAATGAGTGAAGACTTTTTGTTTAAACAGCTTATAAAACCTTATACCTACTACTTCTAGGTTTGCTGACTGGAGCAATCCTGAAAAAGACTATTCCCACTTGTACATGATATTTCTTGTTACATCTTAGTGGTCAGAATGCAATTTCCTGTCCATATGCAGTTGCAAGGAAGGCTATGAAATGAAGACTCAAATTTGGGGAATTACATACTAAACCAAAAACTGCAGGCTACATAATCACCACAAGAAATAGACTAGTTTGGGAGATAGTTCTTGCTATGCTCCTGGATCTCTATAGTTGCTTACAACCAATTTTTCCCTCTTATGTTTGCTTCTCTTTTTACCCTCTTTTTCTCTTCTGCTATCTCTCAGAAGTTTGTCCATCATTCTTCTTCTTTTCTCTTGTTTCCTCCTCTTTCTCAATATGTCAACTTCTTGTGTCTCCATTTCTGTCTTTTTCTCTCTCTGCTTCCGTATGCTTTATCTCCCCATTTCTCCTCTGTGTGTATTTTTTCTCTTTCCATCTGCTTCCTATCCATCTGTCTCTCTATCTTTAGCTATCTCTGTTTTCTTCTGTATTTCTGGTTCTCTTGGTTTCGGTCTCATGTCTCTCTCTTTCTATCTCTATTTCTTTTTTTTTTAACGTTTATTTATTTTTGGGACAGAGAGAGACAGAGCATGAACGGGAGAGGGGCAGAGAGAGAGGGAGACACAGAACTGGAAGCAGGTTCCAGGCTCCGAGCCATCAGCCCAGAGCCTGACGCGGGGCTCGAACTCACGGACCACAAGATCGTGACCTGAGCTGAAGTCGGACGCTTAACCGACTGAGCCACCCAGGCACCCCTCTATCTCCATTTCTAATTATTAGAGCTAATAATAATTAGCTGCCACTTCATACTTGTTTTCATATGGTAGGAAGTACTTGAGGATAGGGTAGCTATAGAGATAGTGTAAAAAGGATTTCTTGATAGGTTGATGGTTGGATTATATAATCATTGAGGTATTTTCCAAGTTTGAGTCAAATTGAGAACCAACTTTCCATTCTTATTAAGTAGAATATCATTTATATTATTGCACATTTGTTTTCTGATTGAAGACATAGTAGGACCTTAAGACCATCTCTGTATGAATATTGTGCTTCATTGTAGGTGACTGTAGAATTAGAAGATACAGTATTCCGCTCTTATCCACAGTCTTAATTTCTATAGTTTCAGTTATCCTTAGTCAACTATGGTCTGGAAGCAGATGATCCTCTTTCTGACCTATCATCAGAGTATCAGTAATAGCTTAACATTATGTCATAATCCCTATATAAATCACCTCACTTCATCTCACCCCATAGGTATTTTATCATCTCACATCATACATTGAAAGAATAAGGTACAATACAGTAAGTGATTACATCGCATAGCTTTTATTACAATATATTGTTATAATTGTTCTATTTATTGTTAGTTATGGTAATATTCTATTGTGCCTAATTTATAAATTAAACTTTATCATAGGGTATGTCCTATAGGAAAAAACATACTCTATATAGGGTTTGGCACTATCTGTGGTTTTAGGCATCCACTCAGGTCTTAGAACATATCCCCGAAGGCTAAGGAGGTACTATTGTATTAGAAATTGAAATGAATGTGTGTTCTTTACAACCTAGCTGGTATATCTAGTAGTGTCTTTTAGTTGTGTCAAAATATATTAATAAATTAAACTTGTTTTGCCTTCTAGAATTAGAATTGTGCCATACAGATACTTTTAAGAATTAACATGAAACAGGAACCTGGCATACTGGTACTTTAAGGAGGAAAAGAGTAAGTGGAGAAGGTAATTTACAAACTAGACTTGAAAACCACTCGAGCATAACATTATCATTACAATTATTTGTCAAATGATTTAGTTCAATTACATTTTTAAAAACTGTCTTGAAAATATGGCCCTACTCATATCAGGATTGGTAATTCAAGGAAAGGAAAATTAATGCCTTCATTAGCCATTGTGCTAGCATCTTCAGTCTTTAGAATCCTTGTGTTGTCTTTTGGGATTTTTATATCCTACCCTTAGGAAATCAGTAAACACAAAGCCCTCGGAAATATGAACTTCAGGTGTAAGAACCCTTGTATATTTATATCCATGGTAGGGGGAAGAATTCTGTGAAAAAAAATGTAATTTTGAAATAATTGAATAGCAGCATAATTGCCATCATATAAAGTATTATACTTGCTCCTATACATTTTCTCCACACAACAGTAAGTTGGTTGTAAAATCACCAAGAAGAAAAAAAAAGTTATAATGTAATAAACCTAAATTTCAGTGTAAGATTTCCATGGGATAACCTGAGATGCTTCTGACACTTTTAGTATTTAAACAGATGTGTGGGACTGTATGCTGGGAGCCTAGTGGTCACAGTTCTGAGACATTCATTGATCAATGATGATATTTAAGGCCGATTTCTGTTGCAGATGAACACAGCTAGGAGATTGATTACACCGGCCTTTCTTTTTGACTGAATTGGCAGTTTGGCAGATTTTCCCTTTCAATGGGAAATCTGCATCACCTATTGAACATGCTACAAAATACTTGTCTTACTCTATATTCCCTTAGCCTTTAACATATACAGGTCATTCTTCACTCTCTTGCACTTGACTAAGCTCTCAAGTATGCATGGACCTCCACAGTTAGATTATAGCTTCCTGAAGGCAAGGAGCGATGTTTTATAATCTTAGACTTAGTTTTTGACTTCCATAACATCTAACTCCTAGGGCAAAAATAGCTTAGTAGTGGTTATGAGCTTGGACTTTGTAGTCATATAGACCTAAATTCATTTTTTCCCTTAATTTACTATTGATGTGACCTTGTGTAAGTCACAAGTATCACTTTTGTGAATAGTAAAATGGGATAATAACACCCCTAAGGTCATTAATAGAATAAAATATCATATAGCAATTTAGTGAAATGCTTGGCACACAAAAATGCTCAATACATTATAATTATTATTTTAATAAAATACAGATTTTCCTTGACTTACAGTGGGATTACATATCAACCTATTAGAAGGTGAAAATATCATAAGTTGAAAGTGCATTTAATACACCTAACCTATCAAACATCATAGCTTAGCATAGCCTACCTTAAACTTTCCCAAAACACTTACATTGGCCTACAGTTGGGCAAAATCATCTAAAACAAAGGCTATTTTGTAACAAAGTATTGAATAGATCATGTACTTTAGTGAAAAAAAAAATGTTGGATGGGAAGTGAATCTTGTTTACCCTGATGTTTGTATGACTGAGAGTCAGAAATAGGAAAGGTACAATCATGGACAGGATGAATTGTAGGTAAAGGAGAATATGACAGACTTCTAATATCTCACTGGCAAGGTTGGGTTGATAACTGACTGAATACAGCAGAAATACTTAAATCAGAGATGAACCAATGTTCTTATTGAAGTCACTGGGAATAACATATATTCTAAACCGGGAGACAGGACAGAAGGGCTAGAATGTGCCTGTGGTTTAGGAAAATTTGAATAATAAGCCATCTTTTGAATGTCCAGAGCCTATGTAAACTTAGCTAGAAACTGTACAAATAAATTTTATGTAAAACAAAGGATTTTGTGGAATTCATGATGGTCTTTTCAGTCTTGGTTTGGGGTCTCCCAAAAGCAGACCCAAAGACAAGGATTTAGATGTAGGTAATTTATTTGGGAAGTGATTCCAGAAAGTAATGCAAGGGAATGAGAAAGTCAGACTGGAAGGGAGAAAAAGCAAATAAAGAGTGTGTTAATGAGCAGTTTGCCACTCAGTTTTACTGGAATATACCAACAGGTGAGGGAGTTGCGGTGTTTATTCACTAACTCCCATTACTGAAAGTAACTCATGGGGTGTTAACAACTTGGAACTTCCAGACTGCCTCCCCTGCTGTTCAACTTACTTTGTAGATAGGAAAGCACCCCCTGGTAGAGAAACATAGGAAGTCTTCTGCAAATGACTTTTGGCGTAGGCCAAGAGGATATGGGTAGGGTAACAACAGTGTCCACTATAGCAGGGGAAACCACATATCTTGGATTTGAATAATCATATATTTGTTAATATATATTCTATTTCAAATAAATGGGTAACTTGAAAAAAACATGAAAGCTGCCATTTATTTGTATTAATGAGACCCTTGATATGATATCTACATGATCTTCTTTTATCCATTGAATATGGATAATGACTAGGTGACTATCTTCATGAATATAATATTCTAGTGGTCAAGGTGTGGGCAGAAACAACCAAGCTAATAAATGCAGCTGATTCATTAAGAGTTTTAACTCAGTGAAGTATAACTCTGAAATAGTATTGTTTTTCCCAATGATTTCTATTTGTTGTACTGTACTGTACTTTGTTTTTTCCATGGGGAGATGGTGACAATGATAATCATTTCAGTCTGATTATATAACTTTTCAGCTGTTTTCAGAGTTTCATTCTGATTTTAAAGACTGTTCTAAGCTCCTATCTGATTCAAATAGTGTCTCTTCCTTTTTCTTTAAACAGATGAGACATTCCAGTGGCTAGGAATTTGGAGGGTGCATGGTAGATTTTCACACATCAGCCATATGCCTTCTCCAGTGGTGTTTCATAGGGAGACAAATGACTAGGGAAGAGGGAGAGGGAAAAAATATGCTTTTGATTGACTGTGTCTTTTCCTTGGTTGAACATAATTGCCCTTCTAGCCATCTATAGGCTCTGTATAAATAGTTAGTTGTTGTGACAGGCCTGATGATGAGATGATCCCCCCATCATTTACTCTTGGCAATGAAGTCTCTTTCGAAATTTGATTAAATCTTCCCTCAGAACTTCAACTAGTGACATGATATCACTTTTCTCTCAAGTGTACTCATCTTACCCCATGCTGTAAAGCCTCTGACAAGAATCATCTACCCAGTCCAATTTGAATCCTTGGTAATGTGCCAAATCCATTTCATGCTTCTTGGGACCAGAAATTTAGTATGTGATAGGGATTGGTAGAGATTAGTACTGGCCTCTTGTCATCTGAAATTCCCAACACACCATCCTTCCTCAAAGTTCTTTGTCACTGTTCCAGTAGTATGGGAGAAGTCCAGCATGTCATCTGGGAAAGGAAAACCTGTCTTTGTTATCAAAAGGTGACCTTCTCCTCTTTCTCAGTCTTCTTTGTTTATTGATAGAGAGAAGATGGGATGATAAAGAACTAGCTGCATTGGATAGTGAACAGGTGGGCTCAGACCCCAAACTGCAAGTTTTCTGAATTTAGGATGTCAGGTGGATATAAATTCTGAGGTAAATTCTGGGAATACACGATGCTTGATATCATCCTGTTACTCTCAAATTCTGGGTAAGGTTCTGCACCTTTAGGTACAAACCAATTATTCAAGAAACAAATCTTTACATGGAATTCTGGATCTTTAAAATGATATCCAGAGGGTGTTCTTGCTTTTCCACTCAGATTTGCTTCCACTCATTATTTTAGGGATCACTGTGCTTTCATTCTTATTGTCCCCTTTGCCATATTTATGTCTTGGGTTTATGATAAGCCCAGTATACCTCTGTGGTGCTTATATTCTGATTGTTAGAGGATCTCGATCCTATTTGAAACTTTTTACACTTATTTTTCGCTTTGGAACAGTTTCATTACAATTGTTTAAAGTTCAGTATTGTTAATTTTAAAATATTGTCAAAGTTGAGTAAAAACCCTTGTGATATAAATAAACAAAATAATTATAAGTGCTGATCAGTCTTATGAATAAAACAGCAGGGAGGTGAGTCAGAGAATGACAGAGTGAGACTTTAGGTAGTTGGAAAAAGTGTTTTTGTGTGACTGAAGACAATAGAATGTTAAGGAACCAACTGTGTGAAGAGTGGGGTGAAGTATACTAGGAGGAAGACAAAATGTAAAGACTACAAGAAGCAAATGACCTTGACACATTCCAGGGACAGATAAAATATTCATAGTGGCTGGAGCATAACCAACAAGGAGGAGAGTGTTGTCATATAAGATCAAAGAGGCAGCCAGGGCCCCACCTTTATGCCCTTAATGGCCTAATGGAAGGAGTTCAGATTTTACTCCAAATCCAATGGGAAGCCATTGAAAAGTTTTAAGCAGGGAACTTTGGCATGATTCAACTGTGTGCATTCATGTTTTCTTCCATTCGAATAAAACTAAAAACAAAGGTCACTAGAATGTCATTGTTTCTGTAATGTGTCCTTGAGATATGTGAAAATTTAGCTGCTAGTTTGTTGATGCCAAGATCTGTGACTCAATTTCATATTATTTTTTGACTTTTCAGCTACTGAAGAAAGTGAACAATGAAGCCACCATTTCTTTTGGCCCTTGTGGTCTCTTCTGTAGTCAGCACAAATTTGAGGATGGTATCAAAGAGAAATTCTGGTAAGTTGCTGGCAAATTATATTTGATCAAAAATGTGTAGTTTTTGTGACATCCAGAAAGCATCTGTGCCTTTAACTATGAATATCTTGAAACAGAAATGCTTGAACTTCAGCTATGTTGGAAGGTAGCCAAGATAAGAATGAGATTTTAGCCTACCACTGAGAAAATGTTGGTGAACTAGTGGAATTTTGTTCAACTTCAGTGGCAATTTACTCTCAGTGGACAATGAAATGTTAAGGGCCTACTTGGGGTTGGTTACATTTGCTAATGACTGTACACCTGGGAGCAAACATTTGTAACTGAAAATACAAGAAACTTAAAAAAATATATATATATCCTTTGCCTCTTAATTGAGTGTGCAGCACTACTGTTTAAATGAATTATTTTGACATGTAGCTTTATTTTTTGTTACATTTTCACATTTTTACTGAATCTCTAACAGGCAGAAGTTTAAAGCCTCCAAGTTAAGAAATATTAGCTAATTTCCTGAAGAGGAATTTCTTGAGAAGAAATATCTATTCATAGAACATGGTGGTCTGGCAGGCAACCATGCTTGTACTGAAAGATCAGCTGTCATCAGTAGATGTCCCAATCAGAGCTTAAACATTGTTTAAAAACACTTGAATATATATGTCTTTCAGTTTTTATTATATAGTCTAGCTATAATTACAAACCATGCATGAGATTTTAAGAATTGATTTTCTGTCTACAATCATCCCAGTAAGACATTGAAGAATGAATGTATTACTACATGGAAACAAAAGACTGTGAAGGGACTTTCTGCTGGCTTCTAATTCAGTTATTTCCTAGAATTAAATGTATGCTCTTTACTTTCTCATTAGGTATAAAACCCAGAAAATAAAGTGCATTTTTCAAAGCAATAAATGCTGGCTAGTGCTTGGCATTTGGTTAATGTTTGTTTTCTGAGGCAGGAATACTTGCTAATTGAAATAACTAAAGAACAGTATTGTTCTTCAATTGATATCATATTAATAAGTTTAGCATAAATGTGTCACAGGTTGTAAAATAGAGCACCACTACTGAAGTCCAAAGGATTCTGTAATGGTAAGGGCAGGGCAGTATATTAACTTTTTCTCCCCTTAAGACTTGTGTATTTAACACATTTTTGCATATTGTGAATCTTTTTCAGCTGTGTTTAATATTTTACCTAGAATATCTCTAACTTGGTATATTTTACGTGGCTGCCTTACCTTGCCTTAATCTTGAAGTCACATTTTCACTTTCAGTCTTGGTTCAGATTGATTGTTGCTAAAATAAAATACTCGGAAATATTACTTACTAGCAAAAGTAACCTCTTGGACCAGATTCCATGTTCTTCACTCTGCTGTGTCCTAATGTAGCAGAGTCTGAAAGCAAAGAAAAGGAATTGAGAGTTTAAAAAGACATCTATATTGATGAGGTCCCAATAGTTCATTTTTGCTCTCAATTCCCTTGCCTTTGGAGAAAGAATGAAATCTGGCCATTTGCAGCAACGTGGATGGAACTGGAAGGTATTATGCTAAGTGAAATAAGCCAGGCAGAAAAAGACTGATAACATATGTTTTTACTCATAATGTGGATTTGGAGAATCTTAACAGAAGACCATGGGGGAGGGGAAGGAGAAAAAATAAGTTACAGAGAGGGAGGGAGGCAAACCAGAAGAGACTCTTAAGGACTGAGAACAAATTAAGGGTAGGTGGGGGTGGGGGAGAGGGGAAAGTGGGTGATGGGCAGGGAGGAGGGCACTTGTTTGGATGAACCCTGGGTGTTGTATGGAAACCAATTTGATAAATTATATTTAAAAAAAACAGATAATTACAAAAAAAGACATCTATGTTATGGAAGTTTAATTCATGTAAAATCCAAACTAAGAAACAAAAACAAGTTGCTCTGTGTGTATGTATTCAGTTTTCTTTCCTTGGTTTGCTTATTATATTTATAAGGACAAAGATTGTTAACAATGTGTATACATAGAGGAAGTTCTCATTGACACACAGGTGCCCTTTAAATATTAACTTTTTTATGCTTTGCTCCTTTATTCTTTACTTAGCAAGTGTGAGTCCATTTGTGGCTTATGAGAGGTTCTTAGTTGTGTCTTCTTAATGTGGCCAAGTGATGCCATATTTGCAGTGAACTTTATTGAAGAAACATTACCCAAAAAGCTATTCCCCTTTGAGTGAATGCATTTGAATAATTTCAGTCTATGTTTCCCCATATATTTACCCTCAGCTACCTCATAGGACAATAGAAATTATAATTTTGGAACAAAACTTTTCCTACAGATCTGGGCAGTGGAGATGGTTTGAATGCAGTTAGTCTTTCTCTCATAAAATAAAAGCCTTCTTGCTTTTATTTGTGGTGCATATGGAGTAGGCAGGAAAGACTAATGGGTTTATGTTGTTGGTTTGTGCATGTCTGTGTATGGTGTTTTGTTTTTTTATTTCAAAATACAAAAACAAAAATCAAGCATGGGATAAATAAAAGACGTCCTAAGTTACCCATAGGTAATAAGAATGGGAGTACTTTGGAGCTGTTCTTTTCACTCTTTCTTTCTATTTAGGTACCTCATAACATCCTTCCCAGCCCCTACACTCATGATAATACTATTATTTTATGTAAAAAAATAGAATTATTTGCACTTTCATTATGATGGTCCTATTTGACCTTATTTTTTAAAGAACATCAAAGATTGCTTTGACAAATCTGTAGTACAAAATTTTGTTTCACGCAATCTGTGAGGTCCTTTGGCCTTGCCAGTTAAAGAGATCCAGATTTAAACTTGCATATTTGTTCTTCTTGGAATCACCAATGGAACTCAGAACTTTCATTTTTCCCCCTACTTCCCTTTTCCCAAGTGAAAAATGAATGATTGTGCCTTTCACTCATTAACATTAATAACTATTTAGTGTGAGATGTGAAGCCAATTATAATGATTTTTGTGCCATTCATTATAGACAGGGATCTCTTTCACTAATATCTCTTCAACTAATGCCAAAGGTTCTTTAATGCACAAGACACAGGACCAAGGGATAGAAGCTTCTTTTTATGTACTTGTCAATCAAGGGAAAAAAAAATAAAAGACTTAACTTTTTTTTTTTTTTTTTTTAATTTAGCTTGGGCACATATTGAAATGAACCTCCTAGTTTCTGGTATTACACAGTTTTTAAAAGCTGCAGCACAGGTTATGTTTCTAGGTAATACCTATTCACACTGGGCAAGTCCAAATATCAACTCTACATAGGTAAACAGAAAAAAATGGCTCTGAGGTTGCATTAGCATCTAATTTTAAGGACTGTAGCTGATTGATCAAGTGTAAGCTTGTCATCTTCACAGAATGCCCATGAGGTCCTTCAGCAATGGCATTCTCTAAATCTAAGACTAAATAAGGTCATTTAGAAAATCTACTCAATTAAAAATAGGTTTGCTTTACTTAAACGTGTCATTCTTTATGGCAGGGAATTGGCTAATATCTTGACAAAGTCTATTGGCAGAAATGCCCAGTGGAGGACACATGCATCAAAACTAATTTTTAATAGGATGGGTGGGAGAAAAACTCTCTCAGGAAGAGAACACCCAAGGACTTCTATATAGCTATTTCTTTTTACCTCAAAAATTATGTCCTCAGAATATACATGGTTTTTATTTTGGAGGGGGCATTAAACTCTCCCCTTTGCTTTTCTCTGACTTTTGCTGTTGTTGCTACAGGAAAATGTGAGCTGTGTTAGGCAGTTGTTGGCATTAGGCTCCCCCAGTCTGGATCTTCATATCAGGGAAGAAAGGAATAAGGAATAGGGTGACAAATTTGATGAGAAGTTATGTTTAATTCTGAATCCAAATTGGGTTATTTTGTGATCAGTACATTTGGAGAATGGCTACAACAAAGCAACTTCCCAATGATCTGGTGTTTCAAGGAAAATTGCAGAGTTATCAAAATATCTTAATCAACTACGAAAATGTAGACCCTAGGGGTAAGGAGGATGTGAAAGCCTGCTGGCACATAGTGGGTACTTATAGATACATTTTGGATCGACTTGAACATCCAATGCCATGAATGGTTTTACATAAGGCTTTGGCTTGTAGGTTTATAGAATTATGGAGTTTTATGATTGTTGATGAGAGAGTAGTAGTTTGTTTTCACTAAAAATTTTTTGGTTTTAGAATTTCTAGTCATATGATTGAGGAAGATCTTAAGGCAGAAATAGAGGTTATGTGAGTTTGCATTTCTACCCAAAGCTAGAAAGAGTATTTCAAACAACTTCCAAGTGTAAGTAAAATAACTTTCCCTGTGAAATTGATTGTTATATAATTAAAAATAAAATGAAATATCATGCTTCGAATTCTTAAAAAGGAGACAAAATGTTTTATTTTAAAATAGTGATTAGAAGTAATGTTGCTCTGAGGATATTCACATTGTACCTGTAACTTGGATTGCTAGAGTACCAGATTAGAAGTTAAAAGATAACAAGGTGTTAGTGAAATCTCATCTTCTAAATTTATGCTAATGAGCTAAGATCAAGGAGAAAAATACCTCCCTGTGATCTCTTCTGTACCTGATATGGATAACATGAGATTTGATACTTTTATCTCTTTAATTAGGGTGACTTCCATGGAGTAAACTGGATCTTGGAAGAAAGGAAAAGTGGTACTGGAAGGATTGACTTAGTTATTGGAGCTGGTATAGGAGTGGTATTAGTGTTGGGAGTATGGAACAAAGTTTCTATCAAGTAAGGAGTGGTCAGGGATGAGAGTGATAAGTCAGAAACAATGTGTGGCCAGAATGGACCTGAATGAAACACCCTTATTAAAGAAGTTGAAGGGCAAATAATTTTAGGATTTTTAGTCATTAAATTTTATATGGTCAAATGCATAGTCAGTCATGAAATACTTATTAAACTTTTACTATATGTGCAATATTACACTAATCTTGTGGTGGGGCAAGAGGGTAGGGAAAATAAAGCAAAACTCCCTTGTTGAATAATATTTACTCTCATTGGGATAAATGAATGGTTAAGCAAATTGTGTTAACCTGAGAGAGTGCTATGTAGCTATTAACATGATCACCATTTAGACTACATTCATATATAGAAATGTGAATATAAATAATAGTAAGCAAAAAAACCCAGTACACAATGATGTTAAAATATTCATTTACACTAATCAAAAATTAGAAAAGAATTTTGAATGATGTTTAGCACTTATAGATATATTTATAAATGATTTTTTTCTACAAGTCACTTAAATGTATAATAAAAATAAAAGATCTAATTAACTGGGAGGAAATACTTTTCCTCGGGATGCTTCACATATGAAACTTGGAGTAACAAAAGAGAATTTGATCCAGTATTAAACTTACACAGCAGGCCTCCAAAGCCAGGGGAGTCACAGAAGGACAGGATATATTGGACACTGTAGAAGATGAGAGGCTTGATGCAGGCCCTGACAGCATTTAGGACCAAGAGTGAGCTGGAATAAGGCAGGAGCACGTTAAAGGAAAAGAGCATAGTATGAGAGAAACAGATAGAAGATGGCAATGGATATGGCACATGCATGTAGGGAGAAGTGTAAGCCAGCAAATGGAGAATGGTTGAAGTTGGCTAAGTAAGATAAGTCACGCTAAAAGATAGTGTTCCTGAGTTCTGGTTACAGTAGTATAGATTAGTAGTAGATTTTATTTTTCAGTAGAATAACGATGAATGATGACTCTTGCAGTCATCTACAGGGATGACTACAAAGGGTAGCCAGATGAAAGAGAAGTCTAAAATAATCCCATGGGGGAAAACAGAACTTGACTTGGGAATTTTACTGTGAGACAGATAGGAGTTAGTTTCTTTTTATGTTTTTATCTTTATAATCTTGAAACATTTAAAACCTATAGAAAAGTTACAAGAATAGTACAATGGCCCCTCAATATACTCTTTACCTGTCTTCACCAGTTGTTAACATTTTGTTGCATGTTTTCTCTCCTCTCTCTCTTGCTCCCTGTTGCTCTTTTTTACCATTAGGTATAGTGTTAGCTATGAGTTTTTACAGGTAACTCTTTAAGAGATTAAGGAATTTCCTTTCTATTCCTACTTTGCTGAGATTTTTTTTATTGTGAATTGGTACTGAATTTTGTCACATGCTCTTTTTGCATCTATTGAGATGATGATGATTTTCTCCTTTATTGTGTTAATGTGGTGAATCAAATGAATTGATTTTCAAGTATTGAACCACTCTTACTATAATAGATAAGCCCTACTTAGTCATGATGTATTATTCATTTTATATATTGCTGTATTTATTTAAATTTTTTTTGGTTTTTGAGGATTTTTGCATCTGTGTTCATTAGTGATATTGTCTGTAATATTTTGGTAATGTTTTTATTAGGTTTTGGTATCAGAATTGTGTTTGCCTCATCTTAGGAAACATTGTTACCTCCTCTTTTCTGAATGGCATTATTGCTTCCTCAAAAGTTTGATAGTATTGACTATTTGTATTCTCTGGACTTGAAGTTCCATTTGTGGAAAGTTTTTGTTTATTTATTGATGCTTTGATTTCTTCAATAGGCACGGAGCCACTCAGATTTTCTCTTCCTTCTTAAGTCAGTTTTGGTAATTTGTGTTTTTGTAAAGGATTTATTCATTTCATCTAAGTTTTAAAATTTATTGACATGAGCCATTCATAATATTCATTTAATATCTTTCAAATCCCTATAAGATCTGTAATATTATCCCTGCTTTCATTCCTGATTTTTTTTCTTTTCTTTTCTTTTGATTAGTCTTGCTTGCTAAGGGTTTATTAAGTTCATTAATCTTGTGAAGGAATCAGTTTTTGACTTGGTTAATTATTCTTTGTTGCTTGTTTATTTAACTGTTCCTTGTCCATTCATTATTTTCTTTTTCTTATTTGGGGTTTAAGTTCTACTTCTTTTTGTAGTTTCTTAAGGTGGAAACTCAAATCACAGATCCTAAACCTTCCTTCTTTTCTAATAAAGGCATTTAAAGTTAAAAATGTCCCTCTAAGAGGGAGCCAAAACATAAGAGACTCTTAAAAACTGAGAACAAACTGAGGGTTGATGGGGGGTGGGAGGGAGGGGAGGGTGCGTGA
Organism: Panthera onca; assembly: GCF_046562875.1. Taxonomy (NCBI): domain Eukaryota; kingdom Metazoa; phylum Chordata; class Mammalia; order Carnivora; family Felidae; genus Panthera; species Panthera onca. The sequence continues at coordinate 44,377,071 of NC_138357.1, read as the reverse complement.
TGGGTATTGAGAAAGGCACCTGTTGGGATGAGCACTGGGTGTTGTATGGAAACCAATTTGACAATAATTTTCATATTAAGTAAGTAAGTAATTAAGTAAATAAATAAATAAGTCCCTCTAAGTACTGCCTTAGCTGTGAGCCCAAAATTTTAATCAATTTTATTTTCATTATTATGTAGTTCAAAACATTTTCTGATTTCCCTTGTAATTTATTCTTTGAACTGAAATTATTTAAAAGTGTGTTATGTAAGAGACTCTTAAATATGGAGAACAAACAGAGGGTTACTGGAGGAGTTGTGGGAGGGAAGATGGGCTAAATGGTAAGGGGCATTAAGGAATCTACTCCTGAAATCGTTGTTACTATATGCTAACCAACTTGGATGTAAATGTAAAAAAAATTAAATTAAAAATTATGTTAATTTCAAAATATTAAGGATCGTATAGCTATATTCTTTGTATTATTTCTAATTTAATTCCAATGTATGTATATCAGAGAATGTATCCTATAATATTTCAGTCTCTTGATATTTACTGAGATTTATTCCATGTCCCAGCATATGGCCTCTATTGATGAGTATTCCATATGCACTTGTGTATTATGCTATGAAGTGTTCTATGAATTTCAATCAGGTCAAGATGGCTGACAGTGTTTTTTCTGTCTTTTATATCCTTACTGATTTTATTGGATACTTGTACTATCAATTAGTGAGAGAGGGTTATTAGTATATCTCACTATAATTGTGGATTTGTCTCATTCTCCCTTTACCTTTGTCAACTTTACCTCATGAATTTTGATGCTCTTATTAGTTGGATACATATTTAGAATTATTTTGTCTTCCTGAAAAATTACCCTCCTTATCTCCTGTAATGCTATTTGTCTTGAATTTCACTTCGTCTGTGTTTAATAGAGTTGTGCTGACTTATGCTTACTGTTTTTATGTGTTTTATATATATTTTTGTTATCCTTTTACTCTCATTCTATTTGCAGCTTCAAATGTGAAATGCATATTTTATACACTCCATATTATTGAGTCTTTTTATCCAATCTAACATTGTTTATCTTTTAGATGAAGTGATTAGTCCATTTACAATGAATATAATTTTTGATATGTTTAAGTAACCATTTTCTATTTGTCTCTTCTAGTTTTTTTTAATTTTTTTAATTTTTATTTTACTAGTATTATTTTGAAATGTTTTATTTATTTTTGAGAGAGTGCAAGTGGGGGAGGAGCAGAGAGAGAGAGGGACAGAAGATCTGAAGCTGGCTCTGCATTGATAGCTGTGAGACCAATGTGGGGCTTGAATTCACAAACGTTGAGATCATGACCTGAGCTGAAGTCAGTCGCTCAACCAACTGAGCCACCTAGGTGCCCCTAGTTTTTTGTTACTGTTTTTACCTGTTGCTCTATTTATGTTTTATTTGGGGTTAGCTTAATAATCTTTAGTATTCCATTTTTATGTCCTCTATTGGCTTTATAACTATACCTTTTAAATATTTTTAGTGGGTACTTAAGATTGGTGGTCACAAACTATGGCTTGTGGGCCAAACCTACCCATTTCCTGTTTTTATAAAAAAAAATAATGGAACACAGTCACACTCCTTTATTTGCATATTGTCTATGGCTGCTTTGGTGCTATAATAGAGTTGAGCAGTTACTACAAAGACTGTGTGGCCAACAATGCTTAAAATATTTACTACGTGGCCCTTTACAGAAAAAATCTGCTATCCCCTGCTCTAGGGCTTACAATGAGCATCCTTAACTTTACAAAGTCTATTTAGAGTTAATATTGTACCACTACATACTTCACATGTGAAACATCATATTTGTTACTTTCCTCTTCTTGCTTATCACTTCATGCCTTATACTTCCCCCTTTGTACTTCACACATCATATTTCACACTTACATTTCTTACTTCCAGGTTCACAAATGTAATAGCCTTACAACAGTATAATTATATATTTGTAGTCCTTCATCCTTCATGGTATTGTTATGTATTTTACTTCAACATATATTATAAACACTTTCTTAAACTGCAATTATTTGCTCTAAATCATTAATTTTAATTTTCTAAGTAGTTATGAGAAATGAGAAACACAACTTAAACATTTATTCATGTATTTACCATTTCTAGTGCTTTTCTTTCCTTCTGGTCATTCCTTCTCAGTTTGTTGGACATTTTTTTTTTTTTTTACCTTTGGTCATAGTATAAGTATGCCAGAGATAAATTCAGCTTTTGTTTATATAAAAATGTATTTGTTTCACCTCATGTTTGAGGGCTATTTGCCCCAGATATAGAATGCAATGTTGAGAGTTTCCTTATCTACAGATGTCATTCCATTGTTTCCCAATCTGTATAGTTTCTCATGAGAAGCCAAGTGGACAGTCTTATCATGGTTGCCTTGTATGTAATGCCTTCTTTTTTCTCTGGCTGCTTTAAAGACTTTCTCTTTCTCTTTGGTTTTCAGAACCTTGACTATCATGTGTTTAGTCGTTTTCTTTGTATCGATCAGGCTTAGGTATAGCTAAAATTCTTGAACTTTTGAATTAAAGTTTCTCATCAAATTGGAGCAATGTTTATTATTTTTAGATATTTTCTGCCCCATTCTCAATCTCCTCCCTTCTGAAACTTCTATTGCATGAATGCTTGACTGCTTTATAATTATTCCTCAGATTCTGAGATTCTATTCATATTGCTTCAGTTATTTTTTCTATACTTTTCAGATTGGAAAGTTTTTACTGATCTGTCTTCCAGATCACTGATTCTTTTTTAAAGATTTTAAAAAATATTTATTTATTTATTGAGAGAGAGAGAGAGAGAGCGCATGAATGTGAGCAGGGGAGGGGCAGAGAGGAGGGAGACCCAGAATCTGAAGCAGGCTTCAGGCTCTGAGCTGTCAGCACAGAGCCCAAAGCGGGGCTTGAACTCACAAACTGTGAGATCATGACCTGAGCTGAAGTTGGACACTTACTCCACTGAGCCATCCAGGCACCCCAAGATCACTGATTTTTTATTCTGCTATCTGCTAAAGCCCATACAGTGAAATTTTTATTTCAGTTTCTATACTTTTCAGTTTTAGAAATTTCCCTTTGCATCCTTTTATAGGTTCCATTTCTCTGTTGATACTTATAATCTGATAACTCATTGAGGCCATATGTTTCTTTATGTCTTTAAGAATATTTTGTTAGTTCTTTGGGCATATTTATTATAGCTACCTTAAAGTCTTTATCTGTTAAATCCAATGTCTGGGCCATCTCAAGAGTGTTTTTTTTTTTTTTATAATTCTTTTTTTTTCATTGATGTAGGTTACTTTTTTTCCATGTCAAGTTATTTTTTTTAATTGAGTACTGAAATTTGTTGGTAATACATTGTCATGATACTAGATTATTTTATGTTCTTCTAAAGGGTAGTGTGTTATAGCAACAGTTCAACTACTAATCTTGAACTTTTGGTGTTTAGTTTTATCCTTTCTTAGAATAGATCTATGGAAAACCCAAGGTATGCCTCAATCACCTATGACTTGGTGGGATTCAACCTCTAATCTTTTTCTCCCTTGTGGATTTTGTCAGAGCTTGGTTTTAGGCTTCATTAGGGAGAATCTAGAGTAGACTGTATTTTATGACATAGTTCTTTCTTATAAATCAGGAACTTTCTGGAGTCTCAACTGAAAGACCAGGTGTTAACAAAGTGTTTCCTAGTACTCTTTGTCCTCTAATATCACTGTTCTATTATTAACTGTATAATGGTCACTCTCTGATGATAAACCTTTGGGAGACATGTTTTGTTCATGTTAGCCCAGTCTTCAGTCAGGGGCTCATAGAGAACCTCCATACAGATTTCATGGGCTCCCCTTTGTGAAGCTCTCTCCTTTTACTGAAGGTTTCAGCCATTTTAGCTGCTCTGATATCTGTAACTTCAGCTCAACAAGACATCTGGTCTCTTGTTAGAATTTGCATTCACTGTGACATAGTTGGGGAATTGTCCTCAAGTGGAGAGCTGGGTTGACTGTTGGGCTCACTGCATGAGTTTCATTCTCCACGCCCCGCCCCTGCCACTGAGATCACTGAGATCACAGTCTTGCACCACCTGAGAATAGTTGCTTCATATATTTTGTCCACTTTTATCATTACATTCTATGGGAGAGCTAGTCTGGTTCCAGTTATTTCATCATAGCCTGAAGTAAAAGTTTTCTTGTTATCTTTTGATACCCCATCATTCTTTGAGCACTTCCTTGCTTTCTGTCATAAAGATGCTCCAGGCTTACCTTTCATACTTTCACTGTCCCAGCACTAGAAATAGCAATTTTTCCTGATTCTTTCTAGTGGAAAATGCTATTTAGAAATCATTTTTTAAAACTGTGATTTAATTTGGATACTTCTGATTCAAATCCAACATGACAGGGTTCTTCACCTTTACCCATTCCACATTTTTATCTTTTTTTCTCACAGTGGAAATCTAATTCCCATCAACGTCGATATACTTACTTAATTATTTTATCCTATAATTCATGCAAAATAGTTTCTGAACTACTGTACCAAAACTAGTATCAATAACAAACCTACTAAAAAGTACAAGATAGTTTACAATTCTTTTTGTCCTTTGAACTAATCCTACTAAATCTGTATATTCAGAGTGTTGTGTTTAAAATTTACTTGAGTTAATTAATTTTCTCTGTGGTTATGCTATTAATTCAATGGATAAGTTAATTTGTGTCTTACTTGATTTGCTTTTTTATCCTTTTTGATTAAATTTTATTTCCAAAAGCATAAAACATATAATTGAAAATTCAAAATTATATAAAGAGAAATTCATCAAAGAAATCTCATTTGCATAACTTTTTATTCTACCTTGTCTCACATATCTACTATTTATAATCAATTTCTTTAGTTTCTGGTATTTCTCTTTTCACAAGTCAATATGTGTATTTTGTTTCCCCTTATTTCATACTTAAAATGTAGCAAAACTTAACTATTTGCTTTTTATGCTCCTTGTTTGTTTCACATATTGTATCTTGGAAATCAAGTAGTAAGATTGTTTTAATATTTTTCTCATTGTAATAATATATTACGCTTAATAAACGTTCAAACAATATCAAAATAGAATATTCTCTTATGATTTCATTTTCAGAGATAACCCATTGCATTTCATATAGATTCCCCCAGATAGTTTCTTTGTGTGTGTGTGTGTGTGTGTGTGTGTGTGTGTGTGTGTGTGTGGTGTGTGTGTGTGTGTGTGTATGACGTATATAGGTTAAATCATGTAATTTTCAAACTTAGAATCATACTGTATTCTTCAACTTTATTTGTCCCTTAACATGATATTATAACCTCTAATCCTTGGCAATACCTTTGTAACTTAAACTTTTAAATACAATGTAGTTTTTCAATTGTGTGGATTTATTATAAATTTAAACCTGTGCTTTATTTATGCAGGTTATGGTTTTATCTGTAGGTTTTTGCTATTCCAAAACAATGCTGCAAAGGACATCTTATTACATATATCGTAGTGTATTAGAAAAGCTTTTTTTTTGTAGAATAGATTCCTACAAGTGGAAATATCACATACAATTTTTATTTAAAAACTTAAAAGATGCTGACAAATTGCCCACCAATGTCACTCTACCAAATCTGTATTTCTACCAACAGAATATCAGAATTCCTCTCTCAATATACATTTACTAACTATAATTGTCAATTAAACAATTTTTGACAATCTAAATCCAAATGAAAAAAATTTCATTGCTTACTAAAATCCCCATGTTGACTATGATGTGTATGTTCCTCAGAAGAGTGTGTGTGTGTGTGTGTGTGTGTGTGTGTGCCCGCGCACACGAGGGGCGGGGGGAGGGAGGGAGATATTAAAATCAGCAGCAAAGAAATACATTTGGTTAAATCTCTGACCATTCTATTAAGTTGGGCAACAAAGGATGGTGAAGGAAAATGTGAGTTAAGACCTAAATTCATTATTTGGGTTGCTATACAACATCAGCAACATCTGATATAATTGAAATATTGAAGTCTTTTTTGACACTGGTCCTTCTAAATGAAAATATAGTTTCATGTGGATAATTAAACTAATTAAAATACTTAATAATTTAAATGCTGGAAAGTCTGAAAACAGCTCCATATGGGGATCTTATACAGCTCTGTAGTATGATCCAAATACACAAGTTACCAAGCTTGGTATCATGTTGGATTTGTTACTATCCATAAAGGGGGAGAATGTGAGAGAAGTAAGAGTAAATTGAGCATTCTATTAATTTTTATGTTAGGATTTAGCCCATCCAGAAGAACAGCCAAGAACTGCAGTGAATGGGCTTTTTTCTATTCTGTTGTTTTGGAATGAAAGGATAGTGTATCTGCCAGAGTGGAGGGAAGCTTTGAATGCCTATCATTTCTGCTAGGTTAGTTTCTATCATAACCCCACTCACGTAGGCATGTCAGGCTAAAGTGCATCCCTTGTGGCTCTGTTGACTTCTACAGGTGTAATTTGCCCTAAATGAAATATGTATTCTGTAAAAGTATACCATTACTTCCTATTGTAGTGTGGTCCCTGGGGAAATCTGTTATCCAGAGATTTCTTAAAATATGCATGACACCCCTAGTCCATTAGAGGAATACTGAATATGCAGATTTAAACTTTTGCTAATATTCTGATTCTTGCCCTATTTTTGCTTCCATATATTTATCTAAAACTATCACAGAGAAGCATGACACTTTGTGAGGATTGCACCAGAACTGTTCAGTTTAAAAGATATGCCTTGAAATTTGATGACCTTCCCCCAGGCTAAGAAAAGTCCAGCCTTGCTTTTCTCTGTGGGTGTGACTTAGGAGAGCTGTATTGTAAGTGTATTCTCCCTAAAAGGTTACAGACAAGAAATACATGGTTTTAAGAGGCACCCATAAACTCTTCAGATGAATGACGTGTATTTGGCATCATTGCTTTGTGGACAAATGAGACAGTGGTTGCCTGGAACTAAATTATGCTAAGGAATATTGTAGAAATGTGGTATTTATTAATTCACCAAATATGCAAAACGACTGTGTAAAAAAATACTGTGCAGCTACCTTTAGGTGATCAGAAATGGATAAGGCATGCAATTTGCCCCCAAGGAATTCATTAAATCATAGGGGAAGGGATAAATTAACATGTGTAGTGCTACTATATGCCAGGCACTTTACATACATTGTTTCTTCATACAAAGGCACTGAGGTAGTAGGTCCCACTCTTGTTTTGTTTTAAATATTTGTATAACTGAGGCTTAGAGTGGCTAAATGGCCACTTTTATATAGCAAGTAAAGGGAAGAACCAGGATTTAAACCCAGATTTATCTTGGTCCAGTGTCCTTCTCTTAAATTCTCTGCCATTCTGCCCCTTTGGGCACTGTTATCCTCATTTTAGAGATGAGAAACCTGAAACTCAGGGTGGGTAAGTTTATCTGAGGTCCCCAGCTATTAAATGGGAAACCCAGGTTTTGGACCATGAACTACTTCCAAAGATTATGCTCTTTCACTACACCATGGATATGTTTTATTTACAACTCTTATAAAAGGTATAAAAAGTAAGTACCAAAAAAGAGGTACAGATGAAAGAATCTATTTCCAGCTGGGAATGAGGGTGATTAGGGAAGGCTTCATGGGAGAGGTGTCATTTGAAATTGACTATAAAGACTGGGTTGGGGATAGTGATGGGGGTGATATTCTTAGCAGAGAGAACAGCAGGAGCAAATGTATGGATGCTTAAAGTGCAGGCTATTTTTGAGTACTAAATAGCCCAGATTGGCAGGAGCATAGTATAAGATCCGACTAGTTGAGGAGACATATTTGCACAGAAACAAGAGCTAGACAGATGGTGTCTTGAGTGTATATCCAGTTTTCAAAATTATAGGAAATATATTGAGAGTCTAGAAATGAAATATAGATTGAATTGCTTCAATTGGAAGACAAAGGGCAAGGTTGAGGGGACATTCTAGTCTTGGGCTTCTAGTGTTTCTGTTCACATGCTTTCCATTTGCTCTAATAAGGTTCAATCAGCTTTATTTTCAATTATGAAAATGTCTTTGAATAAAAGAAATTACTGAATAAGGCGTCGTCCTCAATTATAAATCAAAATGAAGTTTGTGTTCTTCAATCTTCACCCTCAGGGAATTAATGATGAAACAACAACAATAACAACAGCAACAACAACAAAAAAGAAAGGAACTTCTTTCTGGTCTTAGCATTACCAGCAGGTGGCACTGTAATACATTCCTTCTATAGCTCTAAAGTAGCAGTTTACCATCATGTGGCTGTCTTAGGAGTCTGACATGAGAAGGAATAACAGCTTTTATAGTTTCTGTACCGGTGATTGGGCTGATCTTTGCACATATGCAATAAGTTTCCCCTACCTGATTTTCTAGTTTGTGAGAGCTAGTCTGCTTAGATGATCACAGAACCACCTCTGGATCTTTCCATTTTTCCCAAAGCAGGTGACTCTGAGGCATAGCTCTAGTTACCCTTCAAGCAGTCAAACAATTCCAATTGGAGGTTGAATAAAAGGTTACAGGAAGCAGATTTTACCTTTGGCACTCCCCCCAGCCACTCTGCCTTAATACTTTGCTTCTTTCTTGGGCATATAGCCGTTGCTAAGTCTGAAGAGTATTAAGAAGATTCAGTTTTCTTGACCTATCTCTCCCTCTCCCCTTTACTCAAAACTGTCCTGTTCTTTAATAGGCTATGACTAGTTCATTTTTAAACCAATCTAGGTTGGTACTTTGTGACACTACTGAGCATTTGATTCTGTTGGACATGACTTCCATTTTGACACTCTTCTCCTCTTGCTCAAGTGACACCATTTTATCTTGGATCTTTGTAGCCACTCTTTTTTAGTCTCCATTTTTACCTCATTTTCTTCTTACTGTCCTTACAAAGTTGTTTTTCACCAGTATTTTCTCCTCAATATGCCCTTTAAAAATCATCCTCTATTTTTTCTGAGTTTTCATTCCCTTGGTATTAACTATCCACTGTTAGTGTTTCTCAACACTGGTTACATAATAGAATCATCTAGGGAACTTTTAAAAGATACTCTTGGGGGCACCTGGGTGGCTCAGTTGGTTGAGCGTCTGACTTCTGCTCAGGCCTTGATCTCCTGAGCTAAAGCCCCACATTGGGCTCCCTGCTGTCAGTGCAGAGCCCACTTTAGATCCTCTGTCCCCCTCTCTGTCTGCCCCTCCCCCACTTGCAGTCTCTCAAAAATAAATTAAAAATATTAAAAAAAATACCCTTGTATAAGTCTCACCCCCTAGAGATACTGATTTATTTAGGTTGGAGTGAGGTCTGGGCTTCAGTATCTTTTTAAATTATATTTTAACTTTGAGGTGATTCTAATGTGCAGCCACAGATAAGACCCCCTGCCCCTTTGAGGCTTCTAGAATCTAGCAATACAGTCTTTCTGTGTCTTCTGAGATACATGAAGCATTTTCCTGTTAGACATCTTCATTTGGTTGTCCTGCTTTGAACTCATTCCAAACTGAATTTTTAATCTCCTTCCTTCAAATTCCACCCTTCCTATTGTATACCTTATCTTGGTTAAGATGGTTAAAATGTCTCATTCTTTTTGAGCCAGAATATATAGTGTCATCTCCAAATCTTTCATAATTTTCCATAGCTAGCAACCACCAAGTTCTAATTCTATTTCTAAAATATCTTCCAAATCTGCCTCCCCCAAAACCTCTTCATCCTACCTTCCATTGACCCAGTTCAGCCTTTCATCATTTCTTTCCTAAAGATTGTGCAATCCTCCTACCTGGTCTTCCTACCTTCAGCTTTCAGGCCCTTCTACACTCTCATACATTTTTTGAATAGTACTTGCAGATTTTTTTTTACTAGTTTGCTTGCTTTTAATTGTAGATATGACCATGCCTGCTCCTATGAAATAAAACTCCTTTGACTCCCTATTGCATACAGGATGAAGTTTAAATGCCTTGTGGCATACAATCTGTGGTATACAAGGTCTGTCTTAGTTTATTTATTAATTTGTTTATTCATTTAGTAATTAAACAGGCCACATGCCCCCCCCCAAACCATTTTGGGTTATTCATCATTAAAAAAAAAACCCAAAACCAAAATACAAAAACAAAATCCAAAAAACAAAATTATTCAGTTTCCCAGCTCTGAGCATTTGATCTTATGCTTTTCTTCACTTCTAAATCGCTTCCCACCTTCTTTGCCTTTTGATAATCTTACTCATCTTTGATGACCCATTTCAAATGTCATTTTCTCTGTGAAGCTTTCCCTGAATTGTCCCCACCCACCCAACTCTTACAGGCAGATTTAATTTTCCTTCCCCTGTGTTCCTATAGAATTTTGTTTATTCCTCAGTAATGGAACTGGTCATATTGTGATTTAGTTATTTGTATATCTATCTTTTTTCCACACACTTGTGAACTCTTCAAAGGCAAGAACTGTTTTGTTTGAAATTCTCTGTACCTGGAAGACTGCCTTGCACATAGTAGTTAATGTACAAATGTTTGTTAGGTGACTGAATAAATGCTTTTGAATTGCTGGCACACTAGCAGGCTTGAAGAACAGAGTGATTGAGATAGGAAGTCGCTGAGCAATCTTGTATTACCAAGTATTCCACTTCTCACAGTTCAGTATTAGGAGGATTACCAGTGCTATTGGAACCTTGTACATCTCCATCCTTATCTGCAGAGCCCACATTAGCATACACTTTATAGTTTATAGTCTTTCAATGTATAAACACCACACACTTCAACTTAATCTCCTCAATGTTCAGTGACAACCTATTTATGACTCAAGTGGTGTGAACTAGCTAAAGACAGAACATTGAAGAGCAAAATCTGGAGAGGGCTGGCTAATTGTTTTATTTATTTATTTTTTTTTTTTATTTTATTTTTTAATATATGAAATTTACTGTCTAATTGGTTTCCATACAACACCCAGTGCTCATCCCAAAAGGTGCCCTCCTCAATACCCATCACCCACCCTGCCCTCCCTCCCACCCTGCCCTCCCTCCCACCCCCCATCAATCCTCAGTTTGTTCTCAGTTTTTAACAGTCTCTAATGCTTTGGCTCTCTCCCACTCTAACCTCTTTTTTTTTTTTTTTTTTTTTTTCCTTCCCCTCCCCCATGGGTTTCTGTTATGTTTCTCAGGATCCACATAAGAGTGAAACCATATGGTATCTGTCTTTCTCTGTATGGCTTATTTCACTTAGCATCACACTCTCCAGTTCCATCCATGTTGCTACAAAAGGCCATATTTCATTTTTTCTCATTGCCACGTAGTATTCCATTGTGTATATAAACCACAATTTCTTTATCCATTCATCAGTTGATGGACATTTAGGCTCTTTCCATAATTTGGCTATTGTTCAAAGTGCTGCTATAAACATTGGGGTACAGGTGCCCCTATGCATCAGTACTCCTGTATCCCTTGGATAAATTCCTAGCAGTGCTATTGCTGGGTCATAGGGTAGGTCTATTTTTAATTTTCTGAGGAACCTCCACACTGCTTTCCAGAGCGGCTGCACCAATTTGCATTCCCACCAACAGTGCAAGAGGGTTCCTGTTTCTCCACATCCTCTCCAGCATCTATAGTCTCCTGATTTCTTCATTTTGGCCACTCTGACTGGCGTGAGGTGGTATCTGAGTGTGGTTTTGATTTGTATTTCCCTGATAAGGAGCGACGTTGAACATCTTTTCATGTGCCTGTTGGCCATCCGGATGTCTTCTTTAGAGAAGTATCTATTCATGTTTTCTGCCCATTTCTTCACTGGGTTATTTGTTTTTCGGGTGTGGAGTTTGATGAGCTCTTTATAGATTTTGGATACTAGCCCTTTGTCCGATGTGTCATTTGCAAATATCTTTTCCCATTCCGTTGGTTGCCTTTTAGTTTTGTTGGTTGTTTCCTTTGCTGTGCAGAAGCTTTTTATCTTCATAAGGTCCCAGTAATTCACTTTTGCTTTTAATTCCCTTGCCTTTGGGGATGTGCCGAGTAAGAGATTGCTACGGCTGAGGTCAGAGAGGTCTTTTCCTGCTTTCTCCTCTAAGGTTTTGATGGTTTCCTGTCTCACATTCAGGTCCTTTATCCATTTTGAGTTTATTTTTGTGAATGGTGTGAGAAAGTGGTCTAGTTTCAACCTTCTGCATGTTGCTGTCCAGTTCTCCCAGCACCATTTGTTAAATAGACTGTCTTTTTTCCATTGGATGTTCTTTCCTGCTTTGTCAAAGATGAGTTGGCCATACGTTTGTGGGTCTAGTTCTGGGGTTTCTATTCTATTCCATTGGTCTATGTGTCTGTTTTTATGCCAATACCATGCTGTCTTGATGATGACAGCTTTGTAGTAGAGGCTAAAGTCTGGGATTGTGATGCCTCCTGCTTTGGTCTTCTTCTTCAAAATTACTTTGGCTATTCGGGGCCTTTTGTGGTTCCATATGAATTTTAGGATTGCTTGTTCTAGTTTCGAGAAGAATGCTGGTGCAATTTTGATAGGGATTGCATTGAATGTGTAGATAGCTTTGGGTAGTATTGACATTTTGACAATATTTATTCTTCCAACCCATGAGCAGGGAATGTCTTTCCATTTCTTTATATCTTCTTCAATTACCTGCATAAGGTTTCTATAGTTTTCAGCATACAGATCTTTTACATCTTTGGTTAGATTTATTCCTAGGTATTTTATGCTTCTTGGTGCAATTGTGAATGGGATCAGTTTCTTCATTTGTCTTTCTGTTGCTTCATTGTTAGTGTATAAGAATGCAACTGATTTCTGCACATTGATTTTGTATCCTGCAACTTTGCTGAATTCATGTATCAGTTCTAGCAGACTTTTGGTGGAGTCTATCGGATTTTCCATGTATAATATCATGTCATCTGCAAAAAGCGAAAGCTTGACTTCATCTTTGCCAATTTTGATGCCTTTGATTTCCTTTTGTTGTCTGATTGCTGATGCTAGAACTTCCAGCACTATATTAAACAGCAGCGGTGACAGTGGGCATCCCTGTCGTGTTCCTGATCTCAGGGAAAAAGCTCTCAGTTTTTCCCCGTTGAGGATGATGTTAGCTGTGGGCTTTTCATAAATGGCCTTTATGATCTTTAAGTATGTTCCTTCTATCCCGACTTTCTCAAGGGTTTTTATTAAGAAAGGGTGCTGGATTTTGTCAAAGGCCTTTTCTGCATCGATTGACAGGATCATATGGTTCTTCTCTTTTTTTTTGTTAATGTGATGTATCACGTTGATCGATTTGCGAATGTTGAACCAGCCCTGCATCCCAGGAATGAATCCCACTTGATCATGGTGAATAATTCTTTTGATATGCTGTTGAATTCGATTTGCTAGTATCTTATTAAGAATTTTTGCATCCATATTCATCAGGGATATTGGCCTGTAGTTCTCTTTTTTTACTGGGTCTCTGTCTGGTTTAGGAATCAAAGTAATACTGGCTTCCTAGAATGAGTCTGGAAGTTTTCCTTCCCTTTCTATTTCTTGGAATAGCTTGAGAAGGATAGGTATTATCTCTGCTTTAAATGTCTGGTAGAACTCCCCTGGGAAGCCATCTGGTCCTGGACTCTTATTTGTTGGGAGATTTTTGATAACCGATTCCATTTCTTCGCTGGTTATGGGTCTGTTCAAGCTTTCTATTTCCTCCTGATTGAGTTTTGGAAGAGTGTGGGTGTTTAGAAATTTGTCCATTTCTTCCAGGTTGTCCAATTTGCTGGCATATAATTTTTCATAGTATTCCCTGATAATTGTTTGTATCTCTGAGGGATTGGTTGTAATCATTCCATTTTCATTCATGATTTTATCTATTTGGGTCATCTCCCTTTTCTTTCTGAGAAGCCTGGCTAGAGGTTTGTCAATTTTGTTTATTTTTTCAAAAAACCAACTCTTGGTTTCGTTGATCTTCTCTACAGTTTTTTTAGATTCTATATTGTTTATTTCTGCTCTGATCTTTATGATTTCTCTTCTTCTGCTGGGTTTAGGCTGCCTTTGCTGTTCTGCTTCTATTTCCTTTAGGTGTGCTGTTAGATTTTGTATTTGGGATTTTTCTTGTTTCTTGAGATAGGCCTGGATTGCAATGTATTTTCCTCTCAGGACTGCCTTCGCTGCATCCCAGAGCGTTTGGATTGTTGTATTTTCATTTTCGTTTGTTTCCATATATGTTTTAATTTCTTCTCTAATTGCCTGGTTGACCCACTCATTCGTTAGTAGGGTGTTCTTTAACCTCCATGCTTTTGGAGGTTTTCCAGACTTTTTCCTGTGGTTGATTTCAAGCTTCATAGCATTGTGGTCTGAAAGTATGCATGGTATGATTTCAATTCTTGTAAACTTATGAAGGGCTGTTTTGTGACCCAGTATATGATCTATCTTGGAGAATGTTCCATGTGCACTCGAGAAGAAAGTATATTCTGTTGCTTTGGGATGCAGAGTTCTAAATATATCTGTCAAGTCCATCTGATCCAATGTATCATTCAGGGCCCTTGTTTCTTTATTGACTGTGTGTCTAGATGATCTATCCATTTCTGTAAGTGGGGTGTTAAAGTCCCCTGCAATGACCACATTCTTATCAATGAGGTTGCTTATGTTTATGAGTAATTGTTTTATATATCTGGGGGCTCGGGTATTTGGCGCATAGACATTTATAATAGTTAGCTCTTCCTGGTGGATAGACCCTGTGATTATTATATAATGCCCTTCTTCATCTCTTGTTACAGCCTTTAATTTAAAGTCTAGTTTGTCTGATATAAGTATGGCTACTCCAGCTTTCTTTTGGCTTCCAGGAGCATGATAAATAGTTCTCCATCCCCTCACTCTCAATCTAAAGGTGTCCTCAGATCTAAAATGAGTCTCTTGTAGACAGCAAATAGATGGGTCTTGTTTTTTTATCCATTCTGATACCCTATGTCTTTTAGTTGGCGCATTTAATCCATTTACATTCAGTGTTATTATAGAAAGATATGGGTTTAGAGTCATTGTGATGTCTGTATGTTTTATGCTTGTAGTGATGTCTCTGGTACTTTGTCTCACAGGATCCCCCTTAGGATCTCTTGTAGGGCTGGTTTCGTGGTGACAAATTCCTTCAGTTTTTGTTTGTTTGGGAAGACCTTTATCTCTCCTTCTATTCTAAATGACAGACTTGCTGGATAAAGGATTCTCGGCTGCATATTTTTTCTGTTTAGCACACTGTAGATATCGTGCCAAGCCTTTCTGGCCTGCCAAGTTTCAAAGGAGAGATCAGTCACGAGTCTTATAGGTCTCCCTTTATATGTGAGGGCACGTTTATCCCTTGCTGCTTTCAGAATTTTCTCTTTATCCTTGTATTTTGCCAGTTTCACTATGATATGTCGTGCAGAAGATCGATTCAAGTTACGTCTGAAGGGAGTTCTCTGTGCCTCTTGGATTTCAATGCGTTTTTCCTTCCCCAGTTCAGGGAAGTTCTCAGCTATAATTTGTTCAAGTACCCCTTCAGCACCCTTCCCTCTCTCTTCCTCCTCTGGGATACCAATTATGCGTATATTATTTTTTTTTAGTGTATCACTTAGTTCTCTAATTTTCCCCTCATACTCCTGGATTTTTTTATCTCTCTTTCTTTCAGCTTCCTCTTTCTCCATAACTTTATCTTCTAGTTCACCTATTCTCTCCTCTGCCTCTTCAAGCCGAGCCATCGTGGATTCCATTTTGTTTTGCAATTCGTTTAAAGCGTTTTTCAACTCCTCGTGACTGTTCCTTAGTCCCTCGATCTTTGTGGCAAGAGATTCTCTGCTGTCCTGTATACTGTTTTCAAGCCCAGCGATTAATTTTATGACTATTATTCTAAATTCACTTTCTGTTATATTATTTAAATCCTTTTTGATCAGTTCATTAGCTGTTGTTATTTCCTGGAGATTCTTCTGAGGGGAATTCTTCCGTTTGGTCATTTTGGAGAGTCCCTGGAGTGGTGAGGACCTGCAGTGCACTTCCCCTGTGCTGTGGTGTATAACTGGAGTTAGTGGGCGGGGCCGCAGTCCGACCCGATGTCTGCCCCCAGCCCACTGCTGGGGCCACAGTCAGACTGGTGTGTGCCTTCTCTTCCCCTCTCCTAGGGGCGGGATTCACTGTGGGGTGGCGTGTCCCGTCTGGGCTACTTGCACACTGCCAGGCTTGTGTTGCTGGGGATCTGGCGTATTAGCTGGGGTGGGTAGGCAAGGTGCACGGGGGCTGGAGGGGCAGGCTTAGCTCGCTTCTCCTTAGGTGATCCACTTCAGGAGGGGCCCTGTGGCAGCGGGAGGGAGTCAGATCCGCTGCCGGAGGTTTGGCTCCGCAGAAGCACAGAGTTGGGTGTTTGCGCGGAGCGAGCAAGTTCCCTGGCAGGAACTGGTTCCCTTTGGGAATTTTGGCTGGGGGATGGGCGGGGGAGATGGCGCTGGCGCCTTTGTTCCCCGCCAAGCTGAGCTCTGCCGTCCAGGGGCTCAGCAGCTCTCCCTCCCTTTGTCCTCCAGCCTTCCCGCTTTCCGCGCAGAGCTGTTAACTTATGACCTCCCAGACGCTAAGTCGCGCTTGCTGTGGGAACACAGTCTGTCCGGCCCCTCCGCTTTTGCCAGCCAGACTCGGGGGCTCCGCTTGGCCGGCGAGCCGCCCCTCCGCCCCGGCTCCCTCCCGCCAGTCCGTGGAGCGCGCACAGCCTCGCCGCCCTTCCTACCCTCTTCCGTGGGCCTCTAGTCTGCGCTTGACTCCGGAGACTCCCTTCTGCTAATCCTCTGGCGGTTTTCTGGGTTCTTTAGGCAGGTGTAGGTGGAATCTAAGTGATCGGCAGGACGCGCTGTGAGCCCCGTGTCCTCCTACGCCGCCATCTTCCGGCACTCCCTACTCGTTCTCCATTGTTTTATTTTTTTAAGAGAAAATACAATTCATGTAGCCTGCAATTACAAAAAGCCTCAAAACACGCTGTGTAAATGAAGAGCCAAAGTCTCTTTCTGCAATATACGCCATGGGAACCCATATTTAAACTTATGCCTTTGCTGCAAAATAATAGACAAAACAACAGTAATGGCAGAACTGGGAATGAGCAGGTTTTAAACCTTGTAGTGCAAATATTTTTGACAGTGTTTTTTACTCCTTATACAGCATACCCAGTGGAATGACAATATAAAGGAACTAGATCCCCAATTGTTAAGAGAGTAGGAGCACCTGATTTTATCAACATGCTGCTACATCTACCAGGTCTAAGTTAGCCTTTTATTGAGTCTCTGCATTTTATCCTTCCTTTTTATTTTTGTTCAAAGTAAAGTCTTCTAGCTCCTTGAGGTCTTCCTCAGTCACTCTCTAATTTCTCCTTTGATATCAGAGCCCAGACCTCTTGTACTTCTTTTCATTTTATTTAATCCCTAGGTGTCATTGTTAAATCCTTTGTGTTTCACCTAACTGCTGCTTGGCCAAAGCTATTGCTACTGATTTTAGCCTGCTCTTTACTTAGAATTAATTCTGTTTTCTTAAAGAGCTGACCAGTTAGTGAGCAGATATCTAGAATCTGATCATGAGTTCAAGAAATCTACCTTAGATCCAAATTATAACTTGAATGAGATAAAAATGAAAACTGCATACCAAAAGGGGCCCTTAGGACATAATTAAAAAAAAAATCCACTACCCAGTTATGTGCCTTAGTCCTTCCTTTTCTAGTTGTACCTTTTAATTCAGGAGCAGATCCCCTGAATGGCACCAAAATGTGGTTCACCAGCTCATCCTGCTGATTAGAAAAGTAGACAGGAAATATGTCGTTTGTGGTGAATATCATGACCAGGAAGTTAGAACAAAAACATCTTTAAAGTTATTGACAATTTGTTGCTAAAATGACATTTGTTTTTCTGTCTAAAGAGAGCCTTTCTATTTCCTCTTAGAAGGTTTGAACCCAGACTCCAATGTTTTGTGACCCAGGATATTAGGTTTACCTCTCTCACATATAAAGGGAAGAGAATGAACAGCTCCATGTTCTGGGAAATCTCACCTTTCTCTTTTCTAATGTGGTTTTAGGACTTTTACTTTTGTACTTTTATGCACTGAATTATAAGATAGGGCATATCATACCCTCTGACCTCTCAAGAGTTTTATTAGAAGGGACTTGTATTAGTCTTCTTAGATGTTCCCCTTGCATTTACTGGCTGCCCTTTTTGTTGCTCTTTATTAAGATCTTTGTCTGCCATTTTCACATTCATTATTTATGCTGTTTTCAGTGTCCATTTGGGAAGGTGGTAAGATTTTTTTTTTTTGAGAAACTGGAGGATGGATCTTTTGCATTACTTTGCATAAATTAACATGTTGATTGTATATAAACCCATAGGTTCTGGGTTAATTTACATAAACCTGGCTTTCAGGAAGGTAAAGATCTTGTCAAAGAAAATGAAATAAATCAAGATAGCTGAAACCAAGTATGTTCAAGTTATCAGAAAATGGGGTGGACAAACAAGAGTTGTAAGGTAGAGACTCTTTATAGTTATACTTTACTCACAAAGTCTTCATGTAGTAAGGAACCAGAGAGGTTATCTAATCCAGGCTCCCACTGGTATAGAAATTCTTTCTAGAGCACACCACACAGGTGATGGTCTAGTTGAAAGCTATACTTTCAGAATCAAGTGCCTAGTAAATGAGCCTGTTTAATTTTGAAAAGTCTTTAACTGTTAAGACACCAAAATCTGTCTGTTTGTAAGCTTCCACCAGTGGATCCTAGTTCTGTCTCCTAGAGTTTCATGGGATCCATCTAATTTAGTGGATCTTAATTTAGTATACATGTGGGGCGCCTGGGTGGCTCAGTCGGTTAAGCGGCTGACTTCGGCTCAGGTCATGATCTTGCGGTCCGTGAGTTCAAGCCCCGCGTCGGGCTCTTTGCTGACAGCTCAGAGCCTGGAGCCTGTTTCAGATTCTGTGTCTCCCTCTCTCTGACCCTCCCCCATTCATGCTCTGTCTCTCTCTGTCTCAAAAATAAATAAACGTTAAAAAAAAGTTTAAAAAAATTTAGTATACATGAACAGGGCTGAAATAAGTTCACAAACCCTCTGAAACTGTATGCAAAATTGTGTGTGTGGGTATGTGAATATATGCACGTATCTATAGCTTTCATTAAATTTCCAAAAGGAGTGTATGATCCTCAAAATATTTATAACAACCAGGGCCAGCTTCATAAATATACAACTTGTGTAGGTACACATGGTTCCACACTTAGAAGGGATCTGTACTTGGTTTAATGCTTTACTGTTGACATCTTGAATAGTTTATCACAAGTGACTTTGAATTTTCATTTTACACTGGGGTCCTCAAATTATAGAGGAACTACTTAATAACATGAAGCTCAAACAAATCACTAAAATTCATAGAATAAGAGATTTTGTGTAATTCTACTTTCAGCGACCCTATATCATCCTTCTGTTTTGCTTCTGACCCTGCTTGTATTTCCAAACAATTTATCTTCTTCTTTGTTGTTAATTTTTTTAAATTTATTTATTTTGAGAGAGAGTGAGCACAAGTGGAGGAGGAGCAGAGAGAGAGAGAGAGGGAGAGAGAATCAAAAGCAGCCTCCATGCACTGTCAGCGTGGAGCCCAATGTGGGGCTCCATCTCACCAACCACAAGATCATGACCTGCGCTGAAATCAAGGGTCTGCCACTTAGCGAACTGAGCCACTTAGGTGCCTCAAAACAGTTTATCTTATTAATTAGGAATGAAATGAGGGCAATCTCTGCTTCCTCTAAGTTTTCTTCAGTTTCTTGCCTGCTGTATTGCAAGGACTCTTAACCTAAAAGTCATTGTCATTTTGGAACTTATCTAATTTATCTACATAATATTTCAAATCTTGAAAGCAATTTAAGCACCAAGGCAGGTTGAGTCTAACTGGAGAGAATTAACAACTTTCATTAACAGTAGGAGAGTTCTTTTTCTCCTTTGGTATGTGGAATTTGAGCACAGTGGGTTCTGTCAGAGCAGAAAGATATTCTTAAAGTAGACAATTTAATTTTATTAAGTTCTATCTTACCTTGCTTTATATGGAAACTTAAATTTATCCCTTTGATTTTTGATTCATCAGGGTCTTTCCCCCTCACATATAATACTCTTAATAAACTTGATATAATAGGGGCACCTGGGTGGCTCAGTTGGTTGAGCACCCGACTTCAGCTTGGGTCATGATCTCACGGTTTGTGGGTTTGAGCCCCGTGCCGGGCTCTGTGCTGACAGCTCTGGATCTGGAGCCTGCTTCGGATTCTGTGTCTCCCTCTCTCTCTGCTCCTTCCCTGCTCACACTCTGTCTCTCTCTCACAAAAATAAATAAAGATTTTAAAAAATTAAAAAATAAACTTGATATAATATATTATGTTTTCTTATACTGAATTATATGTTTAATTTATAACATCAAAATTAGAAAAAAATAATTTAAAATTCTAATGGCATATTTTATTTAGTCATATTATTAAAATAAAGTTCATAACACATCAGTAATTTTATTTGAAATGTACACCAAGCATGGGTCCCCCTCAGGTTAATTGAGTAAATATGCTATTGTTCCTTGGTGACCTTGGCTTTTGCTGTGAAGAAAGGAAGATCGCAGCCACCCTGGAACATGTGAGTATGACTTGATACAAATCTATATTGGTCAGCTGAGGGTAGGTCTAGTCTTCTAAAGATGATGAAAGGGGAAAAAATACATTCTAGGATGAAATGTTAAAGGAACTGTAATTGTTTTATTTTGGAATAAAGAAGTCTAAAGATTGGATGACTTGAAAGAAATGAGGTATTTTTGACAAAGAAAAGTTATCTTCTGTATTCAAAGAAATAGATTATTTAAGATTTAGGTTACATTTGAAGAAATTTTTTTTAATTAAAAGAATCATATTCTGTATAGGCTAGATATTAATTTACCTAAGGCAAAATTTCCTTCAAATTCTAAGTTTCCACCCTTGGGCTTAAAATCCTGCTTCTGTGGTACAAAAAGACTGGCATGGACTTTTCTGCTGTTTTGCCTTTCATCTTGGATTTTTCATCTCCATTATTAATTATGTGTTGGGCATATGTCCCTCTTGGGGAAGAATGAAGATAGAAGGAAATAAGTCCCTTGTTAAGTGACCAGAATGACCATCCTTAAATATTGATGCGGGCATTGTCATTTTCAACTTTGTCATCTGTGAGGTTATATACTTATTTCAATTTTGTTGTCACTACTCGAAACATTCTTTCATCTATTCAAGAATTCCCTTCAGAACTCATGACATAATATAAATAACTACAGTTTTGGCCTAACCTTTGAGAGTATTTTGCTTCTTTAAAATAGCCAACATACATTTGCATCCAAAGCTAGTTATCTTACTGTTTAGATCAGTGAAGTAATACATTTTCAATGAAAATCATGTGGTTTTTTTTTTTGTTTTTGTTTTTAGCAAGAGAGTGTGTGTGCACACAAGTAGGGGAGGACAAAGGGAGAGGGAGAGAGAGAATCTTAATCAGGCTTCATGCCCAGTGCTGAACCAGACGCTGGGCTCTATCTCACAACTGTGAGATCATGACCTGAGCTGAAATCAAGAGCCAGACACTTAACTGATTGAGCCACCCAGGCACCCCTGAAAATCATGTTATAATTGTAAAGCAATAAGGTGTTTCTTTGGTTTGCAGCCAAACTGAATGTGGAGACAGAATTAAGAGAAAAAAAATTTAATTATAATAGGACCTAAAATAGTGCTAGTGGGTAAAATAGATGGTTGATCACTACTTCAGTGACTAAAGGAAAATATTCATTTATAATTTAAATTCAGTTGTTTTGATTTTATATTTATTTGTCTCTTGTTTTAGATTCAAAATGGTTTCATTATTATATCATGTGTACATAGTAAATTAACAAAATAGAGTCATAGAATCATGTAATATTAGCTCTTGAAATCTTAAGAGATCCTTTTGTCTAGTGCCCTCACCCCTGCTTCTATCATTCTCATATTCATATTTCAGTTAACATATTCCAGGAAGACTGTCACTGGATGCCTAAGAATAGATTAATTTTCCTAGTGCCTGGTCAGGGCTTAAAAAATAGTGGTTACTCAATAAATATTCATTGAATTAATTAGTATATGAATATATTTAGTGGTTTGGAAGACACTGCCAGAAGTTACAGTGTCTTAAAGTTACTATCATAAATACTAATAGTCATTCAACCCTGTGAGGTAGGGGAAGGGAAGTAATATGGTTATTTGTGCATTTTGATTGGTATTCCAATTATGTAAGAATTTTCTATAAGTAAATATATAAAGATTGTCTTGTCTCCTCAGATACTAAAATGGGTTCTTTTTTTTTAAGGCTGTCTTTGCAATTTGAATCAAATTCAAATGTGACTGCTTCTTGCTCTTTTAACTGCTAATTACTAACGCCATGTCGAATTGTTTGGCCTGCTATTGCTTCTGTAAGAAGCTAGCCATGCTCTGGTAAGAAGAGATCTGCTAAGAGATTTATAGAAAAGAAATACTTGGCTGCATATCTAGCTTTCACTTGATGTGCACTTCACTCCTTGGGATCTGTACTTCTCATATGCTGACCCAGTGCACAATCCTCACTTTCTTCCTTTCTCAGCATAGCTGTACCCATGGGGCAGAGACCTGACTTGCTTTGGCCACACATGAAGAATCCATGTAGGGTCAAGTGCTAACAAGGCATCTGGACACTTGGATTCTAGTCCTGGCTGTGTTACTCACAATCTATCAAACTGTGGTTAAGTCATTTTTTTTCCCTCTGGGTCTCAGTGTTCTCATCTAAAAAATAATGAGAGGCTTGCGCTGGGTCCAAATTCTTCTTAAATTGTGTTCTATACATCCCTAGGGGTTAATTAGCAATACTTCAGGGCCTAATACAGGAATCAGAGAAGCAGAATGAGGAGGACTCTGGGTTTACCTACCCCACTTCAACCACAGCACCCTCACTTTTATTTGTTTAATATGCTGTGCTTCTTTGAAAGCTTTGTTTGAAATATATATTCACTGACATGGTCAGAGTGCATAGTAGGTGTGCTTTAGTTCTTAAGGTAGTTGAGATGAATCTATCTACATCGTCATGGTTAAGTATTATTGGCTTTCAGTGTTGCTGATTGAACTGAATTGACCATGTGACAATCCTATCAATTGCTGTAAGGTACTATCTAGTTGCCCACCTGACTGCCTCTACTTGGATCAAGTCAGCAGTAGCTTTAGGTTAAGGATGTGGAAATTATGCACCTAGCAGTAGAAGAAGCTGGTTTTCCTTCTTGTGGAGATGGCGGTAGGGGATAAAGACTTCTGGGCAGGAATGTATGGAGTTCTGTTAACATACTCTCCTCCTCCCACACCTCCCTCCCAAAGCCTAGAGCTGGACCTCCTGTAAATGATTGCCTGCCTATATGCTGAAAGCTGAAGTGATCCAAGTAGCAGAGTCATTTATCATTTTATTATCTCTCATCCTTTCAAACCCAATCGATCCTTCACTATAGGAAGCATGATTAGTGCTCCTAATAGGCTGAAAGGAAGACATATAGTATTCTAGAAATGGAC
Organism: Panthera onca; assembly: GCF_046562875.1. Lineage (NCBI taxonomy): Eukaryota > Metazoa > Chordata > Mammalia > Carnivora > Felidae > Panthera > Panthera onca. The sequence continues at coordinate 44,353,548 of NC_138357.1, read as the reverse complement.
CAGAAAAAGGGAAAATACACTGTGATCTGAAATGTGTGTTTTATTTTCAGATACTCACTGATCTGTGGTTCAAAGTGTGATGGGTTTTCAGTGGAAATTACCTGTTTTTTTCTTAGATGTTATTACTATTTAGCACTGACTGTGTAGCATTTTCCATTTGCCTAGTGCTTTAGGGGTCATGTGAATGGTCTCATTCTAGCTTCACTCCTGAGAAGCCAGAGGTACAAGGAGGAACTAGTGAGTTGGCCAAGAGTCACATGGTAAATTGATGGCAGAGATGAAGGTTACCAGAATCAAGTTTCCACAGCCCTCACTTGTATCCCATCACTGGTTCCAATCTTGTCCTGCAAGGACACTATACACTACGAATGAAACCTTCCATTAAGCTAGTTGGAGGCCCTTACTAGAAAATGCCAAAGTATGGCTGGTGCTTTTCCCTGATCTTTAGGATCAGAGCTCCTTCTGTGGCTTAACCTTATGGGAACAAATCAGCATATTTTTCAGGATTCTTGTTGAAAACTTGCAGGGCAGGATGATTGGCAGTGTAGGTGTTGTGACATTGTTCATTTATAAAGCATCGAAAGTTGGGTGTCCAGGCATGGTGGTGAAAGTCACCAAAAATAATTTATTTTACATTGCTTTAATGAAATGCATCTAGGGATAGATGGCATTCAAAGTTCACCTGACAATGAAGCTTCCACACTCTGATTTTCCCCAAAAGCTAGGGCAGCACTGTTTTGGGGGTTATGGATTCTTAGTTTTGCAAGCCAAAATAGCTCCTATTATCCTCTTCAGCTCAAAGATCAGTATTCTTTGGCTCAAGAACATTTAAAACTATTTTAAAGTGAACAGAATGAGAGAGAGGAAGAAAGACACACATGGAAAGAAATAAATTATATAAGGTTAATAATTCCTATGTGGAATTTAAGCTTTTAGGCTTATTTGTTCAATAAGTATGAATTAAACACTCACTTGTTTTCCAGACACACATAAGAGGATGTTCCCTTATGATTTCTTTAACTGACAAGAATGGACTAACCTTGAAAATCCACTTAGACATTACCTGAATTCAAGAAGCCTTTCATGACTAATTGAGCAGTGGGAAATTATTCCTGTTCTATTCCAGCTTAATTATTAAAACTCATAAATAGGGAGAACAATAACTGAGGGTTATTGGAGGGGTTGTGGGAGGGGGATGGGCTAAATGGGTAAGGAGCACTAAGGAATCCACTCTTGAAATCATTGTTGCACTATATGCTAACTAATTTGTATGTAAATTTTAAAAAATAAAATAAATTAAAAAAATAAAAAACCCAAAAACTTGTTCTCTTCTCACTATAAGATATCCTTTTATTCATTTGCATCTATGCAATATACATGCATTGTTTCTTTGTAGTGTAGGCAGCTATTCAGCCATATTAGGTAACTACTCAGGAAGAGGTATTAGAAAGAGACCTTGCTCTGGAACCATACCCATCTGGGTTTCAGTTCAACATATACAATAGGTAACTACCTATGGAACCTCAAGTATATTACCAAATCACCACTGCTCTATCTGTAAAATAATCTATTTAATAAGAGTCACTGTAAGAATTGGATAAAATATGTAGAAGAGCATCTATGAAGGTCTTGATATATTACAGTTGATAGTCAATAGATGGCAGTTGTTTTATTGCTGCTGCTGCTGTTGTTTTCCTTATCAAAATTTCTTTAGTTATTGTAGAAAAAATTATAGCAGTATTAAGGAGGGGCCTTTGGTTCTGTTTCTCTGGACAGAGAAAACATTTTGTGTATATGAGTTTAAAGGGTAGCACTAGGCAGTAGGTTTTATTATTTTTCTTATTTCACTTCTCTCCTTTTCCATAACTAGTAGTTACCTGCAGTTTTCTTTAGTATTTAAGATGTCGAGATAATTATGTCATTTCATAAAAGATTATTTACATAAACAAATAAGATGTGACTGAGCATAAACACCAAGGCTTTCAAAGCATAATTTAAAAACTTATCAATTTTGTGTAGGATATTAGAAAATGCTTCAAAAGGAGGTAAGGGAGGGCACTTTTTATTTTGGCACCAAGAAATTTCCCAAGAGGGGTGTCCCACTTAAACACCTGATGATCTAAGAGGAATTGTAAGTTTGGCTGAATATTTTAGAATTTGTTTGCCTTCTCTGAGCTTCAGATACTCATGACCTATAGTTTCCTGGGAAGGATAAAATCACTAGGTAGATAAGGCCAAGTAGCTAAGGGTCCTTGTCAGCTCTCTGAAAAAGGTACAGAAGATATGGGCTGGTTTTCAAGGTTCCCTCCCCCCAACCTTTTATCTCTGCAGCTTCTCTATTCATACTGAGCATGAAACCCTCCAGCCTGAACCAAAACACATCCCCAGCATTGCAAATCAGGCAAGGCAGAACTGAACATTTGGGCCTGTACTCTCCCAGCACAAAAAACAAAAGTTCTCAAGGAGTTAGAGCAATTGATGCTCCTCAGATCTGGTTCTAGATGTTACAATTTGTTTCTGGAAACAGCAAAAATAATGATTCCAACAACTATTGCAATTAACTTATTCAGTGTTTTACTATGTGCCAGATTCTGTGCTGATCACTTGATGTGTAAGATCTCCTTTAATGCTTACAACAACCCTATAATAGGTGTTGCATAAAATGAAAGAATCTTTGGCCAAAAAAAAGTTTGAAAATACTGGGTAAAAAAAGTTAAGGGGGGGGGTGGGTTCCTTCACTGAAGGACTTATCAGAACCTTTAATGTGCTAATTAATGTTATGAACTTTCCAAGAGAGACTTAGAGTATGCTGCTTTCTCGAGTGTATTGGAACATGGAAACCGTTTTGTTTTGTTTTGTTTCCAAAGAGCATCTGGAGAGATGGAATACCCTTTGGGACATGCTGTCCTATAGATTTCTTGTGGAATCCATGCTTATTGCTCTTGAAAATTAGACTATGTTCTTTCCTTGTCCTGGCCTTGTCTTGTCCCCATGTAACCCACAATACATAGTCTTAAAGCAACTTGTGAGCTTATATCTATTCCCTGGAGAACTGGATATGTGCCCCTAATCTGCCCACACCCAAGCCACCATCATTCTTCACCAAGACTATTGTAGTAGCCTCCTAACTGATCTTCTAACATCCCTTCTTCTTTTTTTCCACACTGGTTTTTATATAGATTTTTTTTATTATTATTTAAGAAAATAATAGGGGTGCTTGGGTGCCTCAGTCGGTGAACCATCGGACTCTTGATTTTGGTACAGGTCATGATCTCATGGTCATGAGATTGAGCCCTGCATCAGGCTCCATGGCTTAAGATTCTCTCTCTCGGGGTGCCTGGGTGGCTCAGTCGGTTAAGCGTCGGACTTCAGCTCAGGTCATGATCTAATGGTTCCTGGGTTCGAACCCCGCATCAGGCTTTGTGCTGACAGCTCAGAGCCTGAAGCCTGCTTCGGATTCTGTCTCCTGCTCTCTGCCCCTCCCCCACTCATGCTCTGTCTTTCTCTGTCTCAAAAATAAATGAACATTAGTAAAATTAAAAAAAAAATTCTCTGCCCCTCCCCTTCTCTCTCTCTCTCCCTCTCAGAAATAAACACATAAATAAATAAATAAATAAATAAATAAATAAATAAATAAATAATAAAAGGAAGTAAATTGACCAATTTTATACCAACTTTTTTATTTGTATGATTTGTCCCTTGATTTCTATACCATAAAAAACCACCGTGTCTTCTCAGTTATAAAACAAAGTTTGTAGGGGTGCCTGAGTGGCTCAGTCGGTTGAGTGTCCTACTTCGGCTCAGGTCATGATCTCATGGCTTGTGAGTTCAAGCCCCGCGTCAGGCTCTGTGCTTTCTGACAGCTCAGAGCCCAGAACCTGCTTAGGATTCTGTGTCTCCATCTCTCTCTCTACCCCTCCCCCATTCATACTCTGTCTCTGTCTCAAAAATAAATAAACATTAAAAATCAATAAATAAAATAAATAAAGTTTGTTGTCATAAATGTATTTACTAGTTTTACTTCATTGGTTAGAGGATAAAACATTACTTTTTCATTTAAAACATCATTATATTTTGTATTGGGGATTTTTCTTGTTTCTTGAGATAGGCCTGGATTGCAATGTATTTTCCTTTCAGGACTGCCTTTGCTGCATCCCAAAGTGTTTGGATTGGTGTATTTTCATTTTCACTTGTTTCCCTATATTTTTAAATTTCTTCTCTAATTTCCTGGTTGAGCCATTCATTCTTTAGTAGGGTGTTCTTTAACCTCCATGCTTTTGGAGGTTTTCCAGACTTTTTCCTGTGGTTGATTTCAAGTTTCATAGTGTTGTGGTGTGAAAGTGTGTATGGTATGATCTCAATTCTTGTATACTTATGAAGGGCTGTTTTGTGACCCAGTATGTGATCCATCTTGGAGAATGTTCCATGTGCACTTGAGAAGAAAGTATATACTGTTGCTTTGGGATGCAGAGTTCTAAATATATCTGTCAAGTCCATCTGATCCAATGTATCATTCAGGGCCCTTGTTTCTTTATTGATTCTGCATCTAGATGATCTATGCATTGTTGTAAGTGGAGTATTAAAGTCCCCTGCAATTACCACATTCTTATCAGTAAGCTTGCTTATGTTTGTGATTGTTTTATACATTTAGGGGCTTCCATATTCGGTGCATAGACATTTATAATTGTTAGTTCTTCCTGATGAATAGACCCTGTAATAATTATATAATGCCCTTCTTCATCTCTTGTTACAGCCTTTAATTTAAAGTCTAGTTTATCTGATATAAGTATGGCTACTCCAGATTTCTGGTGACTTCCAGTAGCATGATAGATGGTTCTCCATCCCCTCACTTTCAATCTGAAGGTGTCCTTAGGTCTAAAATGAGTCTCTTGTAGACAGCAAATAGATGGGTCTTGTTGTTTTTTTTTTTTTTTTTATCCATTCTGATACCCTATGTCTTTTGGTTGGAGCATTTAGTCCATTTACATTCAGTGTTATTATGGAAAGATATGGGTTTAGAGTCACTGTGTTGTCTGTAGGTTTCATGCTTGTAGCGATGTCTCTGGTACTTTGTGGTCCTTGCAACATTTCACTCACAGAATCCCCCTTAGGATCTCTTGTAGGGCTGGTTTAGTGGTGATGAATTCCTTAAGTTTTTGTTTGTTTGGGGAAACCTTTATCTCTCCTTCTATTCTGAATGACAGACTTGCTGGATAAAGGATTCTTTACCCAAGGGATACAGGAGTGCTGATGCATAGGGGCACTTGTACCCCAATGTTTATAGCAGCACTTTCAGCAATACCCAAATTATGGAAAGAGCCTAAATGTCCATCAACTGATGAATGGATAAAGAAGATGTGGTTTATATATACAATGAAATACTACTTGGCAATGAGAAAGAATGAAATATGGCCTTTTGTAACAACGTGGATGGAACTGGAGAGTGTTATGCTAAGTGAAATAAGTCATAGAGAGAAAGACAGATACCATATGTTTTCACTCTTTTTTTTTTTTTTTAATTTTTTTAACGTTTATTTATTTTTGAGACAGAGAGAGACAGAGCACGAACGGGGGAGGGTCAGAGAGAGAGGGAGACACAGAATCTGAAACAGGCTCCAGGCTCTGAGCAGTCAGCACAGAGCCCGACGCGGGGCTTGAACTCACATACCGCGAGATCATGACCTGAGCCGAAGTCGGACGCTTAACCGACTGAGCCACCCAGGCGCCCCATATGTTTTCACTCTTATGTGGATCCTGAGAAACTTAACAGAAGACCATGGGGGAGGGGAAGGGGAAAAAAAGTTACAGAGAGGGAAGGAGGCAAACCATAAGAGACTCTTAAAAACTGAGAATAAACTGAGGGTTGATGGGGGATGGGAGGGAGGGGAAAGTGGGTGATGGGCATTGAGAAGGGCACCTGTTGGGATGAGCACTGGGTGTTGTATGGAAACCAATTTGACAATAATTTTCATATTAAAAATAATAAAATAAAAAAACAAAAAAATAATAAAACATCATTATACTACAACCACTTATAGTATTCTCATCATACAAAGTAGTCATTACCAGCTTCAAAAATAATTGTGAAATTTGTATAGCAGTACTGATGAATTCTGTAATAAACACTTACCAAGAAAAGTCAATACTGATGTTATTACATCCATAGAAAGACCCAGATCCCATTAGACTGCCATATTTCCGAAGACTATATTTAATTTCTTTCCAAATGATAAAAACTAAGTTTGTCACCATGAAGTTATACATTATCCCTTCTCATTTTGCTTTAAACCACTGTCCATGTTGCAGCCAGTGGTCCTAAACAAACACACAAAAACAAAACTGCATTGCACTAGTATTTTATTGAAAACCTGTTAAAACTTCCATTATGCTCAGAACACAACTCTAACACCTTAGTGTGGCTGACAAATCTCTGTATGACCTAAACCTTGCTAATCCCTGCAGCTTCATTGCTTAACACTTCCTTTCCCCAAACTCTCTCTGATCCAGCCACACTGTAGATTCTTCTGGTATTCCAGGCTAATTCCTTCTCAGGGCATATTCTATTTCTACTGTCTGGAATGTCCTTTCACCTGTCTTGATACTCCTACTCACCCTTTATCTCTTAAGTGCTGCTTTCTCAGAGAGAATGTAACTAGCCACTCCCAAAAGTAGGGGCATGTAGTTTTTCCAGGTTAAATTTGAAGGGGTTTCTGTACAGTAGAACTTCTCAGAGGCTTTGATATATTAACCTGTATATGAACTTCAAGAGAGAGATGCAATACCCTATTCTCTTCCTTTAGACCATTTATCAAAATGTTTATTTGTCTAATGACTATCTTCCTACTATCCTGGGCCTGTGAGAGCAAAGACCATATTTGTCCACTAGTGCTGCACCCCCAGTGCTTAAAGCAGTGCCTAGCTCATGATAGGGATTAGTAAACATTTGCTGAATGAGTGAAAAAATGAGTATGATTATTGCTTGCTATTTTATAGTTGGGGTGCCACTGAATAATATTTTTGATATCTCTTCCTACTCGAAATTTTTCCCTCTTATTCAAACCAGATCAGTTTTTAAGGGAAAGCTAGAATTACAGCATTGATTGGTAACAACTGAGGGTTAGTTATGGCAATATCTGGCTTTTATATATTTAAATTAATATTCTAAATTATTTAATGTGTTATTTGCTTTTTTAACATCTTATGTAATCTTTAATATTTAAATTTTTATAATTAAAATAATTTTTAAAATTCTTAGCTTTAAACATTTTTATAGTTCTAGTTCAAAGTAAACAAAGAAAAAGTAAGTAAATAAATAAGTAAGTAAGTAAGTAACAAAGCAAAATAATTCACTACATTTGTTTCCCAATTAGGCATACCTGGCATACCTTTTGGAAGTCTTCCTTAGGCCATGAAATCCAAGCCCCATGTGAGCCTTGTAGCATCTGACCTTCAGACTAGGCCCGAGGGCCCATTAAAGAAGAAATACCTTTATGGATGTTGAGCCTGTAAATCTAAAAACAACAGCACACACAGTAAATATGTGTTGGCAGGTTTTTATGTAAGACTGTGGTGGTGTCATATACATTCTTTCATATGATCCTCCTTGTGACACATGGAACACATTTTCATTGCTACCAAGCCAGATTACAAGTTCAGTTGTGATCTGTGGAACAAAACAACTGTGCACTGTAACAAAGTAAATCATGACTTGGAGTGCATTAATGGAGCTCTTAAACCAAATGAGGTACTTGCCTAATTCTCTGAGTCATCTAGGCCTCTTTGAGAGCCTGAGAACAGGTAGAGTTACCAGGAGGACAGTACAGTGTACAGCCCCCAAGGTCACTTCCTGATAATTGGATGGGGCAAGATGCCCAGTGTTAGTTCTTTGAGAAGAACCACTCCTAGAAGAGTACACTTCCCCCCCCCAAAAGAAAAAAAAAAAGAAAAGAAAAGAAAAAAACATGGGTTGAAAAATGCAGACAAAGGGAACTCCCCAGGAGGTTATTAGTGTCTGTTACATACTATAAGTTACATCCAAGTACCATAGCACTGCCAATATAGCTCATATTGAGTTTCTGTCCCATGTTGTGGTTTCATTGGCAAGCAGGCTTCATCATGATATGCTAAAGGCTTATTAATAGATTACTCACACTAACAAGAGGAAGATTCAACCTAATGAGAGAATGTGCCTCATTAATGGCTTGGAAATTAAGCAGTCTCCATCTAACTAATCAATGCTAAGTGACTGACCTTCGTGGAGGCTGCAGCTCATTAGTAAGTAGAATACACACAGATGGTAATGGGCTCAAAAGTATTTAAAATATATGTTAAAAGAACTACATTAATAAGACAAACCTATCCCAACTGCCCATGATTTGGCTCTTATTCTCTATGCTATCTGTATATTATTTGGTACATTATTTATGAGAATGAATTTGCCTGATAATATCTACAGTTTTCAATTTTTAATGTAAATAGTAGATTATGATCAACAGTCACAATAATTTGCTTTCATGAAAAAAGTCTATAGCAAGATATGACTTCTAATAACACCTTTATTCAGTAAATCATTTATCCAAAGATAATTGCCTTGAGGGAGAAATAGATTCCAAGCTTAATGCAATGATATTTATTTAGAATTATATTTGACTATTTCTTCTTCTTTTTTTCTTGTCAAATGCTTTCTCGTGTGTGACCTGTTAATAAATTATTCCAGTATCTCCAAGGGCCTTGCTGAAGATATTCATACTGAAATGTTTCATAAATATGCTTGAGTTTCTCTGACAGCAAGCCAGTAGGGACATCAGAAATGGCATGACTATACTTCAAACAGGACAATGTGTATGGCAGCTCTATTCTTATCCCATACCTGTCAAGCTGCTGTAAAAGCCCCAAATGGTAGTGAATAGGTAATTTTTAAATCTTGTATCTCCTTTATTTCACTCAGCCAATCTGTCTTAACCAGCTTGAAGCCTACAATAACTTTTAATGACATCATACTCTCATGTCTTTTCCGCTCCTTGCCCGTTCTTTAAGATTTCATTTTCTTGTCCATCTCCTTTCTCAGAAATCCCTGTTTCTGGCATCTTCAGTGAAAGCAGCCAGATGAACTGTTTATCAATTCCTAAGGCTCCCTTTAGTTTTATTTAGATAAGAAGCTCCCTCGGGAGGAGACCTTTACTTCTTTTTTGGTGAAGTACATTTGGTCATAGCCCTCTGTCCCTGATAAATAGAATTAGGAAACGTGTCTTGGAGTGAATCCAAGCACTGACAGAAAGACATCCGACAGGCTGCTTTCTATGCCTTTTGCTCAGGAGAGTGGTGCTGTGACAATACAATGGCCCTGGGTCATTTGTAAGGTTAAGGTCCAGAGGTAGAGGGATTTAAAAGTCTGGAAAGCAAAGTGCAAGAATGGTAGTTGTCTCTTTTGCATATTTCCCCTACCAAGATTGGTGGATTGTAAGATCTGCAATTATAGTGTTCTAAGATATTCACTAGCTCTTAATTAATAAGGTTGAAGAATGAAATCAGCCGTTTTAACAGAGCTCTACAATGGTCTCCATGGACATCACATTTCTTAGGGCAGATGCTGCCTTTTGCCACCTCAGAGCCTAGCTTCTTCATCAATCCATCTTCCCCTAATTCCCTCCCTGTTAGTTTTTCTTCTTCTATTGTCCTCCATAAACTAATCAGTATGAAAGAACCAACCTGATTAGGCTTTGGGATTTTTTTTTAAAGCTCTACCATATTGGATGCTCAATGTCATCTCAGTGGCAAAAATTAGGCTTATTAATACCTCAGACATATGGCCATTTTGGTTAAATTACAGGGACCTTAATCTATTTGTTGAAATTTTGTTGGATTATTATTAGATTACAGACAAGACAAATGAATATATTCTCTGGGTATATTTACAAATTTTAGTAACATTTCTCTCCATTAAATTTTGACCTTAATAAGACAACAGGGATCTTCATACAATAAATTAGTTCATGCACTTTGTTTTAGCTTTATAGACAGAGGAGCACATAAGTATTTTCTCTCAAAACCAAAATGAATTGTAAACATTTGTATTGAGTCTCTAGAAAGGAATTAGGTTTGCCAGTAAGAATTGAAACAAGGATATCACTGCTGTGTTCTGAGACCCTGAATTCTGTTCCAAAATAGATAAGACAAGACTGGGTCTTGACCTTTATCTTTTTGTTTTCTAGTGGTGGTCTGTATGAGTCACCTGTGTCTGAATGGTAACGGTACATTGAGGAGCCAGAACTATTCATCAAGACAGAACAAGGAACTGAATATCTAGGCTTTCTCAAGTACCAGATGACCCTATTTTACAGAAGAAGAAACTGTGCCTAGTTAGCTGGGCAAAACAGCTGGGCCACGGCCACATTCCACAAGTTTGCAGTGGAATTTTGTTTCTTTTCTTGTGCATTACTGGTTAGAACATTACTATCCTGAAGATCTATTAATATTATTCTCTGCCTTAGGAAAATCTCTTAAATGAGTGGTTCCTCTATTTCCCTTTATAATATGGGCAAATGGCATTAATTTGTTCACTAATTCAATAGGCAGAAATAGTCTAGGCACTAAAAAGGTGGTGATAAATAAGATGTAGACTCTATCTGGAGATATGCACTATTTTTTTTTCTATAGAGAGATTCAAAAAATTATAATAAAATTCAGTTATAGCTATAACAGAGTTTAGAACAAAATTCTGTGGGAATATTGCTACAGTAGAGGCAGGCTTTGTCAGACTCTTTTGAGACCTTTGAAGAATACAAAGGATTCTTGTGTATCTGTATATCCTAAAACTTTTTGAAAATTTCATGTAAGCATGAAGATTTTCTATATCTATATTATCGTCATCCATTGATGAGCTGGGTGTGTTCCTGCCATTGTATATGTGATAGGAAACAACTGGACCACTGGAAAAAATGGCAAGGTTGGCTAGATGCTTTTCAATATCTCATTGCTCTGTCTGTGTGTTTCCTCTTTCTGTTACTCCTACTTAGAACCTCTCTTTCTTCTATATACACCAGGTTTATTTTTTAAGGCCTCACTTGAGGGTCCAGTAGGTTTGCATTTACGCTGAGAGGGGCTGAAATAACCCTCATTCTAAAGTTACTTGTCAAGTACTGGATATTAGTTTGGAGTTTGCTGCATGCTGGGTCACCTTTATCGAGGAGCATTTACAGAAAGGGACTGACACATGGTGGTATCTTGGCTGGAATAAAACACACAGATGTGTGAGCTGTTCTTTAATCATATATTTAAATTTCCTATATTCAGAAGATTCCTTTTGTTATCAGAAGCACCTTGTGGTGGAAATGAATCCAGATCATCCTTTTACTGGGGAAATTTTCTGTTTTCGAAAAGGTTAACTAAGCCATAGAATGTTCAATGGTCTAGTTTTTAGGGTTGTAATATGGGAACCTTTTTTTTCCTGATTTAGCTCTGCCTTGACAATACAGATCCTTCAATATTAGAGCAGCTTCCATATGTTCTAATTAAGTAGCCTAAGTTTGGCTTCTGTGGATTGTTTCTGTAATGTAGGCAGTAATAGCTCATAATGACTCTGAAAGAACTGTCTAGCCAATCTTGCCAAAACTAAAATTGTCTTTCATTTTTATATCCCCAACTGTTCTCACCCTGTTGGGGATATTAAACATATTTGCATTTGGGAGAAACCTCGTATGCATCTCTGTGGAAAAGACGACACTATTGTCTCTGATTTTATAAACCATATGTAACCAAGCAACGCAGAGTAATGCATACCAAAGACATATCTGCACACACACTTGTCAGGACCAGAATTCTTGCAAGCCTTTCTTTTGATTCTCAGAATTTTTCAGTAAGAAATTGGTGGAAATTCCTGCCTCTCCTCACTCTTATTCAGAAGCAGAATTCAATTTTAGGTCTTTGATCTCTTCAGATTGTGGTTAACACCTTTGCACTTAGAGCCACCACCACCCCCACCCCCGCAGGTAGTAGAAAAGGGGCACAGGACCAATAGCCTGACCATTTACTAGTCCTGTTTGCTAGTGCTACCAAGACTAATCAAATGCTCTGGCCTGGAACTTAAGTATTTTGCTATTCTGGACTGTTCTGTACAATCTATTCTGTTTGATATCTCTGCTTACCTTTATAGACCTAAGATACCTTCTGAAATTTTCATGGCCTGCTGGACACTCAGTCCAGTTTCTTTCTAGTCAGCCATGTTTAATTTCTGCTCATACCCTGGAGAACTTTTTGAAAATGGAAGGGAGATTTTGAATATCCAGGAATGAAGGGGATAATGAATGAAGTAAGAATCCTGAGAAGGAAGAAGGGATTGGGGTCCAGAGCTCAGAAGGAAATGCTAAAAAGAGTGGAGACATCGTTTTTGTTTTAACAGTAGGGAGGGAGGAAAGGTTGAGGGAAGACACAGTTTAAGTTAGTTTTGGTGACTGGAAGTCAAAGTGGTTTCCATTTTGTAACTTAAGTTGGAGGTAAGGTCAGCCAGCTGAGAGAAAAGGAGAAATGGAAGAACAGAGCTTGAGAAATTAGCTAAAATTTAGAATAGACCCTACTTACACAATCCCTTTCCCTAAACTAATTGTCCTTATCAGCAGGGGCTAGACAAGTTAAACTGAAATGATTCTGACAGAGAATGACCATATTGAAAAGGTTGAAAGCGTCATCAGTAAATTGCTTTAATGAGCAGCTCTCTGCAACCCTGATCCCTCAAAAATATGAGTTGGTGCCATTATAAACAGATAATATCTAGCTTTAGCTGAGTTTTCAATGTTACCCAGCAATCCATTGAATGGATTTTTGATCTGCTACTTCTGCCATTATATGCTGCCTCTGCCCCCAGGAAGTATGTTAGGTGGTAATATTTGGGCTGCAAGGTCTGCAGTGAGATTATTCTTTTGCTTGCAGGCCATGGCATGACCTAGCTTATATGACCATCCACTCTCCTTTGGTGCTAATTGGCAAAAAGGCATGAGGTCTTCTTGACTTCTGGAGGTTCTGAGGGAAGATAATCTTGAACCCCAGGTGGAGAAAATCTTCTGTTGAGTTAGATGAACAAGATGAAAAGCAGAAAATATGATTTCTTTCTAAAGTCTGGATTCTCTTGCAGTGTGTGTGTGTGTGTGTGTGTGTGTGTGTGTGTGTATGTTTCCTCAGCATTTCTATGAATGCTGTCAGCTGAAGAACTAGAATCCTTTATCATAACATATATTTGCTCATGTGTGGCTAATGGTCTATATGAAATGAAAGTAAAATGAGTAAGGGATGACTTTGAGATGAAAAAGTGTTAGACTTTGGGATCAGGGGATTTGTGATGAATCTAACATGTGGCCTAGCATCAGACTCATGGTGTGGATAGCAGCTAGGTAGACTAGGTAGATATATCAGGTCCAATGAAAATCCCTTTTCTGAATAACGGAATAATATCAAACTGAACTATCTGAAGGGCAGATAATAATAATTAGGGATTGCTGTGTTTCAGGCACTCTTCTGAGTACTTTATCTGTATTAATTCATTGAAACTTCACAAAAGCCCTATGAAGTATGTACTGCTTTTGTCCACTGAAGAGCAGGAAGTTTAACCTATCCAGAGTTACAGAGCTATTTCATAGGAGAGTTGGATTCCAAACCCAAGTAGTTAATTGTGATGACAGCAAAGGAATTATCATTTCCATTTTTAAAACAGAGAGAGACTTAGTGTAGTAAGTTGTCCAAGGTTAAATAGCTGGTGTAACTAAATTATTGAAGAACCTAGATGTTCTATCAGTAAGATATTGTTTTGTTACTACAACTTTGGTACTCAAATATCAGCAACGCTGACATCAATAGGGAGCTTATTAGAAATGCAGGCTTTCAGGACACTTCTAAGATCTGTTATCTCTGAATCTGCATTTTTATGAACATTAAAGTTTGAGAAACAGTGAGTCGTACTTCACTGCTACAGTTCATGGTACAGATAGGTGCAAGTATCATCAACTAAAGGTAGAAACTGCATGCCTATTATCCATCTAAGAAAGGGTTGGAAATTTAGAGGTTTCAAATAGCAGGAAACACAGGGCTTTAAATAGTTAACCAGCACTGGAATTCAGAGGGAAGGAAATGGGACTGTACAGGACCTGAAGTTCTATGTAGTAACTTCTTCACAGAGGAGGAACTGAAGTATGTAGTCAGGGATGGACCAGTAGCTAGACCTCCTAGAGCTCCTTTTATTTATTTGCCATGGGCAGAGCTGGTTCTGAATGGGTCTGACTTGCAGTGATTCCAGCAAGTGGTGGACTTATAGGTGACTTATAAGATGGGTTTGACATACCATCTACTTGACTTTTCAGTCTCTCTGTCCTAGAAGAATCACATATTTCACTGCTTTAACTAAACTTGATATATGAAAATCTGAATTTATAAGAAAGAAACAGTTACATGTGTAGAAATCTAAATTTATGAGCCATGTAACTAAATTATTCATTGTATTAGAGGACACATCATGTGTTTCCTTTAAATAATGAGCTCTCCTAACACATTTAAGGCAGAATTCAGTTTTCAGTACTGTTAATAATGCAATATGCTAGGAAGATACACAATATAAATGAGGTGTTCCGGCATGAGCTAGGATCATTTGCCTAAACAGCTCTATAAAGTGATTAGAATGTTTGAGTTAGAGATAAATAAGGTTTTAGTATATGCCACCCTTTAAAAGACAAGAGAGGTGCTTTCTGGAGAACATACTACTTTTTATTTTAGGCCTCCTTCAGTTCTGCTCTTTCATAGGTTTTATTCTTCATGGTCCATTGAACTGAACTTGTGACTTAAAGTGGTTCACTGAGCTGAGATTTATTGGAATTTGAGGAAGGAAACAGTGAAATAAAAAGATGGTTTTGTTATTTTTGTACAAGGCTCCCTAAGCAACATTTCACAAACCACATGGTGCCAGTTGCCTTTGTGGTTCCATTTGTTCATCCATCCACCCACTCACCTAACCACTCATCCATTAATTCAAGTCAATATTGTAGTCACTTTGTTATGGTCAGAGATGCAACAGTGGGAAAGACAGATACAGTTCTTTTCATTTTGGAGCTTATAGATTAGTGTGAGATGCAGCCAGGTTAACCAGGCAGTTCCCAGTAGAGTGTCATTATCAGCTAGGACGATTGAATTCTAGATGTTATGGAAGGGCATAAAAGGTGCATCTGACCCAAACTACCTGAAATTCATAAACAGAAATTGTATAAAGTATCTATTGGTACATAAGACATTACTCCAAAAAATTTTTTAAACAATGCACACTTATTCCACAGTTTCTGCAGAATAGGCACTGAGTTATGATTTAGCCAGGTACTCTGCTACAGGGTTTCTCATTGGCTGCAGTCCAGGTGTTGGCCAGGACTCCAGTAATCTCAACACTTAACTGGGGAGTGATCCACTTCTAAGTTCACTCACATGATGGTTGGCAGAATTCAGTTCCTAATAGGTTTTTGACTGTGGGCATCAGTTCCTTGCTGGTTGTTGGCCTGAGGTCACCCTCTATTACTTGCCACATAGGCCTTTCCATAGGGGAGCTTACAATATGGCAGTTGACTTCATCAAACTGAGCAATCAAGGGAGAAAGAGAGTTACAGTAAGACAGAATCATAGTCTTTGTCAACTGATCTCAGAAATCACGTCTCATCACTTTTACCATATACTGCTCCTTAGAAACAACTCACAAGGTCTAGCTATGCTCAAAAGAAACAGCCCACACCCAAAGAGGAGAGGATAATATTATATAAGGATATGAATATCAGGAGGCAAGGATCACTTGGGTCTATTTTAGAAGCTACTTACCACAGACATGTTCTTCTGTGCAAAGATATGAGTTGCAGTTGCTTAATGGCTCTGTTGCAGTATTATTGGCCTCATTTTTAAAGTTAAAATTTGCCACAAGGCTCCCCTGTCTCATGTCCATGGTAAAATATCATAAGATTAACTAGATTGACCAAAAAAAACCCTACTATGGTTGTTAAGTCTTCTCTTTCTTCCTTCATCTCAATCATAATAGGAGGGTCAAAAAAGTTTTCAGAAAAAGAATATTTGAGCAAGTGCAAATTTAGTGCCAGCTTTTGTGATATTTGTCCAAGATTCCTGGTAGGCCTGTTCTCTCAGACACCTGTTCTAATTAGGTTCTTTTTTTAAAAAAATAAAGTATAATGAATATATATTGTTATAATAGTTTCAGGTATACAACATGTTGGTTCAACAATTCTATACATTATTCAGTGCTTACCATGATAAGTGTAGTCACCATCTGTCACCAACCAATGTTATTACAATATTATTGGCTATATTCACTATGCTGTACTTTTCATCTTTGTGATTTATTTATTTTTATAACTGTAAGTTTTTACCTCTTAATCCCCTTTATCTATCTCACCTATCCTACCACATACCTCTCCTCTGGCAACCCTTAATTCTCTGTATGTGATAGTAATTTTGTTTGTTTATTTTTTTTGTTCATTTGTTTTTTAAATTCCATGTATAAGTGAAATCGTATGGTATTTGTCTTTTTCTGTCTGACTTCTTTCACTTAACATAATACCCTCTAATCCATCCGTATTGTTATAAATGGCAAGACCTCATTCTTTTTATGGCTGAAAAGAGTCCTCTGTGTGTGTGTGTGTGTGTGTGTGTGTGTGTGTGTGTGTGTGTGTGTGTATCCATTTATCTATCAATGGACACGGGTTGCTTCCATATCTTGGCTATTATAAATAATGCTGCAATAAACACAGGGGTGCATATATCTTTTGAAATTTGTGTTTTCATTTTCTTTGGGTAAATAGTAGCATTGCTAAATCATATGAAATTTCTATTTTTAATTTTTTGAGGAAACTCTATGCTGTTTTCCACAGTGGCTGCACCAATTTACATTCCCATGATTAGTGCACAAGGATTCCTTTTTTTCCACATTCTTGCCAACACTTGCTATTTCTTATTTTCACTTGCTATTTCTAGCCATTCTGACAGGTGTTAATGTGATATCTCTTTGTGGTTTTGATTTGCATTTCCCTAATGATTGTGATGTTGAGCATCTTTTCATGTGTCTGTCATCTGTCTTTTCATCTGTATATCTCCTTTGGAAAAATGTCCATTCAGGTTCTCTGCCCATTTTTGAACCAGACTGTTTTTGGGGTGTTGAGTTGTGTAAGTTCGTTATATATTTTGAATATTAATCCCTTACCTGATATACCATTTGCAAATATCTTCTCCCATTCAGTAGGTTGCATTTCCATTTTGTTGATGATTTCTTTGTGTCTATTTTTGTGCCAGTTCCATACTGTTTTGATTACAATGGCTTTGTAGTATATCTTGAATCTGAGATTGTGATATCTCCAGCTTTGTTCTTGTTTCTCAAGACTGAGGTAGTCATTCAGAGTCTTTTATGGTTTCATACCAATTTTAGTATTATTTACAAAATACAATATCCATTTATGTTATAAATTCTCAATAAAGCACGTTCGAGGGAACTTACCTCAACATAATAAAAGTCATTTATGAAAAATCCACAGCTAACATCGTTCTCAATGGGGAAAAATGAGAAGCTTTTCTGTAAGATCAAGACTAGGATATCCAATTTTATTCCACTGGAATTGTTCACTGGAAGTCCTAGCTGCAGCAATCAGACAAGAAGACAATATAAAAGGCACTCAAATTAGTGAGGAAGTAATAAAACTGTCGCTATTTTCAGATGACATGATAGTGTATATAGAAAAACCTAAAGACTTCACTAAAAACTATTAGAATTGATAAATTCAGTAAAGTTTCAGGATACAAAATTAATATATAGAAATCTGTGGCATTTGTATACATGAACAGTGAAGTAGCAGAAAAAGAAATTAAGAAAACAATCCCATTTAACTGTTGTACCAACAACAACAACAAAAAGTAAAATACCTAGGAATAAAGTTAACCAAGGGGGTTAAAGACCTGTATTCTGAAAACACTGATGAAAGAAATTAAAGACAACATAATACAACAAATAGAAAGATATTCCATGCTTGTGTTTTGGAATAATTAATATTGTTAAAATGCCCATACTACCCAAAGCAATCTACAGATTCAATACAATCACTATCAAAATACCAACAGCATTTTTCATAGAACTAAAATAAATGATTAGGTGCTTTGGGTTGTGGATGGCTCATTCAAGGTACCTTGAGTAATGCATTATTTATAACAAATATCTGTGTCCGTTGTGACCCAAAAACTGCTTGAAAACCAGGTCTCAGGAAGAGACATATATTAGTTAAGGTAAGGGATATGCCACTATAAGAGACCCCAAACTAGAACGGCTTAAGTGAGATGGAAATCTCTCAGTTTCTCTATTTCTCTCCCTCTTTTCCTTTTTCCTCCCTCTTTCCCCCTCTCTTTATCTTCCTTCCTCTTCCCTTCTTTTTTTAAATTATTTTTTATGTTTTATTTATTTTTGAGAGCAAGAGAAACTGAGCACAAGCAGGGGAGGGGCAGAAGGAAAGGGAGACAAAGAATCTGAAGCAGGCTCCAGGCTCTGAGCTGTCAGCACAGAGCCCAACCCGGGGCTTGAACTCACAGACTGTGAGATCATGACCCAAGCCAAGGTCGGTTGCTTAACCGACTGAGCCACCCAGGTGCCCCCTCCCTTCTTTTATCTCTCATTTCAGTATAGCTGGTTTAGGCAGGTTGTGCAGTTGTGCTTCATTAGGTAGTTCAAGGATCCAGGTACCTTCCTTTGTTGTTTCAGCATCTTCTAGACCAGGGATTGATAAATTATGTCTGGCAGGCCAAATCTAGCTTGTTGCCTTCTTTTATAAATAAAGTTTTATTTGAATGTAGCTACCACCATTCCATTACATATCATTTATGGCTGCTTGGGCACTACAACAGCAAACTTGAGTAGTTTTATTTTTATGTATTTATTTATTTTGAGAGAGAGAGAGAGAGAGAGACCGACCGAGACCAAGCTGGGGAGGGGCAGAGAGAGAGAGGGAGAGAGAGAATCTCAAGCAGGCTCCACACTGTCGGTGTGGAGCCCAATGCATGGCTTGAATTCACAAACTGTGAGATCATGACCTGAATCTAAATCAAGAGTCCATGCTTAACCAACTGAACCATGTAAGCACCCCAGAATTAAGTAGTTTTGACAGAGACCTTGTGGACCACAAAGTCTAAACTATGTGCAATATGGCACACTACATAAAATGTAGAAGGAAAAGAGTGAGTTTGGTGTGACAAATTTTATTTCAGGAAAGTGATGAGACAGTTGTATACATCACTTTTGCTCACAAGCCATTAATGAGAACTTAGTCATATAGCCACAGCTGGTGGTAAGTGTGACTGGGAAATATATTCTCCTTTTGGGAGGCTTTGTGCTTAGACAATACTCAAGGCAAAAGGATAATTGATACAAATATTATCCTCATTTTTCAATTAGATAACCTAAGGTACTTGAGGCTCCTGGTGGCTCAGTGGTTATGTGCCCGACTTTGGCTCAGGTCATGACTTTGCAGGCTGTGAGTTTGAGCCCCACGTCAGGCTCTGTGCTGACAGCTCAGAGCCTGGAGCCTACTTCAGATTCTGTTTCTCCCTCTCTCTCTACCCCTCTCCCGCTTGTGCTCTGTCACTCTTTGTCTTTCAAAAATAAATAAACGTTAAATAAATTTAAAAAATATATATATAACCTAAGGTACAGTGAGGTGAATTTAATTCCTTAAGGCCACAGAGTTTTTAAGAACTGTTTTCTGACATCAGCAATGGTGCTGAGCTGCTAGAGGAAGAAAAAGCAATAGTAGTGTTGGGCTACTTAGAAATTAGAACTGGAGGGGTGCCTGGGTGGCTCAGTTGGTTAAGCATCCAACCTTGGCCTAGGTCATGATCTCATCATTCCCGAGTTCGAGCCCCTCATTGGGCTCTGTGCTGACAGCTCAGAGCCTGGAGCCTGTTTCAGATTCTGTGTCTCCCTCTCTCTCTGTGCCCCTCCCCCAGTCATGTTTTCTCTCTCTCTGTCTCTCTCTCTCTCTCAAAAATAAATAAACATTAAAAAATTAAAAAAAAAGAAATTAGAACTGGAAGAGAATTCAGAATCCAGGGAAGATTCAGAGACCTGTACATCGGAGTAGGTAATTTCAGAGGATCCGGTTTCATTCTCTCCTCCTGTAAATTGGTTTTCTATTATTTTACTCTGTGTGTGTGTGTGTGTGTGTGTGTGTGTGTGTGTGTGTATTTTTCTCTCCAACCCATTTTCTGCTTACTCATATATTTTTTGGTCATCACAGTTTTCTCTTGACCATAATTTCCTCATGACTTTTGTTTTGCCTTATGGCATTTTTTAAATTATCTTTTCAACTTCATCTCTCAAGATTATCTTTGTAGTACTCTGTTCACATTTCCAAAAGGGATAATTAGAATCAAACCAGGTTGTTTGTCATTAGTTCCTGACCGTACTTGCAATGGCTGATGTGGGATTAGTAATTACCCTTGTTTGTGACATCAGTGATTGTGTAGGATAGGGTCACTTGGTGTAAAAGGTGGCTTTCTAGGGTCTTCACTTGAACAAAAGAGTGGGGATAGACAGTTGACAGGTTTACTGTAACACCATAGTCATCAAATTCACAGCTCCTCTTTGACACCTAATACTGCCCCAGGCCTTTATGTGGCTCTTTTTATCTGTTATAACTGAAGCTTGTCAGTCTGGTCTTATCTGTGTATGAGCCAAATATCATCAATGCTTCTCATTATTTATTTAAAAAAATCCTTTGAAGTATGAAGATTCCCCTAGTGTAGATAGTAGCTGGCAGTTACAATTTGTTGATGAACATAGACCTGTTGATGGATTTGGCTGTAATCAAGGAACTGAGTATAAAAACAATGCCTTTCTTAGGGGTTCAAGAAAGTTGAACTTTTAACTTCTCATTTCATTGTGTTTATCTTTTCTCTCCCTACAGCAGTAGTATTCACCTCAAAGTTCTCCTTATTGTGTGGCAGACATGGTGCTGAATGCTCTACATACATTTATTTAATCCTCACACCAATGCTGCATTGTAGGTACCAGTACCGTAGTCTTCCCATTATCTGCAGTTTTGCTTTCTGTGGTTTTACTTACCTACAGTAAACTGCAGTGCAGAAGCAAATGTATCGTCAGAAGGTCAGTAAATAGCCTAACAGTATGTCACAATGTTATTTACCCCTTTTTACCTCACCATGTAGGCATTTTATCATCTCACATCATCGCAAGAAGGGTGAGTACAGAACAAGATATTTTGAGAGAGAGAGAGAGAGAGACAACATCCATATGCCTTTTACTACATTATATGGTTATAATTATTCTATTTTATTATTAGTTATTATTAATCACTTACTGTGCCTGTTAATTTATAAATTAAACTTTATGATAGGTGTGTATGTGTAGGAAAAAAACATATATAGGGTCGGGTACTACCTGTGGTTTCAGGCATTCATTGGGGGTCCTAGAACATATCCTCCTTGGATAACGGGGGATGGATTACTGTATTAGTTCCATTTTGCAGTTGAGGAAACCAAGACACAGGGGTCAAGTGACCCATGTCATGTAGCTACTAAATGGCAAAGCCAGAATTCTAGCTCAGGTGGTTTGATTCCAGAATTAGATACTTCATCCCCACAGTTCATAAAACTTTTGAGTATTCCACATGCAAAGTTCTCTAGTGACACAGGTTGTAATTCTGTTTTCTATGCCTTTTTTCCTCATGAACCACTATCAAGAATGTTCCAAAAGCTCTGTATGTAGCAGCCACTGATGTCTCTGGGAAAATTCTCAGAGTCCATCAAGTAACTATGCATGTTAAAAATATTTAGTGATACATTCCAATGATGAATTTAAAATAGTCCTATGAAGTCAAGAATGTGCATTGAATATTTTTGTATTATTTGAGTAGTACTTGAGTATTATTTGAGTATAATTTGCACTAGTATTGCAATTGCTGGATTGTAGGGTAGTTCTATTTTTAACTTTTTTGAGGAAACTCCATACTGTTTTCCATAGTGGCTGCACCAGATTGCATTACCACCAATAGTGCAAGAGTGTTGCCCTTTCCCCACATCCTTGCCAACACCTGTTGTTTCCTGTGTTGTTGTTTTTAGCCATTATTACAGGTGTGAGGTGATATCTAATTGTAGTTTTGATTTGTATATCCCTGATCATCAGTGATGTTGAACATCTTTTCATGTGTCTGTTGGCCATCTGTACGTCTTCTTTGGAGAAATGTCTATTCATGTCTCGTGTTCATTTTTTTGTGTTCATCTTATTAATGTTTGTTTATTTTTGATAGAGAGATACAGAGCGTGAGCAGGGGAAAGCAAGAGAGAGAGACACACACACAAACTGAAGCAAGCTCCAGGCTCTGAGATGTCAACACAGAGCCTGATGCGGGGCTCAAACTCAGGAACAATGAGATCATGACCTAAGCCAAAGCTGGACACATAACCTACTGAGCCACCCAGGTGCTCTAGTTCTTTATACATTTTGGATACTAGCACTTTATCAGATATGCCATTTGCAAATATCTTTTCTCATCCTATAGGTTGCTTTTTAGTTTTGTTGATTGTTTCCTTTTCTGTGAAGAAGCTTTTTATCTTGATGAAGTCCCAATAGTATATTTTTGCTTTTGGCTCCCTTGCCACAGGAGACATATCTAGAAAGAATGTGCTACAGCCAATGTGAAAGAGGTTACTGCCTGTGTTCTCCTCTAGGGTTTTTATGGCTTCAGGTCCACATTTATGTCTTTAATCCATATTGAATTTATTTTTGTGTATGGTGTAAGAAAGTGGTCCAGTTTCATTCTTTTGTGTGTTGCTGTCCAGTTTTCCCAACACCATTTATTGAAGAGACTTTTTCCCATTGGATAGTCTTTCCTGCGTCATTGAAGATTAATTGACCATATAGTTGTGGGTTCATTTCTGGGTTTTCTATTGTGTTTTATTGATCTATGTGTCTATTTTTGTGCCAGTACCATACTCTTTTAAAGGATACATGCACCACCATGTTTGTAGCAACCTTATCTATAATAGCCAAGTTATGGAACAGCCTAAGTGTTCATAAGCATGCATATATATACATATATATATATATATATATATATGTATATATATGTATATGTATATGTATATATATGCATATATATGCATATATATACATATATATATACACACACACATACATACACATACACACAATGGAATATTAGACAAAAAAGAATGAAATCTTGCAAATGGATTAGAGAATATTATGCTAAGTGAAGTCAGAGAAAGAAAAATACCATATGTTTTCACTCATATGTGGAATTTAAGTAAGAAAACAAGTAAGCAATGTGGGGGTAAAGAGAGAGAGGGATAAACCAAGAAACAGACTTAACTATAGAGAACAAACTGATGGTTAACAGAAGGGAGGTGGGTGGGAATATGGGTGAAATAGATGATGGGGATTAAGAAGTGTACTTGTGATGAGAACTGGGTGTTGTATGGAAGTGTTGAATTACTAAATTCTACACCTGAAACTATATACACTACAGTGTATACAAACTAACTGAAATTTAGATAAAAACATAAAAAAGAAGGTGCATTAGATAAATGAATGTCCTTATAGAATTGTCCAAATAAGTATTTACTATTTACTATCTATCTAGCATAAACAATCCACATT
This sequence comes from Panthera onca, assembly GCF_046562875.1. Taxonomy (NCBI): domain Eukaryota; kingdom Metazoa; phylum Chordata; class Mammalia; order Carnivora; family Felidae; genus Panthera; species Panthera onca. The sequence continues at coordinate 44,329,853 of NC_138357.1, read as the reverse complement.
ATCTTGATAAATACAGAGGGTTAATTTTTCTTAATATGGGTTAATTGTACAACTACAAATGGTTCCAGTTGGTAATGTCTTCTGCGTGCATAATACAAATTTTAAGTCTTTGTAAACTATTGAAGTCTTACAGTGGCATACAATAGACATACAATAGACATAGACATACACTAATGACATAGACATAGACATAGACTAATGTCTATGGCTAATTTCAGAAAGTTCTTTCCTCAGAAGGTAATCGTAACAAAAAGTTTTGGAAAATATTTAGGCTACAAATATAACTGCTGGTCTGCAAAATTCGCATGTACTCCTCCTTCCTATTTATCCCCGCTTTATTCTAGTTCTCTACATTAAAACATATTCAACTCGTCCTTTAAAACTTGGTTCAAATGCCCTATGTACCCTCAGTACTTCTAGACACAGTTCATACAGACATTTGCTTTTGCTGACATATTTTCCGTAACTGGTCTTAAGTCCTATCATGTATGTTTATTTTGTCACATTATATAGACTGAAATGTCCTCATGATGTCAAGAAGTGCCTTTGTAAACAGAAGGTGAGCAGTAAATGATGTTGACTGACTACCTTTAAAGAACACAAACATCTGCTTGCTGCATTAAAGACTCAGAATTCCTAATGGATACACATTTCCTTAATCACAAAGACATGTCAGGAAGAAAGGGAAGAAAGCACTTATAGCTTTTATAACAAAAACATAAAACAAAACAAGAATAAAACAAAACAAAAGCAAAACCTTCACTATTTGGTTTTCTCCAAGCTCACCCTGATTGCTTCAAACTGAATGATTAAGGTTTATCCAAAAGTATTTTGTAAATAAAGGGTAAAGTTATCCTACATTAATTTCTTCTGAAGAATATATGGAGATTTCAATGTGTTTAATTCCTACTTGAAGTTGCCTTAATGCTTTATATGCTATATACTTGCTTTTGTGGTCAGGCAGAGGAGTGGCCAAGGAAATGCATGTGTGTGTGGTCTTCTCTAGTATCACTGAACCCCTTCTGTGAGATTTGTGAGACTCCTGATTTATTAGCAAAAGCTTTAATGAGAGTTTGTCTATAAAAGAGAAAAAGAAAAGCCTTGGAATTGAAGCAAGGGATTACGAGCTCAGTGTTTGCTTGAACTTATAAATTATGAAGGAAGGTTGACAGGTTTGAGTTTGGTATGATGGAGAAGTATTTTAGAAGATCAATAAAATTTATAGGCATTGAATAGAAAACATATGGGCAAGTGTTCTCTAACTCTAGAAGCTTTGAGGGTAATGTCCAGGTGATCATAGTTCTCCTGTGCCATCCCTGGTCCCACCTGCATCCAAAGATTTTACCCAATTTTTTTCTAGTTCCAAGGAAGCTAGCATATCCTGGAAATGTCCTAAGCAGTTAGTTTTCCTGTGGCTCATTCTTGCTTTCTTAAGACTACTTTAAACCGAGGTATGGAATACTGTCTTTTGAGCATGTAGGTACACCAATCAATCCATTATCCATAGGACAGGGATTTGTATAGTTTATCTGTGTGAACAGCTGGGTATTTTTGACCTTCCACCCTTTCTCTCCTGGACTCCTTTGACCAGTAAAGCTTTATGCCTTGTCCTGTGCTCATAGCTTTTGTATGTTTCCTTTACCACAGAATGTGTTCCAGGTTACTTGGTAAAATATTTTTTTTATGAAACTAATAATAATATTGTTAGTTGTGTATATGGTTGTTTCCCTCACCAAACTGTAAACTAAGTACAGGATCATATCTTATCCTCTTCTGTATCACCAACATCTAACAAAATGTAAGTGATTTATAAGTGTTCTATGAATGAATGAGCCTGAATTGTGACCCAGGACCAAAGGACCAAGGTAAAGATAATTGCACTAACCAAAATAGTAGTAGTTTACTTTTATTGAGCACTTACTGTGTACCAGACATTGTGTTGAGCACTGAAATGAATCATATCACTTAATCTTCACAACTACCCTATGAGGAGTTATCCACATTTATAAATAAGAATACTAAGCTTAGAGCAGTTAATTTATTTGCCCAAAGTCACACACCTAGTAAGTGTTAGAGTAAGGATTCAAACCAAGTTCCATAAGCCTCTAAACTTCCACTACTTTGCTGCCTGCTACAATGTTAACCTTGTAAGATGCAGATAAGCTTGGCTTCCTAGTGGGGAGCTCAGAGTGACTTCAGGTTTCTGGGCCCAATCTAGTTCCTATTAGAACAGACTTTAATCCAAATTATCCCATAAATATGGGGAATTATGGTGACATCAAATTTTCTTCCAGAAGGGGCAGAGACTACTCATAGTTTGGGATGAAGATGCTAGTGTTGGAAGAGAATTCTGTGGCATTGCTGTATTTGGTTCAAACAGTTTGTTTATAATTCTCCCTTATTGGACTCTGTGCTTCTCCTCTGACTTATTTTCCTGATGTCAGGGATACAGATCACCAACAATGGGTCCCATGTGTTCCTGGCAGAGGAAATATCATTTATGAAGGTCTTGATGTGGGAAGGAGCTTGGTTATTCGAGGAGCAAAAGAATGGCCAGTGTGGCTGGAGCATATGGACTGAGTGGCAGAGAAACATGATGAGCCTGAGAGGGGAATTACCTAAATCAGAACGTCCATAGAACTCAACTGTGAGTGTGGTGAGACAGTGTTATGAGTGAAGAAATAATAGAAGGTGAAATTCTCTTCTACTTTCAGTGAGGGAAACCCCTTGAATATACTGAAGATGGCCCTTGGTTGAATTCCCTGCTATGATGGATTGTGTTCTAAGGAAATTCTAGAGTGCAGGCAGGCCTTTAATTATACTGAGAATATGTTCCTTAAGAATATGGTATCCATGAAAAATTCAGGAGTAGGGACTCGGCCAAGATTATACAGATAAATATATAGATAGCTATAGATGTAGATATAAATACAGATAATTAAATGAAATGAGATTAAACTCAGCATACTCTAATAGAATTAGTAGGTATGTTGAAACCTTTTAGTCACTAATTACAACTTAATGAAATAACAACTTAATTCCCAAACTTACTCCTTTCCTTTTGGATCTATAATTTACATAACAAATTATTCATCTAATGGTTAATCATCTGCCTCCCTGGTTAGGCTCTAATGATATAGCCCGAGGTTTGAAGAAAATGATTCTTGAGATACTCCAGGATTCCTGAAACTCAGGGGGTCTCAAGCAGCTGGACCTCCTTACTTTTCTGGGGGTGGTGGGAAGGTCTCTACATTTTGTAGTTTTCTCCACAGAAGTGGTAGAGTTGGAGGAAGAGGTGGCCTGGGAGATGATCTGGCAACAAAAGCAAGGAAATTAACATTTACTAAATGCCTATCATGAGCCAAGCATCTTACATTTGTTATCTCCTTTAATAACAAATTAATTAGCACAGCTTTAATTAGCACAACTGTTTGAGGTAGGTGCTATTAATTACCACTTTAGCGATGAGAAGAATGAGACTCACATAAGTTAGGTGACTTGTCTAAGATCATACAGCTAGATAAGTTGTAGAGGAGGGAATCAAATACTGTGCAGTTCTGTCTGCTTGTAAACTGTGCCCTTCCAGCTTTCTCTATGCCTGTGTCCTGGTCTTCCTAACAGCTGGCTTCTCCCTACATCTCAGGTTTTCACCAGAGAATGGCTCCTTTATTTGGAAATCAGGTGCCTAATAGGGTGGAAGACCCAGATATGTATGATTTGTTGGCCATCTAGCATTTCTAGTTGGAGAATATGAAAATATCACTGTTGAATAAACAAATTTATTTCTGCATGTTCCACCCCACACCTCCCACTGTCCCTGTTTTCTGCCTGACAAGATCACATGATAACCTCCCCCTTCATTTCTCTCCAGGTAAAGGAAATTGACCCCCCAAAATTATTTTCGGGAGCTGAACTCAGGATTAATGGTGTATCATGGGCTGAAAATAAAGTACTTTAATCAGGTTTCTTGACACCTGAGAACCCTAGGTAGATTGGGAGGAAGAGGGAAGTCTTTTTTGAATATGGATGCTTGGGGGCAGTTCAAGCCTATATAAAATATAACAGTGAGGGCTACTTTTGGCAGCCTAAGTCCAGAATAAAGGCTGTAGACCCTTGTGGGTAGGGAGAGGGAATTCTACTAAGGATAAGAATTTTTTGAAGGCAGGGCTTATGTTTTTTTTTTTAATCTCCTACACCTAACACAGTCACTAACTTATAGTATGTGCTCACTAAATGTTTATTAAACATTCAAGTGTAATATTCTAAAAAAAAAAAAAAATGAATACTTGAAAAGAAACACCTTTAGCCCACCAGGCAAGGCAGAACCCCTGAGTCTGGCTTGCAAAAGCAGAGGGGCCAGACTGCATGAGTTCTGACAGCCAGCAGGACTTAACATCTGGAATGTTATAAGTCAACAGCTCTGCTCAGAGAGCAGGAGGGCTAGAGGACAATGGGAGGAAGAGTTGTTGAGCCCCAGATGACAGAGCTCAGCTTGGCAGGGAACAAAGACGCTTGTCAGCACCATCTCCCTCACCCATCCCCCAGCCAAAATCCCAAAGGGAACCAGTTCCTGTCAAGGAACTTGCTTGCACCACGCAAACATCCAACACTGTGCTTCTGTGGATCCATCCCTCCCATGGGTCTGCCTCCCTCCCGGTGCTGAAGGGCCCCTCCCACACCAGACCACCAAAAGTAAAGCAAGCTGAGTCTGCCCCTCCCACCCCTGTGCACCTTGCGGATCCACCCCTGCTAATATGCCAGATCCCACAGAAACATTACCATAAGCCTGGCAGTGTGCAAGTAGACCAGACAGGGGCCACAACACTCCACAGTGAGTCCTGTCCCTGGGAGAGAAGAAGATAAGGTACACACCAGTCTGACTGTGGCCCCAGTGGTGGGCTGGGGGGCAGACATCAGGTCTGACTGTGGCCTCGCCCACCAACACAAGTTACTCCAGAGAGCTCAGAGGAAGAGCCCTGCAGTTCCGCGCCACTCCAGGGACTATCCGAGATGACAAAACGGAAGAATTCTCCTCAAAAGAAACTCCAGGAAGTAGCGACAGCTAACGAACTGATCAAAAACGATTTAAGCAATATAACGGACCATGAATTTAAAATAATAGTTATAGAATTAATCGCTGGGCTTGAAAAAAGTATACAGGACAGCAGAGAATCTATAGCTACAGAGATCAAGGGACTAAGAAACAGTCAGGAGGAGCTAAAAAATGCTATAAATGAGGTGCAAAATAAAATAGAGGCAACCACAACTCGGATTGGAGAGGCAGAGGAGAGAATAGGTGAATTAGAATAAAAACTATGCAAAAAGAGGAAGCTGAGAAAGAGATAAAAAAAATCCAGCAGTATGAGGGGAGAATTAGAGAACTAAGTGATGCGATGAAACACAATAATATCCGTATAATAGGGATTCCAGAGAAGGAAGAGAGAGAGAAAGGGACTGAAGGTGTACTTGAACAAATCATAGCTGAGAAGTTCCCTGATCTGGGGAAGGAAAAAGTCATTGAAATCCAACAGGCACAGAGAACTGCCTTCAGGCGTAACTTCAATTGATCTTCTGCACGACATATCATAGTGAAACTGGCAAAATACAAGGGTAAAGAGAAAATTCTGAAAGCAGCTAGGGATAAACACACTCTACCTTATAAGTGGAGACTGATAAGACTAGTGATGGATCTATCTACTGAAACTTGGCAGGCCAGAAAGGAAGGTCAGGAATCTTCAATGTGATGAACAGAAAAAAATATGCAGCTGAGAATCCTTTATCCAGCAAGTCTGCCATTTAGAATAGAAGGGGAGATAAAGGTCTTCCCAAACAAACAAAAACTGAAGGAATTCATCACCACTAAACCAGCCCTACAAGATATCCTAAAGGGGATCCTGTGAGACAAAGTACCAGAGACATCACTACAAGCATGAAACCTACAGACATCACAATGAGTCTAAACCCATATCTTTCTATAATAACACTGAATGTAAATGGACTAAATGCTCCAACCAAAAGATATAGGGTATCAGAATCGATAAAAAATAAAACAAAAACATCTATTTGTGGTCTACAAGAGACTCATTTTAGACCTTAGGGCACCTTCAGATTGAAAGTGAGGGGATGGAGAGCAATCTATCATGCTACTGGAAGTCACCAGAAAGCTGGAGTAGCCATACTTATATCAGACAAACTATACTTAAATTAAAAGTTATAACAAGAGATGAAGAAGGGCATTATATAATAATTACAAGGTCTATCCATCAGGAAGAGCTAACAATTATAAATGTCTATGCACCGAATATGGAAGCCCCCAAATATATAAAACAATCACAAACATAAGCAACCTTATCGATAAGACTCTGGTCACTGCAAGGGCTTTAATACTCCACTTAAAACAATGGATAGATCATCTAGACACAGGATCAATAAAGAAACAAGGGCCCTGAATGATACATTGGATCAGATGGACTTGACAGATATATTTAGAACTCGGCATCCCAAAGCAACAGAATATCCTTTTTCTCGAGTGCACATGGAACATTCTCCAAGATCACATACTGGGTCACAAAACAGACCTTCATAAGTATACAATAATTGATATCATACCATGCATACTTTCAGACCACAATGCTATGAAAATTGAAATCAACCACAGGAAAAAGTCTGGAAAACCTCCAAAAGCATGGAGGTTAAAGAACACCTTACTAAAGAATGAATGGGCCAACGAGGCAATTAGAGAAGAAATTAAAAAATATATGGAACCAAACTGAAATGAAAATACAACAATCCAAAAGCTTTGGGATGCAGCGAAGGCAGCCTGAGAGGAGAAATCCAAGCCTATATCAAGAAACAAGAAAAATCCCAAATACAAAATCTAATGGCACACCTAAAGGAAGTAGAAGCAGAACAGCAAAGACACCCTAAACCCAGGAGAAGAAGAGAAATAATAAAGATCAGAGCAGAAATAAACAATATAGAATCTAAAAAAAACCTGTAGAGCAGATCAATGAAACCAAGAGTTGGTTTTTTGAAAAAATAAAAGTGATAAACCTGTAGCCAGTCTTCTCAAAAAGAAAAGGGAGATGACCCAAATAGAAAAAATCATGAATGAAAATGGAAATGTGACAACCAATCCCTCAGAAATACAAGCAATGGTCATGGAATACTATGAAAAATTATATGCCAACAAACTGGACAACGTGGAAGACATGGACACATTCCTAGGCACCCACACACTTCCAAAACTCAAGCAGGAAGAAATAGAAAACTTGAACAGACCCATAACCAGCAAGGAAATTGAATCAGTTATAAAAAATCTCCCAAGAAATAAGAGTCCAGGATCAGATGGCTTCCCAGGGGAATTTTACCAGACATTTAAAGCAGATATAATACCTATCCTTCTCAAGCTATTCCAAAAAATAGAAAGGGAAGGAAAACTTCCAGATTCATTCTATGAAACCAGCATTACTTTGATTCCTAAGCCAGAAAGAGACCCAGTAAAAAAAGAGAACTACAGGCCAATATCCCTCATGAATATGGAGGCAAGAATTCTCAACAAGATACTAGCAAATCGAATTCAACAGCATATAAAAAGAATTATACACCATGATCAAATGGGATTCATTCCTGGGATGCAGGGCTGGTCCAGCATTCACAAATCAATCAATATGATACATCACATGAATAAAAGAAAAGAACCATACGATCCTGTCAATTGATGCAGAAAAAGGATTTGACAAAATTCAGCATCCTTTCTTAATAAAAACCCTCGAGAAAGCCGGGAGTGAAGGAAAATACTTAAACATCATAAAAGCCATTTATGAAAAGCCCACAGCTAATATCATCCTCAATGGGGAAAAACTGAAAGCTTTCTCCCTGAGATCAGGAACACGACAGGGATGTCCACTCTCACCGCTGTTGTTTAACATAGTGTTGGAAGTTCTAGCATCAGCAATCAGACAACAAAAGGAAATCAAAGGCATGAAAATTGGCAATGATGAAGTCAAGCTTTCACTTTTTGCAGATTACATGATATTATGCATGGAAAACCTGATAGATTCCACCAAAAGTCTGCTAGAACTGATACATGAATTCAGCAAACTCGCAGGATACAAAATCAATGTAAAGAAATCAGTTGCATTCTTATACACTAATAATGAAGCAACAGAAAGACAAATAAAGAAACTGATCCCATTCACAATTGCACCAAGAAGCATAAAATACCTAGGAATAAACCTAACCAAAGATGTAAAGGATCTGTATGCTGAAAACTCTAGAAAGCTTATCAAGGAAATTGAAGAAGATATAAAGAAATGGAACATTCCGTGCTCATGGATGGGAAGAATAAATATTGTCAAAATATCAATACTACCCAAAGCTATCTATACATTCAATGCAATCCCAGTCAAAATTGCACCAGCATTCTTCTCGAAACTAGAACAAGCAATCCTAAAATTTGTATGGAACCACAAAAGGCCCTGAATAGCCAAAGTAATTTTGAAGAAGACCAAAGCAGGAGGCATCACAATCCCAGACTTTAGCCTCTACTCCAAAGCTGTAATCAAGACAGCATGGTATTGGCACAAAAACAGACACAGAGACCAATGGAATAGAATAGAAACCCCAGAACTAGACCCACAAACGTATGGCCAACTAATCTTTGACAAAGCAGGAAAGAATATCCAATGGAAAAAAGACAGTCTCTTTAACAAATGGTGCTGGGAGAACTGGACAGCAACATGCAGAAGGATGAAACTAGACCACTTTCTTTCACCATCCACAAAAACAACTCAAAATGGATAAAGGACCTGAATGTGAGACAGGAAACCATCAAAACCCTAGAGGAGAAAGCAGGTAAAAACCTCTGACCTCAGCTGTAGCAATTTCTTACTTGACACATCCCCAAAGGCAAGGGAATTAAAAGCAAAAATGAACTATTGTGACCTCATGAAGATAAAAAGCTTCTGCACTGAAAAGGAAACAATCAACAAAACTAAAAGGCAACCAACAGAATGGGAAAAGATATTTGCAAATGACATATTGGACAAAGGGCTAGTATCCAAAATCTATAAAGAGCTCACCAAACTCCACACCCAAAAAACAAATAACCCAGTGAAGAAATGGGCAGAAGACATGAATAGACACTTCTCTAAAGAAGACATCCAGATGGCCAACTGGCACATGAAAAGATGATCAATGTCGCTCCTCCTCAGGGAAATACAAATCAGAACCACACTCAGATGTCACCTCATGCCAGTCAGAGTGGCTAAAATGAACAAATCAGGAGACAATAGATGTTGGCGAGGATGTGGAGAAACGGGAACCCTCTTGCACTTTTGATGGGAATGCAAACTGGTGCAGGCGCTCTGGAAAACAGTGTGGAGGTTCCTCAAAAAATTAAAAATACACCTACCCTATGACCCAGAAGTATCACTGCTAGGAATTTGCCCAAGGGATACAGGAGTACTGATGAATAGGGGCACTTGTACCCCAATGTTTACAGCAGCACTCTCAACAATAGCCAAATTATGGAAAGAGCCTAAATGTCCATCAACTGATAAATGGAAAAAGAAATTGTGGTTTATATACACAATGGAATACTATGTGGCAATGAGAAAGAATGAAATATGGCCTTTTGTAGCAACGTGGATGGAACTGGAGAGTGTTATGCTAAGTGAAATAAGTCATATAGAGAGGGACAGATACCATATGTTTTCACTCTTATGTGGATCCCGAGAAACTTAACAGAAGTCTCTGGGGCAGGGGAAGAAAAGAAAAAGAGGTTAGAGAGGTAGGGAGCCAAACCATAAGAGACTCTTAAAAACTGAGAACAAACTGAGGTTTGATGGGGGGTGGGAGGGAGGGGAGGATGAGTGATGGGTTTTGAGGAGGGCACCTTTTGGGATCAGCACTGGGTGTTCTATGGAAACAAATTTGACAATAAATTTCATATTTAAAAGAAATATAAAAAACATATTAAAATTAAAAAATTACACACACAAAAAAACAAATCTAATAAATGATGCTTGATCCTAAAAAAAAATAAAAGAAACACCTTTTTGTTAATAATTTTAAAGTAATTCACACTATAAGAACAAAGTCAACAAAGGGCGGAAGTATAGTCGCCCTTTGGGGGAACTGCTATGATTAACAGGGATATTTGCAGTAGTTCCAACCCTGTCATTAACTAGCTATGTGCCCATGGATAAGTCACTCAACTATTCTGTGCCCTAGTTGCCTCATCTGCAAAAAGCACAGTGTGGAATGTTTCTAAAATTCCTTTATTCATGTGAGTTCATTATTCTATGCACATAAAACAAATAGTATTTATTTAGGTCCTGACAGTTTGTTAAGGATTTATTTATATTATTTCACTGAAGCTTCCCACAATGTTATGAAGTAAATATTATTATCTCGGTTTCACAGATGAAGAAACCAAGGCTAAGATTAAGGAAATAATTTGTGCTACTGCTAAGTAAGTGTTTTGACTCAAATCCAGTCCTCTCTCCAGGTAGCACAGCTCTTTCCACATAGTAATTACCTGAGGTTAAATAATGCTGCCTAAGTGCTTGAAAAATCATTTGTTCCCTTAGGTCCTCAAACATCTCTCTCTTCCAATTGTATTTGATTGTTAATTTACTCAGCAAATTCGTTTCTAAATGTCAAATCAGCCGAAGTTGACATATTAGGAATTTCACATTCTGGAGGTCTTAATAAATGAGGCTTTCCTTTATTCTTTTGCAATGAGCCTTGGCTTTTTGGTGAAGAAAATGTATTTGCCCTACTGGAAGCTTCTGCAAATTATGAAGGGTTGTACCTTTTAGGTTATCTAGAAATGGAATCCATGCTCTAATTGAGTTGTCTCTACTATGGCTAACAATAGAAAAAGTACACCTGCCTTTGCTTTAATGTTGATTCATATTATTAGTGCAGATATGACATTATGAACAAAGAAACCTGTACATATACCCATTTAGAATATTTTGAAACTTATTTGATCCGATTACTTCCAGTGACTAGATAGCAAATCTACTGGACATTTTAACATATATTATGGTAAATCATATTCCCTTACAACTTCACCCCCCTTGGGGATGACTCCTCAAATGTACATGTTTCCCCAGGGCATGACACACTACCTAAGTTTTCATAATTTAACGAAGTATGAAGGGACTTCGGCAGATTTAACTGCTGAACCTGTCATATTTAACTGCTTGTAAATTTAATTAGTTGGGGGAGAAACAGGTTTGGAGAATATATCAAAATTAAATTAATCAGCAAAGTGGAGTTGTTAGCCCACTCTTTGGGGGCAATCTATCAAAAGGGAAAGGATACTTGACACCTACGATCAACTAATTAAATGCATTAGGTCCTGATGGGTGGTTTTTAGTATTTACCACCCCTTCAAATATATTTGACCAGGAAACCTGGTATGAAAGAGTTCCAGTGGTAAGCATTATATAAATAAGTATACAGAATGACTAATTGAGGTATAGGTAGAGGTGTTTCCTCACGCCCTCTTTTAATTGATTGAAAGAACCTGGCTGTAAATTTTTGATTCCTTTTAGAAATCAATTTAGATATGGCCAACAAGATTGTTTTATTGTAAACCAAATACTGCTTTATTAACTAATCTTGTTTATCATGAACAAAGGTGTTTCTAGGTATTAACTGAGTATAATACCACTCATTCCAGAATTGGACTCCTAGTGTGCTAATGATATTTTTTAAACTTTTGAATGATGTTTAGAAGAACTAATATAACATTGAGTAAATAAACCAGGGAAAGTAAACATTGCATTAGGGTGTTCTTTCAAAGTAAATATGTTCTTTCTTTGATGCATAACGTGACCTTAACTAGACTCATAATAAGCTTGCTATAAATGAACAGTTTCAAAGCTATTATTTTTAAGTGGATTTCATCCCACAATAGTGCAAACATGAACAATATTGTTTTGCTGCTTATAATCACTTGCCACCCTCCCACTATTAGGGCAAATGTTTATTGAGAAGCTTTTTAGTCTTTTATTCCTGAAAGAAAAGGAATATGACAGGTTTCATCATTGTAAGACAGCAGTCAAGAAAAAAGACTGATGAGGAATAGTCTGGGTTAGTGTTTTTTTCCACTCTCTGCTCTATAAATATCCTTTCTTGTTCTTTGATTTTGGCAAAGTTAGAGCTTCTTTCAACTTTGGCTTCCTCATCCATGAACTCCCTATCTAATTCAGTTTAACATTTCTATTTCTTTTTATCTGTTGGCATTCATGTCATCACACAATTGCTGATACCTTCCTTTGGTCTTTTTCTTTCTATCTGACTGTCTTTGGTTAACCTAGGTCTTGTAGTCCTTTTACCCTTGGGACTGATTCACCTTATTTGTCTCTCCTCATGTCTTTTGTTGAGTTGCCTGCCTTCTCAAATTTGCACTGGGACCCTTTGTTTGATGGCACTTCTTTCCAGTCTCTATCTCTGAAATGAGAAGATCTTTTTATCTGTCAGGGGTCACTGACTCACAGAATAGAAAATGAATTGAGGGAAATATATTAATAAAAATTAAGCTAATTTTAAAATTAGAACAGAAACTTCAAAGTTTTATCTCTTAATATTAAGTACTTATTTACTAGATACTGCATCAATTTGCTCCCTGCATAGTATATCCTATTGGGTTGCAGAATAGCTGAGAGGTGCAGTGATATTAGAAGCAAGGAAAACTCTGTAGAGCACAGTGATTAAGGAATTGTTACCATCTGAGCAGGGAATTGGGAAGCATTGACCTTAAAATTACAACCAACCTCAATTATCCATAGGTTAATGGATATCCTCAACTCCATAGGTTGTGGCAGATTTTCAAATCCAAGTTACTTTCTCTTTGGTATCTAGCACTTGCCTGGTCAGTCTTCTCAATTGGTGCATGCATAGGAAATACAAACTTATTTTAATACTTGCCTACCAAATTTAATTGAGAAGAAATGTCTGCTATTGAAAAAAAAAATTTAATTATCTTAAATGTTTATTATTTTTGAGAGAGAGGCAGAGACAGAAAGCCGGGGGGGGGGGGGGAGCAGAGAGAGAGAGGGAGACTCAGAAGCAGGCTCCAGGCTCCAAGCTGTCAGCACAGAGCCTGAAGTGGGGCTTGAACTCAAAGACTGGAATATCATGACCTGAGCTGAAGTTGGATGCTTAACTGACTGAGCCACCCAGACACCCAATTTTTTTTTTTTTAATCATGAGACACATGAAAAGCTTTGGATTTTCTGCTCTTTCAGGTTAAATGTATGCAATAGATTTACATGTTATAGGGAAGGCCTATAGCACAATGCATAAAGTATGGCCCTGGTGTCAGATTGAATTTAAACCTGATCCACATTCTAGCTGTGTGACCATGAGCAAATAACTTGTTGCTTTCAATATGGCTGTGGCAGCTCAAAAAGCAATTTTTTCCATGGTGGGCTGCTGGGGTTCTCCCATTTGGAGAAGAAACTCTGAAATTTTAAGAAGAAATAGTTGTGAATAATGGCAAATCCACTAACTGATGTTTCAGATAACAGTGCTAATAGGTTGCTGAGGCTCCAAAGCTGATTACCAAGTAAAACACAGAGCATGAGAAAAAGTAGTTTTATTGGCATACCATTTCACATCAAGATGGCTACCATAAAAAAATTAAATTAAAAATAACAAAAATTGGCAAGAAATTATATACTTTTGGTGGGAATGGAAACTGGTTCAGCCACTGTGGAAAACATTTTGGCAGTTTCTCAAAAAATTAAGCACAGAATTACCATATAACTCAGCAATTCCCTTCTTAGATATAGGGCAAAAAGAACTGAAAACAGAGATTCCAACAAATACATGCACGTGCATGTTCATAGCACCACTCTTCACAATAGCCAAAGGTGAAAAGAGCCCAATCATCCATCAAAGAATGAATAGAAATGTAGATCCTATATCCATACAATGGAATATTATTTAGCTTTAGAAAGTAATGAAGTACTGACCCATTCATTGTAGATGGAACCTGAAAATGTTATGCTAAGTGGAAGAAACCAGACATAAAAGGCCTCATATTATATGATCCATTTATATGAAAAATAAATCCATGGAGAGGGAAACCATATTAGTGCTTGCCAGGACTTGAGGTAAGGGAGAAGTTGGGTAGAAAATGTTTAATGGCTGTGGGTTTTTGCTTTGGGACTGGTAGAAAAGTTTTGGTAGTGGCTGCACAACACTGTGAAAATGCTAAATGTTTCTGAAATGTTAACTTTATTTTTTAATTTGAATTATAGTTGATACATGATGTTATATTAGTTTCAGGTATACAAAATAATGATTCAGTTAACTCTATATGTTTTGCTATGTTTACCACAAGTATACCTACCATCTGTAACCATGTAGCACTATTACAATACTATTCCACTACTGAGTATTTACCCAAAGAAAATGAAAACACTATTTTGAAAAGATATATGCACCCCTATGATTATTACAGCATTATTTACAATAGCCTACATATGGAAGCTCCATTGATAGATGTAGTGGATGAAGGAGATGTGCTATCATCTATCTATCTATCTATCTATCTATCTATCATATATCTATCTAGATATGTATCTCCACTATATAGATATAGATTATATGATAGATTCCATACCAAATACGCACACACACAGACACACACACACACAGACACACACACACACAGACACACACACACACACACAGTATGGAATATTGCTCAGCCATAAAAAGGATATGATCTATGATTTTTCCATTTGTGACAACATGGTTGGACCTAGGGAGTATATGCCAAGTGAATTGTTTAATTTAAAATGGTTAATTTTGGGTGCCTGGGTGGCTCAGTCAGTTGGCCATCTGTCTCTTGACTTCTTCGCAGATCATGGTCTCACAGTTCATGAGTTTGAGCCCCACATCTGGCTCTTCACTGACAGTGCAGAGCCTGCTTGGGATTTTCTCTCTGCCCCTCCCCACTCATGCATGCTCGCTCTCTCTCTCTCTCTCTCTCTCTCTCTCTCAAAATAAATAAAAAATTAAATAAATAGCTAATTTTATGTTATGTGAATGTCATTTTAATAAATTTTATCTCTATCTCTCTTATACTTCCTAACTTATGTTTTAGACACTTAATTCAAAAATCAGGTAATTAAACTCTGATATTTCTCAAACACACCAGAGCACATATATACATATCCATTAAAACTGTTGACATTAAGTTGCATTTTATCTTCCTCTTTGTGTGTGCATATGTGTGTGTGTATGTATAGTGGGGTTGGGAATAAGCAGTTCAGTAACATCTAATAGAAGAAAACTTCAGCCCCAAGATACATTATAAAATCTGAGAAATACTTCCAAAGTAACACCCACCTATACCTTTCACCAATATAAGGCAACCTAAAATGATTTATGTATGCATGGAAAAATAAAGACAAATTTGACAAAATACGTCCTAGTTGAAAGGATTTATCTGTGTGCTGAGAGATGAGATAGAATACAGTGGCCTGAGATAATGTCTGTCTTCAAAGAGCAAAAATATAAATAAGAAGAAAATGTATAAACAGGACTGAGGGCACTGACCTGGACTGCTGAAAACAAAACAAAATAAAATAAAACAAACGATTTTTGGTGAATATTTTGCATTCCAACCATGTCTAATACGGATTTATGGGGTGGGAAGACAGACGTTAGAAGAGGGAGAAAGAATAAATGTGGATGTATTTGTATTCAAATTAATTTCCAGAGTAAACATAGTTATAAAATACCTAGAATTCAAATTTCTACCTCAGTACTTCACTATGAAAAATATTTTCTGAGGAGCAGAGGAAGCATGCCAGGTCTGACTATTAGAGGGACCTATTCGACTGGTAGATGAGTGAGGGACATCCTGCCAGCTTTGAACATCTAGTAGGTTTATTTACAGGCTACCCCTGCTTGGGGCATGAACTTTAGTCTTACAACAGAAGGAACTTGAATTTTGAGAAAGATTATTTTTGAAGGTATAAATCAAAATTGGGGCACCTGGGTGGCTCAGTTTGGTTGAGTGTCCAACTTTTGATTTTGACTCAGGAAATGATCCTAGCATTGTGGGATGGAGCCCTGTGTCAGTCTCCCTGCTAAGCATGGAGCCTGCTTAAGATTTTCTCTCCTTCTGCCCTTCTTCCCTACTTGTGCTCTCTTAGATAGATAGATAGATAGATAGATAGATAGATAGATAGATAAAATTAAAAATCATGCAGTGTGGTCACAAGTGAAGGAAGAGTAATCCAGAGAATACCCCCTTTCTTCCTGACTTGTAATTATAGTTTGATTGTCCCTGGCAGTGCAATAAATCTGCCTTTTCCCTTGGGTGGCCTGCTATTTTTGTGAAGTGAGTGAAAATTTAATTAGGGTTTATTTAATGGATTGATAGGGTTGAAGGACAAAGGTTTGCCACAGGGAATAAATTGATGCCTAATGTATTTTTACCTCTAAGGTTAGAAAAGAGAGATAATGGAGATTAGAGAGTTAATAGTTAAGACTAGGGTCTAAGTGAAATCTTGTGAGCCTCTGCAAATGATTCATTTCCGCTGGCTGGCATGTCCTTTAGACCTATATGTCTATAGGGACAAAAGTGGAAAAATTACTTCCTGCCTTTCTGAGATACATATTTCCCTTTTATTTTTTTTTCAAATCCCTAGCCCTTAAATAAATATGCAACCAAATAAGGAGAGAAAATACAACAATATAGATTGAACATAATGGAGGGCTAGGAGTAGACCAGTGATTTATTTTATTCTCTCTGAATGAATATTAAACATATCAGTCTTTTGTTGTGTCACTGAGAGAAATAAGACCCCACCATCCAGGTTTGTACTACCTGTAATAAGATATAAATTTTATTGACAAGACTTTAGTCTTCTGGCATCTGTAGCAGCATCTCATCCATGGGCATCTCTGTAAGTCCCCATCCTTCAACAGCTATTTCATTTTTCACTGAGAATAGTCAAGGAGAGGTAGACATTGGCTGAAGCAGGAGGTATTTTGGTAAGATGGTAGCTCCTTTTTCAAGGAATTTTATTGGAAGAAAATTTTTATTATTTCCAGATCAATGATAAAACAGACTCATAAGCAAAAGCTTCACAAACAATTTGTTAATACAAACTAGGTATGTTAGAGCCAGTTCCCTAAGCTTTCAAAGCTGGTGTTATAGAATACACATGTCTTACTTTCCTACAGAATTGCTTTTGTTGTCAGTATTGGAGAGCAAATTATGAACTGGATGAATACCAGGACATTTTTAATATACTAATTAGTCACTGAAGAAAGCTGTGGAATTTTTCAACAGTGTTCTTTTTACTCTTATGTTTAAGATACTTCTAACTTGGCCTGACCTGACTAAAGAAGAGTGGACTAAATGAGTCTCCAAAGTCACTTCCATTTGAGTGATTCCATCACCTAGTTCTTCTGATACTTTTCTACTTCCTCTTCCCCACTGGAAATGAGAGAAATACAAACCAATTTAAGCAATTTGTGATCAGCGTCCCTAACAAGCCACTCACATATACCAGGAATATGAGCTCAAAGTACATCACTTGAAAAGATTTAAGTTGTATTTCCTCCCACCTTACTCTTCATTGTCACTTAACCGTAGGTAATGGGGATAAATAATTGGTGTCTGAAATTCAAGAACTCTTTATTTCTATACTCAGAGGCATGCAATCACAGGAAAAATGGGGTTTGTTTTATTTCAAGCCTACACCATCTATTTATTTGGTATACCATTGCATCTTTTTATACATAGGGATATGCAGAAGTAGATTGTAAAGTTATTTCAGTTGAATTGTGTGTTAGTCAAGCTAGGCTTGACTGCAGTAACAAACGACCCCTAAATTTCAGTGTTTTAACCCAATAGAAGTTAATTTCTCATTCTCACAAATTTCCTCTATGAGTGCAGGTGAATTTTAAGGGTACCTGACTTCATAGTGCAACTTCAGATTCCTTTGATCTGGTAGTTTTAGCCTCATCCACAAGGCGACATACATTTACTTCCTCTCACAGGCCATTGGCCAGAACTAATTACCTGGCCCTGCCCTACTCTAAGAGGGTCAGAGAAAAGCTGAGAAATATATTCTTCCATGTTTCCAGAAGGGAAAGAAAACTGGATATAGGCAAATACTGGAAATGTATATAACAATTTATATTAAGTATGTCTGCCTAGTAAAATGTTGACTCCTTCCTTTATGATGTTGATCAAAGTGTTTGTATAAAAGAGAAGGTAGGCCTATTTATTTGTGAGTTTTTAAAATGAATTGAGCCAAGTTAGCTGAAAGTCCTAGAGAGAAGTAGCTGAGAAGTATAATCAACTTCAAGGAGCTTAGATTCATTATCTATAAAGTATACTTTGAGCAAAATCAATACACAAAATCCAGACTTAAAAATAAATAAATCTTGTGAGATATATTTGATTAGACTCAATCAACAAATGTATATGGAATGTCTAAGGTATATGCAGTCCAATTTTTGAAAAAAATATTTACTAGATGGTACTTTTAATTCAAGGAGCAGCAGACTTTTTCTGTAAAGGGACAGAGAGTGCATATTTTAGTTTTGTGGGCAATATGGTCACTGTCACAACTACTTAGTTGTTTCACTGTAGTATGAAAGAGCCATTGACAATGAATAAATGATTAAGCATTGATATATTCCAATAAAACTTTATTTACAAAAATAGTGAGCTGTAGTTTCCAATTTCTACTTTAAATAGTGATACTCCCTAGTGAATAAGAAAGTTCAAAGAACCTTTTTATCATGAATTGAGTAAGGGCAAAGAAATTTCAAGACTAAGTCAGTAATGGTCCATCAGAAACAAATACAAAACTGCTCTGAAATGGTAAATTAAGGCCACGGGAAATAGAGTTTGATTAATTTATCATTTTTTCACAAATGATTGACATTTTATTTCAAATTATATCTGAACCTACCAGGATGCTTTCGGTCACAAGGAATAGGAAAAAAAAAGTCTCAAATTGGCCTATGTTATGAAGTTTGGATTTTTTTTAATTTTTTAAATGTTTATTTATTTTTGAGACAGAGACGGAGTGTGAACAGGGGAGGGGCAGAGAGAGAGGGAGATACAGAATCTGAAACAGGCTCTAGGCTCTGAGCTGTCAGCACAGAGCCTGATGTGGGGCTCGAACCCACGAGCTGTGAGATCATGACCTGAGCTGAAGTCAGACACTTAACCAACTGAGCCACCCAGGTGCCCCTGAAGTTTGGAATTTTAAGTCAGCAGGCCTGGCAAGAGTAGTGCCCAAGGTGCACTGTGCTGCTTATGGCAGGCAAGTGATCCAGAGACAGTGTGAAATCAACAATAAAAAATACCTGTGATGCATGAGGAGAAATTATCTGCTCCTCTGAATGTACTTCCCTGAGAGCAGCAAGCACAGACTCCCCTCTCCAGGCATAAAGGAGTGGGCTGGCACCATTTCCCTTCCCCATCCCTCAGCATAAACCAATTTCATGAAACAGCATTGCACCAACACTGTCTGCATAAACTGCTTACACTAAGTCCCACCCCTCTGTGCTCTGCTGGTACTGCTTTTTCTCAGGCAACTGTGCCTTAGGACCAGTGCAGCAGTCCCTTTCCTCAAAGACCAGCACAAACACCCACACATACCCCATCTACTGACCATATAGTTCTGCAGACCTTCATTTCTAGTGTAAATAACATCGGGCCAGAACACACCTAGTTAAACTCACCATACTCTGGCCAAGGTCCAAACACTCCCTACTGTAAGTCAAGGAGAAACCCTGCAGAGGACTGGCCTGAGGGATAGAGCAGCCAAAACATAGCAGCAGAGTACACATAGCACACACCAGAGACACTTCCTGAAGCACCAGGACCTGGACATTGTATGACTTCTTCATGAAGCCATTGCATTCAGGAGCAGGAAATGTAGTACACTTTCTTAACACACAGAAGAAGACAGAGACCTAGACAAAATGCCAAGATGGAAGAATTCATCCAAAAAGAAAGAACAAGAAAAGGCTATGGCCAGGGAGCTAATTAAAATAGATATAAGTAATATGCCTGATCCAGAATTTAGAGCAACAATCATAAGGATACTAGCTGTGCTTGAGAAAAACATAGAAGACATCAGAAAGACCCTACTGCATAGATAAAAGAACTAAAAACCAATCAGGCTGAAATGAAAAATGTAATAAACAAAATTCAAAACCAACTGGATGTAATGACCACAAGTATGGAAGAAGCAAAGGAACAAATAAGTGATATAGTACATAGAATTATGGAAAATAAGCTGAAAAGAAGAGGGGAAAACAATCTTGAATCATGAAAGTAGACTTGGAGCACTCAGTGACTCTATTAAACATAATAACATTCATATAATAGGAATCCCAGAAGAAGAGAGAGAAAAGGTGGCAGATGGGTTATCTGACAAAATTATAGCTGAAAACTTCCCCAATCTGGGGAAGAAAACAGACATCCAAATCCAGGAGGCACAGAGAACTGTGCCCATCAAAATAAAAAACAGGCCAACACCAAGACATACTGTAGTTAAATTTGAAAAAAATAATCCTAAAAGGAGCAAGACAAAAGAATTCCCTAACTTACAAGGGAAGACCAATAAGGTTGGCAGCAGATCTCTCCAAAGAAACTTGGCAAAACAGAAGGGAATGGCATGATATGTTCAAAGTGCAGAATGGGAAAAATCTGCAATCCCAAATACTCTATCCAGCCAGGCTATCATTCAGTATAGAAGAGATAAAGACTTCTCCAGACAATCAAAAAATAAAGGAGTTCATGATCACTAAACCATCCTGCAAGAAATATTAAAGGGGACTCTTTGGGAAAGAAAAACAAAAAGTGACAAAGACTAGAGGGGAACAGAGAAAATCTTCAGAAACAATGACAAAGCAAGTAATAAAAGGCACTAAATGCATATCTGTCAATAATTACTCTGCTTGTAAATAGACTAAATGCCCCAATAAAAAGACATGTGAGAATGTATTAAAAAAAAGACCCATCTATATGCTTCCTACAAGAGACTCATTTTAGACCTAAAGATACCTGCATATTTAAAGTGAGATGATAAACATTTATCATGCTAATGAATGTCAAAAGAAAGCCTGAGTAGCCATACTCATATCAGACAAACTAGATTTTAAAACAAAGACTGTAACAAAAGATGATGAAGGGCACTATATCATAATAGAGGGGTCTATCCAACAAGAAGATATAACAATCGTAAATAATTATGCCTCTAACTTGGAATAACCCAAATATATAAAACAATAACAAACATAACAGACCACATGGATAATAATACAATAAAAGTAGGGGACTTTAACACCACACTTACAACAATGGAAAGATCATCTAAACAGAAAATCAACAAGGAAACAGTGGCTTTGAATGACACTGGACCAGATGGACTTAGCAGATATATTCAGAGCATTTCATCCTAAAGCAGTAGAATGTACTATTCAAGTGCACATGAAACATTGTCCAGAATAAATCACATACCGGGTCAAAAATCAGCCCTCAAAAAGTATAAAAAGATCGAGATCTTTGTATGCCTACTTTCAATGCATATTTTCAGATAACAATGCTACAAAACTTGAAGCCAACTGCAAGAAAAAATTTGGGAAGCCCTCAGATACATACAGTTAAGAACATCCTGCTAATGAATGAATGGGTTAACCAGGAAATTAAAGAATGAATAAAAAAAATACATGGAAGCCAATGAAAATGAAAACAAGACAGTCCAAACCCTTGGGATGCAGCAAAGGCAGTCTTAAGATGAAAATACATTGCAATTCAGGTCTATCTCAACAAACAAGAAAGGTCACAGATACACAACCTAACCTTACAACTAGAGGAATTAGAAAAGGAGCAGCAAAGAAAGCCTAAAAGCAGAAGAAGAAGGGAGATAATAAAGATTAGAGAAGAAATAAATGATAAGCAAACAAAAAACAGTAGAACAGATCAATGAAACTAAGAGCTGGTTCTTTAAAAAGAATTATCAAAATTGACAAACCCCTAGCCAGACTTATCAAAAAGAAGAGAAAGGACCCAAAGAGATAAAGTCACAAATGAAAGAGGAGATATCACAACCAACACCACAGAAATACAAGCAATTGTAAGAGAATACTATGAAAAAGTATATGCCAACAAACTGGGAAATCTCGAAGAAATGGATAAGTTTCTGGATACTCATGTACTACCAAAAGTCAAACAGGAAGAAATAGAAAGTTAGAAAAAAAACCCAAAAGAGCAAATACATTGAATCAGTTATCAAAAATCTACCCCCCAAAACAAGAGTCCTTGCCAGATGGTTTCCCAGGAGAATTCTACCAGACATTTAAAGAAGAGTTAATACCTATAGTTCTCAAATTGTTCCAAAAAAATAGAAATGTAAAGAAAGCTTCCAAACTCATTCTATGAGGCCAGAATTATCCTGATTCCAAAACTGGACAAAGACTCCACTGAAAAAGGGAACTACAGGCCAATATCCCTGATGAACACAGATACAAAAATTCTCAATAAGGTACTAGCAAATCAAATTCAACAGTACATTAAAAGAATCATACCCCATGATCAAGTGGGATTATTCCAGGATTGCAAGTGTGGTTCAATATCCACAAATCAATCAACGTGATATACCACATTCATAAAAGAAAGGATAAAAACCATATCATCCTTTCAATAGATGCAGAAAAAGCATTGACAGAGTACAACATTCATTTATGATGAAAAGTCTCAACAAAGTAGGGAGAGGGAACATATCCCAACATAATAAAGGCCATATATGAAAAACCCACAGGTAATATCATCCTCAATGGGCAAAAACTGAGAGCATTCCCTCTAAGGTCAGGAACAAGACAGGGATATCCACTTTCACCACTGTTATTTAACATAGTACTAAAAGTACTTGTCTCAGCAATCAGACAACAAAAAGAAATGAAAGGCATCGAAATCATCAGGGAAGGAGTCATACTTTGACTATTTGCAGATGACATGATTCTTTCTTTGCCATCCTGTGGTAGTATGGTCATCCCCTTCTCTTCAGGTTGATAGTCAGCCAGGATGAACAGGTACAAGCATACCAGTTATTCATAGCTAACATCTAGTTTCACTGGGCCAGTGCCCATTCTGATTGGTCAGTGCCTATGATTTACCCTTGGACTTAAATGTATATTAATTAAAAATACTAGATTGAGTCTTGGGAAGAACATACATAAAAACAAAGATAAAGTGTGACGTGTCATCATCAGTTGTAGAAGCAATAAAAAAAATAATATGACTAATTTCCAGTAGTGTGGAGGATATAATACAATTATGTTGAATTTTCAGAAATATTGAAAATAAACATCCTATTATTACCCTCTAGAAATCCTGCTAAAATATAACATCTCATAAACAAGCAAGAGATTCCAACTTGCCAGGAAAAAAAAAAAGAAAAGAAAACCTGTAACTTCCAGGTGTAGGGTACAGTATGGTCAGACTGTGTAAACTAGAAATGTGGTTGTAATGTCCATGTAGCAAAGAAGATGAGGCCTTGACTCCTTGTGAAGTGAGGTTTTACTATTATAGATCCCTGAGGATAGCTGGTACCCTTGAATTTATGACCTTTAGTAAAAAAGTGAAAAAAGAAACAATCCTAGCCACAAAGAAATAAGAAACTTGTTCTTTGCCTGATATTTAGATGGAAAAAATAATCTCACACAAACATTTGTAACAAATGGCTTAAAACTCACCCCAAACCTATAAAGTAGCATAAAAATGGTTTCTGAGCTGATGGTTCCCCTGGGATTCTAGGCAGAAGCAAAATCAAAACACCTCTTAAAGAACATGCAATACAGGCTCAAGGTATTCTTTCAGAAATATAATAGTCCTTTAAAACATTAATTCACAATAAAATATTACCAAACATGAAGGAAATGGTCCACCATAATGAAAGCCAGTAGGCATAACAAACAATAAGATTATAATCCTGAGAAATAAAGGTAGTAGAATAGAGATATAAGGAAGAATCAAAAACTCAAAACCCTAAGAATTAAATAAAAGACTATGAAAACATGTCTGGTGGATTTACAAAATAAGAAAAGAAACTTTTAGAAATAAAAATTGTCATTTGTGCACAACTCATCAGACGGTATAAACCTAGTGGGACTTCCAGTAAACTGTTAAATGGACTGAGGCAATTACTCATAATGCAGCAGGGAGGGATAAAGGGATGACAAAATATGAGAGGATAAGAGACATGAAAATGAAAAAAAAATTAACATATCTTAAAGGGACTCTAGAAGAGAATAAGAAAAAATGGAGGAGAAGCAATATTCAAAGAGATAATGGTCAATCATTTTTCAAACTGATGAAAAACATGATGCAGATTTAAGAAACTCAGCAAGCATCAAGCAGGAGAAGTAAAAAAGAACTCTACATGTAATCATCTCATAATGAAATGGAGAATCCCAAAGGAAAATAGAAAATGTTAAAATTCACCAAGAAGAAAAGACAGATTACCTATAAAGGAGCAGCAAACATACCAACTATAGACTTCAAAACAAAAGTTAACTGAGGCAAAAAGAGAAAGGAATATCTTCAAATTGCTTAAGAAAATAACTTTATTTAGAACTTTTATACCCAGTAAATATCAAATATCATAAAAGTATACAGATAAATGTAAATTTAGCTAAAGACTAAGTGAATTTACTACTTTTATATACTTAGTGCAAATATATATATATATTTAAATAATTATATATATGCCAGAAGAGAGAAAATTGAATCCAGAAAGAAGTGAGATGCATGAAGCAGGTGTGACAATAAATTGGTAAATATAGGTAAGTTTAAACAAATACTGATTACATAAAACAACATTCACGATTAAATGATAAATTATAAGTTTGTATATTATGGGTTTGGTTATGTCCTCACACTCCCCAAATACATGTGTTTAGGGCCTAATTCTCCGTATCTCAGAATGTGACCTCATTGGAAATAGGGTTTTTGTGGATGTAACTAGTTAAGATGAGGTCACACTGGAGTAGGGTGGGCCCTTAATGTAATATGAGTGGCGTGTTTATAAAAAGGAGAAATTTGGACACATGCAAACACTGCATTATGCAAAGAATGGAATTATGCTGCCACAGTCAAGGAAATACCAGAAGTTAGGAGCAAGGTCTGGACACAGATCCTCCTATGGTGCGTTCAGAAGAACCATAGGCCACCAATAACTTGATCTTAGACTTCCAGCTTCCAGAAATGTGAGGCAAATTTCTGTTGTTTAAGCCATTGAATTTGTGGTCTTTGTTATGGTAAATCTAGTAAACTGATATGAATTATAAAATAGATTAAAACACTTGAAAGCAACAGTGGTAGGGGCACCTGGGTGGCTCAGTTGGTTAAGCGTCTGACTTTGGTTCAGGTCATGATCTCGCAG
This sequence comes from Panthera onca, assembly GCF_046562875.1. Lineage (NCBI taxonomy): Eukaryota > Metazoa > Chordata > Mammalia > Carnivora > Felidae > Panthera > Panthera onca. Next base: position 44,304,393 of record NC_138357.1, on the reverse strand, counting down.
TTCTTGAGTTCGAGCCCCATTTCGGGTTCTATGCTGGTAGCTCAGAGCCTGGAGCCTACTTCAGATTCTGTGTCTCCCTCTCTCTCTGCCCTTTTCCCGCTCATGCTCTGTCTCTCTCTGTCTCTCAAAAATGAATAAACATTAAAAAAATTAAAAAAAAGAAAACCACAGTGGTAGATATAAGTGTATAATAATAATGATAAGTATAATCAAAATTACATTTTTATAAGTTTCTTGTATTATAACCTGAGAGGAAGAGTAGAAATATTGATTAAATTTAGATTTTAAGTCAAGTATGCATGTTAAAAATTTAAGGATAATCAACAGAATAATTTAAATAGAATGTTTATAGCCAAACAAGTAGAGGAGGAAAAAAAGGAAGTTGTAAAATCTTAATAAACTCAATATAAATGAATAAGGGGGAAAAGAAGCAAAGAAAAAGCATGGCAAATAGAAAAAAATAAAATGGTATATAAATAAATTCAAGTATATAGGTAAGTACAATAAATGTGAAAGACCTAGGGTCATCTGTTAAGGACATAGAAGCTCATACCGAAAAAATTAAATTAACTATATGCTATAGACAAGGGCTGAATGTAAAACAACACAGAAGAGTTGAAAATAGGTAAAAAAGATGGTTGCAGCAAACAGTAGCTAAAAGAAAACTATCACTGCAATGGTGACATAAAACTTATTACCTAATCTATACTTTTTGTTGTGAGCATTGGGTAATGTATAGAATTGTTGCATCAATATGTTATACACCTGAAACTTCTATAACATTGTATGTCAATTATACTTCAAAACATAATAGAAATAAAAAAAAACTAAGGCAAAAAGTATTTTTAGTGTAAGAAGGGTCACCTTTCCATGAAAAAGAACAAAACTCACTATGAAGATATGGTTTTGAAGTAACCTAGCCTCAAATATATAAAGCAAGATTTGACAGAAATACATGGAAATATTGATGTACTTATATTCATATGTGAAGATTATAACACACCCCTATCAATACTTGATAGAACAAGCAGGAAAAAACTAAGTGCAATTTTAGAACAAGTTTGAGCTAATGTACATAAATAGAAATCTGAGTCCAATAATTAGATATAATTCTTTTTCTTTTCAATTAATCATGAAATATTTTTAAAAATTGTGTACTAGAGCATGGAAAAAAATCTCAAAAAAATTCCAAAGGTTTATATAAAAATCACTTTCTCTGACTACACTGCAATGAAAGTATAAATCAATTTAAAATGGCAAAAATAACATCTTTCTGAATTTTAAAAGTAAAAAAATACTCCTTAATATATTCCATTAGTTAAGAAAATGTTATATGGAAAATTATAAATCATTGAGAATCAAGCAACAATGATGACACTACCTACCAAAACTTGTGAGATGCTCCTAAAGCCACATTTAGAGGAAAATTTTGAGCTTCATATAAATGTGTAAGAAAAGAATGAAAACTAACATGAATGAACTGTGTTAAGATTAAGAAATTAGAACACAAATAACAAAGTTGGCACACCCAAAAAAAGAAGAGGATCAACAAGACCCGAAACCTGGTTCTTGAAAAGATTAGTAGACAAGACTAACCAAATAGATAAATTTACTGTACTATTGATTTTACAAAGACATTTGACAAATGACAAATATTAGGAATGGAAAAGGAGACACTATTATTGATATAGCTAAGTTTAAAAGCACACTAACAAGACCCTAAATAACTTTGTGCATAAATCTAAGCATTATATAAATGGATATTCCATGCAAAAATAAAACTGTCTCAAGGAGGAATAAATGACCTGTACAAACCTATGATGTGTAAAGAAATTCTATTGATAGTCAAAAATATAGTACAGGGGCATCTGGGTGGCTCAGTCGGTTAAGGGGCCAACTTCGGCTCAGGTCGTGATCTCACAGTTTGTGGGTTCAAGCCTCGCATCGGGCCCTGTTCTGACAACTTAGAGCTTGGAGCCTGCTTCGGATTCCGTGTCTCCCTCTCTCTTTGCCCCTTCCCAGAGCTTGCAATCTGTCTCTCTCTCTCTCTCTTAAAAATAAATAAACATTAAAAAATTAAAAAATATATTTTTAAATTTTTATTTTATTTATAAATTTTATTTATAAATTTATATTTATATACAAATATATACTATATATATTTATATATATTAAATTTATAAATTTATAAATATTGTAATTTGTGTGTGTGTGTATATATATGTGTATATATATATGTGTATATATATATATATATATACATATATATATATATAGTACAAAAAATATCACTAAGTCCGTACGACTTTTTGTCAGTTTACCAAATTTTCAAGGAATAGATAATGCCTATTGTAGGTAAACTCTTTCAAAAGAGGAGCACCAGGGTGGCCCAATCAGTTAAGCATCCAAATCTTGATATCAGCTCAGGTAATGATCTCAAGGTTCTAGGAATCTAGCCTGCATCAGCACAGCACAGAGCCTGCATGGAATTCTCTTTTTCTCTCCCCCTTGTTAGAATAGGTAAATAAACTTTAAGAAAAAGAAGGAAGCCTTCCCTCAACAAATTTTTAGAGTCTAGCATAATCTTATCACCCAAACTAGGTAGATATACTTTGAGTAAGATAAATTAGAAGGTTGCCTCCCTTATGTACATGAAAGCAAAAAATCATAAATATTATAACAGCAAATTAAATCCATTAATGAATTTGATTAACAAGATAGCACCTCATGCCAAGTTGGATTTATATCAGAAAATAATAAAGAATAGTTTAACTTTTAAAAATTTGTTAATGACTTAGATCTCTTTATATATACTCTTTTTATTCTTTTTCTTTATTTTTTAATATGAAATTTGTTGTCAAACTGGTTTCCACACAACATCCAGTGTTCATCCCAACAGATGCCCTCTTCAATGCCCATCACCCACTTTCCCCTCCCTCCCATCCCCCATCAACCCTCAGTTTATTCTCAGTTTTTAAGAGTCTCCTATGGTTTGGCTTCCTCCCTCTCCAACACTTTTTCACCTTTCCCTCCCCCATGGTCTTCTGTTAAGTTTCACAGGATCCACATAAGAGTGAAAACATATGGTATCTGTCTTTCTCTGTATGACTTATTTCACTTAGCATAACACTCTCCAGTTCCATCCATGTTGCTACAAAAGGCCATATTTCATTCTTTCTCATTGCCAAGTAGTATTCTTTTTCTTTAAATTCAAGTTAATTAACGTACAGTGTAGTATTAGTTTCATGAATAGAACCCAGTGATTTATTACTTCCATATAACACCCAGTGCTCATCCCAACAAGGGCCTTCCTTAATACCCTACACCCATTTAGCCCATCCCCCTCCCCCTCCCCTCCAGCAACCCTCATTTTGTTCTCAATATTTAAGGGTCTCTTATGGTTTGCCTCCCTCTCTTTATTTTATTTATTGTTCCTTCCCTTCCCCATGTCCATCTTTTTCTTAATTTCCACATATGAGTGAAATCATATATTAGTCTTTCTCTGATTGACTTATTTCACTTAGCATAATACACTCTTGTTCCATCCATGTTGTTGCAAATGGCAAAATTTCATTCTTTTTGATTGCCAGGTAATAGTCCATTTGTGTGTGTGTGTGTGTGTGTGTGTACACACGGGCCCTGTGCTGACAGGCTGCTCTTTCCAACTGGTCAGTCCTCTGTGTAGATTCTCCTTTCTTGCAGTTGGGGGTGTTTGAAGTTTTAACTAGGTATGCTTTGATTTGTTGAAGTAAGCCTTGCACCTGCCATGCTGTCTCCCTCCAACTGTGGACATCCTTCTGCCAACCTGCAGATTGATTTCCTGGGTGTTTCAAGTGATCTGACCTCAATATAGCTGTCTTTGAGGGATGAGGAAAGCTCAAGGTTCCCCCTATTTCTCTACCATCTTACCTCCTCCTCCTGTCTTTGATCACATTAAAGAAGAATATTTGCATAACCATTTCAACAGATTCTAAAAGCATTTATTATAATTCAGTATTATTTTATGATTTAACAAACTATGGAAATGATCTCTGAAAGTATAGTCTTTATTTTATGATTTAAAAATTCCTAGAAAAATAGGAATGCAATAGGAATTTTAAAATTAGATAAGTGTTATTGGCCAAAGAATATTTAGAACAAAATAATGTTGCCCATTATCATTACCTCTATGTTACAGGCAATAAGAAAAGAAAAATAAGTAAAAATTATAAGTATTTTAAAAGAAAACAAAACAAAAATGTTAATAAATGATTATCTCTATAATAATTTTTAATATATTTGTATCAAAATATCATTATAGAAATTTTTAAATAATCTTTAGGTAAACTGTGGAACTAACAGTAATTCAGCAAAGTTTCTGACTATAGACTACAAAACACATTACCACAAAACTTCTGGGAATGCAAATTAAAGCCATGATGAGATAACATTGCAAACCTATCAGAATGGATAAAATAATACCTTTTTAAAATATTAGTGACCAAGAGAATGTAGAGTAACTAAAACTTGTATACATTGCCAATGAGAATGTAAGATGGTTCAGCTACTCTGGAAAACAGTTTGGTGTTTTTTTTTTTTTAAATAAAACTAAATATATAATTCCCATACAACTGAGCAATTGCACTTCTAGGCATTTACCCCAGAGAAATGAGAAGTCATGTTTACCAACAAACCTTTACATAAATGTATAGAGGGATTCTTTTCTAATAAACTCAAATTGGAAACAACCTAAATGTCCATCAACACATTAGTGGATAAAATATACTATGGTATATTCACATAATGGAATATTGCTCAGCAATAAGGAAAAAATAAACTTTTGATACATGCATCAACTTGAATGAATCACAGAGGCAACATGCTGAGTGAAAGAAGACAGTCTGAAAATGTTGCATACTTTATGATTTCCTTTATATGACATTCTCAGAAAGACAAAACTATACTAACAGAGATGTTGCCAGGGTTTATGAGTGGAGGAATAGTGTGACTACAAAGGGATTACATGAAGTAGTATTTTGGTATTTTGAAGGTGTTCTGTATCCTGATTGAGGTATTGGTTACACCATACATGTATTACAATTTATATAACTCCACAGCAAAAAGGTAAATTTAGCTGTATGTTAATTTAATAAATAAAATTTAAAATTAAAAAAATACTTTATAAAAAAGTACATGTGAAATTCTAGAAGGATTATCATACATCTCAGTTGGCCTGGAACAGTTCCAATTCATGCCTTTGCCCTAGCATAATTATTAATGGTGTCACTAGTAATTTATACAGTTACCCTAAATAGGACAACATTTGTTTTCATTTTATTTTTTTTAATTTTATTTTTTTTAATTTACATCCAAATTAGTTAGCATATAGTGCAACAATGATTTCAGGAGTAGATTCCTTAATGACCCTTACCCATTTAGCCCATCCCCCCTCCCACATCCCCTCCAATAACCCTCTGTTTGTTCTCCATATTTGCAACTAAGTGGATGGAACTGGAGGGTATTATGCTAAGTGAAATTAGTCATAGAAAGACAAATATCATATGACTTCACTCATATGAGGACTTTAAGAGACAAAACAGAGGAACATAAGGGAAGGGAAACAAAAATAATATAAAAACAGGGAGGGGGACAAAACATTTGTTTTCATTTTAAAGCTTGCAAAGCAATAGGAAAAAATATATTGCTTTTGTTTACCATTCAATTATAGAAGCACAGAACTTGTATGGCATACACATTTTCATCTAGGGACAGAGAGAGAAGTAAGGAATGGGGGCTTTAGCCAAAGTAATTTGGCAAAATTAAAAATTAAATTAAAATACAAGGTGGCTCAAAGCATAAGAGACTCTTAAAAACTAAGAACAAACTGAGGGTGGATGGGGGGTGGGAGGGAGGGGAGGGTGGGTGATGGGTATTGAGGAGGGCACCTTTTGGGATGAGCACTGGGTGTTGTATGGAAACCAATTTGACAATAAATTTCATATATTGAAAAAAAAATACAAGGTGGCTCTCAATGGAACAAAAAAGAAGAAAGTAATTTTTAATTAACAGCTCATGTCTCTGTTAGAACTTGATCGCTTCTTTTTTGTTTTTTAACCAAGAAACAGACTCTTACCTATAGAGGACAAACTTATGGTTACCAGAGGGAGGAAGGTAGGGAGATGGTTGACATAGGTGATGGGGATTAAGGAGTACACTTGTCACTATGAACACAGGGTAATGTATGGAATTGTTGAATCACTGTATTGTACACCTGAAACTAATATACTATATAGTAACTAACTGAAATTTAAATAAAAACTTAAAAAAAAAGAGCTATATTAATTCTTAAGTCAAGTGAGTGATTGGAAATGTTGCTGGTCCTCTCAGGTTGTTGAAAAGTGATATAGTAGATGCCGATGTCACTTATCATCTGACTGTTCTGACTGAAACTATCTCATTCTCTGATACCTATGGATGGCATAGGTTAAAGAAGACTCTGCTCGGCAATTTTACAAACAATAGCTATCCTGAATAAGGGAACCACTATTACCCTAATGCAGAGAGAAAAATTACAGACACAGTAGCTACCCAAAGACTAGAATATGTTATTCTCACCCACTGCTTTTAACGGGAAGGATTAAAGCATGTCATTAGTATCAAGTGCATCCTAGAGTGGGTTTCTCTTTAGAAGAGTGACTCGGTGCAATAATGTACATGATTTTCTATTTGCCTTTGACTGGAAGACTGAGGGTTTAATTAAATGCAATTCTTATATTATAATTTGAAGTACACAATTTGTTCTACAATCCATTTTCAGAAATCCTTTAAAGATGAATATTTTATAGAACTAAGATTCGTTTTGAAATTTCTACATTAGGGCAATGCAAGGGAGACTTTTCCCCTTTGGTAAAAATGCTATCATAGACCATTAGCATCCTTCCCCTCAATCCCTCTTCCTCTGAAAAAATAGACATGGTCGTCATTGGGTGCTCATTTTTTTTTTCATTTGGTCTCCTTTTGCTAAAAATTCCTTTTTTGAGTATAATTTACATAGCATATAATTCACTCATTTAAAGTCTACAGTTCAGTCGGTTTTTAGTTTATTTGCATATATGTGTAACCATCACCACACTTGATTTTAGAATAGTTCCATCACCTTACAAAGAAACCTGCACCCCTTAACTATTACCTCCTCTCTTCATCCCCACCCCTAGCCCTAAGAAACCATTGATTTACATTCTGTGTCTATAGATATCCCTATTCTGTACTTCCATATGATGAAATCCTATAGTATTGGGTTTTTTGTGGATGGCTTCTTTCACTTAGCATAATGTTTTATTTATTTATTTTTAGCATAATGTTTTAATGTTCATTTATATTGTAGCATGTATTAGTACTTCAATTTTTTGTCCAATTGAATAATATTCCATTGTATGGATATACCACATTTAATCCATTTGTGTTTTAAAGAGCAGTTGGGTTGTTTCTATCTTTTGACAATTGCAAATAATCCTGTTATAAACATTTGTGTACAAGTTTCTGTGCAGACATATGTTTTCAATTTATTTGTGTAAATGCCTAGTATTGGAATTAATTGGTCATACTAACTCTATGTTTAATTGTATGAGGAATTGCCAGTTCATTTTCCAAAGCAGCTGTACCATTTTACATTCCAATTAGCAGTGTGAGGGTTCCAATTTCTTCACATTCTCACTAACATTTGTTATTATCTGACTTTTTGATTCTAGTCATCCTAATGGATTTGAAGTGGCATCTTACTGTGTTTTAATTTGTATTTACCTGATGACTAATGAGGTTGAGCATCTTTGAACATGCTTAATTGATCATTTGTATATATTCTTTGGAGAAATACATATTCAAATCCTCTGTACATGTTTAAATTAGATTATTTACCTTTTTATTTTTGGCTTGTAAGAGTTATTTATATATGCTAGATATAAGTCCCTTATCATATATATGATTTTCAAAAATGTTTTTTTCATTCTATAGGCTGTCTTTTCACTTTATTGATGGTGGCCTTTGAATCACAAAAAGTTTTACATTTTGATTAAGTCCAATTAATCAATTGTTTTCTTGCCCACACTTTTTGTATCATGGCTAAGAATATTTGCCGAATACAAGATCATGAAGATTTCCCCCTATGTTATCTTCCAGGAGCTTTATAGTTTTTGCAAATATATTTAGATCTTTTATACATTTTGAGTTAGTTTTTACATATGGTATGAGGTAAAGGTCCAATTTCATTCTTTTTCATGCAGATATCCAGTTGTCCAATACCATTTGCTGAAAAAAAACTATTCTCTACCTGTTGAATCGTCTTGGCACCCTTGTCAAAAATCAACTGACTATGTACATATGTATTAGTTTCTGGATTCCATGTTCTGGTCCATTTATCTATATGTTTATCCTTGTGTACCACACTATCTTGATTACCTTTTCATGTAGTAAATTTTGAACTTGCTAAGTGTAAGTCCTCCTAATTTATTCTTTTTCTTCCAAGATGATTTTGGCTGTTCTGGGTCCCTTGCTATTCTATATCAGTTTTAGAATAAACTTGTCATTTCTACAAAGAAGCCAGTAGGGATTCTGATAGGGATTGCACTTAATCTGTAGATCAGTTTGGGGAGTATTGCTATCTTAACAAAGTTGTCTTCCATGAATATAGGATGTTTTCCCATTCATTTAGATCTTCTTCAATTTCTTTCAGTAATGTTTTGTAGTTTGCAGTGTATAAGTTTTACACTACTTCTGTTAAATCTTTTCTGAAGTATTTTATTCTTTTTGATGCTGCTGGGAATGGAATTGTTTTTTAATTTTATTTTTTGAATTGTTCATTGCTATTGTATAGAAATACAGTTAATTTTTGTGTATTAATCATGTATCCTGCACACTTCTTGAACTCATTCATTAGTAATAATAGTTCCTTAGTGGATTATTTAGTGTTTTCTGTATACAATGTCATCTGTGACTAGAGAGAATTTTACTTCTTCCTTTCCAATCTGAATATCTTTTTTTCTTGCATTTTTTTTTAAAGTAGGCTTCACACCCAGTGCAGAGCCCAATGTGGGCCTGAACTTACAACCCTGAGATCAAGACCTGGGAAGAGGTCAAGAGTGGACACTTAAGCAACTGAGCCCCCCAGGTGCCCCTATTTTTCTTGTTTCATTGCTTTGGCTAAAATCTCCAGTGCAATATTGGAGTGGTAGAACAGAAATGTTTGCCTTGCTCCTGATCTTAGTGAGAAAGCATATAGTATTTTACCATCAAGTATGATATTAGCCTTAGGTTTTTCATAGATGCCCTCTACCAGATTGAAGAAGTTTAATTCTATTTTTTGCTTGTTTGAGGTTTTTTTAATAATAAAGGGATGTTCGATTTTGTTAGATACATTTTCTAAGTATATTGAGATGATCCAGTGATTTTTGTTTTTACGTTAATTTTAGTTAGTTAACATACAGAGCAATGATTTCAGGAGTAGAATTCAGTGATTCATTACTTACATACAACACCCAGTGCTCATCACAACAAGTGCCCTCCTTAATACTCCTTAATACTCACCACACATGTAGCCCATCTACCTTCCTCCATCAACCCTCAATTAGTTCCCTATCATTGAGGGTCTCTTATGGTTTGTTTCCCTCTCTCCTCTTCCCCACCCCTTTCCCATAGGTTCATCTGTTTTATTTCTTAAATTCCACATATGAGTGAAATAATATGGTATTTGTCTTTCTCAGATTGATTTATCTTGTTTAGCATAATATCTTCTAGCTCCATCCATGTCATTGATGGGTGACATTCCATTGTATATTTTTACCACTTCTTTCTTTAATTTTAATTTTAATTTTTTTAAATTTACATCCAAATTAGTTAGCATATAGTGCAACAATGATTTCAGGAGTAGATTCCTTAATGCTCCTTACCCATTTATCCCATCCCCCCTCCCACAACCCCTCCAGGAACCCTCAGTTTGTTCTCCATATTTATGAGTCCCTTCTGTTTTGTCCCCCTCCCTGTTTTTATATATCATTTTTGTTTCCCTTCCTTTATGTTCATCTGTTTTGTCTCTTAAAGCCCTCATATGAGTGAAGTCATATGATTTTTGTCTTTCTCTGACTGACTAATTTCACTTAGCGTAATACCCTCCAGTTCCATCCACATAGTTGCAAATGGCAAGATTTCATTCTTTTTGATTGCTCCATTGTGTGTGTGTGTGTGTGTGTGTGTGTGTGTGTGTGTGTGTATACCACATTTTCTTTATCCATTTATCCATCGATGTACATTTGGGCTCTTTCCATACTTTGGCTATTGTTGATAGTGCTGCTATAAACATGGGGGTGCATGTGTCCTTTCGAAACAGCACACCTATATCCCGTGGATAAATGCCTAGTAGTACAATTGCTGGGTTGTAGGGTAGTTCTATTAGTTTTTTGAGGAACCTTAATACTGGTTTCCAGAGTGGCTGCACCAGCTTGCATTCCCAACCATATCTTCTTTATCCATTCATCAGTCAATGGACATTTGGGCTCTCTTCATAGTTTGGCTATTGTTGATAATGCTGCTATAAACATTAGGGTGCATGTACCCCTTTGAATCTGCATTTTTGTATCTTTTGAGTAAATATCTAATAGTGCAATTTCTGGATGGTAGTGTCGTTCTAGTTTTAGTTCTTTGAGGATCCTCGATACTGTTCTTCAGAGTGGCCACACCAGTTTTCATTCCCACCAACAGTGCAAGAGGGTTCCCCTTTCTCCTCATTATTGCCAATACTGTCGTTTCTTGTGTTGTTAATTTTAGCCATTCTGACAGGTGTGAGGTGGTATCTCATTGTGGTTTTGATTTGTATTTCCCTGATGATGAGTGATGTTGAGCATCTTTTCATGCATCTGTTAGCCATCTGGTTGTCTTTTTTGGAAAAGTGTCTATTCATGTCTTCTGCCTATTTCTTTTTTTTTTTAAAAATTTAATGTTTATTTATTTTGAGAGAGAGAGTGAGCATGAATGGGGGAGGGACAGAGAAAGGGAGAGAGAGAATCTCAAGCAGACTCCGTGCTGTCAGCGCAGAGCCTTATGCAGGGCTCAAACCTATGAAACCGTGAGATCATGATCTGAGGTGAGATCAAGAGTTGCATGCTTAACTGACTGAGCCACCCAGGTGTCACTCTTCTGCCCATATCTTAACTGGGTTCTTTGTTTTTGGGTGTTGAGTTTGATAAATTCTTTATAGATTTTGGATACTAACCCTTTATCAGAGATGTCATTTCAAATATCTTCTCCCATTCCTTAGGCTACCTTTTAGTTTTGTTGATTGTTTCTTTCTCTGTGCAGAAGCTTTAATATGATGTACTAAAATAATTGATTTTCAGATGTTAAACCAACCTTGCATCTGTGGAATAAATCCCATGTGTTCATGGTATATAATTCTTTTAATATGTTGCTTGATTCAGTTTGTTAGTATTTTATTGAAGTTATGTGATAATTAAGTTTATTGAAGTTATCAATTCTACTCTTTTGGACATTAGGGAAACATTTTACTATAGTATAGCATTTCTTTCTCTCCTTATAATGTTGGATTAATGGGATGAAATGCTAAATTCTGGACCAACTAGATAAATAAAACAATTCACGGTAATAACCTCTGTTTCAGTGTCTTACTCTATTTATTAAACAAAATCTATTTTATTTATTTTTATTGAGATATCATTAACACATTGATATATTAGTTTTAGGTGTATAACGTAATGATTTGATATCTGTTTATATTGCAAAATGATCACCACAATAAGTCTAGTTAACATCTATCACCACACATAGTTATAATTATTTTGTGATGATAATTTTCAAGATATACTCGTAGCAACTTTCAAATATATAATTCAATATTATTAACTATAGTTACCGTGCTGTAAATTATATCCCCAGGACTTATTTATTTTCTAATTGTAAATTTGTACTTTTTGACTACCTTCACATATTTTGCCCACGGCCCATCAATCTGTTCTCTGTATCTATGTGTTTGGGTTTTTAACAAAATCTATTTTAAAGTTTTAATTTTTCTCCAAAGTTTATCCTATTTGGTAGTTGAATTTCTGCTATTGCTTATTTTCCCACAAATTAACTATTATTATTTTTCATCTATGATTAATAAATGAACTAGGTAATTTAACCTTTGTGGCTGAAACTGAATTATTTAGTAACAATTGTAGTAAAATGGCACTGGTTTCAATTAGAGGGAGTTAAGGTGAAAACCCTATTATATAACCTACTTCCTCCTTCTACCCAGATTTCAATAATTTACTCCCCACCCCTTAACACTACTCCTTTCTTTCCATTTAATGCCAAGCATGTTGTGCTTCATTACCCTTTATTGATTCATTCTTTATTCTCTGTCTTCTGCATAAATATGGAGTACACATCTTCTTGCAGCTAGCATGGTTTATAGCCGCTTCTTTTCATTTACTGATGTCTTGTGCCTTAAATGACACTTTTACATGTCTCTGATTTTAAACTTGATTGGAGTCAGTAGGTGTGAATATGTTTTTCAGGGTGGACTTTGCACAACTGGCAACTGTGACATCTTTCTCAAATAGTGCATTCATTGTGTCTAAGTCCCATCCTCATCTTCAGTGATTTGTTTCCCCTGTAATAAGTTAAACTTCCTTAGCTTCTTGTCCAATACACTTCATATTGTACCCTACCCTACTACAAGCTCAGTTGCCCCTGTTTCCTATTTTTCACCATTTGCTGTAGTTATGCTAGCTTCCTCATCATCTTAGATGCACACTGAATTTTTTCTTGCCTTGTTTTCCTTAGATGCAATGCCTATCCTCTCTTCTACACTAATATAAATTCTGCAAGACCAATCCAAGTGTCACTGGCCAATGAAGTCATCCTTGACTAGATTAGCCCTCAATAATCTCTGAACTACAGCATTTATAATTATGATTACAGGTTTATAATTATGGCTTTTTCTATTATCAGCTCTTATTGCACATGTGTTAGTATTCTCTTAAGGAATTATGTAGGTTTTTGGCACAGCAGTGCTCATGTCTCATACCTCTTTTCTACTCCTTGTGGAATATGACAGGTGCTCATTAAACCTTTCTGATGGATTGGAATATCCATTTCAAATTTTATTTCACTGTTTAAAACAACTAGAAGTCAGTCACTCTTATCATCAGTTATTCCTAGAACTTTTCTCTTCTGTGCTTTTCAGTCTTTGGTCAATCATCAAGTATAGTAAAACCTTGGATTGTGAGTAACTTGCTCTGCAAGTGTTCCTCAATACAAGCAAATATTTCCCATAAATTTTTCCTTGATAAATGATCGATATCTTGCAATATGAGTAGTATGATGCCGAACATCACATCACAACTTAGCTGATGGTTCTTGAATTTTGCTTTGATATGCAAGTGCTTTGGACTGTAAGTATGTTTGTGGCATGTATTATGCCCACAAACCAAGGTTTTACTGTTTATTTTAACAATATAATACCAAAACAGTTTATCTACCATGAAATTATTATACAATCCCAGGCCTCTGTCTGAGCATTCTAGTGCTGTTCTCTATCTAATAAGAACACTAAAATACCAAAAGCAAAGGTAGCTTCCTAAGGCAATAAAAAGGTCCTTTGCTTTCAAAAATAGTTCAACCTCTCCTCAAAAACAAGCAAGTAAGTTCATGATCTGCCCAAATTTTTTCTGAGAATCTAAAGCTTCTTGAAGAGTAGTATAATAATCATGCTGCTGCTGGTGGTGATTGTGATGTTAGCAATCTTAGTCTGAATAATATGTCACTATAGACATAGGGTATTAATTTTGTGGCATGCAAAAGCAGTGGGTGGTGATCAGTGATTGAGGCAGGACAACATGTAAGAAATAGCAGAATTAAGGAATTGGCTCAACCCAGAGGTCCATGCAAAGGTTTGAGTCAATGTATCTAGGCATGCAAGTTTCAGGCAATGCACAAGATATGGTGGCTCAGGCATAGAAGAAATCATAGAAGTACTCAAAGGAGCAACAAGGGGAGCTTTAAGTTCATGTTTACTTCATTCATAACTATTTCATTTCTCATTTGGGCAAAAGCCAATCACAGTTCAAATGGGCTCAAGGGCATGTGAAGCCAGGGTAAATGTCTTAATTTGCTTTGAACAAGGGATGTTGAGCCACAGCAAAAAGATGATCCTTATATTCTAGCAAAATATCAGTTTAATAATGGAATAACAAGAGACTGAAGCAAGCAATATATATACACAGGATTTTTTTGAGGTGTGGCAAAATATATTGTAAATTGGAATGCAGAGGTTCTGCTTTGTAGCAAATCCAATGACTATTGATTTTGATAGTGCTGAAATAAGAAGTTATTCATGCATATAGGTTCTGCCTGGTACAATTCACAGCCTAATTGATTAGCTTCCAATAAATCAGAAAAAAGGAGGAAGGCAAACTCTGCTTTAAACAATCAAGAATCATTATAGCTTATTAATATATTGTTTTGGCATGAGGACTGATTCTGTCTTAGCATTTCTTCCAGCATAAAAACGTGGGCCATCTGAAGGCTAAAGTTATGTTAGAAGGGATGGATAGATGATAGTTATTGTACATGATATTGTGCTTATAGTGCCTAGCAGGGTAGACATTCAAGACCTGTCAGTCACTTGGCCTTTTAGCCAGTAAGAGAGATGACTATTGACTCTCACAAGTAAGAGTGAGAAGTTTCTTATTCCTGAATATCAAAGTTTGTGAGTTCATGAATCTTTTGGCTTGGTCTTGCTATTCTTCTTGTTCTTTTACCACTATCATTGCTCATGTTGTTCTCCCATCCCACTCCAAATGCTCTCTCACTTCCTAATATTACAAGTTCTACCCATCCTTCAAGGCTCAGCACAAGCCTGACCTACCCAGAGAGCACCATTTGGTTATTCCTTTACACACCGAATTCTCCTTGCTCTGATCTTCTAGTTTTCTTTAGCAGTAAAATATCCATCAATATTCAGTTACTGTATTCTTCTTTCTTAAGTTATTTCATTCAAATAGACTAAATTTAATATTGAAACTCAGTCATATATTTGTCTTGATGTTTCCACGGTGCCTAGCACTACTCTAGTTGAACAGCTGCATCTTATACACACACAATTTTGCTTCAGAATGGGGTCACTGTATACTTTATTGTCCAAATCAGGAACTTTTGAAAATAAAAAAAAGGTACTATTAATTATGCTGGGCTTACTTGGAAATATGCTCCCAAAATAGGATGATCTGTTAGATAGGGAGAGGGAGAAGAATATATAATAAACAAGAATACATAAATAAATATGTAATAAAGTGAAATGTTAATGGAAGACTTTAGGTGATGATCACTGTAAAATTACTTCAACTTTTCTGTATCTTTAAAATATTTTATAAGAAAATATTGAAAAAAATATAATGCTGGGACAAAATGCATAAACTAAGATATACTCATGCTAGTTCAGAATTTTTGTAGAATTGATCTCAAAAAGAAAAGCACGAGTAGGTGAACGGATAAAAAGGAGTGAATAGAAAGCAATGTAGCTACGTGGATGAGCATGGTATAAATAGATTAATTTAAGAGGAATTAGGAATCTGGGTTTAACATCAAGAGTAACATACCATTCTTCTGAAACTGACAGTTATGTGGAGGCTTTTGGCCATTACGTTTTAAAATGGGCCACCAGGAGGGAGCATGTTTAGGGAGGAGGACCAAATGAAAATGTTACATTTGCTTCTGATGTAGCACTATTTATGTAGCACCAAGCCAGACTACACAGAAGCCAAGCTTCTGTGAAGCATATATCCTCAGGAGGCAGACCTTTTGGTTTGTTGACCTTAGTAGCAGCAGTTGGCATAACAGGTGTTAAGGCTAGAAACATCTCATTGAAAATCCCTAGGAAATCCTGGCTCTTTTTGTTTCTTTGACTTACATGGAGAGTGTTTCTAAAATGAAAATGTGGATTTTAATTATTTTTTTAAACTAGACTCTACTTTCCTACAATCTAACACAATGGTTCTCAAACTTGGCCTCACACTATAATCATCTAGATAGTTTAAAAAAATACTGGTGCCAGGTTGCCTGGGTAGTTCAGTCAGTTAAGCCTCTGACTCTTGATATCAGCTTAGGTCATGATCTCACAGTTTGTAGGTATGAGCCCCACATCAGGCTCTGTGCTGATGGTGCAGAGTCTGCTTGGGATTCTGTCTCTCCCTCTCTTTGTCCCTCCCCCACTCATGCTCTCCCTGTCTCAAAATAAATTAACTTAAAAAAAATTGGTGCCTGAGGCCCATCCACAGAGATTTTGATTCAATTGGGTATGGGGTGTGACCTGGGCATCAGATTTTAAAAAACTCCGCATATGATTCTAAAGTTTAAGGACCAGTGATCTCATTTTTAGACATGTTGATAGATCTTCTACTCAAAGGAGCTCTTGACCATAGGGATAGTTCCCAATGACACTACAGATGAACTTTTATGCAGAGGGGAGAGTTGATACATAGACAGGGTATTTCTGTTTCTGGGAGAGAAAGGCTAGAGAGAAAGAATTGTGTGAAATTTTGTTCTGTGCACCAGAATTTAAACTACAACACTTCTTCTAATAACTTATGTGTCCGTTGTTCTACTCCCTATGATCCGTAAATAACCAGAAACTGAATAGATGTTTAATTATTTTGTCATGATAATACACTTCTATTTTTTTTTCATCTTGTAAATTTTGATTGTTTTTTCAGGCAAAAACCTACCTGTTTGTTGTTTTAGAGCATTATATATCTACTTAGGTCAAATAATGCAATATACCTTGTATTCTGTCAGGGCTAATAGTGAAGCATGGCTGGATGAGGTAGTGAGGAACATTGTACATTCCTGTTTCATCTATTTGATAGAAGAGTCGTAGGAAGTGGGTAAAAGTACTATTTTACTAGAAACTAACAGCAGGCAGCAGATTGGAAACAATCTGTTCTGGGCACCTATATTTTCTCCTTTCTTGATCAATAAGACAAGTCACTACTTATGTTTTCTATTGCTTATCTATTATTGCCTGCAACAGTGACATAAACATCCTCTTCGCAGAGTCCTGGTATATGCTCATAGGTTATTAGCAACCTGTGATTTGAGTGGTTCAGTCACTTGTCAGGTAGAGATGTCATTGGGTAGACAATTTATTTGATTTTTGGGCCAGGATATGGGGAGTCTGGTTTCAAGTCATTGCTTACTTCACGGGAAATATCCACTGGAGTTGTATTATGAGTTTTCAACTTTTATGATATCTCAAACATTAGATCAGAGAAGTACTATCTGTTACAATAGTGTCCATTTTACATTATGTTTAATCTGCCTAGAAATGTGTCAGATTTATCTCCCCTAAGTATGTTTTCAAAGCAATAACCTGAACTTTAATGAAATTGGGATTCATATTTTAGAAATTAAAGGCTTTGATATTATGAATATCCATTTATTCTACCTACTTTTCCTCCTTTTCCCCTTTTTTCTTTTTACAGCTTAGTTAGAGTTACTATATCAACCATATCTAGTTGATTATTTATCAGGGAATCTGAACTCTACTTTTAATTGGTCTTGGCTTTATTCAATCTAACTATAATAATTTGATTTTTTAATAAAATATTCAATCATGCTTTACCATATGGTGAACATCATTAATACATAAAAGCTACTTGCTATTCTAGCTTTGGAAATTGTTACAGAATCTCAGTAAGGGTTTTCTAGCCATCTGCTTTTCTTTCAAACCTTGTGTTAATGTAGACATCTGCAGTGGTGACTCGACTTATTAAATGGCAGTGTCCAGTTGAGTGCCCTTGTGCATAACTCTTTAGAAATCAGGGCTGCATGAAAAGATCTCATCTCCTGCTTTGATACTAATGAATCCCAAGGTGTATTTCACTGCATGGGAAGGGTGCTTATACACATCTCACATGCAGCTATCCTTCAAGTGGGGTAGCTTTCTTTAAGAAAGCCATTATAATAAAACCCAAGTTTACCAAATAGATTACTTGTGATGCAAGTGATCATCACATTATTAAAGTCTTCTTCACTTTGTTAGAAATAATATCCATGGAATGTCTTTAAATTGGAGTTCCCTTCACTGGGTGTTGTATGGAAGCCAATTTGACAATAAATTATATTAAAAATAATAAAGTAGTTATTGATAAGTAATAAATAAATAAATAAATAAATAAATAAATAAATAAAATTGGAGTTCCCTTGACACACTTAAATATCTGTTTATAAATCTATAATTGACAGAAAATGGACGGGATGAGAAAAATAGGATAAAGTGCTATAAATTACTGCCAACCAAAGTCCAGAAATGGAAGCAAATAATCTCTAATACTGATAAGCCAATGTAGAAATTATTCAATTTACAAAACTTCATTTTAGACTCAAATTTTCTGGAACACATTTATTGCACAAGATAATAAATATTTGTATTTGGATTAATGATCTCTTCATTTTTAGATAAAAAACTAATTCCTTTAGCTATCTAAATAAATTCAACTACTTTATTTTTAAAAAGTATATTTAGCAGGATACAAAGTGGACCCACTCTCTCTAGCCTCCACCTTCACATGCGATGATATCTATAAATTTTTATTTGTAATATTTATAAATGTTTTGATGGAGTTATAAATATTTTGATGGCATTATAAATATTTTGATGGCAATCAACTTAAATGAGAGGTCAACCAGGAGGCAAAGAAACAAAATTGAGGTGAATTTCTTGTTTTTTTGTTGTTGTTGTTGTTTCATTTCAGTACTGAAAATCAGTAAAATGACTTAACATCCATGGACTGATGTCTAAATTATTCAGCTATGAGAGTAACCTTTAAGTACCACAATTAGGATGATCAATTTTGAAATTCAGTGTCAGAAAAATCACTTTTATAATGAAATATTATGGCAGATAAATAGTAAGATTACTTTAAACCTGTAATTCACTGCACAGCTATTTTGATCTACTGAGTCAATTGGTAAAAAACAGTAAGAGGTAATTTTTTCATTATGTCCAGAGGTTTTCCATTCTCTCTACCACTAAATACAGATCTCTGAATTAAATTATAGGCATGGGGTAATAATATTCCAGGTGGATGAAGAGACCAAGCAATTTAATGACAATTTTGTGTGATTAAAAACTGAAGCAACACTCCTGAGCCTAATAACCACAAAATCTAGTTATTGCCAGCATCATCTTGGCAGTGATGACTTGTGTTCATTTTATTCAATGAGACAAAAGAAGGGTCAACTCTTAAAAAAAAGCAAACATTTTTCTTGCTTTATAAACATTTGGTAATACTTGCTGGTATTTCCTCTGGGCTGTCACTGACCTTACATTTGGGATATATTTTGGAGTAAATAACTGTGGGAGGTTTTGATGGCCTACAGGAAAGAAAGTGTGAGTGAGGCCTCTTAGTCTTTTCACTTCACTAAATGTTGAGTGTATTTGTAAACATGCAACTTAATTATATTTCTTTGGCCAATTGTAAATGCCTCAAGGGTGAGGATCTTGTTTTTTTTTTATTTATTTATTAGGAATTTCAAAGTAATGCTAAGCTAGCTCATAGTAGTCACTCAGTGTCTAAAAATATGGAGAAAATAAGCAACATAGTATCTAGCCAGTTTCAAGTCTACAAGTCAAGTCAGAAAGCACTCATGTTGTAATACCAAGCCATTTGTGCTTTGAGATTTTGGTTGATTCTAAACATTCCAGTGGCATGTATTCATGTTAACTGCTCACTACTTCAGAAAGTGCAGCTGACATTTTAACCCCAAACTGTTGATGCTTAACTGCTTCTAATCCCTAAGGAAGACCTTTGGCCCATGACAATGGAGTATCCCTGAAAGAAGGGAGGAACCACTTTTAGATTTCAAAGGCAAGTAAGGTATGTGGAAGTCATAGTTGAATTTCTAACAAAAAATAAATGTGGCTTCAGTTTAACACATGTCAGTGCCAATTCTAAATGTCAATTCTGAATGAATTTGACCTGCTTGGAATATATAAGTTTAAATGAGGCCTGTTTTTCTGCTTATAGGTTTCATAGAAATATACAGAAACTACTTTCTGCTTAGAATTCTGCTTGAGACCAGCTTTAAAGGTTGAACAGTAGCTGACATGCTTCATTAGAGGATTTAATTGACCTTGAAATGCAATGAGTTGTGTGTGTGTATTTACTCTCAGTTTGAGAGGTTCTGTTTACTTTGGGTGCCTTTTATCGATGTTCTTAAAGATATAGTAATACATTTTTCACAGTTATTAGTGCTCTTATGTTCCCTCTTTGAAGCCACTTGGTTGCTTCAGTATTATTTTTCTTTTTGCCTCTTATGGTTTTGGTTTCAAAATATTTTTTAAAAAACATTTTACTATTCTCAAAGGTAATTGAAATTGGTTTAGAGAGACTTTTAAGGAACACTTTTTGAGCTCATAGTTTATCTCCCTCTGATTGAAAGCCACAGTAGAACAATGGTGGGGAAGCAAACACTTTGGCTTATATAGTAATAATTACCATTTTAAATATTTAAAAATTACCATTAATTCAAAGAAACTTCATATGCTCTCTGATCACACAACATAAAATTTTAGGATTGCAAGAGAGTTCCTATGGTCTGCTACTTCCCTGTGCCTTCTGGAAACTTAACAGCCTCTAAGCTTTCCTTTAGCCTGAGGCACAAAAGGATCCTGTTGTTTGCTTCATTGGTCTTGAAAATAGTGGGCAAAAGAAAATGTTGTGCAAACTGAGTATGCAAATTCTTTCATATGCAGATAAGTTTATAGTCTTCCTTTTGGTAGAAAGTGTGTTCTTTTCCCAGTGGTCAAATTGTGCTGAACCAGTGGCACCCTCTTGTCTGCTGTTTCCTTAGACCCAGAGCACAAATTTTTAAGATGGCTGATAACAGACATTCACAGACATAGATCCAGATTGGAGAACTTACCAAAGGAATCCAAACCTATGCAAAAAGCAAATGAACAGCTTTGGCCTCATTAATACCTTCTTTCAGGCAAATAAGCTAACTTAATCATAGGGCAAGTGAATATTCTTCAGCTGGGGGATGCTCTATGTTGAGAACCAGAATGTGGAATACTAAATGAATGTGTTCACTCTACACAAAGGGATCAGTGGCTAAGGGGGAGATGAGGTCAGGAGAAATGGAAAAAAGACAGTCTCTTTAACAAATGGTGCTGGGAGAAGTGGACAGCAACATGCAGAAGGTTGAAACTAGACCACTTTCTCACACCATTCACAAAAATAAACTCAAAATGGATAAAGGACCTGAATGTGAGACAGGAAACCATCAAAACCCTAGAGAAGAAAGCAGGAAAAGACAACTCTGATCTCAGCTCTAGCAATTTCTTACTTGACACATCCCAAAGGCAAGGGAATGAAAGCAAAAATGAACTATTGGGACCTCATGAAGATAAAAAGCTTCTGCAAGGCAAAGGAAACAATCAACAAAACTAAAAGGCAACCAATAGAATGGGAAAAGATATTTGCAAATGACATATCGGACAAAGGGCTCGTATCCAAATTCTATAAAGAGCTCACCAAACTCCACGCCTGAAAAACAAATAATCCAGTGAAGAAATGGGCAGAAAACATGAATAGACACTTCTCTAAAGAAGACATCTGGATGGCCAACAGGCACATGAAAAGATGTTCAACGTCGCTCGTCATCAGGGAAATACTAATCAAAACCACACTCAGATACCACCTCACGCCTGTCAGAGTGGCCAAAATGAACAAATCAGGAGACTATAGATGCTGGAGAGGATGAAACGGGAACCCTCTTGCACTCTTGGTGGGAATGCAAACTGGTGCAGCCACTCTGGAAAACAGTGTGGAGGTTCCTCAAAAAATTAAAAATAGACCTACCCTATGACCCAGCAGTAGCACTGCTAGGAACTTACCCAAGGGATACAGGAGTATTGATGCATAGGAGCACTTGTACCCCAATGTTTATAGCAGCACTCTCAACAATAGCCAAATTATGGAAAGAGCCTAAATGCCCATCAACTGATGAATGGATAAAGAAATTGTGGTTTATATACACAATGGAGTACTATTTGGCAATGAAAAAGAATGAAATATGGCCCTTTGTAGCAATGTGGATGGAACTGGAGAGTGTGATGCTAAGTGAAATAAGCCATACAGAGAAAGATAGATACCATATGGTTTCACTCTTATGTGGATCCTGAGAAACTTAACAGAAACCCATGGGGGAGGGGAAGGAAAAAAAAAGAGGTTAGAGTGGGAGAGAGCCAAAGCATAAGAGACTGTTAAAAACTGAGAACAAACTGAGGGTTGATGGGGGATGGGAGGGAGGGGAGGGTGGGTGATGGGTATTGAAGAGGGCATCTTTTGGGATGAGCACTGGGCGTTGTATGGAAACCAATTTGACAATAAATTTCATATATTGAAAAAAAAAGAGAAAGGGGATGGTGAGACATTGGTAAATGTGGACAAAGGAATTAAGCAGTCTTGATCATTTTGGGGAGAAATAGCACTAAGAATGATTCCCACTTTGGGAGGGAAGAATGTTATGAACTACTACTGTTTTTGAATGCATTTAAATAATTAAAAAATATTTTCCTTAGATTACTTTTTCAATATCAGGAAATCAAAGGAATGGTCTCAAACTTTATAAATCTGTATTTATTTATGAAAATTTCTTCGTTAAGTGTTTATTTATTTTGAGAAAGAGCAAGAGAGAGAGAGGAAAGCGAGAAAATGAGTGGGGGAGGGGCAGAGAAAGAGAGAGAGGGAAAGAGAATCCCCAGCATGGAGCCTGACTTACTCAGGCCTCAGTCTCACAAATCATGAGATGATCACCTAGGCAGAAACCAAGATTCAGTGCTTAACCCACTGAGCCACCCAGGTGCCCCTGTTTATGCAAATTTCTCTTGGAATGATTTGGCCAAAGAGAGAGGGCTGACAGGCTTTTCAAAGAATATTAGATTAATTCTCCTTTGTGACCTTCATCAAATAACTTATCTTTTTGTGTGTTTTCAACTGCAGCTCTACTATTCTAAGACTAGTTTTGAGACTAAACAGCATAGTCTGTTTACCTATTTGTTTAGTTACTTGTTTATTCACTCAACAAATATTTACTGAGAGCCTAATATGTGTGCCAGGCACTTCATAGCACAATTTATTCATTCATAATATTGAGCACTACTCTGTGCTGTTAAAACCAATAAATAATATGAAGATCTCTTTCTTTTTCAAATCTCTCTTTCTCTGCCTTTCAGAACTTTACTTTGCACTTCTTTATCCAGATTTAAACATTATAATTAATTTCAAAGTCTCTCTGGATGTAGGCAAGTCATCAATTATATATAAATAAACAAGATGATATATATGGAATCAATTTTAAAAATACAAAGCTATATATGTATATATAGCAGAGTGGTGTTGTTTTTATTTGTGGTTTCTTATCACTTGTGATGGGACAAAGATGAAAAGCTCATATAGAAGCATAGAGTGACCATAACTCCTCTCTCCCCCAGAAAGTCATATAGAAACAGCTGGATTTCTCTTCCCTCTAGTCTCATTCTGTTTTACAAAAGCTGATCTGCTTTGGGAGAGAGTATGAGTGTTAAGCCTCCCTGTGGGTTACAAGTATGCTTTTAACTGTGACTGTTGATGCTGCTGCTACAGACAGCCCCCCCGCCCATGACTTTCTTTTAAATGTTTCATTCTGTAAAGAGATTTTAAAAATCCATATCTAACTCTCTCCCCATGAGTATGGTATATCAGATTAGTTTTAAAGGGCTGAATTTTTGCCAGTACTTTAGCAGAACTGGAGTTCAATGCTTGCAGGGAGTCTCCACTGAATTGTAAATGCTCTCATCCCTAGAGTATAGCTCAGTGCACCGCTAAAAGCAGTCACTTTTCATTAAGCAGTGATTTGATTAGATAAAAATAAAAGTTGCTTGAGCATTCATTTTTGCAGCAGTGCACAACAAATTCATGCAAATTCCCATGCCACTAATCTGCATGCAAAATATAAGTGTGTGATTCCAAACCATGTGCACCTGTATTTAAGTTTAATCAGGTACAAATATTAATGGAAAGAATAAAGTTTTTAACAAAAGTCACAGCTGTTTGAGGTTTGTAAAATACTGCAAAGAGAGATTTAGTGTATTGATAATAATTCTGGTGTTTTCAGACCAAAGAAAAAGTTTTAAAGGAAATTCCAAACAAGACAATTCTTTATTTACTGGCATTAGGGAATTACAGACAGACAAAGACTGGGCTAGATGACTTGGTTAATTTAATAATCAAGCTGTGACTGAATTGTTTGAAATATATAAACTAGGGAGGAGGTCTTTATTGATAATTTTATTGTATTCTCATAGACAATAGCTCTAAGCATGAAGTGGATATTTAGCTAATACCTAGAACGATGCCTAGCACATAACTGATGTTCAATAAATGTTTGTTAAAAGTATTCTTTTATTTGATTAATTGAATAAATAAATGTTATGAAAGGAATAGTGTATCAACTTCCAAGTAAGTGAAAACTTGCTTTCTATTTTACTATGGTAAGGAAGAGAACATTAATATTTATTAAATGCTAGAATCTGTAGTGGACATTTTACATATATTCTTTTATTAATTCTTCTAACAACTCATGAAATAATAGCCCTCTTTTAGAGACAAAGAAACAGCCTAAATTTCAGCTGAAACTAAGTTGAATACAAGACCACAAGTCTTATAGCTAGTTTGACTCCAAGGTCCTGGTCTTTCTTCTGTATCACAGTATCCATATTATTCCATTCAGTACCTCAAAGAATGTGTGGGTCCTTCCAAGAGGTCAATTGTGTTACTTTTGGCAACCCATATCAAATTTACCTGAGTACCTAAGATCCCACAAATCTTTGGCACTAAAATATGTACTACAGTATGAATTAATTTCCAAATGTAGAGAAGATACTATGGTGGAGGATTGACTTCTGCCAATATGTTTCTCTTATATTTTTAATTACTTTATCTGGTCTTCAGGATAGTGATCTGAGTATTACTGGGCAAGAGAGATGCTAAAACAGTCTTTTTATAAATCTCTGTGTCTTACTATATGTGGTTGTGTAGAATTCAGAGCCTTGTTTCTGAATCTTATTCTTAAAATTGAACATGATACCATCTTCATTCACAGCAGGACTGAAAACTAAAAGGAATACTTTAATGCTACAAGTTTTCCATGTTGGCCAAAGGCACAAAGAAAGGACTCCCACCCATCCCTGTGTGTTTTCAGGGGAAGAAAAGAGTGATAAAGGGGGTAATTTCTGAGTTTAAGTCTGATGTGGCTTTCATACACTGATAGAAACAATCCACTGAAGTGGAAAGAAAGTGAGGGAGCCAGAATTAAATTATTCTGTAAACCATTGTGATTTAGGTAATGTAGAAGACAAAAATTTTCCTCTTCCACACCTATGTCATTCTTTATCACAAAAATACAAGCTTCTAGTCTTAGGCCTACCTCCTTATCCTGGCATGCAAAGCTCAAATGATACGGCTTTAATATGCAACTTGAGGGTAAATTCAAGGTTTGGTTAGTATTCATCACAAATTAACTCTCTCTAAACAGACTGGTATACTTACTTTGTTCTGAAACTTTCCTTCTCTGCTTATACCTTTGTTTTGCCCTTTTCTGGAATATCTCCCCCATACTCTTTTTCCATTCCTCATTCTACTCAGATATGATTTTTTTCTTTTAAGGTCCAACTCATATATTATCTCCACAAAGACTTTCTTGAAATTTCAGCTCAAAGCAATCTTCCTTTCTTTGTATTCCTGTAATAGTGTCTGTTTAATTACCTCTTCCTCCCTTCCTTCCCTTTCTCCCTTCTTTTTTCTTCCTCCCCCTTTCTCCTTCTCTTTTCTTCCTTTCCCTCATTCTCTTCTTCTTTCTAGTCTTCTTTCTCTATCCCTCACTTTCTCATTCTCCTTCTCCCTCTCTTTCCCTCACTCACTTGTTTCCTTCCTTTCTTCCTTCAATATTTACTTGCTGAGTATCTGTAAATCAGTACATATTGTTTCTGGGAACACAATAATTGTCTCAAACAGACACATGCCTTTATAGAGGTCACACTTAAATCAAACAGACAAGTACTGATCAGGGAAACAATGTATGCCTGCTCTGAAGTAACAGAATATGCCTCTAAAAAGTAGATGACAAAAGGATGACATAGACTAATAAAACTGGCCAGAGAGGGGACAAGAATGCTTCCTGAAGTGCTTATTAAGCTGAAGTCTGAAGTTTGAATAGTCATTTATCAGACTGAGGGGTAAAGCCTGAGAAGAGCATTGCAGGCATGGAAATTGCATGTGGACAGTCCCATGGTGAGAGGAGAAGTAGGGTAAGTTCAAGGTAATAAAAGAAGAAGGCCACTGTGGTTGGGATATACTTATATGACTCTTTTTTTTTTTTTTGGTCATGCTCCCTCCTCAAAAATATCATATGATACTTTTAGACAAAGATGATATGCTGTATTTATTTTTAACTAACTCTTTTGAAAGGACTTTAATGATCATTGAATCCAAACCCCAATAAGTCCTGAAAGGTTCAGTGGTTTGCTGAAGATCATACACATAGAGATATGGGTCTCTTATATATTCCCTCCCTATGTCGAGGTTCTTTAATTGAAATTATTCTTTATAACTTTCTAAATAGTACAGCTCTGGAATAAGCCAACCTCTGCATGTGGGAGATGGTTGAAGAATGTTTTTATTTAAAGTTGGTGACTGTGTAATCATCTGTAGAAAAGGGGAGAGCAGGAAAGTATAGGATCAAAAGGTGGTTCATTACATGGAAGAATTTTATTGAGAAAAGTATAATACATGTTCAGAGCAAATAATCACATGTTAGGGAGGAAATCTATGTTTGTAAAGTATCATGCTAACTATGCTTTGGGAATACATAGGATAAAAACTCAATCTTGGAAGAAAGAAGAGATGAAGGACATTGTAATGATGAGAATTCAGAAAGTCTGAGATTTAATCCTGTTCCAAATAAGTATCTTGATATTGAAAGATAAAAAGATAAACTATAATTTGGTTAAGGCTTCATTGGTGTGACAATTTTAAACCTATGGTCCTAAAATTCTTTGATATTCTAACCATTGACAGGTGCAGGCTTATGTCCCTTCCCCTTGAATCTGAGCTCTGTGTTGGTTTGACCAATAGAATACAATGAAGATGACACTATGCTGGTTTCTGGGTCTAGGCCTTAAGAAACTGGCAGCTTCTAATTCCTCTCTCTTAGGAAGCTTACTTTCACAACCTATCCACCATGCTGTGAGGAAGCCAAGCAGTTCATGGAAAAACCACATGGAAACAGCTAAGGCCGCTGGCTCATGGCCCTGGGTAAGCTTCCAGCTCCTACCTACCAGCAATGTGAATGAACCATCTTCAATGTAGATCCTACAGTCCCCAGTTGATCCACCCTATCTGATACTTCATAGATCAGAGACAAGCTGTTCCTGCTGAGACCTGCCAAAATTGTATATGTGTGAGCCAAGTAAAAGACTATTGTTTGAAGCAACTAAGTTGTAGACTGGTTTTTGTAGTTATTGATAGTCAATACATTTGGGGAGATCTTCAGATATGTTGAACACTGGATAAGCTAGAAAGATCTCCGTTTTTATAAAAGGCCCTTCAATTTTGAAAGTTGAAGGCAAATTGAGGAAGCCAAGAACAACCTGCTAAATTGAAAGAACACCAAAACAAATCCATCAATCAGAAGGAGCAATTATGGGGTCCTAGGGAAATGTAGCAGTAAAAATTTGATTCAGGATGAGTGAATGGAAGATACAGAAAAACTAGAGATCAATGTTTGGATTCCAAATGGGTAAAGTTTAAACTGTGTGAGAAGGCAAGTGACCTGTTTGAGAACATAGGTTAAAATAGGATAAATATGGCTAAAGACCAGATCACCAGAAGAGATATGTCTGAGGTCCCTGAATATCTGGCCGTACTTTGGTAGTGTCTCTTCTTCAACCTGACTTTGGCTCACAGTTAAGCCCCTGCATGCCTAGCCCATCTGTTTCCCTACAGGGTCTTGACACATGCTATTCCAAGCACCCTGGGGCACTGAGGGTTTCAGTTTGCACAAACTGGTTGACATCCCTTTCAGTCCATGTATCTGAGCTCAAAAAATAACAAGAAGATA
Source organism: Panthera onca (assembly GCF_046562875.1). Taxonomy (NCBI): domain Eukaryota; kingdom Metazoa; phylum Chordata; class Mammalia; order Carnivora; family Felidae; genus Panthera; species Panthera onca. Next base: position 44,276,205 of record NC_138357.1, on the reverse strand, counting down.
GATAATAAAATTGATATATTTCAAAATTACATGTCAAAAATGAGACTAGAGTTTGAAAGTGGGGTTTACTTATACACATATAATTCACCTTCATTTACATGCAGTGTCAATTTTTCCATGAACTGTTTCTGGTATGAGGATGAGTTGATGTAATTTGAAGCCACTCTTGAGGGTGAACCAGGTCCAGAGAAGAGTCACTCTTCTCTCGTTTGGGAAAAGTGAGGTATATGTTCCTTTAAGAGTTTTGGGGTCAAATTGTCATGGCTAAAAGTATGGATTAAATAATGTATATCATATTCAGTACCAAGTAGTTCCTGCCTTTAATGAACATATTCATTTTAATAGATGACTATATAGAATACATAAAGACAATAAATGGACAGTGTATAAATGCATAACTATGAACAAAAATGGTTTCATGTTTAATGGCTAAAGTTTCATGTTTGATTAAGTTAGGTCTTGGGGAATGTAATTACTTTGTCATTAGTTCAAGAGAGCTTAGTGTTAGCCTAATAGGTAAAATAGCTGCCTGGCTAGGAAAAGGCAACAGAAGGTACAATTTTTGAGAGTATTTTGGAATAATTGAGGTTCCTGAGAAGCAAATGATATTTATGCATTTCTGACACTCTCTCACCAGTGTGGGTGCTATTCTAAATGGAATGCTTTACAGATTCCAAACATATGCCACATTCATTTTATCCAGATGATGAATGACTTATTGAAAGTCCAGGCTTTGTACTATTTGTGATTCCTGTTCTTTTAATAGCTATGATGTCATCGACATGATCCTTGCCGGGATAGATGTTATTAATGGTCACGATTCAGCCTTTTATTTTCAATAAAGCCAAAAGGCAATTGGAGGGGCATGAGGTCAGCTTGAATATCAGATTCCTTGAAGTCATTTGTGTGTTCCCATTTTGGGAATTTGTGAAAAAGGAAGAACCTAATTTGAACACTACTGCATTTTGGATGAGTTTCCACTTGAAGAGCTCCAGAAAACTCCCACAAGTCAGATTCAGAGGAGTTTTCAGAAGATTGCCAAAGATTGTGCAGTGTTGCTGGCAAGAGGAAAAACAACAAGCAGATGTTTGAGCAGAGAGGAGCCCATTCTGGGAAACTATTCTTGGGAATTCAATGAGAGAGACTGGGAAGGAAGCTAGTTCAGAACAAAGATGAGAGGGTCTGACTTGGGAGTGCAACTGCCTAAAAATAGACCTACAAATTTCAGAGTTCCAAGATCCTAAAGTAACCTCAGACAGATATAGTCACTAATTAACCTCTTGAACATTGCATGAAGACTCTGTCTGGCACTATAACTAATCTTGTGACAACTCGCTGTAATTGTGGTAATGGTTTGGTTTGTTTTGGCATCTATTTAAAATGCTTCTTTACTTATCACATGTTTTGAAAATTTGAATAGTTAAAAATTCATTCCATTTTTAATCATTGAATGGTTACAGGACCTTTGATAAGTCCTTCGTGTCTCTAGCCTCACTCTCTTCATATATAAGAGAAAGAAAGTAAGCTAGATGGTATGTTAGGTCAATTCCAACTCTAGAATCAATTCATTTGGACCAAACTATAAAATCATGAGTCAGAGAGACCAGTATTTGTAAATACTCTCTCCATCTATGATCACTAATGAAAATGGGGAAAATGTAGAGCTCCTCAATAAATGGCAGAAAGATCACTTTAACAATAAGTCAGAGGGCATAATTTGCATATATAACTGCTTGGAGACATATTCTCTCAGTAAATATTCATCAGTTATAAACTATATACCATGCACTGTGCAAGGTACTGGAAATATCACAGTAAGCAAAACATAGGTGGTCCTTACCCTCAGGGAGATTAAAGACTAGTTGAAAGATCACAAATATCAAGTACTGTAATTACATAATTATAAGTGAGGCTAATTACTAAGGAGAATTAGAATGGTGAACCTAGCCTATTGAGGGATGGGGGTTAGAGTGACATCACGGAAGGTTTCCCTAAAGAAGACATATCCCCAAGAGTTATTCCTAAAAGAAGGTTTGATTACTGAATTGGTTGCTTTTGCTCTGTTCTATGGCTCTGCTTCCAGGCCACAAATTCAAAATTTTCACTATTCATTCAAAATAGGTTTGAGACTGGGGCACCTGGGTGGCTCAGTCAATTAAGCCTCCAGCTGCAGCTCAGGTCATGATCTCATGGTTTGTGAGTTCAAGCCCCATGTCGGGCTCTGTGCTGACAGCTCAGAGCCTGGAGCCTGCTTCAAATTCTGTGTCTCCTTCTCTCTCTGCCCCTCCCCCCACTCACACGCATGCACACTCTCTGTCTCTCTGACTCTCTCTCAAAAATAAACACTAAAAACAACAACAACAACAAAGTAGGTTTTAGATAGAACAAGTAGATGGCTTAGGGGAAATCATACCTGTTATTAGAAAAAAGAATACTTATAATGTAGCATTGGAGGGACATTCCACATGCAAAGGTTAATGTGAATGCATAAATAATTTTCTTTTGTCACAAAGAGGATTTTTTGTATGTTAAAATTTTTCAGATGCTTGTGGATTAAGCCCAGGAGTTTGTGTAGTGTTGTTATTCAAACAATGGACTCTTGAATAAGACTTCCTGGGTTCAAATTTTGACTCTTCAAACTTTCTAGCTATTTAAACTTGGGCAAGTTATTTAACGTTTCTGGTAAACGTGAGAATTAAATAAAATAATCCATGGGAAAGCTATAGTATGGTGTCTGGCATCTAGTAAAAGTCAATAAACATTAGCTATTGTTACTGTTAGTATTTAAAACAATAATCACTGCCTCCTTCTCCATCGTTTTGGAATACATAAGAAATTTACCAAATAACTATTCCCCCTTATACTTGCTACACTGAATAATGAACACTGGCCTGACCAAGAAAGAAAAAAAGAGTAACAAAAAAAGAGTAGGAGTCACTGGGGCCTTTAGGGAAATTTCAGTGGACTAGTATAACTCCTGCTATAGTTTTCCGTGAAAAGAGGCTGAAGGAAATTCGAAGGGGAGTTATAAACTTAACTGTTACTGCAATCTAACTTTAAAGACACTTGGGTTGCTTGCTATTTAAAAATAATGTTGTTTTTGGTGGAGGTGATAATATTGATGTTATGTGTGTATATTTGTGTAGTGTGTAGTGTGTGTGTGTGTGTGTGTGTGTGTGTAAGAGGGAGGGTGGGAGGGGCAGGCTCTATTTGATCTTTCTAAAAAATTTTTGTATTTTTATTTATTGGAGTTGCTTAAAATAGGGCTCACTTATTATGATAGGAGTCCTGATATTCTTCCTTGAAATCATGGCTATATGTAACTGTTCTGGTACAAGCTTTTCGCATATCACATTCTCAGTATGTAATCACTTGCAATGAGTATAATGATCTATTTGAGTCATGTTATATGGCTTAATAATGATTGTTATTATCCAAATATTTAACATGTGTCTTGGTGTGGTTCTTGGTAGATATGCCATTGGTCTCTGTTAGGCATGCTATGAAGTAAGTAGGTAGAACTCAATTGGGTTTTCTCCCTCAAAGCAGATGTAGATGCATATATTGTAAATTGGTAGCTAATAATCATCTTAGTAACTTCAATTTGATATCAAAATACTTCTTTTCAATGCTGACTGAATGTATTCTATATTCCACTCTGAAATTCAGAAATCTCTTTATTTTGGTACTAGTTCCCCAGTCTTTCAGGTTTATGCCTCTCTTTTGCCAACACATACCCTTTGCTAATGTCATGGCCTTTGCAAATGGGTCATGGTCATTGTCCTTGTCATCCATAACTTTGCTCCTGTGACCTGCATGCATGGAATGATTTCTCAAATCCTTCTAGCCTAGATAATTCTGTCCTATCCATCAAATCGCTCTTTTGCTCAAAGTCCTTATCAAGTATTCCTAAGCCACACTGGACTTTTCTACTTAAAAGTTCCTAATAGTATATAAGAATTTAAGGCCCTATAACATCTACCTTTTTTGAAGAGCCCCTCAGGCTCCAGAACTAGCACATAACTATGCTCCAGGGAGATGCTCAATAAATACATAATGACTTGAATTCTGTCCTTTAAAAAAGTGAAACATGAGGAGACTCCATGGAAAAGAGGAAACAATATGCACAGAACAATGTGTCATACATAAGAAGAAACAATATGTACAGAATAATGTGTGATAATCTTTTCACAATTATGCATGTTTGGAGAGAGGAAGAGGAATATCAAATCTTACTAGCCATATAAAGAGAGAACTGTCACTTTTCTTCTGGTCTAAGGCAAGTGTGGGCCATCAAACATCTGAGTTTGAGATATTCTAAGGTTATGGGGTTAGGGCAAACAGTATTTAGATCATCTGAGTCTTTTTCTTTGGTTATCGAAGTCCATAAGAATTGGTTTAATTTTGTCCAGTGAACTTAGTCTTTTGTAAATTTAAGAACAACACTTTGGAGGGTAGTTTTCCTACAAACTCTGTGTTCCTTGACTTAAAGTCTTGGTTAGGAGCATAAACAACATGATTGTATAAATTGTGTTTGTTTTGAAACTGCTGTAAATGGCTCTAATGTGTCAATACAGGATATAGTTTAATTTCTCTTTGTTAGATTAGAGGTAGTGGAAAACAAAACACATGAAGCTGTGGGATATTGAAATGATTCATATGCATGTATTTGCAGCATATTTTCTAGAAAATTTTGCCAGTTAGCAAATCTAGCCAATTAATTTTTAATTTCTAAGACTTAACTTTACCTTTTCTCCTTGTTATTGTTTTGTTTTGGTACTAGAATATTTATTTCCCCAAGTTGTATTTTATTTTAGGTTAAGGAATAAATTTTTGTAGCTTTTGATCTTTGATCAATCTTTCAGTAATTTCAAAGTCTTAGTTGATGTCTTTGGTATCAGTGTATAAATGGAAAGTTAAAAAACTCATGTAGAGTCTAGAAGAGAGTCAGCAGTAGGACTGAGAAAAGACTTTTATCCTTATTGCCTGTTGTCACTCAGATTCATTCCACTAGTGAATCTGCAATAGAACGATCTCCTAATCTTTGGAAATAGCAGGTAATTAATCAAATAAAGGAAATGGTTATGGTGATTTTAACAATGTACAACATTGGGGCGCCTTGGTGGCTCAGTTGGTTAAGCCTCCGACTTTGGCTCAGGTCATGATCTTGTGGTTCATGAGTTCAAGCCTCTGTGTTGGGCTCTGTGCTGACAGCTCAGAACCTGGAGCCTGCTTCAGATTCTGTATCTCCCTCTCTCTCTGCCCCTCTCCTGTTCATATTCTGCCTCTCTCTCTGTCTCTACTCTCTCTCTCCAAATTAAGTAAATATTAAAAAGTTAAAAATAAATAAATTAATTAAAATGTCCAGCACTTTTACATTTTCCCCAAAAGTGTATTTTGAGTATGTAGGTCAAAGACATGGTTTGTACAATTCAAATCTGATTGGCACCACTGCTGTTGAATGAAAATGTGGCTACTGGCTATTGAAACATAATCTTTAAAATTAGTAATCAAAAAGCTTGTTAGCATTTGTGCCTATTTTCTGAGTTCATAGTGCTTTAAAATTAACATTGATTAAATGAACTGATTGGAGAGAGGCCACTTATTAAATTGGGGATAAAGACCAGGGACAGTTGCAGCAACTTCCAAGCCAGCCGAGGAAAGCTCATTAATGAAACTGGAGGTCTGAAGAATTTATGAAGGGCAGTATCACAAATGATTGCTCCCATTACAATGAAATTGGTAGGTCAATGAATATAACATGGTATTTATGATTGTATCTGGTTATATTATCATAGAAGTTAGATATTTTTGCTGTGAATTTAGTACTTATGTGTTATTTTAATAAGATGCCCATGTGCAATGACATTTTATATGAATTACAAATGTTAACCAGTAGACTAAGTCGGATAATGCAAAAGAATTACTTTCAAATAAAAAATTGTAAAGTGTCAAACATGAGTTTCATTAGCTAATTGGTACTATAACATGCTAGTTTCCCTGTGCATGTGAGAGTCAGGCTGTGATGTAGAAATGACTGGGTTAAGCCAGTATTGAGCATACTCCATTGTGGAGCCTGAGTGATCACAAGGGTCATAAAATTAGGACATAATCTAGAGCCTGCAACAAATCATTTAAAGCATTATTGCTAAAAGATAACCTAATGTTCTATTTTTCCCTCTCACAATTTACATGTTTATTACAAACCTAACCAAATTTCTGAAATCACCAACAGCATCATACTCAAGGAATTGTGTAACAGACACCACAGTCCAAGCAGGGAGTAGCACAGCAATATTTTCTATGTAGAATAGGAAGGGAATGTTATAGACAACTTTCCCAGAGGTTGCTTTTTTTATTGATCTTAATGGCAGCCCCGGGATGAAGGCAAAGACTATTATCTCCATTTTGTAGGTTAGGATACTGAGGCACCAAGAGATTGTGAGTAAATAACAAAGTCAAAATGTAAACCTCAATATTTTGCCCCCAAGTTCAGTTTTTCTTTTCTATGATACGTGAATTAACCTGTATCAGAGAATTGTGGTTAAAATTGTCAAGTCAAAGTTATGTTACTACCTCAATTTAGAGTCTTTCAGGTTTCTGCTTTCAAATGTATGAAAAATGCATAGTTTGAAAAATGATGTCTGTTACCCTTAGTGCCCCCAGCTAGTCGAAATATTATGAATACAAACTATGAGAATAGATTTTACTGGAATTATGTTGTGTTAAAACCAAAGCAGGCAGGTAGGCCTTGATTTAAGTAAATGCAATACAATAAAGCCCAAGCTTTCAACCTAGATGATATGCCAAAAAGTTGCTTTAAACAGGGAATTTCATTTGTATGTTTTAAATATAATTAGAAAAACATATTATCAATCTCTAGAGGCTTTGCGGGAAACACATGTTATGTAAAGCAAAGATCATCTACACTACCCGATAGTCGGGCAAAGTGGCAAATGAGATTGTTCAAACTAAATTTGAACTCCTTATTGTGTGATTTTTGCACATCTACATTGATGTAGCACTCTTCCCTAATATTCACACATTGACACATTTGACATCTACATGATGACAAATAATTGTGGATTTTTATATCAAAATAGGATCAAACATTTACTCATGTATATGTGTCTTGGAATGTGCAAAGACATGTTTTGCTTAAAAGGAATGTGATGTGAGGTGCCAGGTAACAAAAAGAGATACTTTCTAATATTTTTTACCCACTTATTTCTAGTTTACTATAACTTCTATTTAAATAATGTCCAAATAAAGTCATAAATATCACACAGCACAATGGAAAGACATTCTTGTGAAGCGGTTCACTTTTATACTGATCTTGAAGGACATAGAGTTACTTTAATAGCCATGGAAGTTGGGCTAGTCCAGAAAATGCCTAGTTAACATTTTCTTTGGAAAATAGAGTAAACCTTTACTTATTTATTATACATATATTTACTGAGCACCCATCAATAGGTACTGCTGTAGATGCTTGACATATAACAGTTTTAAAAAATGGAAAAAATCCCTGCCATCACAGAGTTTACATTTCAGTGGGGGCAGGGCAGGCTATTATCAAGATAAATAAGTTAAATATACAATACAGAATGTTAAAGCTAAAAAGAAAAATTCAAGGAAGTAGAATATGAAGTGTATGTGTGAAATTTCGGATGAAGAAGAATACAGGTTAGCCTCACCTAAGGGAGTAAGAGAGTAAGCCCTGAAGATGCCTAGGGGAAGAGTATTCCAAGTAGAGGGAACAGCAATTGCAAAGGCCCTGAGGTGTTAGTAGGCCTGGAGTATTTGAGGAATAGTTATGAGGTCAGTGTGTTTAGAGGGGAATGGATATAGACAAGTGAGAAGGACAGATCAGAGAGTTAACAGAGGTCTATATTGGAGGAGGGGCCTACAGGTACTAGTAAAGACTGCTATCCAAGAGAGAGAAAGGAAGACAGAATGTGTAGATCTAACTTACGTTTTAGCAAAAGCATTCTGATTACAATTACTGCAACAGATTAAATAGGGAAAGGGCAAAAACAGGCCAGTTAGGAGGCTATTGCAATGATCCTTGTAAGAGATGATGGTGGTTTCAAGCGGTGATAGTATAGAGTTCTCAAGATTTCCTGACAGATCAAATATGGGATATGAGAGAATGAAAGGAATCAAAGGTTTTTGGGCTGAATAACTGGAAAGATGATGCTTATATGTTAATGAGATGGGGAAAACTACAGGAGGCTGGCTGGGGAGGGTAGCAAACATCAGATCTCAGTTTTGAGCACGTATGACTTGTTTATTAAACACCCAAGGGAAATGTCGTATGGGTTGTGTATGTATGGCTCTGGATTTAAGAGAGACATTATGGCTGGATGTATAAATTTGGAAGTCATCAGCAAACAGATTATATTTAAAACTATGAAATTGAGTGATTTTACATAAGGAATTATTATACATAGAAAAAAGGAGCAGGTCTGATAACATGAGAAAGTAGGTTACAAAATAGCATGCATAGAATAGTCTCTTTTCTTGGGAAAGTAAGTGTTTATAGAAAGAAGAATGGAAAGACATTTACCAAAGTTGTCTTTGGGTATTAGGGATATTGGTGAATCTCATTTTATTCTTTTATGATTTTCTGTATTTCCCATATTTTCTTTAATGTAAAAGGATTATTTTATAACTAGAAAGTAGAACAGAAAAATAAATACAATTAAGACTTTTATCTAGAGTTGTTCTCCAGTGTCTAAAGTAAAATATTTTCTTTGTTGTAAATGCCCTCACATACTCACATACACATACACCCACAGAGAAAATGTGCTGAAGAAAAGGTAATTTCAATCAAAGTATATATGATATGATTGGGGCTTGCACAGAATTCAATTAATACAACTGATAAAAATGTTCCTGGACAGTAAAGAATATGAAGACCTGGGGACAGATAAAGCCAACAGGACTGCATCCAACCAGAATAGATTGGGACCCTTGGGGCTGAGTCAAAATCACATCCTTTGGAAAAAGAGAATTAATTGAACCCTTGTTCCACTCTCATGACATTCTTCTCCCTGAAAGCCTTTTGCCTTCTTCCTCTAGCAGTTCCCATTCAGGAAACAAGGTATCTGCTAGTTCAGCAAGCTACTCTTAAATGGTAATAACTTATTCATGGCCAATTTTTCACACATAGGAATGTATATCATGTTATCATCTTGAGTTTTAAAGTTCATATGCTTCCTGCTTTTTTTTTTCTTTTGGGCACAGACATTCTTAACAGTTCTGTTTTGCATTCTCTTCCTCTCCCCACTTGATTATGATAAGGATTCTTTCCCCCACCTTTCCTAATAGTGACTCAGACATAGCTAAAAGGGGCTCTTCTCACACTTCTTGTAAAAAGGAAAAAAAAGTCTGTGTTTGGCCTGAGGTCAAACAGAATATTTTAGCTAACATCCAGGATAGTGGATGTAGCTATGAGTAACTTAAAAAAGGAATTGTAATGGAAAATACATTTGCATTTTGAGCTGTAGCTTTTGCTACAGTGAGTGGTAGCACTTTATTAAAAGTGCGTACATACATGGCAAGATTTTTTAAGTAGAAATTAGAAAATTAGTAAAGAAATTTGTTTTTGCATATAGCTGACTTTCCATTAACTATTAAGTATAATCCTCTCCCTGATGATCTGGTGATCTACTTTACTTCTTCCTCTTCCTAAAAGTGCCCTGACCAACTCTAAAAGTTTCATTAAACAAATGAGAAATGTTACTCCATTTTCTAGATTCCAAAAATCAAACTAGTCTCCTTCCAATATTTGATTTTGTTAATTTTCATCAAACTTAGAATAACAGACAATTACAATTTACTTTCACCCTCCAGTCTCCTTCTCTGACATACATCCTCACATACATACTTCTACCTTTAGTTTCTATTATTAATTACAGAGATTGAGTCTCTGGAGGACCTACACATTATTGAATTTAAACCAATAATGTAATCAAAGGCCTCGGGTTATAAACGTTTTGCTTAACACTAGACTTCAAGTACAGGTCTTGAAGTTTTCAGACCTTAGTGTAAATCCTACATCTGCCACATATTAGCTGAGAAACCAGTGACAAACCACTTAAGCTTTTATTTAATTCTAAAGAAGTTTAACACTTGTTTTCTTGGTCAGCAGTTTGTTGGGCACTGAAGTCAGGCCTGGATTCAAATCTATTTGGACAACTTAAGTCACTTATTGTTTTACACTCTGTTTCCATGCTTATGGTAGTAGAATAGTATCTGCTTTCTCAGGGATTTTGTAAGGATTAGATGAGAAAATGTTTACAATGTGTCTAGGACCATATTTGGGACCTACAGTATAGTTTAAAATTTTATCTATTACTGTTGTTGTTGTTGCCCTACTTCCTTGTAGCGTAAGTATTCTCTTAGCTGTGACAATCAGGAGGCTTGCACTAAGTCAAGCCAAGCCTATATCAGGAGAAAAAAAATTGGATTTATAAGTCAAGCTACCAGTTAAATGATGGTTGTTACTTAAACTGCCATAAACTGGAAGTAAATTTGAGATGGAGCTACAAGAATTGCCATCATTTGTAGAGCAATTAAAAATATCTTTGGAGGGGCGCCTGGGTGGCTCAGTCAGTTAAGCATCCAACTCTTGATTTCAGCTCAGGCCATGATCTCACAGTTCATGAAATCGAGCCCCACATGGGACTCTGCACTGATAGCACTGAACGTACTTGAGAGTATCTGCCCCTCCACCCTCAAAAACAAACATTAAAAAATATACTTTTGTAAGCTTGGTAAGAAGTAGGGGACAAAAAGTTTACATTTTGCCTCTGAGAGAATGGGAGGGAAGCCATGGCTAAAATTTGTCTTGAGACCATTGTACATCACAAAAGGTAAGACATTGTACATCACAAAAATCATAGTAATTTGATTCTGTTTCTACAAAGACCTTGAATATCCCACACTCATTTACTCATTTTGTCTTCATTTTATGTACTATGACCAGGATGGGTACCATAATGGTTAACAGGCTGGACTTTCGATCTAGATGGCCTGGCTTCAGTCTAACTTTGCTACTACTACCTAACTTCAGTCTAACTTTGCTACCTACTTGCTATATGACTTTAAGAAAGCCACTTAATCTTTCTTCATTAGTAAAATGGGGATGATAATAATACTGCCTGCCACATAGAGTTGTAGTGATTAAGTGAGTTAACTATGGTAAAGTGCTTTGAACGGTGTCTGTCACCTAGTAAATCCTATGTCAACATTAATCAAATAAGATTAGTGAAAGAAATTTTTCAAGAGATGATTTGTAGGCTCTACCTAATGTCAAAGGATATAGGAATATGTTCCTCGTGCCCCCCATTAGCTTAGCAAACATCTCATCTTTAAAGTCAATTACCAATTTATAGAGAGCTTATTTATTCAGTGGATTGCTATTTGTGTATGTGTGTGTATGTGTGTGTGTGTGTGTGTGTGTGTGTGTGTGTGTGTGTGCATGAAACTAAATTCCCCTTCCCTTTTCTTATAAATATCCATAGAACAATAGATAAGATCTTTGGGCACACTAGGAAAAACAAAACACCATCAAAAGACCTTTGAGACTTCTGAATTTGTCTGGATTTTAGAAGAAAAGTCATGTTGAGCTTTTGCTTGAGTAACAATACAGTAATATTTCTAAAATGTTCTGCTTTGTGCTTTTCTTGATACAGATTCAAGTTTATAGTGGTAAATATAGGTAAATACAGGCTACTATCTCCTATTCCTCCTGATAGGGCCACTGCTAACACATAAGAAACACACACATTGATGCTGCATATATTTTTATGACATGTATTTCAGATTTTTCTCTGGCCTTTGTGGGATAACCACATGATTCTCCCATGAAAAATATTTTGAGAATGACCACTTACTTGCAATAGTGAGAATAAGACACTATACTTTGTTTTGTAGATTGTTGCAGTTGCAGTCAAAGTATCTGCCAAGTCTTGAATAAAACTGAACATTCAAAGTACTTGCATCAGTGATATTGATCTTGGAGACCTCTATTCCCTCGTGGTTCCCTGGAGATATTTGTCCTCTGTTTCTGAATGGCAGGCAGTATTATACCCTGAAGAGTGCTGCCCATTCATGGCATATCATCTTGATAAATTATTTCAGAATTGTGTCAAAGTCTTTCAAGTATCTAGTGACCTACTGGGGTCATTCAAGTACTGATTTTCAGGTAGGCCTTTGTTTCTTGATATTAGGTAGGGAAGATATACAGTGAGAACCGACACTATGTATTGGTATGGACAGAGGGACCTTGGCTCAGCACTTATTAATCCATTAACTGAAAATCAAACCAATACAGCACTTTATGAAGTATATGTACCAACCCCTGTAAGTAAGTCAAAATTTCATTAAGAGGGAAGAGGTTAAGGAAAAACAATTGTCTACTGGAATGGGAAAGGCCTGTCATAGAAGACCTCTTCCTAGATATCAAGGATTCTAAGTCCTCATTTAAAAGCTTAAAGGATTTAAAGAAAGTTGTAGAAATCCTATGAAGTCCCTTGAAATAATTTGTAGTCCTCCTCCCTTTTTCCCTCCATCCCTTCCTCACTGCTAATTCATATCAGACATAGAACTTGATCTTCCAGATTCTATTTTGATTGATTTTTAGATACCTTTCCCATAATATGACATCATAATTATCATGATTAACATTATTAGATACTTATTATGTACCAGGCACTAAGTGCTTTGCATGTATTTTCTAATTCTTACAACCCTGTGAGGTATTATTATTTTTCTCATTGAAGAGCAGAGATCCAACATGCATAATACATCCCAGCTAGTAAATGGTGTACTCAAGATTCAAATCTAGGAAGTCTGGCTCCAGAGTCCATCATGTTAACAATTATAATATCAACCTCAAGAGATACATATGAAAAGATGACACAAATTAACCATTATTGTCAGGTCAAGGTCCACTTTTATTTTTATTTTGTTTTTAGGTAGTAGCGTTGATTTTGCACTAAACAATCAAGTCTTTCAGATGGCATTAGTTGATCCAGGTTACACATTTGCAAAGCAGCTAACCAGTGCTTGGAGTGTTGTCTGCCACCTTGGAACTGATGTGGCTGGACATGAAGTCAGTGACCTTGGCAGGTGATTGTTGGATGGAGAATATTTGCTTGCTAGATGTACCCAGGTGTATTTTTTTTTTAGTCCCCAGGATTCATTTGGAAGTTTCTGTAGTATGAGATACATTTTCCATTTGTTCTGAAAAATTAGTACATTTCAGAAAATTAGAACCAGTGAGTTTATGGGGGTCATCCATCAGGTGCAGTATCAGATGCTGATTTGTCATTAACTGGCAAGCTCTTTGCTTTGCCATTTCAAAGCATGAGAGGACTCCAAACCTTTTTTTGTGGTTGGAATGTCCCTGGAAGTTGATTCATGTTCTCATTGTGATTTCTTTTTACATGTCTTCTTGGCATAATGCCTTTGATGAAAAGGATATTTTTCTAATGCCTCTGATTTAATTTAGAAACAACTGATTTGATATTTTCCAACTTATCTTCAAAACTGAAAATGCATGTGCCTAGGAAAATAGGGGTTTCTAGTGAAAATGCTAGCACAATGTCATTAACTCTAGGGTTTTGAACAGCCTGCCATTCAGCGAAGTAGTATTTTTGTGTCCTGTAAAATACCAAACATCTGCTTACAATGAGTATATTTAACATTTTTGGGGGCTTGTTTTCAGTTAAGGTGAATGTATTTGGGAAAATGAAACTTAATACAGACAAAAATGTAAAACAAGGCATTTTATTATTTTTTAAAATTTTTTAAGAAAATGTTTTTACTTTTGAGGGACAGAGAGAGAGAGAGAGAGAGAGAGAATGAATGAGCAGGGGAATGACAGAGAGAAGGAGACACAGGATCAGAAGCAGGCTCCAGGCTCTGAGCTATCAGCACAGAGCCCAACACAGGGCTCAAACTCGTGAACTGCAAGTTCATGACCTGATCAGAAGTAGGATGCTTAACAGACTAAGCCCCCCAGGTGCCCCAAAATAAAACATTTTTTAAAAAAAATGTTTATTTATTTATTGAGAGAGAGAGAGAGGTGGGGGGAGAGGAACAGAGAGAGAAGGAGACAGAGAATCCCAAGTAGGCTTATGGAGCCCAACATGGGGCTTAAATTCACGAACTGTGAGATCATGACCTGAGCCAAAACCAAGAATTGGGCATTCAATTGACTGAGCCACCCAGATACTCCTGAAACAAGGCATTTTCATTTGAAAATAATTTTGTAAGCATATTTAAACCAGAACTCAAATTACAAACACCATTCAAAACAACATGGTAATAGATATCTTTAAATGGTACGGAGCCTGCCCTTAATTCTGAGAGCCAGAAATGGGGCTGTGAACTAAGGATGGCTAATAAGAATAATATAAGTGGCAAAGAAGTATAGAATGACTAAATATAAAGAGGCAAAATTTATATTCCAAGGTTCAAAGAGAGGTCAGGAGTCAGGATCTAAAGTAGATATCAAAACCCAGGTAGGTAGTCACAGTGGTTAAGAGTGGGAAAAAGAAAAGCATACATTATTATTAGACCCAAATAATAGTTTCTCTGCCTTAATTTTTTACCCAGTTTAATTATTTTCTACATTGCTATCAGAATTCTTCCCGAAGAACATATCAAGCCATACCTCTCCCCTACTACATTCAGTGTTTCCCATAGTCTTTTGAAAAAGGTTTGAACTTCTTTAAGGTTTTTCACTATCTGAACCCAACCTATTTTCAGCCTTTGCAAATACTATTCCTATCCCTAGACACCCCATATCTATGCTCAGTGGCTCCAAACTGGGACTGGTGACATTTGGAAATCTGTTTGGGTGTTTTGGGTTGTCACAATGAGTGAGGATGATATGGGTATTTAGTGATCTGGAGCAAGGGATGCCAAGCATGTTGTATTGAGTGAAATAGACCCTTACCATTTCAGAATTGTCCCACCAAAAATGCCAATAGCACCCTTGGCAAGAAACTGCAAGTTTCTAGCTAAAGTGGACTGTTTTAGGTCTTTAGAAATGACTCATGATTTACTAGTAATGCACCCTTACTTCTGTTATTCCTTCTCCTTTCTGTGTTTGCCTCTTTATTCTGTATTGCCTGTCATATTGTGAATAATCTTCACAGGATAGCTTTTCCATTGCAGTCTTCCCAGATCTCCACTGAGAAGTTCTACCTTCTTCCCAGGGTTGCTGAGTATATTGTGATGTAGTAGAAAAAGAATATTAATACGAGAGTCAAGATACCCAAAAATTTACCCTGATATTGCCATTAGCCAAGTGTATGACATGAGGCAAATGATTGATGTTATCTAGGATGTAGTTTATTCATTCATAAAATTAAGAAGTTGAAAAAATTGTAAGAGTACTTAGACATTACCTAAGGTTCCTTCCACTGCTAACTTTCTATGGGCCCCTTATCACGTATCTCATTTTAATGATAGTCTATGACATCTTTAGATCCCTCAACATAGCACCTTGCTTACCACATGCCTCAAATAGTTCTTGACGTGACCATTCCAGAGGACTTTATACTCCTTGCCTTTTGTTGAAGATGGCACTGGCCATTGGCTATGTAACCATGTTGTACTTAATCCAGGAAATATGCAAGTGTGGACTAAGAAAATGGAAAAGACCTTTCAGAAAACTTTCTGAGGTCACTTAAGACAGGGAAGAACAATGTCCACTAATCATTTTGTTGGGTAATTATTACCATTGCTAAACCTATATAGAAAAAAATCACATATATTTAATGAATGCAAGAGAATGTGGTAGATTTTGTTTTTGCAATATGTGAAAAAGTCTTCTGTGACAAAGCAATAATTATAAAAGATATATCACATAGGTTTATAATCCTGTGGTCTGAAACAGGCTGTTTGTCTTAAAATTAGTTTTGTAGGCTTCAAACGTGTTCAATTGGCACTTGCCTTGCTATAAAAGTTCCCTTAGAGACTGGCTGGAATCACATCCATGCTTCTAGATGTACTTTCACAGCTGTGAGTCTGCATTTTAAGGTATGGGAATAATGCAAAGTACCTAGTTTGTATTATCTTTCTCAGAAGCAGGGTTTTTCTTAAGCCTTTCTGAAGGATGTCACTAAACCTGAGCATCATGGCTTGGCTTCTGTTTGAATCTCAGAACTGTTTCAGCTGTTAATTAGGTGAAGCCAATCATGGCATTTCTCTAGTGTTGCCACTTTTATTAAAACATTTGGACATATACTGAGTCACTGATGCCTGATATGTTTCTTCCATTTTTTTAAAAGGTCATATAAATGTATCACCTAATTGTCATGGCATCCAGAATCATTTTTTTGCCCAAGGCCAATCTACTTTGATGCTAAAGTATGAGTTAGACTTTGAGTACCCTTTTTATCCCTGGTTTAATTGTGACCTTTTGAATTCCTGGGATTCCTGTTTTCTCCATGTCTACCTGCTCCCAGAACACTCTTAGCACTTTCTCCACATTGTGGCCCATGTTTTAGAAACAAAATGCTAAGTCAGGATTCAAATCTAGGCAGTCTGCTTTCAGAGTCTGTGCTCTTGACTATCAACCTATACTAGAGTAACTGAGATTGGGAGGTAGGGGGTGTAAAACAGTTGTCCAAGAAAGCAAGACTCTGGCCCTCTCAATCTATTTTAACCACAGCACCACCACTTTTATCTCTTTTATATATTAGATTTTAGTTTGAGTTGTTGGTTGAAGAAAAAAATTCCTTTGCTAAAAATGTGTAAAACTATTAACAAGGATATGAACCTTAAACCTAGGCCTGCTATGAGGGGAGTGTTTGTGGAAATCTCATTCATGGAAATAGATCTTTTATTTGTTCATCTTTGTCGGAAATATGCATGTATGTACTGAATTTCTTTTAGTTATTTTCAACCTTATGGATGAGGAGGCAGAAAAGTAGCCAGAGTCTCTAGAATGGTTAAGAAAGGCCAAGATGGTATTATGATGGCAAAGGATGCCTTGCATAAGGGACCAAATGAGTTCTTCATTTTGATCTATTGGTATCATTGACAGTAGGATACTTTCAGGGAACTTGAAGACCCAGGAAGCTTACCCTTCCAACTGGGAATAGTGCTAAGTCTTGCTCTATGTACCTGCCATCCATGTATAGTAAATTATGTTTGTTATATACATTATGGGAACTCATGTCCTTTACATATTTGTGTTGTGAATCTTTCTGTTAACCCTGTTACCATCACATTTCAGAATGACAGGTGAATCCTGTTTCAAGGTAAGAGGTGCAAAGTTGAGAATCTATATGATGAGAAGATATCTGAAATTCAAAATGTTTTCTCCAATGTCAAGGCCAAGAAGCAAAGAAGATTTTTGGCAGAACCAAAAACTTTAGGAGGCCCCATTGTAGCTAGAACTCTGTTCTAACCAGAGGAGTTGTCATGATATTTCTGGTCCTTGGATTCAATAAAATTACACATATTATACCATAGAATGCAATCCTTATCAATTCTGAACACAACAGTGGTAAATTGAGAGTTAGAAAAGATTGTCTTACTTGTTTTGGGTGGTAAGTTGTGCCACACATCATCAACTATTTGAAGTTCAGTCAGTACTGTGGAAGATATGAAGTGAGAGTGCTATATTTCACAATCATGGGTGTTCAATAAGAAGCCTAAGTCATGCCTTTGAAGGCAGGAGTCTACTTTGATATGATTCTGTGTGCAAGTACCTACATGTTATATCTAGTA
The DNA here is from genome assembly GCF_046562875.1 of Panthera onca. Classification (NCBI taxonomy): domain Eukaryota; kingdom Metazoa; phylum Chordata; class Mammalia; order Carnivora; family Felidae; genus Panthera; species Panthera onca. The sequence goes on along the minus strand of NC_138357.1, from coordinate 44,258,448 downwards.
ATAAGGAAATGCTAAATGAAAATAATTTGAATGATAGGTCTTGGTCATCCAATATTTTAGATAGCAACTTAAATCCTTAGGAACTTGATATAACACTCATCATCTCCAACCACCACCATCACCATAGTAACTAATATTTATTAAGCACCAATTCTTTATCAGGTATCATTCATAATATCATTTAATTATTACAGCAACCCTATAGTTAGTTTCTGTTATAATCTCCATTTTGTGGAAGTTTAAACTGAGGTTTAGAATACTTAAGTAACTTGCTTATGGTCATAGAACTATTAAGTGTCAAAACCATGATTCATAGCCTAAGAGTCTGAGACCAGAATCTGTGACTTAACTATTATTCTGTGCTGCATTCTGTTATAAAGAGGAGTGAACCGAAGGGGCTCACCTATTTTGATCACCATGTAAAGGAATATAGACTTCCGAAATGCCCAAGTAACTCATTCAAAGATTGTCCTGAACTATAAATTCCAAGGATAGTGTTCTATAGAGTCTCATGTATTTTTGAGCATTTTTTAAAACCTAAGGAAAAAATATAATATCCCTATGATCCCTTCTTTCTACCATGTCTTGAGGTTTTGGTTTTTTTTTTTTTTTTTTTTTTTTTTTTTTTTTTTTTTTAATTGAAAATGGTGCATTCTTAAGGAACTCTGAGCCATGGGATCTATCTCCTAAATTTAACTTTTAAACTCAAGTTGTAATCAGTGTAGCTTTACTCCTACACACATTTGATTTTACCAATCATATCTCCCCTCCATAAGAATATCAGTGCCAGGGATGTTAGGTAGAGCTCAGTAGGTATTAGCACCAGTGTTATTTATCAACGTATAGGCTGCAGAATAAAGTATATGTGATAATTGATTCACTCTTCATCAGCCTTTGAGGAGTGAAAACTCAATTAACATGTCAGATACTGACTATATATCTCTTTCAAAAAATCTTCAAAGGTGACTTTGCATTTAGTATTAGATAAGGTGTGAGAAGTGTTTTTTGTTATAGTTCGTACTTTATTAAAAGTTCTTATTTCTTTTGACCATTCTCAGCAGAAGAAGCCATGTTGCCTTAATAGTTGAGTTTCTTTCTTCTTTTTAATCTGCATGTTTCAAGGAGGAATGATGTTATTTTGAAATAGGAAAATACAGAAATAAGAATTTTAACATTCCGGTTGAAGTAATTTTGACTCTCAATCTCCAGCTGAGAGAGAGTGTGTGTTCAGCTGGGTGACAGAGCAGCCCTACTCAGTAGCACATATGGCTGGATTGGAAGAGTGGTCAGAGGGGTGATAAGGGAAAGTCTGATCTAGGTCTGGGTTACAATTTTAATACAGTGGTATATAAGTAATTTTAACTGGACATAGTGGTCAGAAAAAATTTTAAATTGCATGCCTCTGCAAACATATTCATATAATAAAACACAAAAATATTATGGACATTTAATATTTTCTTCCTTTATCCTATGGATCTCTTTATAATTGCAAAGTTCATGCACCATACTTTGAAAACCACTGATTTCGGAGTTAAAGTAGTATCACAATTTTCCCCCCATGTGTTTTCTTTATTTCCATTCATTCTCTTCCCTCTGTTATTTTTTAAATTTTTTTTAATGTTTATTTACTTTTGAGAGATAGAGACAGAGCATGAGTGGGGGAGGGGCAGAGAGAGAGGGAGACACAGAATCTGAAGCAGGCTCCAGGCTCCGAGCTATCAACACAGAGCCCTACCCAGGGCTGGAACTCACGGACTGTGAGATCATGACCTGATCCGAAGTCAGATGCTCAACCGACTGAGCCACCCAGGAGCCCCTATGCTAAGTGAAATAACTCAGTCAGAGAAAGACAAATACCATATGAATTCATTCATATGTGGAATTTAAAAAACAAAACTAATGAATGTATGGGAAGGGGGTGGGGAAAGAGGAGTGAGGGAAACAAACCACAGAGATTCTTAAGGATAGAGAACAAACTGAGGGTTGATGGAAGGAGGTGGGGGAGATGGGCTAAATGGGTGATGCATATTAAGGAGGGCACTTGTTGTGATGAGCACTGGGTATTGTATGTAAGTCATGAATCACTGAATTCTACAACTGAAATCATTATTGCACTTTATGTCAACTAACTGCATTTTTAAGACAAGGGATCTAGGCTTTTGCAGACCTGTTTGTAAAATCCACATTTGTTGTAATTTCCGCATGTTTAAAGTACAGAGAAATATAGTTTTTACTTTGTCTATGAAATAAATACTACATACATATTAAATTTTCTTTTCTAAAGACATGAAAATCATACCCTCTTGACTATAGAGAAATAGACAATTGTGCATGCTTCAGTATTTAAACCAAGTTAATTCCATTTATGTTAATGAGTAAATTAATAGTTATTTTTTATTAGTCTTTTGAGTTGGTGGGATCAATCTCTGCCCTTCGCATATCCATTATGAAGGTATTGTAAAAACACTTTGGTGTACTATAGGAGGTACAATTTTCTAGTCTTTGAATAGTGAAAGATATATGGGTTTATGGAATCAAGAAAATGAGTTAATGTGTATGCCTTTTCCTCATATTCATATAATAATGTTTTTATAGTGTATTTCCATTCAGTTATTTTAATTTGCAATTGCATGGTTCCTTGATTGAATTCTTAGGTAAATTTTATTTGTGAATATTAGTAATTGGGCAGTGATTATCTTGCGACCCAGAATTCATTCACCTTTCTTTTTGGAACCATACCTTTGTAGACTATGCTTTTTAAATCTTTGTAGATCACTTCTTCCCATTTTCTGACCATGTACTTATGGTAGGCATGTGATCTAGGCCTAGATCTAAGTTAATTAGAGCCTTACATTACCCTAAGCAATAATTATTTGTTCAAGGATGGGTATATGTGCCATGTAGAACAAAAGAGATGCAATGGCAATTTCATGAACACTTCTGGGAAGGAGTTCATGCTCTTTTTAATGGACTTAGAATTGTGAGAATTAAATTCTGGAGTTGCTACAGCAATATTATGACCATGACAGGCAACTCTGAAATGAATGAGAGGTAGAGGTAAAACTCAAGGAATGAAGTATGGGATCTTGGATACTTGGTTGACCCATCAGTACAGACCTGTTTATCTAGAACTTTTCATTATAATTTAATAAATCCCCTTTTTATTTAAGACATTTAAGAGTTCTACTTTCTGTCACTTGCAACTGAAAGAATCTAGTTGACCAGAGCGAGGCCTAGGCTTTATATAGCCAACCATAGTGCCATATCTTTCAACATGAACAGAGAGGAGAAAGGAGAAAGAAAGAGAATCAGAGAGGGGGAGGAGGAAGGGAACATGAAAATGAACGTGTTGCAGCACTCTGGCCTGGATTATCAGAATAGGTTAAAATGAGGCATATTTTTTTCTCTTTACATGGTGATTTGTTTCACATGTATTTATGCAAGGCACTGTGCTAGGCACTGGGCATTCAGAGTTGAAAGGTAACTCTGGAATTTAAAATGTAGTGGGGGAATTGGTACATAAGCCAATGATTCCAACACAAGGAATACTTGCCAGGGTAGTAGAATGATGTTCAGAGTACACATAACTAAGATAAGAAGTTTGAACTCTGCTCTGTAGTGTGGATATTAGGCAGCCAAGTGGAGAAGGCCATTGCAGATAAAGGAAGTAACATGAGTTCCTGAGCTTTGAGTGCCTTATGTAGCTACTGACAATGGTGATACAAATTTATATTGGAAGACAGTTTTGGGCATGACTAACTAGTGCTTCTTGGGTCTCTGAGACAGTAACTAAAGGGCTGATACTCCTATTTAAAAATGATACCAGTGCACAGATCTGGGTCAGAATGATACAGTGGGAATTTAACTTCCCCTTAGAATCCAAGCCACATTATCTGAATGTGCATTTGTGCCTCCATCAGGGTGCCAGGGCAGCACAAAGAACATACCACACTTGTGATCTCTGCCCCAAGGGAGGGTAAAATTTGAAATGGCCACTTGGATATGAGATGAAAGAATGGAATTGAACCAGCAAAATTTACAAATTTCATTAAGCAAATTGTACTTATTTCATTGATATGTGACTAGATATTTACCTCATTTGTAAGTCACAGGTAAGTATATTTTGAAGGACGGAAAACATATAAAGTACATAATTTGAACAGTGAAAGGGCAAGTGTCTACATTTTTCAGTATGTGATATAGTAGTCAGCTTCCTCTTCTGATAAAATTTGCTGTCTCAAATCTCTCCCTTATCATGCTCTATTATATTTTTAAGGAACTAAAGAATACCATGTTTCCTCCTCATAGATGAATAGCAGTTTTTTTCTTTCTTTCTTTCTTTCTTCTTTCTTTCTTTCTTTCTTTCTTTCTTTCTTTCTCTTTCTTTCTTTCACCAGCCATGCTAGAAATCTCACACACTCCCTACCCCTGCCAGTCTTCCTATTCCATCACTGTATTGCTAGTTAAATGGCTCTTAATGTGCACTCAGTGTCAGCAGTCTTCTAGGTGCCCTGGAGGAAAAAGATCTCTGCCTGAGCATTCATTCTAAATTAAGAATAAAGGTTAGTGCTCAATTGTGAAGATTTGCAAATTATATTTTCAAGATACTATCTTAAATTTACTTTCCAAAGCTGAATATTAATACTACCCAGATTCTCATTTACTTTGGTATAACCTGCCCACAGTCAGGGTCATTTGTGCTTTAGAATAGAAAAACAGCTTATACCTGTAGATGACCAAATGATATATGGCAGTTAAAATACACAGGGGAGCTGTGATTTGGAATTTTAAAATGTTTAAATCAAAGGGAACATAAAAATAGTAGTAGGGAAAATATAGCTTGTTATGGCTCAGACTATAGGTGTGCTTACATTTTGGAAAATATCCCATTTTTAAAAATCCAAATTTACTAAAACAAATGGGTAATTAGTTGCATTACTGAAGGATTTGTTTAAAGAATATTTGTTAAAATATTTAAATGCAACTACTGCTTTTAAGTATTGGTTTTAATAGATTATGAACTCTGGTGAGATGGATAGCAAGGAAACAAAGGTCAAGTATTTAAAACTAATGTCAACTGAGGGGTACCTGGGTGGCTCAGTCAGTTAAGCATCTGACTTCGGTTCAGGTCATGATCTCAAGGCTGTGAGTTCAAGCCCTGCGTAGGGCTCTGTGCTGCCAGCTCAGAGCCTAGAGCCTGCTTCAGATTCTGTCTTCCTCTTTCTCTGCCCCTCCCTTGCTCATGCTCTGTCTGTCTCTCTTTCAAAAATAAACATTAAAAATAAATAAATAAAATAAAACAAATGTCAATTAAAAAATGAAGATAGATCATCCCTATAATTATAATGTACAAATGGGGAAAAGATTCAATTTACAATTAGAAAATTATCTGTATATGAGGAAGCACTAGTGTTTTGATGGCCATAGAAATGGATCCTTGTATGTGTAGAGTAAAAGACATAATGTGCTAGCATAATCACTCTACACAATTAGTGCAAAAACATGGTGTAAGTTAAAGTTGATGAAGAAAGAGGAGGAAGGAAAGAGACATAAGGGGGCAGGAGGGAGAAGAAGGAAGGAAGGAGGCTGTGAGGAAATGAGAAACAGAGAGAAATCTTAGAAAATAATTTGGTTTATTAAATTAAAGTGTATATGGGAAGGATTGAGATGTTGGGAGAGAAGATATGGCACTATTTGGCTATCAAGTGGACTTAGAACAGGAATTATTCTCATTTGAGTCCATAGATGTCTCTTGCCCTTGGCAACTCATTTATTCATTCTTACATGTATTGTTTTACTCATTCAGTGTACATTTATTTGCTGAACAATTATGATGTGGAGGCATATAATAATTTATAAAAGAAAGGAGAATATTGAGGGCAAATGAAACATCAGGACACAGAGTTGGAGAAATCCTTGCATTAGTGAATTGAGAGTGAGTAAATCTGTGCTGTTTAGAGAGAGAGAGAGAACGTTATGTTTTGGCCACATTCTTGAAGTCTTCCAATTGTACTTGTACATCCTGAAAGACTCATTAGGGAGCAATGCCTTTGAATACTAAACTGGGAAATGGGAACAATAGGGTTATCCTTTTGGCTTTGACATCCAGTTAGTTGGTTGACCTTGGGCCAACCCTTAAACTTTCTGTGCCTCAGTCTCCTTGTTTAAAAAAGAAGATAATTCTGTAATGCTGCTTGCCCTAGCATCACATGGATGAATTTGGGATTAATTAGATTAAAGAAGTGATCAGTGAAGCACATTACAGGTCCTCAGAGGTGGGTACTAAGTGAGCAGGATGAATAACAATTCAAATGTCAGCTATAGAGCTGTAATTGGAGTTTGTTTTAAATGGGTCACTTTGTGGAAACCAGAGGAAATGGAATTTTTAAAAAAATAAACTTTATAATTTACAATAGTTTTAGTTTTCAGAACAACTAAGATAGTATACAGAGGAGACATTTATCTCACATCCAATTTCCATTATTGTTAACATCTGACATCAGTATGGTATATTTGTAAGGTATATTGATGAATCAATACTTATGAATGCATTATTACTAAGTAAATTCTGTATGTTATCAGATTTCCTTAGTTTTTACTTAATGCTCTTTTTCTGTTCCAAGATATTACATCCAGAATATCATATTACTTGTGTGTGTACTTAGGCTCCTCCTCTTATACTGGCTTCTGAAACCTTCCTTATTTTTGATGACCTTGACATTTTTTAAATTGTAGTAAAATATGCATAACATAAAACTTATCATCTTAACCATTTTTAAGTATGTCATTGTCACTAACATCCATCTCCAGAACTCTTTTCTTCTTGCAAAACTGAAACTCCATATTCATTGAACACTAACACCCCATTCCCACCCACTTCATCCCCTAGTAACTACCATTCTGCTTTCTGTCTCTACGAATTTGACTACTCTAGGTATATCATATAAGTGGAATCATACAGTATTTATCCTTTTGCGACTAGCTTATTTCACTTAACCTAATGTCTTCAAGGTTTATCCCTGTTGTGTAATGTGTCAGAATTTCTTCCCTTTTTACAGTGGAATAATATCTCATTGTATAAATATACCACATTTTGCTTATTCATTCATCTGTCAATAGACACTTGAGTTACTTCCACCCTTTGCTATTATAAATAATGCTGGTATGAACATAGGTATACGAATATCTCTTTGAGTCCCTGCTTTCAATTCTTTGGGGTATATATCAAGAATTGCTGGATCATATGGTAATTCTATTTTTAACTTTTTGAGTTACCTCCATACTGTTTACCATAGCAGTTGCAGTACTTTTTATTTCCTGCACAAGGATTCCCTTTACTCCACATCCTTGCCAACAAATCTTATTTTCTGTTTTTTTTTTAATATAGTAGCCATCCTAATGGATGTGAGGTAATATTTGATTTGCATTTTTCTAATAATGAAGTTAAAAATCTTTTCATGTTCTTGTTGGCCATTTGTACATCTTCTTTAGAGAAATGTCTATTCAAATCCTTTGCCCATTTTATAATCAGGCTCCTTATTTGTTATTGTTGACTTGTAGGAGTTCTTATTTAATCTGGATACTAACCCCTTATTAATCTGTAAATATTTTCTCCCATTCTGTGGGTTAAGAATGCAAATTTTAGAGAGACTTGCAAACTATTTTGATGTTAGTATTCAACTAATCAGACAGTTTAGTTTTTTTTAAATAGATTTTTAAGCTAAACACCTCATTTTTAATGCCTCCTACCCCCATACTCAACTTAAAATGACTCAGAGATGTTTGATTCAAAAAACAATTGCTATGCAATGGATAGAAGGAGAGAAAATAAATAATAAATTAATTAATGAAATCATAGTAGCTTGTATCCAGCATACTTCTGATCCATAAAAAAGTATTCCTAAGATGTTTCTTGGATTTTTAATTTTTTCCTTTGTAAAATATAATACTTATACTAACAAATTAAAATCAATTTTATTTACTGTTGCTACCCTTCCTAAACTGTTTTCCCCTCTTCATAAACAAAAGGGACCATATCCTTACAGACAAAGTTTCAGATTGCCCAAATATCTTCTTAGGAAAGAGGATTTTGTCTGTGAAGCAGGGATAGGTAGCTCAGGGAACAGTGACTATTTCTAGAGATGATCATTATAACACTTCACCATTCCTCCCACCCTTACTCCATTTTTTTTCTATACCTTTTCTCAGTCTGATTATTCTTATAGTTTCCATTGATTTTTTCCTCCTTCCTTTAAAGAATGAAGCCACGTAACTGATCTATCTAAAATACCAGTTGGCAGAACTGGGCTTAGACCTATAGCTCATAATTTCAACTTGCTTTAGGACTGCTTCAAAAGAAGTAGAAAGAAATGTATATTTTGACATAATTTGAAGATCAGGAAGAGAATTATTGAGGAGTTTTCAGCTTTTCTCCTAGGAAGCATTTGTTGGTCTGAGCACATGTGTTTAGATATACTGAGAGCAACATCTCCACATTGAGCAGGCTGATGTTTACATCATCTTCAGGACATTATCAGATATAATTGGGACTAGCAGAGTTAAATACAGGAAAGAAAGGAAGGAATGGATAAAACAGAGGTGCATAATATGGAAAGTGGTAGAGTTATACCAATGATGACATTGGGGGGGGGGGGCGGGTTGCATCGTGTCCAGAGCACCTACTCACTCAGAATGTTTAGGAAGAGCAAAATGTCTACAATAATGAAGTCAAGCACAGTACCTTATGCTGTACATGTAATATCTCATTTAATCCTCTAGACAGCCTGATAACATAAGCACTATTATTTTCACCCTCATTTTACAAAGGAAGGAATGAAACATAGGGAGTTTACATGAATTGCCCACAATTATACAGGAAAACTTAAGGATCAGGCCCGGTTTTTCTGAGACATAACTCTTGCTACTAATGCAACTTTGGTGATTTTCTTTTCTTTTTTTGCTTAATAGTTGCTGGAAGGTAAAAAATATACATAATAATGTGAAGGCAAAAAAATATGTTTTCCAACATGGGAGAGAATATATGGGCAGAAGTATAGTACCAGAAAGAAAGCTAGAGTTGGTAGAGAGGAAGAAGAATTAGATGAAAGTTAAAGGTACACTTAGAAGAAAAAAATTGGTATCTGATATCTTCTTAGTGCTTTTATATCTTCTTAAATATCAACAAACACTAAATGAAAATGATAAAAAGATGATTTTTAATTTCAAAATATTAGTAAAGTTTCTTTCTTTAATGAGTATAGGTTAAATAGATGTGAAGAGCAGTCCAGAGGCCAGGAAACAAAGTCAGTTAGGGTCTTACAGATGGATATCAAAAAAAACATGAACATTAAACAAGTATCAAGAAAAAAAATATTTGCTCATGCTTTCCTAGAGCATTCCAGGATTGCTTGCTTTATGTTATTTCTGGGGATACCTAAACTACTTTCTGTTTATCCAGCTTTATGGGCATTTTCCAGTGACAGCCTCTAGAATTCTGACAAGTCACTGGCACTGTGAGAAATCAAGGGATAATGCTGGCACCTATATAATCACAGGGCACAGATCAAGTTATAGTTTGTCATTGATATCTCTCTGTAACAAAACAAGGTTATATGGAGAGAATGAGTAAGCCATGTGCCAGAATAACTAGGAAGAAGATGCCATTTTAGATATGCTGTTGGTATAATACTGTTTAGGCTTTGTGGGCTGCTATGTTTCAACAAGTCTCACCGGCTGATGGTTTTATATCTTGATTACAGTGTTTCTGTTAATACCATTTACTTTCTAAGACTTGATCTTGATAGTCTTTCCCCTTTTCTGTCCCTATAGAGCATGTTCCAAGCATCTGAAATCGTCAAAAAGAAAATAATGCAATTATTCCAGCCCTAGCTGAGCAAATTGTTCCTATTTTTTTTCATCTGCCATGAATTTTGCATTCTGACAAGGGCTTGACCTTTGGAGAAACAGACTCTTTTGGGTTGCTCCTGTGATACATTTTTTTAAATCTCCCATGTGTTTTATAAGCTATTTACCTGTGTTAATGATTTGCCATCTAAACAGGTCAGTTTTTCACTGATTTATTCTCATCTGCATATGTTGTGGAATCATCTTTGGTAGGAACAGAATTACCCATGCATTGGAGATTCTTTTCCTAGCAGATTTCTATAGACCAAGACTTCCACGTAATTTGCAATTTGCCACAGTGAAATGTAATCCCTTGAGAAGCTACCCAATAATAGCACAAAAAAATGGTAGGAAATCTTAAAGCAAAGCTTTATCTACTTAGATTCTTTTAAACCAGTGATACTCCCATTTGTTAATTTAATTGACAGAATTTATTTAATTTTTTCATCTCATTGAGCCACTCTTTATATACCTATAGGTAACATTTATTAAATAATTAAAGTGAAGCATCATGTTAAGTGCTTTCCACGTAGTATCTTTATAGAACCCCCATTACATTATTAGTTCCATTTTACAGATGAGATAATTGAGACTACAGGTGTTTAAGAGACTCTCAAAGGCCAGAAACTAGTAATATGAAAGACAAGATTCAAAACCAGTCTGTCTGACTTTTTAGAGCAGGTGTTTAAACAATTCACTGATCTTACTTAGGATATAGGCTAAAGTATCATAACAAGAAACCCCAAAATACAGTGGTTTGAAGAATGTAGAAGTCTCTTTCTCTTTGATTTCTCTGGATGGAGCAGTTTTGCTCCATGGGATACCTTAGGGACCTAGGTTCCTTTCATTTTATGACTCCATCATGATCTAGGAATGCCTCTTATCTGTATAGTCAAATACATCTGCATTCCAGCTCATGGGAAAAAGGAAAGAGAGGGTGTATAGTTCAAGTATTTTCATTTCTAAGGATGTGAAGCAGAAGATACACACATCGGTTTTGCTTATATCTTTTGGCTACTCATATAGCCCCACTTAGTTGTAAGGGAAGCTGGGAAATGTAGTCAGTAATTGGGCAGACATGTGTCTTGCCAGAACAGGGGAGGGGGTTTATTACTAAAATGAATAAGGAAAGAAAAAACTTCAAGGGACAACCAGTCTGCCTGATAACATCAAGCAACCTCATCATCACAGGTATTTATTACTCATCACAGGTATTCTGTGAGATGAAGAATTGTCATCTGTGAAACCATAGTTGGATGTGTAACTGACTGAGCCACAGGAGCTGTGGTAATGCTTTATTAAATACCTGATGTTATCATCATCATCCCCTTCTAGTATAGACCAAGACAGCATCAATGGGAGATTATCTCCTGTAAAGCAGAGAGCAGCCTGAAGTTAGACACCTGGATATTGTAGGTAAAGGTTCAGGGATGGGGAGTTTTATATAGCAACTGTGTTGACTTACATATTCATGCTAATATTCACTGATGTTTTATAGCCCTTCTTGAGAAGTTTGATTTAGGGGATATTGATTGTCTTAGTATTTATGTAGTAATCAAACTTTTGCTCAGTCTTTAGACATTTTTCAGTTGTTTCTCTATTATAATATTGACAATGTGAACCATGAAATTAATCTTTTTCTTTAGACTTTTATTCTTGTAAATATGCATTAGCTCCACATTTTTTTCTAAGCATCTTACTCAGTTGGAAAGGATAACATGGCCTCTGGAATATTGGTAATATTTTTTTTTAATTTTATTTATTTTGAGAGAGAGAGAGAGAGAGAGAGCAGGGGGAGGGACAGAGAGAGAGGGAGAGGGAGAATCCCAAGCAGGGTCGGTGCTTATAGCATGGGGTGGGGGGTGGGGGGCTCAATCTCATGATGGTGAGATCCTGACCTGAGCTGAAATCAAGAGTTAGATGCGTAACTGACTGAGCCACCCAGGAGCTATGGTAATGCTTTTGATATGATCATTCTTGGATTTACTCATTTCTATGTCTCAGCACGTGTAAGTGTATAGGCTGGCAGTTTTTAAGGTAAAGAGTCAAGAATAGGTCCCATGGTTTATAGCAGAGGTACTTGAGTCCCAGGTATGAATGGTACATATAGATGCCCTTTCATAGCAGCCACTGAGGCTATGGTTTCACAGATGACAATTCTTCATCTCACAGAAGAGTATGTGATGATGAGGTTGCTTGAGGTAATAATAGCTCTGGCTTCATTCAGGAAAATTTCATTCTGAGATCTGGGAAGGAAATACTTGGTGCATATGCAAATATGTCTTCAAGAGAATTTTTTGAAGCCGTCCAAGGATTGGATTGTGTAAGAAAACTGACAAAATTAGCATAGAAGTAGTAATAAACATTTCTTTGTATGAGTTCTCATTTGACTGCTTTTGTGAGTGGGTGGGCAGGTTAATGTGTTATATAGTCTAATATGAAGACAATGTGGAGTTGATAGGCTTGGCAGGTATTCCTCTCATTTTCCAGATCTTTCCAGAACGTTCTATAACTTCCTCAAAGTCCATGAGAAGTGTTTTCTCTGGAAACAGATTGCTGAAAGTAATTAGTCATTAGATGGAGAAGCCAATCCAGTCAGCTGATTCTTTTTTAAGACAAATGGGACCAGAAGGGTATTCTGCTTACCTGCTTCTTCATGACAAGACCAATATCAGGATTCATTTTTACGTATCACAATACAGCTTAAATGGCAAGGCTGTCAGTTTAATTGGCAATGATCCCTATTGAATTTTTAACTTCTGCTGAAAAGGTGGGTGCTGGTGGTTGTTTTTATGAGGTGTTTGGTGTTTTACTTTGGCTTAAATCTTTTTTTATTGTTAGAAGATGCATTATCTCTACTGGAATTTCTACTGCTCAATGTACAGGTTATCTCCACTGTGACAGCTCTGTAACTTCAATGTCAGATACACTGCTCCCAAGTCATACTAGATTTACACATTCCATTACACTTCTATTGAACAGCTCTTAATCTGTTCAGAAGAAAACATGCTACAATCAGCAAATTTTATCCCCTTTCATTTAATAGGAATGTTTTTTGGCAAGAGTGGACAATTGCAGTGAGAAAACGTCCCAACTAGATCTGGCCAGTTTTGAAAAGATTTTGAAAAATTAACCCTATAGAAGCCAAACTCTGGTTGATACTTTAATATTACTATAATACGCAATTTCTAACTCTATTCTATTACTGATTTGTCCCCTCTCCTAACTGCCAATAATTCCTAGGAATATTGACTATATAATCCATATTTTAGTTACTAGAAAGTCGATTTTATTTACAGTAGGATTTCATGCTGAAAAATACCAAATGTATTTCCTGGGACAACTTTATCACATAATCTTATACTGGTTATATTTCAAATAATGTGTTTTCAGTTGTGGTACTCTTGGATTCATGCAGCGGTGGGTTGTATTATAATGGAGTTGTTCGGAATTTGTTGAATGATTTTATCTGTAGAGAGATCTATTTGAAATTAAGAGGAAAAGGGCAGTGTTTTCTTCTATAGCTTGCATTTTGATGCACATAATGTCTGATATTAAAGCTAGTTCACTGTTCTCATGGCTTTTTCTCTCCTAAGGCAGTGTAAATGTGAAATAACAAGATATGGGGACAGAGACCATTGTTACTCTCCTCAGTTGTTCAAAGGAAATAATAATAATGCCTGACTTAAAAAAGTTGTGGTAATGATGAAGTGAATATAAATATTGTTAAACATGTTAAATATGTAGACAATGACAGCAAAAAACCTCTGAAGGGAAAGTAGACTCTAGCTAGCTCTGGATTATCCACACATCTCCCTTTATGTATTTTCTCTTTTTTTTCCTCACTCCTCTCTCATATTCTTGCTCTCCTTCTCTCTCTCCTTTTGTCTCTACTTTGTCCTCTGAATACTTTCCTTTCCCTTTTAATACGTGTACTGGGGCATTCAGTTTTGTCATCTTGACTCTGGAGTTATTTAGTACTTCTTTTTATGCCTTCTTTGACATCTTTATCTAGTGGGCATCTAAAAAATAGAATTATGCTCAGAAATCTCTTATCCCTGAAAACCCCCAGAAGGGCTAGGCAGTAATCGGAGCAGAGGCAGAAGAAAAACAAAATGTGAGAAACAAGAAAAGGATCAAAAGTGGAAACTCAACGCAAATGTCAACAACATGACCAGTTTGTTGAGCATATCTTTTATTATCTAGTACTATAAGTGGAGAGATACTGGGAACTTCAACGATTGTCTCATTTTCTTTAAGTGTTAAATATTTTATACTTGAAACAGTTAGGTAATAGCTACTGGGTAATATAAAAAAATCCTAATATAGACTAGTTACATTATAATTGTAACTTCCAGGTATGACATCCCTGAACTAATTTAGCCTATTTGGTGTTTTTTCTGGAGGTGGTGGAGACTTGGCTGGGTTATTTCAATTACTGTAGAATAGTTGGCTTTGAATATGAGTGCTGTCTTTCTCCCTTCTTATTCAGATTCTTCCTCATTCTACCTTCAATGTCTGACCTTGCATCTGCCTTTTGTTTCATAGTCCTTACTCCTTTGTCTTCCTCTAGCCAACCCACCCTATTAGCATTTTGAATGCCATTGAACTTTATAAGATACCGGTTCCTTTAGCTCAGCAGTTCTACCTCATTGCAGCTACTGTAGCACTTACCTCTTATCTCTTTCAAAAGGAAAGATGAACCTAAGCAGCAACTCTGGCAAAGCAAACTACTCAGAAGCTGTCTTGATGTTATCTCTGAGAGAGCTTTGCTTAGTTGGCAGAAACAAATGTCTGCATGCCTCCATGTTGCTTAGTATGATTTGTCACTTGGGATTCTCAAGCATTTTATATGAGGTCCTGACTGGCTTAGCTCCTCATCAGAATGCACTACAATTTGTCCACTTCAAACCCGCCAGGAGCAGAGAGCATTTACTTTGACATCTGCTCTTTGGAAGCAGCCCATTAATACTGCACTTGACATGTCAGGGTCTCAATGAAATACTTTTCTCTTAGGTCTTTTATCCACAATAAGATGGCCTGGTTCAAGGTCAGTGCCAACCCTAAGCTGTTTTTCTTTTTTCTATTCCCATTTGACAGTCACTATATGCCCTTGCCTATTTCTAATCCACAGAATTTCTATGTTCAGGTACCAGTAACTATGGTGCAAAATTTGGGTGGCCCCAGAACTTTGTTCAATCACAGAGGTACCTCACTAAGCTCCCCAGTGATCTCTTGTACTTTACTACTTCTCTTATCAATATGTTTTCCAAACTGCTTCACTCCCATTAATGAAAATGACTCCTAACATAGATGCTATTGTATAGTTAAAACTTATCATATGCCAGATGCTAAGCTAGATATTGTATATATATTAGATATTGTACATATATTATATATCTCACCTAATCCCTATAGAACCACTGTAGAGAAGGTGAATACTGAGGTTCTGAGAAACTAAACAGCTTGCCCAAGGTCAAATGGGTAAGTAATGTGGAATCTAGGGCTAATAATAGCTTAAAGTTTTAACCCTTTCTAGATTACCAGTATTTTTTAAAATAACCAATTGTCTGTTCATTGTTTTCAGGCAAAAAACATTTATTGAACATTATTTTGTAACTGCCACTATGTTAGGCATTTGGGATATAGATAAAACATAGTGCCTACTCTTGTACATGCAAATATACTAGGAGAGAGACAAAAATATACATGAAATATTATTAAAATAAGTGTAAGAGACATATAGATGGTGCTATGGAAACCCAGAGCAGAGGATACTTAACCCAGAATAGAAAAGGTTATTTATCTAGAGTCATAATCTCTAGAAAGTTTTATAGTCCTTAAGCCTCTAAGTCTTTCTGGGGTTTTGTGCAGTAATTCTGGCTTTTGGCTCCTCTTCTACTTCTTTCTTTCACACACACACACACACACACACACACACACGTACACACACACGCACATACACACACTTGATTGCCACTTACCACAGTTACTTAGATTTCTGCTTTTTTCTAGTTTGCTCAGTTGCCACTTTTCCATCAGCTTCCAAAACTGTATTGACATCTTCCATGCAGAGAGTACAGGTACATATGTTCATTCTTCCAGGTTTAACTAAAATTTGGGTTTTTTTGGGTGCCTTGGTGGCTCAGTTGAGTGTCTGACTCTTTGGTTTCGGCTTAGTCACTGTCTAATGGTTTGTGAGTTTTGAGCCCTGCCTTGGGTTCTGTGCTCATAGCACAGAGCCTGCTTGGAATTCTCTCTCTTCCTCTCTGTCTGTCCCACTTGTGCGATCTCTCTCTCTCTCTCTATCAAAATAAATAAATAAATATATTTTTTTAAATAAAAAAAGAAAAGGTTATTTAATCTATGTTGTCTCACAGAGTGAGACACGCGTGCGTGCACGTGTACACGCACACACACACACACACACCCTGCATCCCTAGATTAGATAGATCTTCTTTTTCCCTTTGTATTTCCTTTGCATATCTCTGTCATAACACTTATTCATTTTATCCATTCACTTAACAACAGTTTATTGAGTACCCACTCTGTGTGCCAGGCACTAGTTTAGGCACTCGTAACAGAACAATTAATAAAACAAAGTCTTGCTTGCTTGGATTTTACTTTATAGTATGTAGACAAACAAAAAACTAATATATAAATTGATACAGAATAAAACGTTAGGTGGTGAAAGGATATAAAGGAAAATAAAACAGAATGAGGAGGTAAAGAGTGATAGAGGATGTTATTTTATAGGGAGACTTCTGTGAGAGGGTGACACTTCTCATGCAGTACTGTGATTATTTGTTTACATTTCTGACTCCTCCTGGATATTCTGTACTTCTGGAGGTAATGGGCCATGTCTTACTTTTCTTTGTATCCCCAGACAAGAGAGTCCAGGAGGTTGGGGGGTATTGGCTAAAGCACGGTTGAAGTGATGAATCAGTGAGTCTGGAGACCCCAAGAATGAAGATCAGGTGATGGGTGAGTTAAAGGAATGAAAGAGCTTGAGTGCTGGGAGATTCTGGTCAGAGAATAGGAGATTTTCACTAAGATTTAAGAGATTGGAGGGGCACCTGGGTGGCTCAGTCAGTTAAGCATCTCACTTTTGCCTAGGTCATAATCTCATGGTTTGTGAGTTCAAGCCCCACATTGGGTTCTTTGCTATCAGCACAGAGGCCACTTTAGATCCTCTGTCTCCCCCTCTCTGCCCCTCCCCTGATTGCACTCTCCCTCTGTCTCTCTCAAAAATAAATGAATAAACTTAAAAATAGATTTAAGAGATTGGACAATTTCAAATGATTTCATGGAGGTTTTATTGGCTGGGAGTGACTACGTGGAGTAGACGGGAAGGCTACTGAGTTGAATAGCTCAAATTGGGAGGCTACGGCAGTTCTCAAATTTGGTTGCATATTATAATCACTTAGTTTGAAAAAATGAGTCAGGGGGTCTTACCATGGGAAATTTTGACTCAGAAGGTCTGAATAGGCTTCAGAAAAATTGTGTTTTTAATAAGCTCCACAGTAGATTCAGGTACACAAAAACACTCACTAGGAAGTGAGAAATTTGATCATTGTGGGTTTTGAAACCATGCAAGATTATGCCAGGATTGAGTTAAGATTATGCCAGGATTGAGTCATCTCATGATGACCATCATGAGACCCATGAACCAGGTATAATTATTTTCAATAAATCTTGAAAGTGACCAGAAATAAATAGATGGTTGTGACAAGGATGGGGACAGTGCGGTGGAATCAGATGGATGAGCTTGGAAAAGGAGGGGTTTTACACAGGGATGAAAGATAAATCAGAGTCTTCTACCAATTACCATCTATGCAGAATTTTAGACATCATTGTGCACTTGGGCATGCTCTTGCATAAAAGGGAAGCCTGGGCATCGTAGCTTGCTTGGTAGATCTGAAATCATAGTCTGTTTCACTTAGATGTATGATTAATCTTGTGCGTAGGAGAAAAAGACTATTTCTTGTGCTTAGCAGACAAAACTACATTTCTGCATTTCAGAGAGAACTTGGGCAAGTTGCATGGACAAACCTCTATAATATGGGCCTGCCTTTGGGGAAAAAGAAGTGGATAAAGCCTAGAGCACTTCTGAGACTTTTTGTGCCTAGTAGTATTCATAGCTACAAATAAGAGCAATTTATTAGGCATCAATTATATGCAAAGTGTTCCTGTCCTATCTGCTGAGAAAGAAAACTTACTTTCTCCTAAAAGCACATGGTGGGGAGAACAGCAGTTATTTGGCAATACTTTCTGAATATTTTAGGTTCTGTGGTATGTTGACTCATTGTATTTTTGAGGTAAAGATTACCAGGAACTTTCACTCAGTCTGGGATTTTTCCCTAAGCATGTGAGACCCCCTCTAAAAAAAACCTTTACAGGCTCTACTTAAATAATGGAAGAGACATGTATATGAATCAGTGATTTTTATTAATATCATCATCATCATCACCATCATCATCACGACCATCATTATTTATAGTCTTGGAAAGACCCTGGGGTTTTAATGTTAGACAAGCCTGCATTTGATTTCTGGCCCTTGATAATTACTGTTGTGGCCCATTAGTCAAGGTAGATTACTCATTTGGATTTCAATTCCCTTCTCTGTAAAAGAAGAAGAATAATAGTTTCTTTACACCACTGTGGGGGTTAAATGAGACAATTTATGTAAATGCATATGGCACATAGTAGGTGGCTCAATAAAAGTTGACTCCTACCCAACTCTTTTAGATGCCTTCCCAATTTCATCCTAGCAAGTGAAAATTATTTTTTTCTTATTGAGTATGACTCTAATTAATATGTTTATTAATTGTTATCCCCTGTCAATGGGGCAATTTTAGCGTCTAGATTATATATGCATTTGTTACTTGCATGCAGTAGAAAGTATTTGAAAGGGGGAACACCAATAGATAGCTATACTACTGATTTCTGGAATAAAATATGAGAAAAAAAATAGTCATTCAAGCTGCATTTTCTGTTTTGTGCTCAATGCCTAAATGGTGAATATAAAGGAGAAATATGCCTTGTGATTTGCAATGTGATTTTGGCATATGACCCTGGTAGTGTAATTTTCAAGACCTGCATGTAAGTTTCAAATCAGAAAGGTACCTTTTCTAATTGCAGTGAAAAACCAAACAAGTAAACACAGCTAAAATTTCTAAAATGCTTTGGCTGTAAGTTTATCTTCACCAGTCACTAATTCATATGGCCAAGGGGGCTTCTGTTTGCAAAACCATCCCCTTAAGAGCTGAAGTTAAACAAGTGAGTGGCACGAGTTATAAATGAATTGAAAATTGCCTTCTGTTCCAGCCCAATGCAATGGTCTGTGTTTTGTAATGAGTCCTAGTTGGCAAGGTAACTCATGTCCTCAGGATGAGCTCACTACAGACTGCTCCATTTGTCACTGCTGTCTGAAGGACACAACTGGCTGGGGAAGCTGGCACTCTGCAGAATTTTTATGGTGCTGCATGAATATGGTGGTCTCTCTTATCAGACTGTAATTCAATAATAAATACAAAAAAACCTATATTTAAATCATTCTAGGGCTGTGACACAAGCTGACCAAAGCTAAGAAAGTTAATGCTGACATTGGGAAATTAACTTACCTAGGGAGCAGGTTGCATGATGGGAAAAAAAAGGATGGATGCTGGGAGAGACTCTCTATTCATGATGAAGTGTTTATCTGCATGGCTGTTTGGAATGCCTTGGTCATTTGGTTTAATGTAGTATTCAACTTTGTGTTTCTTTACACTCCATGCCTTCACCCTCCTTCTAAGAGAGAGACCAAAATGCATAAAGGGTGACTGGAATCATTTCATGAATTTTATTGTAATAAATAGGAACCAGCCTTATGGAATAGGTTCTGCCATTTGCCCCCAGAATGATAAATGGTTAAAATAAAATCACTAGAACAGAGATCAGTTGGGGAATGGAAAAATTATTTGAATATTTTTCATAAGGAAAACTGCTGTATTGTTTTCTGACATGAAGGGAACATGTACCCATTCTAAAAACTTCAAACAGTTCAGAAAAATACAAAAAAGACTAAAACTGTGAAAATCACCTATTATAATTCCTTCCCCCACACATCAGAGATGGTATCTGTTAATATTTTGATGTATCTCCTTCTGTCTCTGACTGCAATCTTTAAGCAGTGGTTTGTTTATTTTCATTAGAATAAATTTCTAGAGATTTAATTCAAATTTTAAGAATTTGTCATTGTTATATAAAAATGAGCCTTCACAAGATAGGACTAACTTATATTGTAAGTACGACTGTGAAAGTGCAGAAGGAATTCAGTGGTCACCAGTTATTGAATAATAACGATGTACCAGGCATTGCTCTAAGCCTTTTATATGCATGGACTCATTTAATCCCTATAATAACCCTATTCAATGGGTATTATTAATATATCTATTTTATAGTTGGGGAAACTGAGGTTTAGGCAGGTTACAAGGCTAGTTATGAGATTGAACAAGAATGTTGAATCAAGCCTTAGTATGGGAGAAAGGAATAGCCTACCTTCATACCTATCATCCATCTGTCTATCAATCATCTATTTATCCATCCATCCATCCGTCCGTCCATCCATCCGTCCATCTCCCCCAGTGGGGTCCAGAGAGAAACAACCAGTGAAGGAAGAAGTAATGGGGCTACTGATTAAACAAAGAGCCAGGGGAGTACCAAACAGCTGTGAATCTTCAAATTTAGGAGCTCTAGACAAAGACGTCCTGTCCTGGCATTTTGTTCGTTACTAAATAAAGAGAACAGAACTTCCTCTCCAATGCTACACTTCATGAGCCAAAATTGAACCAATAAGAAAAAAAAAAGAGAGAGACAGATATAGACACACTTCTGCTTCTGCATGTGTGCACACAGACACAGACACACACACACACACACACACACACACACACACACGCACACCTGGAAACGAGTAACCCTTTCTTGGCTCTGAATCTCACTTTCCTTTCTACAATATTGGGAGGAATATGATTTTCATCACGTGAGGCACTCCTGCTTGTCCAGCATTAAACTGGAGCGGGTATACAAATGTTCATAAATGCAGTGCTGGATAGAGAATTGAATGTCTTTATTCTGCCAGCAACTTTTTATGAAGTAGCAGAACATGTTGAATAATTTTCTGTGTGATCTTAGGCTAGTCAGTTCCCCTTTCTGAGTCTCAGTTTCTCCCTCTCTAAAATATTAAATTAAATTTGAGGGCCTTTTGAGCCCTAATAGCCTGTATTCCTACTTTTAAGCAGTTACTGTCTTTGGGATTTTCTCCTGAATGTCTCCTAGTTTTAATTTTTCATAACCTCTCAAGGATCCTTACCCTATCAGTTGTCTAGTGTTGCTAGAAATTGTTTTGGGAAAGACATTGGATGATAAAAAGATGAATCACTTCATAGTGTATCAAATGGGGACAATTATGGCCCCACAAGGGGGCTTATCACAGTATTTTTGAATTTTCAACATCATAATGCACCTTCAGTAAGATTGTTCAAGTCTATTATTTTTACATGAGTGATTGGGGCACAGAAATATTACATGATTTTTTCCCACTCACATCTGATTAATAGAGACATAAATAGAACCCAGATTTATTAACCCTTTCTTTGTCTAGAATAGAGTTTCCCAAAATCTATTCCATTTGACACAAGTCTTTCAATACATTCTGGGTGGAGGTGGGAACATGAGAAGGAGGATTCTGAGTTCAAATAAGTTTGGGGAATGCAGCCCTGTGTAGGCGGACCATAGGCACATTGAAGACTGTGAGAAGTCCTGCAGTATAGAGTCATTATCAGCTTTTTAAAAAGTTTCTCAAATACATCAAATCATAATGATGAGATGATACCAATAATAGTGGTTTTCATATATTGAATCCTCCCCATGTATAATAGGCACTACTGACATGCTCAATCCTCATGAAAACACTATGAAAGTTTTCATCATCCCCAGTTTTTGAGGGGGAGGGGAAAATCAAGGCACTGAACAATAAAGTAATTTTCTCAAACTTATACAACTAGTATGGGACAGAGCTGGGATTTCAACTGAAACAGTTTACTTCTAAGCCTGTGCTTAGACACACTTCTAAATAAGTATGGTTAGTTTATCACAGAAACTTTTTTTGCATGAAATGCCTCTTAAAATTCTGTAGAACCAAACTTCTTTAATAGCATATGTCTTAATCTGTCCATTTGCTATAACAAGGTTCTATAGACTGGATAGCTTATAAACAACATAAATTTATTATGCTTCCGGAGGTTGGAAAGTCCAAGATCAAGATACCAGCATGATAGCCTTTTAAGCCCTTTTCTTGGTTTATAGCTGGCACCTTCTTGCTATGCCCTCTCATGGTAGAAAGGGCAGGATATCTCTCTGAAGCCTCTTTTATAAAGACACTTATCCCATTCATCTAATCCTCATCATCTGATTACCTCTGAAAGGCTCCACTTTCTAAAACCATCACTTTGGACATTAGAATTTCAATATATAAAATATATAAATTTTGGAGGGACACAGACATTCAGACCATAGCAACCTATGTTAGGAAATTTTGCTCTAGAAATTGTTTCCAGTATGCTCAGTGAAGTAGGGTTAGATAAAATATAGAGCTTCTGAATAGCAGAGCTGGAATGGACTTTAGAGATCATTTCACTTGGCAGAAGAGAAATCTGGGGTGGGAAGTGGAGTCTCTGGTTCCAGGTGCATGGCAGCTTCTGATTCCTAATTTAATGGTATTTGTTTACTAGAAATCTTTGGACAATGGAATAAAAAATTTTTATGCTTCTTCCCTGAAGAATTTGAGGGCCATATACATTATCCCTGCTCCTCTCTGAGCATATAGAAGGTGACAACAAGACACAAGGGGTACAGGAGCAGCTTGGTACCTGGGAGGAAAAAGCAGCCATTTGTACAAGGTGATGTGAGGACCTGATTCCTAGTGTTTCTGGTTTAGAGTAAGCACTAAGCACATTTTTGTTGAATAAATAAATACTAATAACCTTCTCATAGTATTTTATGGTTTTCAGAGCACTTTCATCATCAATTTTTAGTGGTATGATAGGAGAGACAAATCAGAAAGGCATAGACAGTAGACCATGGGACTGGAGAGAGGAAGTGCAGCAGTGGCTGATAGTTGTGGAGGTTAAGAGAAGAGTCCTAGAGTTATTAAAATAAAATTGGTGATTTGGGGCCTGGCCATAGTAATCAGCTTGTTTGATCTTCATTTTATTTTAATTTATTGAAAAGAAACCTCCAAACTCCTACAAAGAGAAAAGAAAATTCTTAAGGGACTTTCTTAAGTATCATGGACCTTTTAAATTGGTTTCCCTCCATCAATGAAGATAATTTGCTTTAATACGTATCCAAGAGAAGCAAGACTGTAAAGTAACTGTCTCTAAACGAGTTTCATATTATTTCTTCTGGTCAAAATTCATTAAAATTTGAAAGCTCACTACCCCATTAAATGTTGGGGTTTTAAAACCTTGATACTTGAAAGAGGATCTCTTTTGCATTGTTGGTGGCAATGCAAGCTGGTGCAGCCACTCTGGAAAACAGTATTAAGGTTCCTCAAAAAACTAAAAATAGAACTACTGTACAACCCAGCAATTGCACTCCTAGGCATTTATCCACGGGATACAGGTGTGCTATTTTGAAGGGACACATGCACCCCCATGTTTATAGCAGTACTATCAACAATAGCCAAAGTATGGAAAGAGCTCAAATGTCCATCGATGGATGAATGGATAAAGAAAATGTGGTATATATATACAACGGAGTATTACTCAGCAATCAAAAAGAATGAAATCTTGTCATTTGCAACTATGTGGATGGAACTGGAGGGTATTATGCTAAGTGAAATTAGTCAGAGAAAGACAAAATCATATGACTTCACTCATATGAGGACTTTAAGAGACAAAACAGATGGACATAGGGAAGGGAAAGAAAAATAATATAAAAACAGGGAGGGGGACAAAACAGAAGAGACTCATAAATATGGAGAACAAACTGAGGGTTGCTGGAGGGGCTGTGGAAGGGGAGGTGGACTAAATGAGTAAGGGGCATTAAGGAATCTACTCCTGAAATCATTGTTGCACTATATGCTAACTAATTTGGATGTAAATTTTAAAAAATAAAAAATTAAATAAAAAAAAAAACCTTGATCCTTTATTCAGAGTGATTGAAAGTCATATTTTATATTTCACATTTTCCAGCTGGGGAACTGAGGCCATGATGGGATTGGTAGTGTGAGTTCTGCTATTCCAGTTGTTAAGGCCACATAGGCTTAATGAGTGGCTCAGGCTGTGGATTGCCATTATATATAGATTTGCTTTTTATTGTTCACAATTCAGGTTGGGGGTGAAGTAAATGGTACATTCCCTCTATAAGGCCCACTGAGAGACTGAAAATCTATTTTCCTGCTTCTCAACTCTAGCTTCAGGATGATGTGAGGCAGGGTCTATGTCAATTCTCTTCACCATTATATCACCAATGTATAGTACAGGTGCTGCAATACAATATGTGCTCAGTAAATAATTGTTGAATAAATAAATGTTATGTAATGAAAGGTAGGTGAAATATAGGTAGAAATTGTGTACCTCTTTGTAGTCTACTCAAAGTACTCAATGCTTGTTGATAATGTTTGTCATAATAATTGGGTCTAATTTGCAGAATATCACCCATAGAAGCTAATTAGCTGCTGTTTAGGTTTTGTGACTGCTGTTTGGATAGGAGGCACATTTGGATGGTAAAAATGATAGTTTTCCTAACCATAGTCTCTAAGTGGCAATACATATTAGATCAATGAATGTCTGTTGGAGTAGAAGGAAAGTGATATCCTACATTTGGATTTCCAAAACAGCTGATATTAATCACCCTCCTTGGCTGCCACCATCGTACAGATGAGGAAACCACAGGGTCAGTGACCACAAGCACCCAACTTGTCAATGGTACAGCTGCAACTCTAAGGAAATCAGTTTCCCAGTTCAGTGTTCTTGTCACCACCCCTCACTATTACCACTAATCAACAATGGGAGGATTTGCTTTGGAGCTGCAACTTGACTTTAGTGCTGGAAAATATCTCAGGGATTCTGTAAAATTTGTTAACCATTGACTAACTTACACATAATGCCAGGGTCAACTGCATTTGAGAAAGTCCTTACCAAGTGTGAATGTATTAACTTTGTTCCTAATCTAAAAAATATTAGAGGGGATATATGATATTACCAGATCTATACTTCCCAATTCTCATGTAACAGGCATTATAGAGGATATTAGAAAATGTAGAGAAACATTCCATGCTTTTCAGCAGCTTGAAATTTAATACTTGAGGTAACATGAAATTGCCTGACACCTTCAGAGAACAGCACACTCTAGTACAGAAATGTTGGAAGTGTGGCACAGTGCTAGAGTTCAGAGCAGGGAGAGATCATTAAGTAAACTTCTGATGACAAGATAGGGACTTTTGAGAGCAGACTTCAGCATTCTCTTTTTGCTGCAACCTCACTCATTTTCTGTTCATACCCCCTTTCAACAAGTTTGGTGGTGGTGGTGGCTAATTAGATAAATAAGGCTCCTATCTCAACCACTGACTCATTTTCTTGATTTCCTACCCAGTGACTCCTCGGGGGGGAGACAGGTGATGAGGTTCATAATGTGATATGTATTTGAATGCTTACATATTGGGGATAGAGATTTTTGTATAGGGTATTATGGAAATAGGCAAGCTTACTTTGGGAACAGTTGTTTTTTTTTAAGAGCAAGCTATGTTTTGATGTGTGTGAAGGGATTTTATGCTGTCCTTGGTATAAAAATTGTATGTTTTCATAAGTATGTGACAATTTGCAATTAGTATTTCCATAAGGGAATATGTGGATGGAAGTGTTGGTAGTACTAAAGATTTCCCCAGTGATAAGAATTAATGTATATTTTCCCATATAGTTCAACATAGGCAAAGGATACTTGAAACAGATGCTTTTACTTGAGTTAAAGAGTAGTTTCTGTGTAACTGTGTTCCCTTTCCTCTTTTCTTTCTTTATTTAGTATATCCCATATGAGAACTTTCTGGCTCTACCATAGAGCCATTTATTAAAAAAAAAAAAAAAGCGTACAATGTTTTATCAGCTTCATGTGCAAAATATAGTGATTCAACAATTCTATATATTACCCTGTGCTCATTGCAACAAGTTCACTCCTTAATCCCCATCACCTATTCCACCCCTCCACCCACCAACTTCCCCCCGGTAAACCATCAGTTCTCATCTGTTTCTTGCTCTCTCTCTCTCTCTCCCCTTTGCTTGTTTGTTTTGTTTCTTAAATTCCATATATATATGAAATCATATGGTATCTGTCTTTCTCTAACTTATTTCACTTAACATTATACTCTCCACCCTTGCCATTGCAAGTGGCAATATTTCATTCTTTTTTATGGGTAAATAATATTCCAATGTGTGTGTGTGTGTGTGTGTGTGTGTGTGTGTGTGTGTATACACCACCTCTTCTGTATCCATTCATCAATTGATGGACACTTGAGCTGTTTCCATAATTTGGCTATTGTAAATAATGCTGCCATAAGCATAGGGGTGCATGTATCCCTTTGAATTAATGTTTTTGTATTCTTTGGGTAAGTACCCAGTAGTGTGATTGCTGGGTCATAGGGTAGTTCTATTTTTAACTTTTTGAGGAAGCTCCATACTGTTTTCCACAGAGGCTACACCAGTTTGCATTCCCAACAAGAGTGCATGAATGTCCCTTTTATCCCACATCCTCATCAAGCCATTTCTTTGTGGACCTCCAGATGTTGCTGGATGTGATATAGTTTAGAGACTTGATGCAAACACGACCTTTATTTTCCCAGTAGCCCTTCTTTCCAAATGAACCTACCTCTTAGGAAAGTGTAAAGTGGTTTGTGGAAGGGGATTTGGGAATGAGACTCCCTTCTTTGGAGTAAAATGTTTCAGCATTCTGACCTCGAGCATGGTGAATAAAGGAGAAAAAATGCATGCTCCTTTGTGCCTTCCAAAGATTTACATCAGGGATGCATAGCAAATATTCTGAGCTGATGTAATTGGGTTAAAAAAAAAAAAAAGGTTTGTTTTGACCCGGAACTAGATAGCTCACTTCAGAGCAAGTCAACTCTAAGGAAAGATCCAGTTTCAGCAGCTTCATTGCTGAGCAGAGCTGAGAAGAAACTATTTGTTTCCAGAGAGGAAAACAAAACAAAACTTCAAAGCAAGACCTCTTTCTTCCTCATTTTTACTCGAAGGTTGTATTTTCTGCTCCAGTAAATCTTAACTTCTCAAAATCTGAAGCTATTATTGTGTGTTTCTTTCTCTTTCACAAGGTACAAATCTTAGCAATAAAAAGTGATGGATTGGGTTATTAGAAAAGGGAACAACTGTGGCTTTTTAGAGCCCCACCATGAGGACCTGTTTTGTCATTTGGATCTCTCCAGAAGTGCAAATTCTTTTTGTGAACCATTAGGTGATGGGGGTATGTATAACTTTGCTACAAAATTACTCTGGTTACACTGGGACTCAGGCACACTTCTGCTCTTGCTGTTGGGACTTAGCAGTCTGTATGAATAGTTTGTGTGAACAAATTACTCTTGTCTTTATGGAACCTGCTAGAACCTTGTCCTTCCTAACAAAGAGAGGATGTCATCTTCAGGGTTCTCACTGACTTAAAAGGGAAAGTAGTATTAACACAGATGACAATTTGAAGTTCCTATGGTAGTTTCAAAACCCAGGCAGATATTCCCAACAAAAAGACTAATGAAGAAGTCGGCCTTGTATGAGAACCATGCTGGGGAAGATATTTGACTGAATTCCTACTTTTCTCCCTATGTTGCTGACCTCAGCTAGAGATCTCACTTTCACTAGAATAAGACTAATTCTTGTGGCATTTGCAAGGAGGACACTAGGCTGGGAATTAGGGGACCTAGTTTCTAATTCAATCTTTGACATTAATGATTGAATAACATTAAGAAACTAATTTCACTTTTTTGGTTTTATTTTCCCTATCTATGGGATGAAGGTAACAATACCTGCTCTAGCTATTGTACAGGGATGTTGTAAGAATGCATCAAGACAATGGGTGTCCTAGAACCCTTTGAAAGATGTAAACAAAAGTGATATTTAAACTAAAGGTATTTTGGTGAAATTATTATTGTTTAATATTTTTATGGCTCTTTAGTAACAAGGTCTTTGGTGCCTTTGCTTTGAGAAAAGAGACAATTGATGTGAGGTCCTACCATTGATGTTATGGAGAATAATAAATAATAATACAAACAGTGGGGAGGGGGTGTCTGGAGAGACATAAAATCTTTCTGGAAAGCCTGAGCAGCTAGGGGAAACAGGAACATTTATGGTCTGGCCCAAAGAAAAAGAAAGCTACTGGGGCCCTGATCTATACATTGTGCAGCAAGGAGACGAAAAGTACTCCTGTGTTTCAGTGAAAAAGATTTCTATCAGAACTCAGTAGTAATGACTCCTCCTTCCCTATCCTAGGCAGAAAGAGCAGGGGGAAGAAATCCTCACAGAGGTGGCCAGTAAAGCCAGGAATGTAAAAGTTTGAGAGAAGAAGGTATTTCTTCCCATTTCTTCTCTCCCCTACAGATATTTAAAATCTCTTATTTCTTCATAAAAGCCAAATCCTACTACCTATGTTGTAATTATCTCTTCAACCCCCAAAGTAATATTTGCTATAACAGAATTACAATATGTCCAGAGGAGTTTGTACTTCTCCGTGATTTGGTACAAGCAATTTAACCTATGTGATAAAGGGAGATAGCTAACTTGTGAGAGCTCTGCCTCCTTTTATCCTCCCCTGTACCACTGAAAGAATGCTTGGAACAATAAGGGCAATATTTCCCAAAGTGTGTTCTGTGCAATATTAATCTCTGTAGGTGTTATTTGTTTGTTTTGTTTTTTGTTTTCAGAAAAGGGGTTACATGGTCAGATACATTGAGAAAAGATTCATAATGTGGTTTCCTCTAGGAAATTTGCCATGCATATGATGCATGGGAGCTTATAAATATAATGTCACTAAAATGAGTTCCCATAATTGTTTAACTGTCTTCAATCTCATTAGAGCCCTATCCATTACTTTACCATTGCTCTAGAGAGGCAGCTTAAAGCCTCCTTTCATGGCCATAATGGAAACACCTGCATGCCTCTAGACAAAGCTGGCTACCACTCAAGAAAGATGACATCCATTTAATTACACCTTACTTTTATTACACATTTGTTATGTGTCAGGAATGTTCTAAGTGTTTTACAGGGATTAATTCATTTAATCTTCATGACAACCATATCAAATAGTTATTATTATTATCCTCATTTTGCAGATGAGAGCATGGAGTTTCAAAGAGGATAATTACTTGCTCAAGATTACACAGCTGGTAACTTAGGTCTCAAATGCAGATCTGTATGACCACAGAGAATGTACTAATAATCACTATATTATACTAGTCTTGGTGCACCTGGATTAGTCTTCCCCAACCAGAATCTTGCCATTGTTTTGAGTATATTCCTACCATCCTCCTAGCTCTGCCACTCTGGTCTGTCTAGTTCATTCATTCTCCAGCTTCAGTGAGCACCAGAATACCCTAGAAGTCTTGTGAAAAGATAGATTTCTAGGTCCCATCCCTAGAGCTTCTGCTTTAAGTGGCAGGGGGTGGGGGTGGGGGTGTGAAGCTGAGAATTTGTACTCCTGACATATCCCCAGGTGCTGGTCCAAAGTCCACACTGAGAACCATTTATGTACTATAATCACTACTTTGACCAATTTTTTTATAAGCTGGTTTTCTCTTGAACAAGACTGCTTTTCAGTGTTAAAACAGAACCAAATATTTCTACTTTGCTCCATTTAAAACATTATCTAAACATGCACATCTCCAAGTTATTTTTGTAAAGTAGCTTCACCATACTACATGATTCTTGAGCAGTAGTAGTTTGGCACACAGATGTGTTTATAGGAGTTTATCTCCAAGTAATTCCCTCAATGGTTTGCAGCCCATCATTAGTATCATCACCTATACACTTTATGTGACATTTAACTTGATTAAAGAAATGATAAGTTGAAGCATATTCACTATAAGAATATTTAATGAGAGGTGATTTTGCTTGGGGATTAAGTGCATGCATAGACTTTGTAATTAGACCTGGGTTTTAATCTCAAGGTTACTACTTATCTATTGTGTAACTGTACTCAAGTGATGCAACTTTTCTGACGTCTATTTCTTACTTGTATAATGGGGGATGATTATAGAATTAAATTTATGGTGGAATAAATAAGATTATATATATGTAGCATGTTTTGCCATGCCAGGCATAAAGTAACATCAATGACCAGTGCCTAGTTTATGTTAGTGGTTACCAACCTCTAATCTTCAGACCTCTGGTATGTCAAAAAGTTGTTGCAAGGGATTCTGGACACTGTGTGCACACTGGTGTCTGCAGATTACATTATTAATAAATAGCACATATATGTACAATTATTTTCCAACCTATGTAGATGCTGATTTAATTAGGTATTACTGAATTTGTTAATATATTAACAAATTACTTATAGATATTACTGAATTTGTTGAAAAATTATGTCATTATGTTGTATTTATATTTTCATCAGCAGATATTAAAAGATCAACATTTTTTTACATTTATAAAGAATCCTCATAAATGAAGGAAAAACAAACAAAAAAAACCCCTTAACTATAGAGAACAAACTGATGGTTACCAGAGGGGAGGTGGTTGGGGGGATGGGTGAAATAGGTGATGATGATTAACGAGTGAACTTATGATCAGCACCAGGTGTTGTATGTAATTGTTGAAGCACTATATTGTGAACCTGAAACTAATATAGCACTGTATGTTAACCACACTGGAATTAAAAAAAAAAAAAAAAGATAACCACAGGGGCACCTGAGTGGCTCAGTTGGTTAAGCTCCCACTCTGGATTTCAGCTCAGGTCATGATCTCATGGTTCATGAGATCGAGCCCCACTTAGGGCTCTGCACTGACCGCATGGAGCCTGTTTGAGATTGTCTCTGTTCTCACTCTCTGCCCTTCCCACTCTGCCCTTCCCCCTGCTCACTTTCTCTCTCTTTCTAAAAATAATAAATATTTTAAAAAGATAACTGTAGTAAAACTAGTTCATTTACAAATTCAAAAAAATAAGTTACAGAGAGGGAAGGAGGCAAACCATAAGAGACTCTTAAAAACTGAGAATAAACTGAGGGTTGGTGGGGGGTGGGAGGGAGGGGAAAGTGGGTGATGGGTATTGAGGAGGACACCTGTTGGGATGAGCACTGGGTGTTGTATGGAAACCAATTTGACAATAAATTTCACATTAAAAAATAAAATAAAATCATGTTTATAAAAAATAAGAATCCTCATAGTTTAAAAGGTTATAGAGCAATGGTTTATCTGAGTAATTTATTAATCCACTATTTTCTAGCAAAGAGCAGGCCTCTGAAAGAGGGGAGCCCAGATCAGTTTTGATAAGCAGAGGAGACTGAGGAAGTTATAGGGCATGGGGTATTGCTTTAGGAAGGCATGATTTGACAGCTTCTGTAATGGGGCAATGAGAAAACTAAGGGCTAATGTGAGGATGTCAGGAAGGAAGAGGGGCAACAGCAGCTTTTGCCAAAATACTCAGAGAATCTACTGACAAGATAATATGGTCTTAGATAACTGTGTATCTCAAGTGAATAAATGATCTGCACCAGTGGTATATCTAGTTTTCCAGAAGGACTATGGAAATTCATCAGGATCGCAGAAACTCCCTGTGGGATTTATATGCCTAGTGCAGGAAAAATCACTGTTTCTTTTTTTTTTTGTTTCTTTTTTTTTTTTTTTTAATTTTTTTTTTTTTTTTTTTTTTACCGTTTATTTATTTTTGAGACAGAGAGAGACCGAGCATGAACGGGGGAGGGTCAGAGAGAGGGAGACACAGCATGTGAAACAGGCTCCAGGCTCTGAGCGGTCAGCACAGAGCCCGACGCGGGGCTCGAACTCACGGACCGCGAGATCGTGACCTGAGCCGAAGCCGGACGCTCAACCGACTGAGCCACCCAGGCGCCCCAAAATCACTGTTTCTTTATTCTAATTACATTGTCCAGTCAAATCCCTCCAGAATGACCAGCAAGCAGCCCCTTGAAATAGGAAAGAATTGGTAGCAGGAGTGAAATTCATAGTTGTTTTGATAAGGGCCCTTATCACTACTTAGACTGTGTGAAAATATTGCTGAATAAGGTGGTGAGCAAATTCAAATTGTCATTAAGAGGACTGGTTTATATCATCAAATTATATTCATTATTCAGATAAATGTCCCATGCTCTCTTAATAGTTTGCTTTCTCATCAACTTGAGCATTCTGTTGGGTTTTTGTTTTTATGTAAGAGGAAGAGGGCAGGTGGTGCCCATAACATCTTGCTAGAACTTCATAGATGCCATAAATATTTGTAAATCAGGATAGAGTTATATGTATTACCTAGTCTAAATGTGCAAGCTTAAGTTTTCATTCATTATTTGACATGGTTTTGTCATGGTAACAGTTGTGATTTGGTAGCAGTTCAAGTAGATTCAGAGACAAAAGGAACAATTCTGTTTTATGTTTCTATTTCTAGGAATAGCTGAATTCAGTTTCATGTATAATTGGTATTCAAAACACAGCTATTCAACCCTTTTTTTAAATATGAAATTTATTGTCAAATTGGTTTCCATACAAAACCCAGTGCTCATCCCAAAAGGTGCCCTCCTCAATGCCCATTGCCCACCCTCCCCTCCTTCCCACCCCGCCAACAACCCTCAGTTTATTCTCAGTTTTTTAAGAGTCTCTTATGGTTTGCCTTCTTCCTTCTCTGTAACTTTTTCCCCTTCCCCTCCCCCATGGTCTTCTGTTAAGTTTCTCAGGATCCACATAAAAGTGAAAACATATGGTATCTGTCTTTCTCTGTATGACTTATCTCACTCCATGTTTTCATTTTCATTTCCACCCACTCATATATAGGCCATTTAAAAATGTGTCTCTATAGCCATTTTTAAGAAAGTGTCTCCATAAGTCACTCAGAGAAAGACAAATAGCATATGATTTCACTCATATGTGTAATTTAAGATACAAAACAAATGAGAAAATGGAAAAAAAGGAGAAGGAAGGCAAACCAAGAAATGGTCTTTTAGCTGTAGAGAACAAACTGCGGCTTACCAGAAGGGAGGTGGGTGAAGGGATGGGTAAAATAGGTGATGGGGATTAAGAAGTGCACCTATCCTGATGAGCACCACGTGTCGTTGGAAGTGTTGAGTCACTGTCTCATACACCTGAAACTAATATTATGCTGTACGTCACCCAACTAGAATCAAAACAAAAGCTTAAAAAATTGTGTCTTCAGATATTCCTTCCAATACATTTTAAAACCAATATTTGCTCTCAAATACCTTTCCCCTGCAATCTGGAACACTCCTGAATTACTTTCCACTCCTACCAACCTCTCCTATCATCCTTTAATGAGGGGTCAGAAAATTCAAATTCATATGAACATCAACCTAAGGAAACAACATCAGAAAAATAAATTGACTTCTGAGTCAATTATATCATGAGATATAGTTATATCATGTATTATATGAAAGAAGTTATATCATGTTATAGATGAAGAAAAGTTATATCATGTATTATGAAGCTGGATTTTAAAAAAAATGGGGCACCTGGTTGCTCAGTCAGTTAAGTGCCAGACTCTTGATTTTGGCTCAGATCATGATCCCATGGCTTCTGAGTTTGTGCCCCACATCAGGCTCTGGGCTGACAATGCCGAGCCTGCTTGGGATTCTCTCTCTCTCTCCTCTCTCTGCCCCTCGCCCACTCATGCACGCGTGCACTCTCTCTCTCTCAAAATAAATAAATGAATAAACTTAAAAAAATAAATAAAGCTGGATAGGACATATTTCTACTTTACCTATTATTTTGTAGTTATATTTCTTTGTTTAAAAAAAATTTTTTTAATGTTTATTTATTTTTGAGACAGAGAGAGACAGAGCATGAATGGGGGAGGGCCAGAGGGAGGGAGACACAGAATCCGAAACAGGCTCCAGGCTCTGAGCTGTCAGCACAGAGCCCGACGTGGGGCTCGAACTCATGGGCTGTGAGATCATGACCTGAGCCAAAGTCGGCCGCTTAACTGACTGAGCCACCCAGGCGCCCCAATAATATTTCTATTGTTAATACAATTTATACATTTTTTATGACTATAATCTACCCACGTAAAAATTTTCATTTTTGTGCATGCCTACACAATTTTAAATCCCTCCGCCATTGTATGCACAGTTATATGTTTTGGTTTTTCATTTAACACATAAATATTTTTTCGTGTTTGTCCATAGTATTCATGATTATAATTTATTTTTTTTAATTTTATTTTTTTTTAATTTACATCCAAATTAGTTAGCATATAGTGCAACAATGATTTCAGGAGTAGATTCCTTAATGCCCCTTACCCATTTAGCCCATCCCTCCTCCCACAACCCGGAGAGTCATGATTCTAATTTCTAATGGCAGCTTGATATTGCATCTTGTTGTTCTAACATAATTTCCTTAGCCATTCTCCTTATCTGTTGTGTTTTGGTTATCTCTTGTATTACTTATCCATATTCTATTAGAGTAGCTAAGAAGTTTGACTTTACAATCACTGTCCTCTTTGATATCAATCCCTAGATGTTTCTGCTTGACTGTCCCACATCTTCCATTTCTACTTGGGTTGGCCTGAACTCTGCCATGTAAAGGTTGGTCACCCAGTGAAAAATCTTTACATATACTATAAGGTTTCAAGGGGACATCTACAGTGAAGCAAGCTCCTTGTTTGGTGTTTCACAGTAACTCATTTAGTCTTTTAAGTATGTTTATAAGACAGTCTCAAATTATTTACACTTGGGACGAATGAGAATGATGAATGGGTAAAGAGAGTTGCCTACTGGTGGGGAGGAAGAAAGGAGAGAATAATGGAGGTGATGCATTTATTAAACATATAACAAGCTGTACTCCCAGGATTGTAAGAATATTTGGATATATTCCTTTTCTTCTCCCATCCTAGGTTTGACATTTGTTCTGCACCAACTCCTCTGTCTGAGCTATAAAGCTCCTCCTGGGCACAATATGTTAATTTCCAAATATTTCCTGCATAAGTGAATAAGGCCATTTTTATACTCATACTTATTTGTGCTTCAGTTACAAGCTATCTTGTAAAAATGCAAAAAAAAAAAAATAGTGAGATGAGGGGCACTTTTGATTAAGATCTTCTCTACCAGGCCCTCTTTGAATAGGTGCCAGCTTCTCACCACTTGGGGTTCTCAGTTGTGTAGTGGAGGATAAAATTTGTCTGGATAAGAATATAATTTCCCACTCTTGAAGTCAACATTGAAATATTTCCCTCTGCTCATCCTGATTTTTCTTGCCTCCCAGTTTGTAAGAAATGTCATTTTCCATCCCATTTGAACATTAGGTTACTCTCTTTCCCTAGGCTAACCAGCCTCAAGATTTCTTCAGGATACTGCTAAAGAATGTTATTACACTTTATCCATTCTTTGTAATTTTATCAGAATGCCTGATACTTTTTTTTTGAAAGTGTGGATACCCAAACTGATTGGTCCATCTTTGTCCTGATCAACAATTTCCAGGAATGACTACCTAGACCTAGCTTTGAGATTCTTGTGAATTTAGTCATTAAAAACGGTGTTGAACTATGTAAAGAGATGCTACTGTATGGGCATCTGATAACCTTACTATACCAATGTAATTCATCATTTGTGGCACACAGATGAGGTTTAAGACTTTTTGATAGCCATGACATAAACAATCAAGAAGAGAGAGTGAATAAACCTTACTTCATAGGAGATTCTGGTGATGAGTAGTGAATTTATTAAATGTTGAAGATAATTCTGCTCTTCTCTCTTTACATCAAGCCAGAAAGTACTCATTAAGCAACCACTCTAAGACCATGTGCAATGCACCATGGGAGATATGGTAACCTATAAAATTGGTTTTTCTTCCTTCAAGCTGAAATTCTACATGGGCTGACAAGGCATGAAAAATTAGGTAACACAGGGCCTTCTTGGGTAAGATGGCGGCGTAGGAGGATGCAGGGCTCACTGCACGTCCTGCTGATCACTTAGATTCCACCTACACCTGCTTAAATAACCCAGAAAACTGCCAGAAGATGAGCAGAACGGAGTCTCTGGAGCCAAGCACAGACGAGAGGCCCACCGAAGAGGGTAGGAAGGGCAGAGAGGCGGTGCGCGCTCCACGGACTGGAGGGAGGGAGCCGGAGTGGAGGGGCAGCCTGCCAGCCAAGCAGAGCCCCCGAGTCTGGCTTGCAAAAGCGGAGGGGCCGAACGGAGTGTGTTCCGACAGCAAGTGGGACTTGACATCTGGAAGGTTATAAGCTAACAGCTCTGCTCAGAGAACAGGAGGGCTGGAGCACAATGGGAGGGAGAGTTGTTGAGCCCCGGACGACAGAGCTCAGCTTGGTGGGTAACAAAGGCACTCACCAGCGCCATCCCCCTCGCCCATATCCCAGCCAAAATCCCAAAGGGAACCAGTTCCTGCCAGGGAACTTGCAGGGCGCAAACACCCAAAGCTGTGCTTCTGTGGATCCATCCCTCCGGCGGGTCTGAATCCCTCCCGGTGCCACAGGGCCCCTCCCAAAGTGGATCTCCGAAGGAAAAGCTAGCTGAGCCTGCCCCTCCCACCCCTGTGCACCTTGCCAATCGGCCCCAGCTAATAAGCCAGGTCCCCAGCACCACAAGCCTGGCAGTGTGCAAGTAGCCCAGACAGCCATACCACCCCACAGTGAATCCCCCCCCTAGGAGAGGGGAAGAGAAGGTACAGACCAGTCTGACTATGGCCCCAGCGGTGGGCTGGGGACAGACATCAGGTCTGACTGTGGCCCCGCCCACCAATGCAAGTTATTCAAGACAGCACAGGGGAAGTGCCCCACAGTCCCGCACCACTCCAGGGACTAACCAACATGACGAAACGGAAGAATTCCCCTCAGAAAAAAGTCCAGGAAATAACAACAGCTAATGAACTGATCAAAAATGATTTAAACAATATAACAGAAAATGAATTTAGAATAATAGTCATAAAATTAATCGCTGGGCTTGAAAACAGCATAAAGGACAGCAGAGAATCTCTTGCTACAGAGATCAAGGGACTAAGGAACAGTCACGAGGAGCTAAAAAATGCTATCAATGAACTGCAAAATAAAATGGAGATGACCACGGCTTGGATTGAAGAGGCAGGGGAGAGAATAGGTGAACTAGAAGATAAAATTATGGCAAAAGAAGAAGCTGACAAAAAGAGAGATTAAAAAATCCAGTAGTATGAGGGGAAAATTAGAGAACTAAGTGATGCACTAAAGAGAAATAATATATGCATAATTGGTATTCCAGAGGAGGAAGAGAGAGGGAAAGGGGCTGAAGGTGTACTTGAAGAAATAATAGCTGAGAACTTCCCGGATCTGGGGAAGGAAAAAGGTATTGAAATCCAAGAGGCACACAGAACTTCTTTCAGACGGAACTTGAATCGATCTGCACGACATATCATAGTGAAACTGGCAAAATAAAAGGATAAAGAGAAAATTCTGAAAGCAGCTAGAGATAAACGTGCTGTAACATATAAAGGGAGACCTATAATACTCGTGACTGATCTCTCTACTGAAACATGGCAGGCCAGAAAGGAATGGCAGAAGATCTTCAATGTGATGTCCCGGAAAAATATGCAGCCGAGAATCCTTTATCCAGCAACTCGGTCATTTAGAATAGAAGGAGAGATAAAGGTCTTCCCAAACAAACAAAAACTGAAGGAATTTGTCACCACTAAACCAGCCCTACAAGAGATCCTAAGGGGGATCCTGTGAGACAAAGTACCAGACACATCGCTACAAGCATGAAACCTACGGACATCACAATGACTCGAAACCCGTATCTTTCTATAAAACACTGAATGTAAATGGGCTAAATGCTCCAACCAAAAGACATAGGTATCAGAATGGATAAAAAAACAAGACCCATCAATTTGCTGTCTACAAGAGACTCATTTTACACCTGAGGTCACCTTCAGATTGAGAGTGAGGGGATGGAGATCTATTTATCATGCCACTGGAAGCCAAAAGAAAGCTGGAGTAGCCATACTTATATCAGACAAACTAGACTTTAAATTAAAGGCTGTGACAAGAGAGGAAGAAGGGCATTATATAATAATCACAGGGTCTATCCATCAGGAAGAGCTAACAATTATTAATGTCTATGCGCCGAATACAGGAACCCCCAAATATATAAAACAATTACTCACAAACATAAGCAACCTTATTGATAAGAATGTGGTAATTGCAGGGGATTTTAACACTCCACTTACAGAAATGGATAGATCATCTAGACACACGGTCAATAAAGAAACAGGGCCCTGAATGATACATTGGATCAGATGGACTTGACAGATATATTTAGAACTCTGCATCCCAAAGCAACAGAATATACTTTCTTCTCGAGTGCACATGGAACATTCTCCAAGATAGATCACATACTGGGTCACAAAACAGCCCTTCATAAGTATACAAGAATTGAAATCATACCATGCATACTTTCAGACCACAATGCTATGAAGCTTGAAATCAACCACAGGAAAAAGTCTGGAAAACCTCCAAAAGCATGGAGGTTAAAGAACACCCTACTACAGATATGGAAACAAATGAAAATGAAAATACAACAATCCAAACGCTTTGGGATGCAGCGAAGGCAGTCCTGAGAGGAAAATACATTGCAATCCAGGCCTAATTCAAGAAACAAGAAAAATCCCAAATACAAAATCTAACAGCACACCTAAAGGAAATAGAAGCAGAACAGCAAAGACAGCCTAAATCCAGCAGAAGAAGAGAAATAATAAAGATCAGAGCAGAAATAAACAATATAGAATCTAAAAAAAACTGTAGAGCAGATCAACGAAACCAGGAATTGGTTTTATATAAAAAAAAAATTGATAAACCTCTAGCCAGGCTTCTCAAAAAGAAAAGGGAGGGGCGCCTGGGTGGCTCAGTCGGTTGAGTGGCCGGCTTCGGCTCAGGTCATGATCTCACAGTCCGTGAGTTCGAGCCCCGCGTCAGGCTCTGTGCTGACAGCTTAGAGCCTGGAGCCTGTTTCAGATTCTGTGTCTCCCTCTCTCTGACCCTCTCCCATTCATGCTCTGTCTCTCTCTGTCTCAAAAATAAATAAACGTTAAAAAAAAAAAAATTTAAAAAAAAAAAAAGAAAAAAAAAAGAAAAGGGAGATGACCCAAATAGATAAAATCCTGAGTGAAAATGGAATTATTACAACCAATCCCTCAGAGATACAAGCAATTATCAGGGAATACTATGAAAAATTATATGCCAACAAACTGGACAACCTGAAAGAAATGGACAAATTCCTAAACACCCACACGCTTCCAAAACTCAATCAGGAGGAAACAGAAAGCTTGAACAGACCCATAACCAGCGAAGACATTGACCCAGTCATCAAAAATCTCCCAACAAATAAGAGTCCAGGACCAGATGGCTTCCCAGGGGAGTTCTACCAGACGTTTAAAGCAGAGATAATACCTATCCTTCTCAAGCTATTCCAAAAATAGAAAGGGAAGGAAAACTTCCAGACTCATTCTAGGAAGCCAGTATTGCTTTGATTCCTAAACCAGACAGAGACCCAGTAAAAAAAGAGAACAACAGGCCAATATCACGGATGAATATGGATGCAAAATTCTCAATAAGATGCTAGCAAATCGAATTCAACAGCATATAAAAAGAATTATTCACCATGATCAAGTGGGATTCATTCCTGGGATGCAGGGCTGGTTCAACATTCACAAATCAATCAACGTGATACATCACATTAATAAAAGAAAAGATAAGAACCATAAGATCCTGTCAATCGATGCAGAAAAGGCCTTTGACAAAATTCAGCATCCTTTCCTAATAAAAACCCTCGAGAAAGTCGGGATAGAAGGAACATACTTAAAAATCATAAAAGCCATTTCTGAAAAGCCCACAGCTAACATCATCCTCAATGGGGAACAACTGAGAGCTTTTTCCCTGAGGTCAGGAACACGACAGGGATGTCCACTCTCACCTCTGTTGTTTAACATCGTGTTGGAAGTTCTAGCATCAGCAATCAGACAACAAAAGGAAATCAAAGGCATCAAAATTGGCAGAGATGAAGTTAAGCTTTCACTTTTTGCAGATGACATGATATTATACATGGAAAATCCGATAGACTCCACCAAAAGTCTGTTATACTGATACATGCATTCAGCAAAGTTGCAGGATACAAAATCAATGTACAGAAATCAGTTGCATTCTTATACACTAATAATGAAGCAACAGAAAGACAAATAAAGAAACTGATTCCATTCACAATTGCACCAAGAAGCATAAAATACCTAGGAATAAATCTAACCAAAGACGTAAAAGATCTGTATGCTGAAAGCTATAGAAAGCTTAGGAAAGAAATTGAAGAAGATATAAAGAAATGGAAAAACATTCCGTGCTCATGGATTGGAAGAATAAATATTGTCAAAATGTCAATACTACCCAAAGCTATCTACACATTCAATGCAATCCCAATCAAAATTGCACCAGCATTCTTCTCAAAACTAGAACAAGCAATCCTAAAATTCATATGGAACCACAAAAGGCCCCGAATAGCCAAAGTAATTTTGAAGAAGAAGAATACCAAAGCAGGAGGCATCACAATCCCAGACTTTAGCCTCTACTGCAAAGCTGTCATCATCAAGACAGCATGGTATTGGCATAAAAACAGACACATAGACCAATGGAATAGAATAGAAACCCCAGCACTAGACCCACAAACGTATGGCCAACTCATCTTTGACAAAGCAGGAAAGAACATCCAATGGAAAAAAGACAGTCTCTTTAACAAATGGTGCTGGGAGAACTGGACAGCAACATGCAGAAGGTTGAAACTAGACCACTTTCTCACACCATTCACAAAAATAAACTCAAAATGGATAAAGGACCTGAATGTGAGACAGGAAACCATCAAAACCCTAGAGGAGAAAGCAGGAAAAGACCTCTCTGACCTCAGCCATAGCAATCTCTTACTCGGCACATCCCCAAAGGCAAGGGAATGAAAAGCAAAAATGAATTGCTGGGACCTTATGAAGATAAAAAGCTTCTGCACAGCAAAGGAAACAACCAACAAAACTAAAAGGCAACCAACGGAATGGGAAAAGATATTTGCAAATGGCATATCGGACAAAGGGCTCGTACCAAAATGTATAATGAGCTCACCAAACTCCACACCTGACAAACAAATAATCCAGTGAAGAAATGGGCAGAAGACATGAATAGACACTTCTCTAAAGACGACATCCAGATGGCCAACAGGCACATGAAAAGATGCTCAACGTCGCTCCTCATCAGGGAAATACAAATCAAAATCACACTCAGATATCACCTCACGCCAGTCAGAGTGTCCAAATGAACAAATCAGGAGACTCTAGATGCTGGTGAGGATGTGGAGAAATGGGAACCTTCTTGCACTGTTGGTGGGAATGCAAATTGGTGCAGCCGCTCTGGAAAACAGTGTGGAGGTTCCTCAAAAAATTAAAAATAGACCTACCCTATGACCCAGCAGTAGCACTGCTAGGAATTTACCCAAGGGATACAGGAGTACTGATGCATAGGGACACTTGTACTCCAATGTTTATAGCAGCACTCTCAACAATAGCCAAATTATGGAAAGAGCCTAAATGTCCATCAACTGATGAATGGATAAAGAAATTGTGGTTTATATACACAATGGAGTCCTACATGTGTTTTCATTTTCACTTGTTTCCATATATTTCTTGATTTCTTCTCTAGTTGCCTGGTTGAGCCATTCATTCTTTAGTAGGTTGTTACTTAACCTTCATGCTTTTGGAGGTTTTTCAGACTTTTTCCTGTGGTTGATTTCAAGTTTCATAGCATTGTAGTCTGAAAGTGTGCATGGTATGATCTCAATTCTTTTAGACTTATGAAGGGCTGTTTTGTGACCCAGTATATGGTCTATCTTGGAGAATGTTCCATGTGCACTCAAGAAAAAAGTATATTCTGTTGTGTTGGGATGCAGAGTTCTAAATATATCTGTCAAGTCCATCTGATCCAATTTATCATTCAGGGCCTTTGTTTATTCTCTGTCTAGGTGTTCTATGCATTGTTGTAAGTGGAATATTAACGTCCCCTGTAATTACCACATTCTTATCAATAAAGTTTTTATGTTTGTGAGTAATTGTTTTATATATTTGGGGGCTCCCGTATTTGACGCATAGACATTTATAATTATTAGCTCTTCCTGATGGGTAGACTCTGTAATTATTACATACTGCCCTTCTTCCTATCTTTTTACAGACTTTAATTTAAAGTGTAGTTTGTCTGATATAAGTATGGCTACTCCAGCTTTCTTGTGACTTCCAGTAGCATGACAGATAGTTCTCCATCCCCTCACTTTCAATCTGAAAGTGTCCTCAGGTCTAAAATGAGTCTCTTGTAGACAACAAATAGATGGGTCTTGTTTTCTAACCATTCTGATACTCTATATCTTTTGGTTGAGCATTTAGTCCATTTACATTCAGTGTTATTATAGAAAGATATGGGTTTAGAGTCATTGTGATGTCTGTAGATTTCATGCTTGTGGTGATGCCTCTGGTAGTTTGTGGTCCTTGCAACATTTCACTCACAGAATCCCTCTTGGGATCTCTTGTAGGGCTGGTTTAGTGGCAATGAATTCCTTCAGTTTCTGTTTGTATGGAAAAACCTTTATCTCTCCTTCTATTCTGAATGACAGACTTGCTGGAGAAAGGATTCTCAGCTGCATATTTTTTCTGTTCCTCAGATTGAAGATTTCCTGCCATTCCTTTCTAGCCTGCCAAGTTTCAGTAGATAGGTGTGTTACTACCCTAATATGTATATCTTTTTATGTTAGGACCCATTTATCCATAGCTGCTTTCAGAATTCTCTCTTTATCCTGTATTGTGCCAGTTTCACTATGATATGTTGTGCAGAACATCAATTCAAGTTACATCTGAAGGGCGTTCTCTGTGCCTCTTGGATTTCAATGCCTGTTTCCTTCCCCAGATCTGGGAAGTTCTCAGCTATGATTTCTTCAAGTACACCTTCAGCCCCTTTTTCTCTCTCTCCTCTCCTCTGGAATTCCTATGATACAGATATTGTTCCATTTGATTGCATCACTTAGTTCTCTAATTCTCCCCTCATACTCCTGGATTTTTTTATCTCTCTTTTTCTCAGCTTCCTCTTTTTCCATAATTTTATCTTCTAATTCACCTATTCTCTCCTCTGCCTCTTCAATCCATCTATGGCCACCTCCATTTTATTTTGCACCTCATTTATACCATTTTTTAGTTCCTCATGACTATTTCTTAGTCTCTTGATCTCTGTGCAATAGATTCTCTGATGTACTCTCTGCTTTTTTCAAGCCTAGCGATGAATTTTATGACTCTTATTCTAAATTCTTGTTCCATTATATGGCTTAAATCGTTTTTGATCAATTCATTTGCTGTTGCTACTTCCTGGAGTTTCTTTTGAGGAGAATTCTTCCATTTCGTCATTTTGGGTAGTCCCTGTGGTAGCTCTAAACTGCAGGGCACTTCCCCTGTGCCTACACACATTCTTTACAGGATTTTAAGTAATCAGAATGGGACTTGACCTCAACTGTAGACCTCTTGTTTGGCATGAAATTCACTAATTTCTAGATTCAGACCCAATTGTTGATTTTCTTAGTGAACCATAAACTGAAGGTAAACATAAACTTGTGAACAATTTTTTTTCAAAATAAAACACAACTCCTATATCCTAATTACAACCAGTAATTAAAAATGAATAAAACTGAAATGCATTCACCTGAGACTTTTAGAGGCCTTACCTCTTGCAAAGAATACAAAGATCGGCAGAAATACAAGCTTAAAAAATGAAGCCACCATCCATGTCACATTTAGTCATCTGTTTGGTCTTGGTTTAGTATAAAACATGTGTCTGGTCTAAAAAAAAACAAGACTATTGTATTTCAAAAGGACAGTTTATAAGAAAATGCTCAA
This sequence comes from Panthera onca, assembly GCF_046562875.1. NCBI lineage: Eukaryota > Metazoa > Chordata > Mammalia > Carnivora > Felidae > Panthera > Panthera onca. Next base: position 44,214,397 of record NC_138357.1, on the reverse strand, counting down.
ATCTGAATAATGTAAATCAAGTAGTATTATATAGAGAGACAAGAGCAAAAGCCAGGTTTTCCCCCAAATGATCTGAAAATGTCTTCGAGAGTCAATGACCTTTCATTTAGCCTTTGAATAGGAAGAGTCATTCTTTAGATAGACAGCTGGCTGGAAATAAATAAAAATGGGATTGCAAGGAAGAACATAGACTAATCTCTTTCCCACATTGCTGAGACTCTGAAACCAAAATATGGTACTAAATTTATACAGGTAATGGCTTGATTGACCTACCGTTTTCAGCTCTTCTCCTGTTGAGGTTTGTTCAAATGGATTTTAAATTTATTTCTAATGAGGCTACTAGTGTGTACACTATATCATTAATATGTTTTCCCTCCACCTTGAATGCTGCGTCTACCTTAAAGAGTTTATTGTTTCTAGAGGTTCTACTGAAATATGAATGGATGCCTCTACTTGTGTGTATTTATTTACCTGTGAATCTTCTGGGTGCACAATGGCCAAGAGTAAGGGAGAGGATAAAGTAATGGCTTTTAGTTTTGGTGAAAGAGATATGAAACAACCTTAAAGTGACACAAAGGCAGCTCTAATCAAGTGCTAAATTATGTGCTAAAGCAAGGGCCAAGTGGGGTAGCAAGGAATAGTAGAAAGAGCATAGGCTTTTTTTTAAAATTTCCTTCTTTATTTTATTTATTTTTTAATGTGAAATTTATTGTCAAATTTGTTTCCATACAACACCCAGTGCTCATCCCAAAAGGTGCCTTCTTCAATGCTCATCACCCACTTTCGCCTCCCTCCCACCCCCCCATCAACCCTCAGTTTGTTCTCAGTTTTTAAGAGTCTCTTATGGTTTGCCTCCCTCCCTTTCTACCTTTTTTTCCCTTCCCCTCTCCCATGGTCTTCTGTTAAGTTTCTCCGGATCCACATAAAAGTAAAAACATATGGTATCTTTCTCTGTATGACTTATTTCACTTAGCACAACACTCTCCAGTTCCATCCACATTGCTACAAAAGGCCATATTTCATTCTTTCTCATTGCCAGGTAGTATTCCATTGTATATATAAACCACAATTTCTTTCTTCATTCATCAGTTGATGGACATTTAGGCTCTTTCCATAATTTGGCTATTGTTGTGAGTGCTGCTATAAACATTGGGGTACAAGTGCCCCTATGCATCAGCACTCCTTTATCCCTTGGATGCAAAAATTCTCAACATGTTACTAGCAAATTGAATTTGGCAGCATATAAAAAGAATTATTCACCAAAATCAAGTGGGATTCATTCCTGGGCTGCAGGGCTGGTTCAACATTTGCAAATCAATCAATGTGATACATCACATTAATAAAAGAAAAGATAAGAACCATGTGATCTTGTTAATCGATGCAGAAAAAGCCTTTGACAAAACTCAGCATCCTTTCTTAATAAAACCCTTGAGAAAGTCGGGTAGAAGGAACATACTTAAACATCATAAAAGCCATTTATGAAAAGCCCACAGCTAAGAGCATTTGGAATCACACAGAGTTGGATTCAAAATCCAACCTTAACATATAATGTCTTGGGGCCTCAGTCTCCTCTGCTGCAAAAAAGTGTTTATATAATGAGACTTTGGTGACAGGATTGGTATATAGATCAAATGAGAAACATGTTAAAGTACTTAGTGCAGTCCCTCGACCTCAATTAATGGTAGGTGCTGTGATTATTACAGACTAAAATTAGGGAGTTGGCCACAGAGCTGTAATTTAGGGGAAAATAAATTATTGGATCTGGACAGAATGTGAATTTATTTTAAATGGTATAAAGGTAGCCACCTTCTCTCTAATGAACATAATGGACCTCAGGAAATCATACCCAATCACCTGCCTGCTGGACACAACATATGCAACATAGTTTAATGACTGTAACTTCAGGCATCAGCCTAAAACTACTTGGAGGTGATATTGCTTTGTGCTGTAGTTTCAGTGAAGTAGACAGACTAGAGTTCAATATTACAGTCTGACCTCTTGGTCATTACTTAAAGACACAGAGCCATTTTTAATCTTTGTATTTTCCTCTTTGTAAGTAACTTCTAAGACAGACAGTATGTCATGTGCTAACTAAATTTCACATTTTAAAAAGGCATTTAGATCTATAACTCCAGATGATTAAAAACCCATTTAATGAAGAATGTTCTTTTGCTGTCTGCTTGGTCAATAAATTAAACAGATTAATTAAATCAGGCTGTCAAGACCAAGGGCTGCCACTAACAATAGTCAATGGAGCTGACCCATTTATCAGGGATGAAGCTGGAGAAAGGCAGGCTTTGTCTTATAATTCTATAATGAATATAGAGAAATAGCTCATGGTAAGAAAACCATCTAGCCTCTGGCTGTATCTCAAGGTAAAGTAGATGTGGTGGGGAAAAAAAAACACTATTGTTATTTTCACTTGCCCAGTTGATTTGTTTTTCTGGTTTCTTACTATTTCTTTAACTGTATTACCTGGGTTTCTAGAAAACCTAGAGTGATTTAGGAAGAAATGCTAAAATACCCTCCTTTGACAAAATGCTAATGCAGGCAAATCAGTGGCTTGTTCAGCATTCTGATAAAGTTTCCAAAAAAGCTTTATAGAAAAATCATTTTAGTTGTCCTTTACAGCACTCAGTTTCATAAGGCTAAGAGTGATCCATAAACAAGTCTACCTTTTCTTTAATAGCCCAATTATTTATGTGTTCATTAACAAATGTTTGTTGAGTTCCACTGTGTGCCAAGCACATGTGAGCACTGGGGACATAAAACATAAATAAATATTTTCAGTGCCCTCAAAGAACCCTGTATAGTAGGAGAGACCTACTAAAAATATAAAATATAATATAATGTGGTAGGTTTTGTCAAACATATGTACAAGGTAAAGGGTGGTCAGAGAAGAGATGAAGTTTGAGTTGGGTCTACAGGATAAATAAGAGTTTGTTAGACATAGGGAGGGAGGGCATCTCAGGCATAGAACAGCCTACATAAATGCTGTGCAGCATGAAACAGCAAGGTAAAATTTAAAAGTAGTTTGATGAGCTTGAAATTTCATATATGGAGAAGTGGAAGATGTTGCTGGAATGGCTGACATAGACTTGACTATGGAGGCCCTTTTATATTATATTAAAAACCTGTGCTTTATCTTGAGGCATATTGGTGACCTGCAATTTGTTAGCTGCTTACACTAAATTAGTTTTTAGTTACTGTTATGAGCTGAATCATGTCCCTCCACCCTCAAAAATTCATATGTTGAAGTTCTAACCCCCAGTACCACAGATTGTGACTGTAGTTGGAGACAGGGTCTTTAAAGCAATTAAGGTAAAATGAGCTCATTTGGGTAAGGCCCTATTCCAATCTGAACAATGTCTTTATAAGAAGAGAAAGACAGACAGATACAGAGGGAAGACCCTGTGAACACATAGGGAGAGAACTACCATCTCCAGTCTCAACCTCTTACCATCGCATTCATATACCTGATGTTCTTCCTGTGTCTTCACTTTTATTTGGATTTGACAACACCTTGATCTCAAACCTCTATTATCCATAACTATGAGAAAATAAATTTCCATTGTTCAAGCTACACAGTCTGTGTTACATTGTTGTAGCAGTCCTAGGAAACTAATACAGTTATTAATAAGTTTCTAAATTTTATAAATAATTTACTTTTTAAAAGAAAATGAAAATTGTTTTAACTTTATTCCTATAATAATAACATGATCTCATTCACTTACTGTATAATATGCTTTCTTGAGTGTAAGATAGTAAAGCCATCTTAATATTTTGAACAAAGTAGTGACAAGGTCAGATGTGTTTTAAGAAGATTATTCTTGCAGTAGTGTAGAGGGAGGCTTGGAGGACACTATGATGAGAAACAGAGAAATGAGTTAGGAAAGCGTTTGGGGTCTTTATGGGGCCTAGTAAACCCCATAGCACACCTCTTCCCTGTTTGAGTTTTAAACCAATTAATAAATAAAACACAAAGTTGGGAGATGGGAGATGGAGATGGAAGTAACATCTAAAATACTATAAAGGCTGGGTGGCTGGAAGATGTAGCTGACTGTAAGAACCAAATAGGTTAGTAATTGTCTGTGCCCCAGGATGAAACTTGGAGCAGCCCAGTCAATGAAACTTTGAATCTGTGAAATAGTACACTTGCTCAGATCACTGACACCCATTGGTCTTGTAGAAAGGAAGTAGAAAGTGAGCAATGTCCGTTCCATTTCTCCCCACCTTGAGTACTTCCAATGTCAAATTATACAACTAAATATTAGGAATAAATTAAGAACCAGAGTAAATGTAGTGATGTGTCAGACCACAATGGCCCTGTGCTCTGTAAAATTGTTTCACTGGCCCAAACATCTCAGCTGTAGTCAAAAGCTCATGGAACCGTTGATAATTTCCACGGTATCTGTCTAAGCTGTAAAGAATAATTTCCCTTTTACCTGGCCTAACTAATCAGGAACTGATTTCCAGAACTAAAATGTAGCTTCTATCACAACATATCTGATTAAAATGGTTTAAACGTAAATTCTATTTCAGGGTCATCTTTGTTCCTTCAATAATTTAACTCCTCAGTCAAGGAACAGTACAATTCATACTTCTAGTTGAATAACATTGACGAATTCTAACTCTGAAACTTGAAATGATTATTTTTTTTTCAGCCATTTTCTCACACTGGGTGTCAAACCTTGTCTTAATATGAAAGCCATCCTTCTTGGATAGTATATTATTTTCTGTAGCTTTTGGGCCCCAAAAGGCTCCTACACATGGAAGAAGCTTGATGTAGAGCTGTCATTTGGAACCCTTGTCATAAAAAAGGAACTCTGGTCATAATTCAGAGGGGATGTAAACCAAGCAACCAATTACCTTCCTTGAATTCCGGATGTTGCCCTGCTAACTGGCATTCACTTAGCCTCTAGGCTGTGTTATAAAGAACACTTGGATTCCCACATTGTGGTTTTCTTTTCCTCTCAGTTTTATACAGTGATCAATTAACTTCAGAGGTTAGGCAGAAAGAGAGTCCCTCACACTAAACATAGTCTTCATTCAGAAAATTATTAGGTCTCACATTCTTTGTTCCTGAGCTCTGAAAACTTCAAGGGGATTCACCATGTTTCTAGAACATATCCTAAGAGAACCATGCAGAAAGGAAGTGTCAGAGAAACTACTTTAAGTTGGGAAAAGATGCAAAGCCAAAACATGCAAAGTGGCTTATTCAGAGTACCTCTGGAATGTTCACTCAATTGGATTCAGAACCTCCACTGGCAGGTAATCTTTCTACAGTGACCAATCAGTCTATTAGTTAATAATGGTGCTTTTTCATGTGACACATATTGGCTACTTAATAAATGTGCATTGAATGAATTAATTAATGAAAGAATGAGTATTTGAATGCTAGTTGCACAAATGTAAAGTTACTTCTGATCTGTGATTTGGACAATGAATAACACAGTGAAATCCATGGGAACAGTGTTTTACAAATTGTAGGTCACAACCCATTAGTGGGTTATATACTCAATTTAGTAAGTTACAATCAGCATTTGAAAGAAATAAAATGGATGGAAACATAAAATATTGGGGTACATTGCATATAGTAAGGATAATTTTTTCTCTTAATTTTTTTTAGTTTTGTGTGTGTGTAAATGTATGGATCATGTGCAAACAATGAGTAAAATGTATTTATTAATGTGAGTAAGAGTCAAAATAATTAGAGGTTAGCAAACCATGGCCTAAGAGTTAAACTTGGCATACTACTTCTGTCTTAGCCCATTCAGGCTGCTATAACAGAATTTCATAGACCGAATGACTTATAAACAATGCAAATTTATTTCTCACAATTCTGGAGGTTGGGAAATCCAAAACCAAGGCACTGGCAGATTTGGTGTTTGATGAGAGCCCACTTCTTGGCTCATATATGGCTATTTTCTCACTGTCCTCTCATGTGGAAGGGGCAAAGTTGCTCTCTGGTGTTTCTTTTATAAATGTACTAATCCCATTCATGAAGATTCCACCCTCATGACCTAATCACCTCCCAAAGGCCTCACCTCAAAATACCATCACAATGGGGGAATATGTTTCAAAAGACATTCAGTCTAAGGCAGCCTCTCTGTAAATAAAGATTTATTAGAACATAACTATACTCATTCATTTACATGTTGCCTAGGGCTTCTTTTGTACTACAATGGAAGACCTAAGTAGTTGTGACAGAAACCTTATGATCCACAAAACCTAAAATATTTGTTCTTTGACCTTTTACAGAAAAAGTTTTATAATTCCTGCATTAGAAGATGCTAGAGACATTTAAGTATAGAAAACTTGGTTTTATGGTTTAGAAAAAAACGTGAAGCTGATATAATCAATCTGTCCCTACTTGGGAGTTTATTTTGTTTCTTTGGACTCAGAGCAATTGTTACTAGGGTTTGAATGTAAATTTATTTAAATTGAGCTAATGGAAGATAATGTTAAAATCTGGGCCAAAATGAGTGTGTATTTACTGAACATAATCATGTTCTTGGATAGTGGGTTGAGGCTATCTGGTAGTGAAGTTTCTCATCATGTGTAAGCTTTGCAAACTCTACTCAAGAAGATTCTAGAAGCAATGATATGACCAACTTACAAAGGTAGTATATGCTTTCAAAACTGTAGAGCTATGCATCCAAAAAACCAAATAAAAGCACCATTTAGGGTTGGGGAACTAAGAACCATAGCACAGGGCGGTAGACATGAAGCTAGCTATGTGCAAGGAATAAAATACAGCAAGTAGCATCTAATTGCCTCTTCTTTTCCCCCAAATCTTGGCTGTTTAAGATTGATTCTTTTTTTTTCAATATATGAAGTTTATTGTCAAATTGGTTTCCATACAACACCCAGTGCTCATCCCAAAAGGTGCCCTCCTCAATACCCATCACCCACCCTCCCCTCCCTCCCACCCCCCATCAACCCTCAGTTTGTTCTCAGTTTTTAACAGTCTCTTATGCTTTGGCTCTCTCCCACTCTAACCTCTTTTTTTTTCCTTCCCCTCCCCCATGGGTTTCTGTTAAGTTTCTCAGGATCCACATAAGAGTGAAAACATATGGTAGCTGTCTTTCTCTGTATGGCTTATTTCACTTAGCATCACACTCTCCAGTTCCATCCATGTTGCTACAAAGGGCCATATTTCATTCTTTCTCACTGCCACGTAGTACTCCATTGTGTATATAAACCACAATTTCTTTATCCATTCATCAGTTAATGGAAATTTAGGCTCTTTCCATAATTTGGCTATTGTTGAGAGTGCTGCTATAAACATTGGGGTACAAGTGCCCCTATGCATCAGTACTCCTGTATCCTTTGGGTAAATTCCTAGCAGTGCTATTGCTGGGTCATAGGGTAGGTCTATTTTTACTTTTCTGAGGAACCTGCACACTGTTTTCCAGAGTGGCTGCACCAGTTTGCATTCCCACCAACAGTGCAAGAGGGTTCCCTTTCTCCACATCCTCGCCAGCATCTATAGTCTCCTGATTTGTTCATTTTGGCCACTCTGACTGGCGTGAGGTGATATCTGAGTGTGGTTTTGATTTGTATTTCACTGATGAGGAGCAACGTTGAGCATCTTTTCATGTGCCTGTTGGCCATCCAGATGTCTTCTTTAGAGAAGTGTCTATTCATGTTTTCTGCCCATTTCTTCACTGGGTTATTTGTTTGTCAGGTGTGGAGTTTGGTGAGCTCATTATAGATTTTGGATACGAGCCCTTTGTCCGATATGCCATTTGCAAATATCTTTTCCCATTCCGTTGGTTGCCTTTTAGTTTTGTTGGTTGTTTCCTTTGCTGTGCAGAAGCTTTTTATCTTCATAAGGTCCCAGCAATTCATTTTTGCTTTTTTTTTTTTTTTTTTTTTTTTTTTTTTTTTTTAAATTTTCTAATGTTTATTTTTGAGAGAGAGAGACAGAGCGTGAGCAGGGGAGGGGCAGAGAGAGAGGAAGACACAGAATCCAAAGCAGGCTCTAGGCTCTGAGCTGTCAGCACAGAGCCCGACACGGGGCTCGAACTCACAAACCGTGAGATCATGGCCTGAGCTGAAGTCGGACACTTAACCAACTGAGCCACCCAGGCGCCCCTCATTTTTGCTTTTAATTCCCTTGCCTTTGGGGATGTGCCGAGTAAGAGATTGCTACGGCTGAGGCCAGAGAGGTCTTTTCCTGCTTTCTCCTCTAGGGTTTTGATGGTTTCCTGTCTCACATTCAGGTCCTTTATCCATTTTGAGTTTATTTTTGTGAATGGTGTGAGAAAGTGGTCTAGTTTCAACCTTCTGCATGTTGCTGTCCAGTTCTCCCAGCACCATTTGTTGAAGAGACTGTCTTTTTTCCATTGGATGTTCTTTCCTGCTTTGTCAAAGATGAGTTGGCCATACGTTTGTGGGTCTAGTGCTGGGGTTTCTATTCTATTCCATTGGTCTATGTGTCTGTTTTTGTGCCAATACCATGCTGTCTTGATGATGACAGCTTTGTAGTAGAGGCTAAAGTATGGGATTGTGATGCCTCCTGCTTTGGTATTCTTCTTCTTCAAAATTACTTTGGCTATTCGGGGCCTTTTGTGGTTCCATATGAATTTTAGGATTGCTTGTTCTAGTTTTGAGAAGAATGCTGGTGCAATTTTGATTGGGATTGCATTGAATGTGTAGATAGCTTTGGGTAGTATTGACATTTTGACAATATTTATTCTTCCAATCCATGAGCACGGAATGTTTTTCCATTTCTTTATATCTTCTTCAATTTCTTTCCTAAGCTTTCTATAGCTTTCAGCATACAGATCTTTTACATCTTTGGTTAGATTTATTCCTAGGTATTTTATGATTCTTGGTGCAATTCTGAATGGGATCAGTTTCTTTATTTGTCTTTCTGTTGCTTCATTGTTAGTGTATAGGAATGCAACTGATTTCTTTACATTGATTTTGTATCCTGCAACTTTGCTGAATGCATGTATCAGTATAACAGACTTTTGGTGGAGTCTATCGGATTTTCCATGTATAATATCATGTCATCTGCAAAAAGCGAAAGCTTGACTTCATCTTTGCCAATTTTTTTTTAATGTTTTATTTATTTTTGAGAGAGACAGAGACAGAATGTGAGTGGGTTAGGGGCAGAGAGAGAGGGAGACACAGAAGCAGAAGCAGGCTCCAGGCTCTGGGCTGTCAGCACAGAGCCCGACGCGGGGCTCGAACTCACGAGCTGTGAGATCATGACCTGAGCCGAAGTCGGACGCTCAACCGACTGAGCCACCCAGGCGCCCCCATCTTTGCCAATTTTGATGCCTTTGATTTCCTTTTGTTGTCTGATTGCTGATGCTAGAACTTCCAACACGATGTTAAACAACAGAGGTGAGAGTGGACATCCCTGTCGTGTTCCTGACCTCAGGGAAAAAGCTCTCAGTTTTTCCCCATTGAGGATGATGTTAGCTGTGGGCTTTTCATAAATGGCATTTATGATCTTTAAGTATGTTCCTTCTATCCCGACTTTCTCGAGGGTTTTTATTAGGAAAGGATGCTGAATTTTGTCAAAGGCCTTTTCTGCATCGATTGACAGGATCTTATGGTTCTTATCTTTTCTTTTATTAATGTGATGTATCATGTTGATTGATTTGTGAATGTTGAACCAGCCCTGCATCCCAGGAATGAATCCCACTTGATCATGGTGAATAATTCTTTTTATATGCTGTTGAATTCGATTTGCTAGCATCTTATTGAGAATTTTGCATCCATATTCATCCGTGATATTGGCCTGTTGTTCTCTTTTTTTACTGGGTCTCTGTCTGGTTTAGGAATCAAAGTAATACTGGCTTCCTAGAATGAGTCTGGAAGTTTTCCTTGCCTTTCTATTTTTGGAATAGCTTGAGAAGGATAGGTATTATCTCTGCTTTAAACGTCTGGTAGAACTCCCCTGGGAAGCCATCTGGTCCTGGACTCTTATTTGTTGGGAGATTTTTGATGACTGGGTCAATGTCTTCGCTGGTTATGGGTCTGTTCAAGCTTTCTGTTTCCTCCTGATTGAGTTTTGGAAGAGTGTGGGTGTTTAGGAATTTGTCCATTTCTTCCAGGTTGTCCAGTTTGTTGGCATATAATTTTTCATAGTATTCCCTGATAATTGCTTGTATCTCTGAGGGATTGGTTGTAATATTTCCATTTTCACTCAGGATTTTATCTATTTGGGTCATCTCCCTTTTCTTTTTGAGAAGCCTGGCTAGGGGTTTATCAATTTTGTTTTGTTTTTTTTTTTTTTTTATATAAAACCAATTCCTGGTTTCGTTGATCTGCTCTACAGTTTTTTTTAGATTCTATATTGTTTATTTCTTCTCTGATCTTTATTATTTCTCTTCTTCTGCTGGATTTAGGCTGTCTTTGCTGTTCTGCTTCTATTTCCTTTAGGTGTGCTGTTAGATTTTGTATTTGGGATTTTTCTTGTTTCTTGAATTAGGCCTGGATTGCAATGTATTTTCCTCTCAGGACTGCCTTCGCTGCATCCCAAAGCGTTTGGATTGTTGTATTTTCATTTTCATTTGTTTCCATATATTTTTAAATTTCTTCTCTAATTGCCTGGTTGAGCCACTCATTCTTTAGTAGGGTGTTCTTTAACCTCCATGCTTTTGGAGGTTTTCCAGACTTTTTCCTCTGGTTGATTTCAAGCTTCATGGCATTGTGGTCTGAAAGTATGCATGGTATGATTTCAATTCTTGTATACTTATGAAGGGGTGTTTTGTGATCCAGTATGTGATCTATCTTGGAGAATGTTCCTTGTGCACTCGAGAAGAAAGTATATTCTGTTGCTTTGGGATGCAGAGTTCTAAATATATCTGTCAAGTCCATCTGATCCAATGTATCATTCAGGGCCCTTGTTTCTTTATTGACCATGTGTCTAGATGATCTATCCATGTCTGTAAGTGGAGTGTTAACGTCCCCTGCAATTACCACATTCTTATCAATAAGGTTGCTTATGTTTGTGAGTAATTGTTTTATATATTTGGGGGCTCCTGTATTCGGCGCATAGACATTAATAATTGTTAGCTCTTCCTGATGGATAGACCCTGTGATTATTATATAATGCCCTTCTTCATCTCTTGTTACAGCCTTTAATTTAAAGTCTAGTTTGTCTGATATAAGTATGGCTACTCCAGCCTTCTTTTGACTTCCAGTGGCATGATAAATAGATCTCCATCCCCTCACTCTCAATCTGAAGGTGTCCTCAGGTGTAAAATGAGTCTCTTGTAGACAGCAAATTGATGGGTCTTGTTTTTTTATCCATTCTGATATCTATGTCTTTTGGTTGGTGCATTTAGTCCATTTACATTCCGTGTTATTGTAGAAAGATATGGGTTTCGAGTCATTGTGATGTCCGTAGGTTTCATCCTTGTAGCGATGTGTCTGGTACTTTGTCTCACAGGATCCCCCTTAGGATCTCTTGTAGGGCTGGCTTAGTGGTGACAAATTCCTTCAGTTTGTTTTTGTTTGGGAAGACCTTTATCTCTCCTTCTATTCTAAATGACAGAGTTGCTGGATAAAGGATTCTCGGCTGCATATTTTTTCTGTTTAGCACACTGAAGATCTCGTGCCAATCCTTTCTGGCCTGCCTAGTTTCAGTAGAGAGATCAGTCACGAGTATTATAGGTCTCCCTTTATATGTTACAGCACGTTTATCTCTAGCTGCTTTCAGAATTTTCTCTTTATCCTTGTATTTTGCCAGTTTCACTATGATATGTCGTGCAGAAGATCGATTCAAGTTCCGTCTGAAGGGAGTTCTCTGTGCCTCTTGGATTTCAATGCCTTTTTCCTTCCCCAGATCCGGGAAGTTCTCAGCTATTATTTCTTCAAGTACACCTTCAGCCCCTTTCCCTCTCTCTTCCTCCTCTGGAATACCAATTATGCATATATTATTTCTCTTTTACCAATTATGCATATATTATTTCTCTTTAGTGCATCACTTAATTCTATAATTTTCCCCTCATACTCCTGGATTTTTTTATCTCTCTTTTTCTCAGCTTCTTCTTTTTCCATAATTTTATCTTCTAGTTCACCTATTCTCTCCTCTGCCTCTTCAGTCCGAGCCATCGTCATCTCCATTTTATTTTGCAGTTCATTGATAGCATTTTTTAGCTCCTCCTGTCTGTTCCTTAGTCCCTTGATCTCTGTAGCAAGAGATTCTCTGCTGTCCTTTATACTGTTTTCAAGCCCAGCGATTAATTTTATGACTATTGTTCTAAATTCACTTTCTGTTATATTGTTTAAATCATTTTTGATCAGTTCATTAGCTGTTGTTATTTCCTGGACGTGTTTCTGAGGGGAATTCTTTCGTTTTGTCATGTTGGATTGTCCCTGGAGTGGTGCGGGACTGTGGGGCACTTCCCCTGTGCTGTCTTGAATAACTTGCGTTGGTGGGCGGGGCTGCAGTCAGACCCGATGTGTGCCCTCAGCCCACCGCTGGGGCCACAGTCAGACTGGTGTGTGCCTTCTCTTCCCCTCTCCTAGGGGCGGGATTCACTGTGGGGTGGCGTGGCTGCCTGCGCTACTTGCACACTGCCAGGCTTGTGGTGCTGGGGATCTGGCTTATTAGCTGGGGCAGATTGGCAAGGTGCACAGGGGTGGGAGGGGCAGGCTCAGCTCATTTTTCCTTCAGAGATCTGCTTCGGGAGGGGCCCTGTGGCACCAGGAGGGAGTCAGATCTGCTGGAGGGATGGATTTGCACAATCACAGCGTTGGGTGTTTGTGGTGCAAGCAAGTTCCCTGGCAGGAACTGGTTCCCTTTGGGATTTTGGCTGGGGAATGGGCGAGGGAGATGGCGCTGGCAAGCACCTTTGTTCACCGCCAAGCTGAGCTCTGTCGTCCGGGGCTCAACAACTTTCCCTCCCGTTGTCCTCCAGCCCTCCTGTTCTCTGAGCAGAGCTGTTAGCTTATAACCTTCCAGATATCAAGTCCCGCTTGCTGTTGGAACACACTCCGTTAATCCCGTCTGCTTTTGCAAGCCAGATTTGGGGGCTCTGCTTGGCCGGCTGGCCACCCCTCTGCCCCAGCTCCCTCCCGCCGGTCCGTATAGCGCGCACTGCCTCTCCGCCCTTCCTACCCTCTTCCGTGGGCGTCTCATCTATGCTTGGCTCTGGATACTCTGTTCTGCTAGTCTTCTGGTGGTTTTCTGGGTTATTTAGGCAGGTGTAGGTGGAATCTAAGTGATCAGCAGGATGTGAGGTGAGCCCAGCGTCCTCCTATGCCGCCATCTTCCCAGGATCCTATGATTGATTCTTATAATCTGCATTTGTGTAAACATTGTGCCATTTATGTAAAAATTTGGTGGATGCTAACAACTGCAATAATCAGCATGAGGTGATTGGATGTGATGAGGTATGTGGATGTGATAATAAGAGGATGACACTGGAGAGGTTGATAATGCCCATGTCTTGCATGAGAAGCTGCCCTATGAATCAAGCTAAGGAGAGCTTGTACTTAATTCTGTAGAAAATGAAAAGTCATGGGAGACTTTCAATCAGGGAGGCAGGTAATCATATTTGTGTTCTAGATGCACTCTTTGCAGTATGGCCCATCGATTGGAGGGGTAGAGACTGAAGAAACGGAGGAGACCAGTTAGAAGGTTATTTTTAGCAATCTAGTTGAGAAGTAATAAGGGCCTGCAGTGAGTGCAGTGAGCATGAGGACCAACCATGGCTATAGATTTGAAATATATTTAGGATAGACGATCACAAAATTTGTGAGGAGGAATGTTAAGAGATCAATCTGGAAGTTAATCCAGGACTTTTAATGGAGGGCAGTATGCCACATTAAGAAATTCAGATTTTATCCTTAAAGGCATTAGGGAACGCCTGATGGAAAAGTACTCTGCCGTAGTGTAAAAAAAATAGATTGAAAATAGACAAGCCCAGAAATAGGGTGACCCATTAGGAGGCTATTTCCAAGAGATTTGGTTAGAAGTCTTGGTACTTTTGAGTGAGACTATGAGTATATTTATCACATTAACTCCCTCCTATCTTCTCCTGCACATGAGAGGAATAATCCAGTTGTAAGAGTATGGTAATTTAAATATATTGTGAAATTGAAAAGATATTCTAGACATACTAGTAGTGGGGTTTTGGATAGCTTTGTTATATAAAGCTTTGAAATTCTGTATTTGAATGTGTATTTGAGAGATACTAACTCTTCTGCTGTGATGGATTATCCTTTTGGGATATATTTCTCCTTTAGGATATTAAATTTCCTGTGTCTGCTCTAAAGAGAACTAGGGAAAACAATAGAGCAACTTCTTCCTTTTCATTTTGTTTGAAATCTAGTACCATAGATATTTGCAACAACAGCAATTACTACAGGAATGAACTTGATGATTTGTCCCCCAATAGGCCACCTGACATTGTGACATTATCTTGCATATATAATTGTTATTTATTTGATCCCTAAAGAAACATAAGTGCTGTTTCTGTGGCAGTAGAAATTTGCATAATCCAAGATCTCTTGTGATGCTATACCTTTCCAATTAATTTTTGCAGGGGGAAGGAATTATAGTCATTTGTAAATTACACTGCTAATTATTTTTTACACAAATCAATTTTTGGTGAAATATACAAGTCAGCCTTGCACAGCTTTGAATATTACACATATTCATTGCCTTAAAAAGCCTCCAATCAAATCATGATCTCATTCTTTCTCATACAAGAAAATAAATTCACTGGGTTCAGACATGTTTCTTTTCCCATCTGTATTAACTGTGATGTCTGAAGGTGACTTAAATGATTTTTCTGTCTTTTTGACCATATGTTTACCATCAAATATTCATTTCTTTTTTCTAATATCAAATATCCTACCTTGTGTCATAATGTTGGCCTCAAGAAAAATATCAACTTTTTTTGAACCCTAATATCATTTTCTGGCCAGTTACTAAAATTGTTTTAATGCAAGTTGTTTGTTTATTTGGGGGAGGGAGGAGTATCTCGTGTATCTTTAGTGTCATTTACCCAAGACTGAGAAACTACTGTAAATACATTTTAGTAAAAGACTCTTCCTTTTAAAATAAATTTTACCAAAAATTTATATGCTACTTCATGGTTTCTCATAGAATATTTTTGTAGCTGTCTTTCCTACTCTGGAGACAGTTCTAACCAACAAGATATCATTGAATTAGTGACCAGTTTCACCCAGGAAGAGCTAGAACCAACCTTTATCAATGAAGCTACAGGAATGTCTATCAAATACAGACATCCAAAGACAGAAAGAGGAAGTAGGTTGTATTTTTGAGGTTTAGTTCCCACCCTTCCAATATCTTTTCTTCTTTAAGATCTTTCCCCATCACTACTACCCTGTAACATCTCTGGCAATTGTTGGGAGAAACATTTATTTCATTGAATGTAGTGTGACTACTATTTTTAAATTTATAGCTGTTTGGATGAGATAACTAAATAGAGTCTATAATATGCATACCATAGAGACTTTATGATAACACATACCCCTGGCATGTTGTATCTCTTCCACTATCAATACAATAAGATATTGCACTTGCAGCATTTTATAATTGCTTCCTTGAATAAGACTATAGATCAAATGAAGATGCAACCATCACCAAGTTCTAAGAATAAGAAGAGTGGCTGTTGTTTACTGAGCACTTACAATGTGCTAGGTGCTGTTCTAATTAAGACTAAAGTTTACAAAGCACTTTATATGTCCTATCTCATTTTATTTTCATAACTTCATGAAGGGAGTACTATGAAAACTTTATTTAAAAATATAATAACATTTTAATTACTCATGATTGTGAAGGGATATGGTGGTGGGGTCACTATATGGCTTTGGAATGTATTCTTATATTTAACTTGAATAACAATAATAACAAGAATGTATTGGATGTTTAGTTTGTGCCAGGTGCTATGTTAAGCATATTAACTGGGCTATTACAAATGTTATACTGTAAATTTACAGATGAGAAAACTTAGAATGAGAGAAGTTAAGTAACTGGCTTAAGACTACATCATAAATCAGGTAGCAAGGATTCAACCCCTGTTTTTGCTGGCTCTAAAGTCTGCTCTTAATTACTACCTCCCTTTGCTTACTGTTCTACACATATCCCCATCATATCCTGAATTCATTGTAACTTTCTCTTTTCCTATTAAGGAAAATCATCAGGGTGACATTTTTCTCTCTCTGTGATTCTTCTCAGGATGTTTTGTTTTGTTGGCTTTAATGGAACTATTCTATTCTCTTCTCCTAAGAGAGAAAATTGTCTTCAGTAAAACTTAAGTCTTTTGTATTTTGTTTCTTGTCATTTCTAAATTGTCAGTGTGAGTATGGAAGACATTTGTATGCCTTATGGAGCTCTTCCTATCTCTCTCTGTAAATGACACCATGGTCCTGAATTCTTTGGGAAAATTTCCTGTGAAATTACCCCAATCTTGTAATCAGCCCCTTTGTGAACTTTCTCCTTAGATACAGGACAGCATTTTCACATCCTCCAAAAAGACAAGCACATGGTGAAAAAACAAACTAAATAACTACTCATATAAATTCTTAAATGCTGAATATGGAAACAAATATGATTTGAAAAAGTTTCAGAGTATGTTAAAAACCCTTGAAAAAAAGTATGTCCCTATTCATATAGATCTCACTAAATGAGGCTAATAAGTCAAAAAGTTAGTTTAGAAATATTTTCTACTCAAGATATCTACTAAATTTTTTAATAATGCAGTTGCCTTTACATTATTTTAAAATGTAGAAACAAAGCTGTATATAGTTTCTTGCTTTTGTCCAAATTACATATTTTTCTGCTGTCACATTGTAATATAAGTCTGGAACACAAAAGTAGAAATATAGAACCAGATACTGCCATTTAGTCTCTTTTGTCCTTAATTTCTTCACATATGCAATAACGGGATTGTCTTGTTGACCTTTAAAATCCTGTCCAACTCTCACATCATTT
The DNA here is from genome assembly GCF_046562875.1 of Panthera onca. Lineage (NCBI taxonomy): Eukaryota > Metazoa > Chordata > Mammalia > Carnivora > Felidae > Panthera > Panthera onca. The sequence continues at coordinate 44,197,461 of NC_138357.1, read as the reverse complement.
TTTATCCTTATCATGGGTGATTTGGCTCTAAATAACATTTTCCATTATTTTAAAATTCAAAGTGATTATAGCCCTTCTTTTTTTGCTGAAAAATGTTATACCTTTTATTAATGTGATATGCCTAATTCTAAACTCCTCTGTGTAAAAGGGACAGGAAGGTCTTGGATAAATTCCAAATAAGATACACAAAGGTGATTAGAATGCAAAATGAGCTGTCTTAGGTGTTAACAAAATATTGGTGTGGGTGATTCCTTCTCTTAGTTAGTTCTCATTTTATGTCAGAACTTTCTAACTCTTATGAAAATTACCTCATGAAAGAATACTTATGTACACATTAATTAAATTATTTTTAACTATTTTTTAGAGGTTAGACTTATAGTCTAAATTAAATTACAAGTTTCTTAATGGCAGAGATTATGGTTTTGTCTTATTCTGTATTCTCCACAGTGCCTAACATAAAAAAACACATTCAGGAGTGCCTGGGTGGCTCTATCAGTTGAGTGTCCAGCTTTGGCTTGGGTCATGATCTTGCAGTTCTTGAGTTCGAGCCCCACATTCAAGCTCTCTGTATTAGCACGGAGCCCACTTCAGATTCTCTGTCTCCCTCTCTATGCCCCTCCCCTACTTGCACTTGTGCGCATGCTCTCTCTCTCTGTCTCAAAAATAAACATCAAAAAAAGAGCATTCAAACCATTGCTAAAGTGAATCTGTTGTTGAGAGACCCTGCATAATTCAGTGTTGAGTATAAATTCCGGCCAAGATGGTGAACTGAGCAGAAAGGAAATACTCTACCAAAAACAAATAAAATACTTGATAAAATATATTTTTATATATTTAGCCAGACCTAGAAGCATAAAAAAGGGTATCTCTATATATTGTAAATGAAGACCACAGCTAAAGTAGTGAGCAATAATCAAAGCTGCACAGAATGTGAAGGACAAGTCTCTAAATACACATTACCTTAGGGGCTGGGAATAATGTTTTACAGGTTGGGAGCACAGGAATTTAAAGTTTTTTGGGACCTGGAACCCATACAATTTAGAAAGCTCTCCTTAAAATTATCTTACTTTTCAATGTCACCAAAATGCATGATCACATGGGCACATTTCTTGGGCCATTCCTTGGACCATAGAAGCTTTATTAGCTTTATACTAAATCTGCCTCTGTCCTATTATCAAGATCATAAGATCATGAAAGGGCAAGGAATGGGTATTAGGTTCCCTACATATTACCCAGAGCCAGAAAAGCAGTGTGCCATTTATGAATGGCTACCAAAAGTTTCTGCTACCTGGCCTAAGGGCTTGCAGATAATTCACTAATTACCCTAAGCTCTAGGTAACATGAGAGAGACTAGAACCCTATCCTTGAGTTGTAAAGACCTAAAGCTAATAAATGGATGTAAATACTAGTTAGGAGGGGCGCCTGGATGGCTCAGTTGGTTAAGTGTTCAACTCTTGATTTTAGCTTAGGTCATGATCTCAGGATCATGAGATCAAGCCCCACATTGGGCTCCATGCTTTAGTGTAGAGTCTGCTTGGGATTATCTCTCTCCCTCTCTGCCCCTCCCCCAGTCATACATGTGTGCTTGCTCTCTCTCTCTCTCTCTCTCTCTTGAAAAATAAATAAACATTAAAAAAAAACTGGTTTGGAAATGGTGAATCTTTTAGTGCCCAGGCAGAAGTATCTACGAAACCATAACAAAGGATGCCATCACAACCATGGTCTATTTGTGTCTTCTGCAGAAATAGGGCTCACACCTCCATGGAGTTTGGGCTTAAACATTAACATTATAGAGTGACATCATCAAGATGGTGACATAGGTTTATGACTTTGCTCCCCCTCACAAGAAGAATAACTAACTTTTCAAGAATAAGATACCACTGAGACAATCCTAGAATATAGAAGTGGGGCTGGAGGACCTTCCTGCACCACAAAGACCCAGACAGAAGGGTGAGAAATAGCTGCACATTGACCACATTACCCTTCCCCCAGGCTAGAATAGCACCACATGGACAGTTTTCTCCTGAGCCTCTATTCTCCAATGGTAATTCTCCCAATGGTAAGAAGCAACCTGGGGGAGTGGAGAACCAGCTTCCCCCAGCATTGTGAGTCACATTTCAGGAACCCCTACTCTTATACCATGGGGGTTGCAGGGGCATATGTGGGGCAAAATCACTGCAAATATGACTGTGATGAAGAAGGGGGGAGGGGCTTGCAGCAAACAGCACACAGATCTTGACAGACTGAATTCACACATGCAGTGCCCAAGTACTAATCACAACCAGCAGCTTTGTACATCTACAGTACCAAGTCAGGGGTTTGCTCTGATTAGGAAGCTCAGTGGGGTGTAGATCTACCTGATTTGGGTCCTTAAACAAGTTTTGCCCATCATAAAGCTTGGTTTGCCCATGCCCAGGCAAGGAACTGAATCAGAGCCCCGCCCACTGTGAAGAGTGTCTTTTGGACTCATCTGGTCAGAAGGGCTGATGACAACTCCTGGAAGCAGTATGGTCCAGAGAAACTTGAGCCAATAGGCAGGCAGAGAGAGCTGATCATCCCCAAAAAAATGTCTGTGCTAGGCTTGGAACATTCCCATGCTATGCACAGGCAGGAGTTATTAATTCATAGCCAAGGCTGATGGTAGTTAATAGCTTCTCAAAACTGAAGACTCTTTGGGAAATTGAAAGAAACCTGCAGTAGCCTCTTCCCCTCCTGCCTAGACAAGGGAGCAGAGATATAGGCCCATCCTCAGTGGAGAATGTTTTTCTACCCCGTATGACCAAAATGGCTGGAGACAACTCCTAGAAGCAGTGCAGCTGGTGACATTTGAACTAAGAGGTAGACAGCCACAGCCAATAGTTTGCAGAGCAATGTCAGTGGCCCTGTTTGGTCAGGAAACTTTGGGTGAAGGTTGGCTTGAGTTAAGACAAGGAATAAAGAGTATTACAAGCTGTACTCAGGCAGGGAATCTAATTTATAGCTCCACTTATTGCTGAATACAGCCTATGCCTCTCCAATCAGAGAACCTAACCAGAGCACATAAGAAGCTGCATAATTCAATAGGAGTACTGATGCATAGGGGCACTTGTACCCCAATGTTTATAGCAGCACTCTCAACAATAGCCAAATTATGGAAAGAGCCTAAATGTCCATCAACTGATGAATGGATAAAGAAATTGTGGTTTATATACACAATGGAGTACTACATGGCAATGAGAAAGAATGAAATATGGCCCTTTGTAGCAACGTGGATGGAACTGGAGAGTGTTATGCTAAGTGAAATAAGCCATACAGAGAAAGACAGATACATATGTTTTCACTCTTATGTGGATCCTGAGAAACTTAACAGAAACCCATGGGGGAGGGGAAGGGGAAAAAAAGGAGGTAGAGTGGGAGAGAGCCAAAGCATAAGAGACTCTTAAAAACTGAGAACAAACTGAGGGTTGATGGGGGGTGGGAGGGAGGGGAGGGTGGGTGATGGGTATTGAGGAGGGCACCTTTTGGGATGAGCACTGGGTGTTGTATGGAAACCAATTTGATAATAAACTTCTTATATTGAAAAAAATAATAATAAAAAATTAAAAAATTTAAAAAAATAAAATAATAAAAAAAAGAAGCTGCATAATCCAGTCAACAGCAGTCTGTATAGTGGCACTTGGATGGAGAGCACAGCCTGTGGCTTCCCTCAACTGCAGAGTAAAATTTGTTGCCTCACCTGACCAGGGAAGTCAATGCACACTATGTCCTGATTTGGGTCCTCAAACAATGAACTGTACAGGCCCTGGGTCCCATTCTAATGTTCTGTCAGTGTATGAAAGCTAATTCATATTTCCATCCAATTAAAATATTGTATCTATTCTCTACCACTTCGTAAGCCTGACCAGAGAATCCAGGGAACTGCAGAGCCTATCCTATACCTCACTTAGGTAAGAATCTAAGCCAGCAGTTCTATCCAAGTATTCTCAGCTAAGGGAACACCCCCCCGTTTCTGTCCTCAGAACTTAAACAGTTGTCTCACCCCAAAATAGTCCATAATAGCAGACCACACCTGCCAAAGGACATTACCACCAAACATACCCAGAAACCCACTGAACTGACTGATTAAAAAACAAAAACAAAAACAAAAACTGTCTCTGACAAAGCAAACCTACAGAGTCTGAAGAAGAAATATTATTAATCAATTTCACAGATACCAGTGTAAGGAATCATGGATGTCTCTCTCTCTCTCTCTGTCTCTCTCACACACACACAACAGGTAAATATTATACAACCAAAGGAGACTAATAAATCTCCAATAACTGACCCTAAAAAAATAGAGATCTATGAACTCCCAGACAAGGAATTCAGAAAAATCCTATTAAGGAAGTTTAGTGAACTAGAAGAAAACATGGACAATCAAGCAAAATTAGGAAAATGATGCATGAACCAAATGAGAACTACAACAGGGAAATAACAACCATCAAAAGAAAAAAGAAGAAACACCAAACAGAAATCCTAGAGTTGAAAAATGCAATAACTGAACTAACGAATTTAATAGACTTTCAAAAATGACTTGATCAAGCAAAAGAAAGAATCAGCAAGCTGAACGATAAGACACTGGAAATCACCCAGTCAGAGGAACAAAAAGAAAAAAATGCAAAAGAGTGAAGAAAGACTACAGGAATCATAACACAATGAAAAGAAATAATATTTACATCATGGGAATTACAGAAGGAGAAGAGAAAAAAGAGGGGGACAGAAAGTATATTCAAAGCAATAATGTCTTAAAATGTCCCAAACTTGAGAAGTGAAATGGATATTCAGATCCAAGAAGCCAACGGACCCCAAATGGGTTGAACCTGAATAGGGCTACACCAAGATACATTATAATTAAATTATCAGAAGTTAAAGAAAAAAAAAAGAATTTTAAGAGAAGAGAGAGGTTACATACAAGGAAACCCCCAGAAGACTATTGAAGGATTTCTCAGCAGAAATTTTTCAGGTCAGGAGAGAATGAAATGACATATTCAAAATATTGAAAGAAAATAACTGTCAACCAAGAATTCGATACACAGTAAAGCTGTCCTTCAGAAACAAAGGAGAAATACTCTCCCAAGCAAACAAAAGCTGAGGGAGTTCATTACCACCAGACCAGCCTTACAATAAGAAATGCTAAACAGTGTTCTTTAAATGGAAATAAAAGAATGCTAATGAGCATTATCAAAATATAACAAGGTAATATAAATCTCACTATTCATAGTGGTGAATAATTCACTTACAACTCTAGTTATAAAGTTAAAAAAAATGGATATAGTAAAAATAACCATAATTACAAAAACCTGTTATTAGTTACATGCTATTTTTTAAAAATGTAATTTATAACCACAGTAACCTAAAACATAAGTTGGAGAAGAAGTAAAAGTGTAAAGTTTACTACTTCTATTGAAGTTAAGTTGTTATTAGTTTATTTTAGGGTGTTTTAAGTTTACTATATTTTATGTAAACTTCATGGTAAAAGTTTACCATATTTTATGTAAACTTCATGGTAATAACAAGGGAAAATCCTGTAGTAATTATACAAAAGAACGTGTTAAAGAAGCCAAACCCTACTGATGCCAAAAGACATCAAAACACAAAAAAGACGGCAGGATAAGAAATAAAGAACAAAGGATCTACAAAACAACAAGAAAACAATAAAATGGCAGTATAAGTTCTTATCAATGAGTAATTATTTTAAATGTAAATAAATTCTCCAATTAAAATACATGAAATGGCTGAATAAAGAAAACAAGCTCCTACAATACACCTACAAGAGACTCACTTTAGCTTTAAAGACACACATAGACAGAGAGTGAAGGGTTAGAAAAATACATGCAAGCAAATGGCACCCCTCCCCAAAAAAATCAAGGATAGCTATATTTACATCAGAAAAATATATTTTAAACTAAAAGTGGTAAAAAAAAGAGAGACAAAGGTCAAAATATAATTATAATGGGGTCAATACATCAAGAAGATATAATAATTGTAAACATGTGTCTAACATTGAGCACCTAAATATATGAAGCAAAAACTAACAGAGCTAAAAGGAGAAATAAAAAGTAATACAATAACAATTGGGGACTCTAATACCCCACCCTTAACAATTGATAGATCATCTAGAAAGGAACAGTGGAGTTGAACACTATAGATCAAATGAACCTGACATATGCAGAACATTCCATGCAACGTTGTCAGAATACACATTCTTTCAAGCGTACATAGAACATTTTCTAGGATGGACCACATGTAAGGCCACAAAACAAGTCCTAGCAAGTTCAAGAATATTGAAATCATACTGGGTATCTTCTCTGACCATAATGGAATGAAATTAGAAATAAACAAGACAAAAACTACAAAATTCAGGAATACATGGAAATTAAACAGCATTCTCCTGAACAAATAATGGATCAAAGAAGAAAGTAAAGGGAAAAGAAAAAAGTTCTTGAGCCAAACAAAAATGGAAACACAACATGCCAGAACTTGAGGGATACAGCAAAAGCAGGGAAGAAAAAATTTTATAGTAACAAACATCTACAATAAGAAGAAAGAAGGGGTGCCTGGGTGGCTCATTTGGTTAAGTGTCCAACTCTTGATTTCAACTCAGGTCAAGATCTCACAGTTTGTAGGATCAAGCCCATTGTTGGACTCTGTGCTGACAATGTGGAGCTTGGGATTCTCTGACTCCCTCCCTCTCTCTCTCTTTCTGCCCGTCTCTCTCTCTCTCTCTCTCTCAAATAGAAATAAATAAACTTAAAAAAAAAAAACAAGAAAGATCTCCAAGAACCAACCTAAATCTATGCCTTAACTAGAAAAAGAATAAACTGAGCCCAAAGTTTAACAGAAGAAAGGAAATAATAAAGATTAGAGCAGAAATAAATGAAATAGATAACAGAAAAACAATAGAAAAGATTAACCAAACTAAGAGTAGTTTCTTTGAAAAGATAAGATTGACAAACCCTTAGCTAGACTAACCAAGGAAATAAGAAAAAGGGCCCAAATCAACAAAATTATAAATGAAAAGGTGACATTACCACTGATATCATAGAAATTCAAAGAATCATAAGAACTTACTATGAAAAACTATAATATACCAAAAAAGTAGACAACCAAGAAAAAATAGAAACATTCTTAGAGACATACAACTTACCCAGACTGAATCAGGAAGAAATACAAAATCTGAAGGAACCAATTAATAGTAAGGAGATCGACTCAGTAATCAAAAATATCCCAATAAAGAAAAGCCCAGGACCTGATAAGCTTCCCAACTTTAATTTTTTTTTAATGTTTACTTATTTTTGAGAGAGAGAGAGAGTGCAAGCAGGGGAGGGTCAGAGAGAGAGGGAGACAGAGAATCTGAAGCAGGCTCCAGGCTCCGAGTTGTCAGCACAGAGCCGGACGTGGGGCTTGAACTCACAAACTGCGAGATCATGACCTGAGCTGAAGTCGATGCTTAATCAACTAAGCCACCCAGGTCCCCTGAATTTTACCAAACTTTTAAATAATTCTTTAACACCAATTCTTCTCAAACTCTTCCAAGAAATTGAAGAGGAAGGAACACTCCCACACCCATTTTATGCAGGCAACATTATCCTGGTACCAAACCATGAAATGGATACTACTAGAAAGCAAAACTACAGGCCAATATTTCTGATGAATATAGATGCAAAAATTCTCAATAATTACTAGTGAACCGAATTCAGCAGCACATTAAAAGGATCATTCACCATGATCAAGTGAGATTTATTCCTACGATGCAATGATGGTTCAACATACACAAATGTGATGTATCACATTAATACAATGAAAGAAAAGAATCATATGCATAGGTCAATAGATGCAGAAAAAAGTGACAAAACTCAAATCATAATAAAAAAACTCTTAATAAATTAGTAGAAGGAACATATCTCAATATAATAAAGGACATATGTAGCAAGCCCACAGATAACATCATACTTGATGATGCAAAATTGGAACAAATCAAGAGTGCCCACTCTTACCACTCCTTTTCAACATACTAGAAGTCTTAGCTAGAGAAATCAGGCAAGAAAAAGAAATAAACAATATAATAATTGGGAAAGGAAGAACTGAAATTATCTCTATTTGTAATAACATGATTTTACATATAGAAAAATCCTAGATGTAACCAAAAAAACTGTTAGATATCTTCAATAAATTCATTACACTTGCAGGATGCAAAACTAACATACAAAAATCAGTAGTATTTCTCCACATTTAACAATGAATTTTCTGAAAAAGAAATAAAGAAATCTATCCAATAGCATCAAAAACAATAAAATGCCTAGGAATAAATTTGACTAAGGAGGTGAAAGATCTCTACTCTGAAAACTACAAGACACTAATGAAAGAAATTGAAGATACAAATAAATAAAAAGGTATTCTGTGTTCAGGAATTGGAGAAATTAATATTGTTAAAATGTCAATACTACCAAAAGCCATCTATAGATTCAATGCAATTCCTATAAAGACTCCAATGTCATTTTTTACAGAAGTAGAAAAAGCACTCCTAAAATGTATATAGAACCACAAAAAAACCCAAATGGTCAAAGAAATCCTGAGAAGAAAGAACAAAGTGGGAGGCATCACACTTCCTGATTTCAACCTATACTATAAAGATATCATCACCAAAATGGTATGGTACTGACATAAAAACAGAGAAATAGACCAATAGAACAGTATCAGGAGCCCAGAAATAAACTCAAACATATACAATCAACCATACAATCAACCAATATTTGACAAATGAGTGAAGAATGCTCAATGGACAAAAGAGAGTCTTTTCAATAAATGTCTGGGCTAAGTGGTTATTCACACATAAGAGGATGAAGCTGAAATTATATCATACAACACCCATGGAAATTCACTTGAAATGGATTAAAGACTTATATGTAAGGCCTGAAACCATGAAATTCTCAGAAGAAAACTTAAGAATGAAGCTCTTTGATATGAGTCTTGGTAATGATTTTTGGTTATGACACCTAAAGCATAAGCAACAAAATAAGAAATAAACAAGTGAGACTGCATCAAACGTAACAGCTTCTACACAGCAAATGAAACCATCAACAAAGTGAAAAGAAAACCTATAAAATGAGAAAAAAAATATATCTAATAGTGGTTGAATATTCAAAATATATAAAGGACCCATGCAAGTCAATAGCAAAATACAAAAAACAAATAGCACAATTAAATAAAGGGCAAAGGACCCAAATAGACATTTCTCCAAAGAAGATATACAAAAGGCCAACAGATACATGAAAAGATGCTCAACATCACTAGTCATTAGGGAAATGCCAATTAAACCCATAAGGAGATATCACCTCATGCCTATTAGAATGGCCATCATCAAAAAGAAAAGAGATAACAATACTGCCCATATTTATTATATATATTATATAACACATTATTTGCAATAACCAAAAGACCTGGAAACAACCTAAGTGTTCACTGATGGATGAATGGATAAAGAAGTTGTGGTAAATATACACAATGGAATATTATTCAGCCATAAAAAATGAGAAGATTTTATCATATGTGGCCATATGAATGAATCTTGAAGGCATTATACGAAGTCTAGTAAGTCAGGCAGAGAAAGGCAAATACAATATGATATCAGTTATATAGAAGAAAAAAACTCATAAAAATATCAGACTTGTGGTTTCCAGAGGTGTGGCATGGGGGGCGAGAGGGAAGAATTGTAGGCAAGTGGTCAAAGGTACAAACTTACAGTTATAAGATAAGTAAGTACTAGGGTGTAATGTACAATATGATGACCAAAACTAACAATGCTGTATGATACATAGGAAAGTTAAGAATGTAAAGCCTAGGAGTTCTCATCAAAAGAAAAAAAATGTGTTTCCTTTTTTTCTTTCTTTTTAAAAAATTGTATCTAAATGAGATGAATGTTAGCTGAACCTATTATGGTAATTATTTCACAATATATGTAAATCAGACCATTGCGCTTTACACCTTAAACATATACAGTGATGTATGTCAATTGTTTCTTAAGAAATCTGGAAAAAAATTTTATAAAACATATGAAAAACTTCAACATCAAGAAAGATATACCACAGAACCAACAGATAGGTGAATTCACATTCAAGCAACTAGAGATAGCTGAGCAATGTAAATGGGACTTCAAAGTAAGAAATTGTAAAATGTGTGTGAATATGGTTTTTAATAAAGTCCCATTACTTTTAAGACTATTTTGTCTCATAGGAACTATATTAGTCAATTTTAGTTATGATACGATAATAAACAACCCCAAGATCTCAGTGGCTTATAAAAACAAAGATTGATTCTTCCCTTAGGAGTTTTCTGCAAGTTGACTGCAGCTCTGCTCCATGTTTTCTTTACTCTGGGACCTAGGTGAAAGGAACAGTACCTATCTGGGACATTGATATTTTCATTTCAGAGGGAAAAAGGCAAGATGTTAGACCACTTGATTGTTCTTAAAAGTCCTGGAAAACAGCATGCATTAATCCACTCATGTTGCACTGGTCAGAAGACAATAGGGTAAAGGTGCATAATATTCTTGTAAGGAGAAACTGAATATTTTGAACAAAGGATACAAAACTTGACACGTAGAAAACTTTTGGCATTAGCAAATGAGTCCTTCTGGTATGCATAATGAAGCTTGAAAATCATTATTTTATGTGGTTTTTCCCTGTAATTTTAGATACTCTTAAAAATTTCTTTATTGATATGATTATATTGTCACTACTCTTTTTTTAATGTTTTTATTTATTTTTGAGACAGAGACAGAGCATGAGCAGGAGAGGGGCAAACAGAGAGGGAGACACAGAATCTGAAGCAGGCTCCAGGCTCTGAGCCATCAGCACAGAGCCTGACGTGGAGCTCAAACTCACGGACTGTGAGATCATGACCTGAGCTGAAGCTGGGCGCTTAACCGACTGAGCGACCCAGGCACCCCTCATCATTACTCTTAAATTAGCTCAATCCAAATATAGACATGAATATCATTTCCTCAGTTCCACTTCCAATTCAAAGTTCTTTCCCAATCTTTATTATGTCTATGGGCAAATCTCTAAAGTATGCTTTAATTTTTTTTTAACTCTTTCTCTGAAATTTAGGATGTACAAAGGATTATGAACAGGCTAAATGGGGTGGAACATGTTTTTCTTTCTTCACCAGAGTAATCTGATTTTCATTTACATTATACCATGAATACTACAGCAGGATAATTCTAATGGCAACATTAATTCTCTACCCACAAATCAGGTCCACTTCATGGACTGGTTATTGATGCTGCTAAGTATAGAGGAAAGTGAATAAAAAGAAAGGCATGTTAATTTCAAGCTCCATTTAGAAACATGCTAGAAAAATCAATGGATGGTAAATAGAAATTGGCAAAATTGGCAGGAAGAAAATTTATATTCAAGCATAGAAGGGGCCAGAATATAAATCTGCACCCTGACCAGATAATAACCAAATAAAATGATGACAATACTAGAAAGGCACTTGACAAAGCTCTTTCCTAATTGTTTAGTGTACTGAGGAATGTCCGCCTCTCAGATTCACTGAATCAAGATTCTGTCAGTTTAAATTTTGGAATTAAAGTTTTGATTAAAGTTCCTCATTAGGTTTCTCTAGCCTCACTAATTTTATAGACCTGATGTAGGGAGATACAGGCTCCTGGAAGGGGTGATTAACCAATAACTTTAGTTCTGAAGGGATTTAGAAAGTCTGGATTCTAGTGGGGTATATTCATAGGAGCTCTATTCTTCAGGCTTGAAGTCCATCTTCTATGATGAATTTAATCTCACAGTCACTAACTTTTCAGTGTTATATCTGAGAAATGGGACACCTCTGAGATCTCTCTAGCCTATTATAAAATAAAAGGTTTTCCAGCTTTGTGATGCTTAAGGAGAGAATTAGTTCTCTCATCTCAATTCATACCCATTCCCATCACTAATCTAGTGTATTTTACTCCATGAAGCCTACCATGACAATTCCAGCTCTAGCCTAATTTTCATTTTCTGAACTCCTGGGGAATTTTATAGCTTGAAACACACTATGGCCCTATATTCCTCAGTACTATTTCTTAAACTGATTCATGCTCATTTGTTTATTGAGCACTTACTCCATTGGATACTGTGCTTAACACTGAGGACACAAAAAAATGGATAAACCATGATTCCTGCTTCAAGATGCTCACAGCCTAATAGGGGAAGATAGAAAAGTAACTGTATAGTTAAAATACAATGTGAAAAACACTAAGAGGTAAGCATGGGATATTGTGAAAACATTTAATTGTATGTATTTTTTTCTACCTAACCAGATAGTAAGTTCCTTCAGGAGAAGAGCCATATCTTCTACTTTTCTCCCAGTCTCCATAGTGCCTGGTCTATAATACTCTTGATCTGGAATCTTTTCCCCCAAATAGCTATATTCTTTGCTTTCTCTATTCCTTCAAGCCTTTGCTCAAAGATGAAGTTCTCAGAGATATTTGATCTATGTTATTCAAAATTGCATCACACTCCTCTCTCCCCACACACACATACAGGCACCATTTGGACGTATGTATCTTATTCTCTTGCTTTATTTTCTACTTGGTATGTATCACCATTCGATATACTACATCATTTACTTATTTAATTTTGTTTATTATATATCTTGACTTCCAGAATGTAAACTCTATGAGGACAAAGATTATATCTGTCTTGTCCAATGTTTTATCTCCAGAGAAGCCTATAACAGTGCAAGGCACATCATAGTAACTCAAAAGATATTTGTTGAATTAATGGATAGATGACAACAGCACTAGTCACTACTTAAGAAATACTATTTTTTTTAATTGGCTGAATGATTTATCTGTCGTATAATACTAGACAGCTACTACCTCTACTTTTGATTTGGCTCAATATTTAAGGGCCTATTCTGCCATTCTTTGACTTTGAGGAGTCAGTACTCTGGGCAACATATCAGATCCCCCATAACTTTGCAGCAACAAAGTCATAACTGGCTGTCTTAACTAAGCTTGCTTTGACCCTCTGATGGCATTCAATACATGGATCATGCTTTGAGAATTACTGAGATAACTCATGAAACCTTTCTTTTTATTTTTTTATTTTTTTTTTTTAATTTTTTTTTTCAACGTTTTTTATTTATTTTTGGGACAGAGAGAGACAGAGCATGAACGGGGGAGGGGCAGAGAGAGAGGGAGACACAGAATCGGAAACAGGCTCCAGGCTCCGAGCCATCAGCCCAGAACCCGACGCGGGGCTCGAACTCACGGACCGCGAGATCGTGACCTGGCTGAAGTCGGACGCTTAACCGACTGCGCCACCCAGGCGCCCCGAAACCTTTCTTTTTAAAATTTTGTTTAATAGATATAATATGTTCATGACCATGACAATTTCACCTCATACATTTGTTTTTATTTGGGATCTTCTACAAACTAGGGAAATTTTATACTTAAGAAGTCAGAGATTTATCTTTTTTCATGATCCACTTAAAATAAAAAATTGTGTCTTATTCCTCCTGTCAGTTATTAAAACTCAAATATTTAAAAAATATTTGATACTGTATGATATCACTTAATATGTAAATTCAAAATAGGAAAAATTCAGAGAAACAGAGAGTGAAATGGTAATTATTACAGGGTGGGAGTGGGGAAATGGGAAGATATTGCTCAGAGTAAAAATCTTAAAATTTAAAAATACTTTATATTAGCATAAACCTTCTTGTTCTTTATTTAAAGGGCATATATTTCTATAAATCTAATTATAACAAATATTACTGGGCATTAAAATGAGTGCATTTTATCAGGCCTCTTTTTAAATAAAGAAATTTTGATGTACCTAAGTTTAGAGAATTTGAGGGGTCTAGATACGTGAAATTGATAAGAAAAACACATTGCCAAGAAATATATGACAGAAGATGTTAAGGACAGAAAACAATCAACTACATCCTGATTTCCTCTTGAGCCAGCACCATAGTTAATAAATGCTTTTTAATGATGTGGTGTATATTAAGAGTTAGTCACAGAGATGTAAAAAATATTATACCATCTAGAAAAAAAGTGGAGTTTTTGTAATTCATGTTTTTGTTTGTTTTAGATTTCCTATTTTTACTAAGTTGTGGATAGTCTGTGCAAATAATTGTGCAGCAATCCATTGCTAGGTGGAATTTAGAGTGGGTCATTGTCCTAAGGGCTTGTTACTCCTATTATTGAAAATTCTTAGTCCTATCTTTTTTGAATGCAAAATTGAAAACAAACAAACAAACACACTAATCTATAGAAGAGACCAAGTAGAACCAGTGGAAATAATGCAGGAATTAGAAAAATACAACCTTGTTCCACACAATTGATGGCTCTTCTGCATGCATGTTTTCTTGCAATATTCATGAGAAAATCAAGTATAACATTTGTGTCAGTTGGCAACTTGTTTTACCAAACATAGCAGTTTCCATTTCAAGTGTAATACATTGGTTATTTATTGAATTATTGGAGGCTTCCTTTGTTAACTTTATATTTCCTTTGCAATGGGATATACAATGTAAAATTCTTGCCAGAAGCCAATTATTTCCAGATACTTCAATCTCCCCAAGTTTGGTGTAAGTTGTGGCATGAATTCTTGTTGGCATGATATATTTAGTATGTGTAGCCATTTGACTTCATTTGCTAAACAGGTATGAGTTTAGCTATCATGAATTCTTTTTTTACAGCATCTTATATTTTTCGTATCATAGCCATATGACTTGTGGGGGTCCTTTTTGGTGAGGTGGGAGGAGAGTAGAGACAGTGAAAAATACTCAAAATTACAAAAGAGCTTATTCAAGACAGACTAAATCTGGACTAAATTACCTAAGGAATGTTTTCCAAGTAGCAGAAAAGAATGGTGAAGTTGAAAATCAGGGTAATGTGAGGCGCCTGGGTGGCTCAGTCGGTTGGGCGTCCGACTTCGGTTCATGTCATGATCTCCCAGTCTGTGGGTTCGAGCCCCGCGTCGGGCTCTGTGCTGACAGCTCAGAGCCTGGAGCCTGTTTCAGTGTCTCCCTCTTCCTCTGACCCTCCCCTGATCATGCTCTCGCTCTCTGTCTGTCTCAAAAATAAATAAATGTTAAAAAAAAAATTTAAAAAAAAAGAAAATCAGGGTAATGTGAAAACTACAGTAGTGTATAAATGAGTTGATTGCCCAAACTATAGTATATTTCATTTTCCCCTGCTGAGTCCACAAAATCTCTTTTGTAATACTTTTCTTTCCCTCTACTACTCTTTACTTCTCCTTTAAGTAATTGTGGTCACCCACAAATGTGCCGGTTATCTTTTCTGATGATTAGAACTGGATTTCACCTCAAGGAACGCCTGGAACAAATTATGGAAGAAAGCCTTAAAATTGGGGACATATGATCTTAGCCCAATAGACTGGTCATTTTTTTTCTTGGCAAGCTACTGAATGAAACTTCTGTAGGAGAGACCTGCCAGAGATTGGCACCCTTCCTAATTCCCCAAGTTATTGTTGTAGTTGTTGGGGCTTTTTTCTTTTTTCTTTATTTATTTTTTTAATTTTTATTTTTAAGAGAGAGAGAGAGAAATCACAAGTGGGTGAGGAGAGAGGGAGAAACAGAATCCAAAACAGACTCCAGGCTCTGAGCTGTCAACACAGACCCCGACGCGGGGCTGGAACTCACAAACTGATATCGTGACCTAAGCAGAAGTCAGATGCTTACCTGATTAAGCCACCCAGGCGGCCCTTCACCTTGGGGCTTTTTTGAATAAAAAAGCATAGTTTCATTGAGCATATAGCTTCTGGAATGCTGTGCCATACAAAGACCCTCCAGGAATCAGATAGCATTCATTTTTCCACTCACTTTTTTTCTTTTTCTTTTATATTTTAGTTTAAATTATAGTTAACATATTGTGGTACTGGTTTCAGGAGTAGAATTTAGTGATTTATCACCTACATATAACACCCAGTGTTCGTCCAAGTGCCCTCCTTAATGCCCATCACCCATCACCCCGTCCCTCCACCCACCTCCACTTCAGCAACCCTCAGTTTGTTTTCTGTATTTAAAATTCTCTTATTGTTTGCCTCCCTCTCTGTTTTTATCTTATTTTATTTTTCCTTCCTTTCCCCTATGTTCATCTGTTTTGTTTCTTAAATTCCACATGAGTGAAATTATATGATATTTGTCTTTCTCTGACTGATTTCACTTAGCATAGTACACTCTACTTCCATCCACTTTGTTACAAATGGCAATATTTTATTTGTTGTGATTGCTGAGTCATAGCTATATCTCTGTCTCTCTCTATATAGATCAACATCTACATCTATATATCTATCTATATACCCCACATCTTCATTATCTATTCATCAGTGGATGTACATATAAGCTCTATCCATAATTTGGCTATAGTTGATGGCATTGAAATAAACATGGGGGTGTATGTGCCCCTTTGAGTTAGCATTTTTGTATCTTTTGGATAAATACCTAGTAGTGCAATTGTTGAGTCATAGGGTAAGTGGTTCTATTTTTTATTGTTTGAGGAACCTCCATACTGTGTTCCATAGTGGCTGCACCAGTTTGCATTCCCACCATCAGTGCAAGAGAGTTCCCCTTTCTCTGCATCCTTGCCAACATCTTTTTGTTTCCTGATTTGTTCATTTTAGCCATTCTGACAAGGTGTGAGGTGATATCTCATTGTGGTTTTAATTTGTATTTTTCTGATGATGAGTGATGTTGAGCATCTTTCCATGTGTCTGTTAGCCATCTGGATGTCTTCTTTAGAAAGTGTATATTCATGTCTTCTGCCCCTTTTTTCACTGGTTTATTTGGTTTTTTTGGTGTTCAGTTTGAGAATTTCTTTATAGATTTTGGATACTAACCCTTTATCTGATATGTGATTTGCAAATACCTTCTCCCATTCTGTTGGTTGCCTTTCAGTTGTGTTGATTGTTTCCTTCACTGTGCAAAAGCTTTTTTATCCTGATGAGGTCCCAATTGTTCATTTTTGCTTTTGTTTCCCTTGCCTCTGGAGACATGTCTAGTAAGATGATGCTGTAGCCAAGGTCAAAGAGGACTCTAGAATTTTGATAGTTTCCTGTCTTAAATTTAGCTCTTTCATCCATTTTGAAATTACTTTTGTGTATGGTGTAAGGAAGTGTTCTGTTCCAATTTCATTCTTCTGCAGGTCACTGCCTAGTTTTCCCAACACCACTTTCTCAAGAGACCGTCTTTTTTCCATTGGATATTCTTTCCTGCTTTGTTGAAGATTAGTTGGCCGTACGTTGGTGGTCTGTTTCTGTGTTCTCTGTTCTGTTCCATTGATCTATGTGTTTGTTTGTGTGCCAGTACCACAGTGTTTTGATGATTAGAGCTTTGTAGTATAGCTTCAAGTCCAGAATTGTGATGCCTCCAGCTTTGGTTTTCTTTTTCAGGATTGCTTTGGCTATTTGGGGTCTTTTTTGGATGCATACAAATTTTAGGATTGTTTGTTCTAGTTCTGTGAAGAATGCTGGTATTATTTTGATAGGGATTGCATTGAATGTGTAGATTGCCTTGGGTAGTATAGACATTTTAACAATATTTGTTCTTCCACTCACTTTTTATAACAACTTAGAATTTTTTCTGGTATAAACCCTGAACAAGTAAGTCTGTTTGCTATATCTGTTATTTTCCAGAAGGATGGTCTTTCCTCCAGACTTCTACTTGTTCATTTCCATTATCTAAGTTCACTACTTAGAATCCTTTCCTAAGCAAGGAGACAGAACTTCATGACACATTTTACAAAGAAGAAACTAATTAATTAGCATATCACAAAAATCATAATTTGCTATAGTTTGGATAGGTCTATGTGATTCTTATTATGTAAACTATTAGAAATAATGCATTTCTATGGAAATGTTGTATCTAACAATTTTAAAATGCCTATCACAAAACTTGTTTTTGCTTCCCAAAGCCCCAATAAAATATGTAATCCTTCAAAAATGCCTTAAACTTCTAGGTCCCGTGATGGGTTCTGTAGGTTATTCATGATTTATATTTCATAATACTCAGTGACATAGACTGATTTTGAGCCTTAAATGTTTCAGTAATGATCTCACCTTACCTAATGGTTATTAATGTGTAGTGTAGTTTAACAGCACTATATCCTCTTAAAAGCAGCTTGAGACTCAGACTTTATACAAAGTCATTCTTGTCTCTTGAACTTTATTCTACATATAGAGATTGTAGTAGAAATGAAGGGTTATCTTCTCATTTTAAGATGGAATTTTACTAATTAAAAGAAAACAATGTTAATTTTGTAGCTATCTTCCTCTTACTCAGAGAGTATTTTAAATGGATGAAAAATGAGATTTATCTTTCGTTATGATTATGTTCTTTGCCAGTGAATATGGGAACCTTCATTTCTCTTCTTAGAAATGCTGCTAGATTTAATTCAGTAAAAAAAGGAGTAATTTCTCATATTTACCTTTAAATTGCATTGAATCTTGTTGTAGTCACATTAGGAAGCAATGATTTATATGCTTTCTAATCATTTATCTGCTTATATAAGCATAGTTCCACTTTAGAAATCTTATTGAATTAATGCTGTAATGCATGGAACAGAGAAAAATAATTTCCATAGATTAAGCTCTGCTTTTCAGCAATCTGATCTTGTTTTGCATGCTCTGCTCTGTCATATAGGTGTATGGAGGTACCAAACTGGTAATTTATTATAAAATTTAAATAGACCTAGGAAGACCATATAGAAGATGCTTATCTACTAAAAAATGTCCATTTTCCTGAATATAAACTCTAAGAGGCTACACCCATGTAGCTAAAGTATAGGTAGAATACTTTCCTAAATGGAAAAAATATTCTACTGTGTGTGAACTCCTATTTTATATTCAGGTATATATGCTTCTCTTTGTGGAATACTTTCCTAAAAAATGAGCATCTCATTTTGTAATAGAGAGGATATTACTACTTACAATATGTAAATATACTTATAGAAATGTGCAAAGATAATACCAAATGCTGCAGAAATGCAGAAGAATAATAAAAAGGTGAAGCCTGGTATCAGATATATATATTTAAAGCATTTTTAAAAGAATTTAAAAAATAGAGGGGTCATAAATAAAATAGAGGGGTTATGAGGAGTATGAGAAAAATAAATTCATTAGGTGATTTATTCTCCTAAGTATCCATTTTCAATAATCAATCAAGAAAAAATAGTTACCTTTTGTTGGAAACTGTTTGGTTATTTATTGCTGAATAACAAAGGATCCCCAAAACTATGACTTTAATAATTTATTATCTTTTGTGGTTCTACAGATTGATTAGTCTCAGCTGATCAGTTGTTACTTGATCTCATGCTATTACCATCAGAAGTCTGGGATTGGAGTAATCCAAAAACTAGATGTCAACAGAGATTCTTCACACATGTCTCTAAAGCCTAGGTTGGGATAGCAGGAAAGCTGAGGACAGGCTGGGAATTTCTCTTTCTACATGGAATCTCCACATGGTAGCACTGGCTTCATAAAAACATAGTGGTGGTCCCAGGATAGTTGGACTTCTCATGTGATAGCTGTTTCCCTCACTACAAGTGCTTCAAGAGACAGGAAATGAAAGTGGCCAATCTTTAAATCTTGGGTTTAGAATGTGGCCCAGTCACTTCTTCATATCCTATCGGCCAAAATACACACAGTCTGACAGAATTCAAAGAGGGAGGACATAGACCTCAGGTTTCAATGGGAGAAGTGTCAAACAATGTTTAGCCATCATTACTATAAAAGTTATGTGTGTTAGGTGAGCAGGATACGTCTTACATTTACTTTGCTAAAATAGCAAATACAAGAAATCAAAACCTCTAGAGAAACCAGCAGATCTACTTCTGCATAAGCTAAGTGAACTGTAAGTGCCTCCAAAGCAATGCCAAGGATCATAGTGCCTGTAACCTTGACATTACAATTGTGTTGCCCATGAAAAATATCTAGAAATTACCTTTATAAGTCATATAGTATGTGTGTGTACTGGGTTGCTGGCTACTTAAAATAGAAACTTTTATTAAAATGAAGAAAAATTTAAAGACTTTGAACACACGGAAGAGACAATGGTAAATGTTACTTTATTCTCATTTTCTTGATCCATTAGTGTTTTTTTTTTTTTGTTTTTTAACTTTATTTAGAGAGAGAGAGGGAACGAGTAGGGGAGGGGCAGAGGGGGTACAGGGGTTCCAAAACAAGCTCTGTGCTGACAGTAGAGGGCCTGATGTGGGGCTCGAACTCACAAACCACAAGATCATGATTTGAGTTGAAGTTGGACACTTAATGGACGAGCCACCCAGACACCCAATCCATTAGTGTTTTTTAAAGGCATAGTGAGTTCCTCTTAAGACAATTGGGATAGTCATAAGCTTTGGATATAAGTTCCAGTTCTTGTTCTTGGGATCTGACAGTGATCATGACAGGGGAGAGACTAGCAAAGAAAATATCCAGCAGGAAACAGGAGCCCCTAATTTTCAATTAGAGTTCTACTTGGTTTCCATGGAAACTGGTTTGGGTGGTATATCTTATTGGGTATGTGCTTGTGTACCTCCATTTACTAATCTTTAGGAGAGAATGAAATGATAGTGGGATGGTGTTAATAAAAGTTGGAAAGAGCAGAACAAGTTTGGTGGAACAAAAGGGAATCCTTAAGGTATCTGGTGTTGATTTTATGCTACAGGCCCTATGCTAAGCCACATACACCTCATATAACATGCCCAATGAGAGACAAGTATAGGTATACTAGCATTCATAGTTGCAAGTGATACCAAGCTAAACTGAATTTTAAAATGACTTAAAATGTGTATGCTTTTAAATCCTTATTTCAAGTAACAATCAGGAAAAAAATTCTGGGGCTGACTTTTTACTGTGTTGCCTTTCATGTACTTTGGCAGAAGGTTGGGCTTTTGTCCTGAATTAATTTGAAATTTTGATTTAAAATATTGTGCTTCTCCATCCTTCACTTACCCCCTTGTAAATTTTTAAAAGGGAAAAAAGGATTATTTTAGATGTTCATGCTTGCATGATTAGAAGGGGTATGAATAGGGGAGGGCTTAATGTATATATATCCAATTACTAAAATGACCTTAATGAAATGACAAGAATATAGTAGAAAAACTACCTCAGATATCACCTTTTGTCTATAAAGCCAGAGCCAAAACTAAATGATTTTAATCACACTCTAGATTTTCTCTCCATTATTTTTGTTAAAGACTTATGGCCTGTTGTTGCCTTGGTACTATGATACCAAGGGAAGGGAACAACCAGAAAATAAACAAAGGGGATTAGAGTCTGAGATACATCTTTAATGCCAAGTGTTCATTCTCAACTTACTGTCGGACAAATATATCTTTTGTAACTCAGTTTTCAGCGAAAGGTGTTGTTTAAGAGATTTTCCTAGAATTTCAAGTGTGTAGCTATTAGAGTACTTGACAATCAGATAAAATAAATATGGCAAGGAATTAGAAAGAGAAGAATAGATAGCAAATCTGTGTTGTTGTTGTTGTTGTCATTGTTAACCAGTTAACCCTCTCATGAAAAAGTTAATTCATGGCTTCTCCTTTGATAAATGCAAATGAAAATTTGGCTGCTTGGCCTAAAATGGGAAATTTGTGAAAAGACAATTACATTCTTGGAAATGCAAATGTACTTAATGAACTAATGACTCTAAATGGCAGCCTTTCAAAAAAGAACTGAATAGATGCCCATTGCAATAACTTTCCATTGTTTTTTCCTATTTACCCATTGTTAGATGTACCTGCTTCCATCAGAGTTGGAATGAGGTGTCATACTAACAGATATAACCCAAATCAAAAATTAAGTGTAGAGGTGGTGACCTACTAGCCTACAATATCTACAAAGAAAATTCAGTATATATGAGTGGAAACACCCAATTTTATTATTTTGGAGTCATCTTGAAAGGATATACTTTTTCTCCACTTTAAAGTAATATCTGACTCTAAATGCTCTCCTGTTAATAATTGTAAAGAAATTAATCTATCGCCAAAGGATAATCCTTCTTTTGGATTAAAAGGGTGACAATAATACCATGGTTTTTCCAGAAGAGTCTTGGTTTATGCCTTTTGTCCCAGCATAATTATTAATAGTGTCCCAATTTCCTCTCACAAGTGTCCCAATATGAATGATCAATTACATGGTCACCCTATTTATATACTAATCCCAAAGCATTAAGCCATTGATTAAGCACCTAGCTGTTCATGCTGCTTCATGATACATTAATTATACTAAGAAATAGCATAGAAGGAACCTCTGGCCTCTGGGAATTTATGTCTAAGAGATACAGTATCACTGTGAACACACATATAAGAGATCAAGTGCATTAAAAACAGTAATTCAAAGACCAAAATGTGTATGTCATACTCTGCAGAAACATTTATTTTCAGGCTGGGAGAAGAAGCTTTGGTTGAGAGAATGTAGGAGTTCCATAAAGGAATGATGCGGATAGTCTGTCAGTCTTTTATTAGTTTATCTGGAATAGCCATCTGAAAAAAGGGCTATTTTCTTCTTTCTTTCTTTCTTTCTTTCTTTCTTTCTTTCTTTCTTTCCTTCATTCCTTCCATCTTCCCTTCCATAGTATGGGTTGCCTCCCATGAGTAAGTTAGTTCAATGTCCATTAGACTGTCTTTGTCCACCCACCATACCATGGGAAACTGTCTACAAATCAGGACTGAGCTTGGCTATGTCATGGATATAATTAACAACTATTTTTTTAACGTTTATTTTTGAGACAGAGAGAGACAGAGAATGAATGGGGGAGGGTCAGAGAGAGAGGGAGACACAGAATCTGAAACAGGCTCCAGGCTCTGAGCAGTCAGCACAAAGCCTGATGCGGGGCTCGAACTCACAGACTGTGAGATCATGACCTGAGCCGAAGTCCGACGCTTAACCAACTGAGCCACCCAGGCGCCCCAGCAACCATTTTTCCACATTGTTTTTTAGCACTCTCTTACAGTATATCAGTGTGTGAGGTAAAAAGACATAGAGTCAGGAATGATGAACTTCATCTCAAAGGACTACATAAGTGAGATGAGATTGTTTTGAACACATTTTTAAAAAAGATCTTTAGTTAGCCTGATACCTTATGGCATTGACTGAAGAATGAATCATACATTCTTTAGGCCAAGAAAACTCCTAGACTACTAGTGAATTATAGAGTGATTTGGAAAACAGTATTGGCTAAGAGGGTACTGTTCTGCAGTTCTATACACAATTTACCTGTCCCTGACTCTAGAACCACTGGGAAAAGGGGGAAGTGATGGCTCCATATCCCCAACCAGAGAGGGAGAGAGAACTTCAGGGAACAATGGCCCAGGAGACTTTGAGTGTATGCACATAGGAACAGGTACTGAAGCTAGATTTTGGAAGCATTCCTCAATCTCTATAGGAAGGTCCTATTTATAAACCAGTTGAAGTCCTGTGAGGAAGCTGCCCACCCTCATCTCTGATTATGCTACTCATATAGAAGAAAATCAAAACCTCACCTTAAATTGAAAGGTTATCAATGGCTATGGTTTTGATCTTCAACTAACAAGATCAGGAAGTTGGATGAAGATATTTTATCCTGTTTCTTGTTCTCTTTTGTAAATCAAATTATCTGTGATGCAATGTTGCAAAGATATGATTCTGATATAGTTAAACCTTATTTATAGTTAAACCTTATTTATAGTTAAACCTTATTTACTGAGAAGTGCCAGATATTAGGGTGCTTAGGTTATATTGAGTATCTCAAGGTAAATGAAGATTAGGGATAAGCCCAAGACCTACTAATTAGGCATAACTATAATTCCCCCAAAATACCATGACTGGTCATACTTCTGGGATTTTATTTATGTCACTTCCTGTGCTTGAAATTTCTTCTTGTCTGTATGGAGAACCCGTAATCATATTTCAAGACTCAACTCAGGGTTCACTTTGTCTTTGAAGACTATATTGACTTCCTCCCAGTTCACCTCACCTTCATCTCTTAGGTAGATATGATCTCTCTTCTCTTTATTTGTAGAGCTGTCTACCCCACTAGAAGGTAAGTTTCTTGAAGGAAGAGACCTAGCAGAGGCTGGCATATAGTAGGAATCATTAAATAATTAGGTGTGTTAATGAATGAAATAACAAATAAGAAGGGTCCCAAAAGACAAAATCATATGTTGGCGAGGAGGCCACTGGGCCCCTTGAAGACATGGATATCCCTGTAAAATTTCAAGTTTGCTCCAAAAAACGCCTGGCCTGTCCAACATCAGCCTATATTGCTACCTCCTTGTCTAGGCAGAAAAGTTGGTAAATTGTTTAACTCCTAGCAAACTAGACATGTAGCCAGGACTCCTACTCTCTGACAATTTT